>NW_020799100.1:10019715-10075527 GCF_003259725.1 Athene cunicularia | reverse complement strand
GGGGGGGGGGGGGGAAGAAAAAGATAAGGCAAGACAGAAAAGAAACACATTGAGTTAACTCTCCTCCTCCTGCCTTTTGCCTCTCAAATATGCCTTGTTGATTTTTATATGTATTATGACCATGTAGCATTAGAAATCCAGGGTCACCTGAGGACTTTGAGACAGTCACTGTGCCATGCACGGCGACTACTTGGAATTTGACATCAAGACAGAGTTCAGAGCCCTGTGCTTAAAAATGGCTGGCTGCAATTGTTGGGGCTGAAAAGGAATTTTTTACTTCTTGTTTTGCAGGTGGAGATCCAACATGCAGAGCTGAACTGCTCCAATCCTGTCCCACAACAAGTAGTAGTGACTCAAACTAGCTTAATCATTATCATTCTTTTGGAAAGAGCAACTTAGTAATGCTCCTCATGTGAACATTTTAAAAATTGCATCTTTTCTATTCTTTTGTATTCTATACTCTACCCTCACTTAGTCTGTTTCTTCTTTTAACTCCAAGGAGGAATGATTTCCCTTGGCTGCAATTAACTGCAAAGAGCGTCCTGCAGCAGCAAGGACCCACAATCTTCTTCACTTTATCTTCACCTAATCTTATAATCAGTTCATCAAGGGGAGCAGGGTCCCATCCTACATCTCACCATGTACTGGCATGATCCCATGCCACATCCATAAACCTGGGGTTGTGGGTGATGAGGCACCTACAGTTCCCTGGTAAACAGCTTAACCCACCCCTCTGCAAGGGGCTGGCAGGGACTCAGTGTCACTGGGACACCAAAGGATGCTGTTGCCCCCAGACCCCGGCAGTGTGCCCCAGCACCAGTGTGTCCCTCAGGCCTCCAGCCCAGGCCCTGGGTGAGGTGCAGGGGCTCCAGCACTGCCCCAGCACAGGGGGCTGGAGCAGGAAAAAGGATTGTTGCCGTGAGGCTTAGAGAGGGAGAAATGAGCTGAGCTAAATGCTCCCACAAACAGGGCTGTGAGAGCGTGGCAGGCACCAGCCTCTGAGATCACCAAGAAAACAGACAAGTCTCAACTCTGTGGCTGCTTTGCACTTGATGAAAATGTCTGCTCCCTCACACACACACAAAAAAATAAAAAATAAATAAATAAATACAGCTCTCCCTGCAGCCAGCGATGCATACTAGATGACTGCCTTCTCAACATGAGAGCAAAAGGGCAAATGAATCACATTACACTCCATGAATAAAAACAGTCTTAATGCAACAGCAACTTAATGATTTCATTTTCAATGCACTAGACTGTTTGGCCTCATTTGCAGAGGTGCTGAGCACCCCTGAGTCCCACTTCAGCTAATGGGGACAGCAGGCACTTTGCACTTTGGGACTCTCCCCCGAGCCCCGTACACACCTAGGAAATTCTCCTACCTGGCGGGGAGGTTTTCCCTGAGCTCTGTGAAATTAAAAGGTGATAGCAGGGATGAGCTTGGGCCAAAGACTCGGATCTCAACCCGCTGCACCTGGCTCCATCCTCAGGCAGGTGGGATTAGGGTTTGCAGCTCCATTTGAACAGGGTTTTATTCCCTGCGCAGTGAAGAGGAACCAAGCCCTGCCCGTGGCAACTTGCAGTAGAGGGCAAGCCCTCTGCTTGTGGGAATGTTTGCCATCAGCACTGGGAGGCAACAAAGGCGTTTGCCTGGCCAAATTCTGCACATCCCCTATGCACAAGCTGAAGATGGCAGTACGAGCCCCCTGAAATGGATAAAAAGGCCCTTCCAAACCACCCCCTCCTTAGTAAGGTGCTGACAGAGGAGTTATAGAAAAGCATGTAATGGAGGGATGGCAGAACAAAACAAAATCCCACTGTCACTGCATTATCGGAAAGAGGCTTCTGCAGCAGACCAAAGCCAGCCAAGTAGCAACACCAGCACACATGCATATTGTGAATAAACTCTGCTCGGACCCTGTCAGGGTGTCAAACATGCCACCTCTCCTTCCCGAGCTTTTTAGGCTCCCTATGGCATTTAAAACAACTCCTGTTCCCGCTCTGTTTGATAAACCTTGCTGTTTTCTTTTAAACATCCTGCACTGGCAGTGTTGCTCAAAGAAAGCCCTGGTGTCCACATCCCTGTCACAGCCAACACGATGGCAGTGAGATGGTGTGAGCTTCACCCCAGCCTTGGTACCATGCTTCTTGGGAGGAATTAAAAAAAAAAAACAACAAAAAAGAAAGAAAAAAAGACCTTCACTATTTTCCTGTGTCTGTTTGGAAAATACATCCCAGGACAACCTCTCCAAAACAACATCAGTCCTCTGGCAAACAAAAGGAAGTCAAACGCAAACTATTTATTGCCAAAACCTCTTCCTTCGTTGTAAAGTACTGTTTAATTTTATCCCTTAGGCATCTATTATCTCATAGCCCATATTATTTTTCCAGCTATTACTGCTTAATTTTCCCCATCCAAAAAGTACGTACAGACACAAGCCAATTTCCGTCTTGGCATAATTGTTTATGAGAAACAAACAGCTGTTTCACTGGGGTCCTAACAAATAGATAGTGAATCGATGCTTCTCATCTCTTCATTAGCTTCCCACAAGAAACTGGCTGCCGTCACGTGTCCTCTGCCACCGAGCATCGTCCCCCTCCCAGCCACAGCCACTAATGAGCGAGGACCCTCGCTGATGAGGGGGGACCTTGCAGAGGAGGGAGGAGAAGCTGGGGGGGATCCACCGGAGCCCCTCATTTACAAACTCACGCTGTGGTGGAAATAAGGGCTTACACTGAACATAAACATTTTTTTTTTTCTTTAAATAAAAGCTGCTGAATTTTAATCAGAGCTTAAAATAAAAAGTAAAAACCATGGCTAATGGAATATGCTTATCAAAATGCTTGGACTGCTATTCTTTTCCATTCCTGGTAGAATTTGGTTTTGTTGGGTTTTTTTTACCAGCAGAGCTTCTATGAGGTCTGAAAGTTTTTTGTAAAATGCTACTGCTGGCCACATAAGTAAGCACAGGACCTTCTCAAGATACAAAGTCCATAACCCTCATTCTAGAGACCATGGCAATGTGATTGCCTGTGCAGCAGCACAGGAGGGAGCAGCGCACACCCAACAGAGGTGGGGGTTTGCAGAACAGACACAAGGAAACAACCTCTGCTTCCCAGACTATAGCATGGAGCAGATAAAGAATGGCCAACAAGCTTAGGAACTCATTAAAAAAATTATTGAAGCAATTA
The DNA here is from genome assembly GCF_003259725.1 of Athene cunicularia. Taxonomy (NCBI): domain Eukaryota; kingdom Metazoa; phylum Chordata; class Aves; order Strigiformes; family Strigidae; genus Athene; species Athene cunicularia. The sequence continues at coordinate 10,072,335 of NW_020799100.1, read as the reverse complement.
AGGAATATGCAAAATTGCAGAATATTGTAAAGGAATACAAGAAACTAGCCAGAGTTACTAGCAAAAGCTGGGAAAGACAAGGTGTGTCTGTGAGTGAGATGGACAGAAAGCTGAGTGCCAATTCTCGTCTGCATTCCTGCAAGTATTTTCCATATAGAAGCATGTAATTCAGCCTACTTCCAGTTTGGGTTAAACATCTGCTGAACCACCGCTGACATTATCTTCCCTTAACATGCAGCTATTTACAGTAGTGTTGGGGTACTCAGTGCTTGAGGAGTTTACTTTTCATGTTGTGAAGTGCCCACACACCCAAGGGTTCCCCAAAGAGTAAGCAGAAGAGGATTTCTGATAACAGAGGGAAAAAGGAAAACGTTTCTCAGGAAGCATGCAAGAAACTAAATGGTCTCAGCACCTGGGTACAGGGCAGAGCATCTCCCACCATCAACCTTGTCTCAGCAGCCAGTCTCAGGTGGGAGGCCTCTGGGGACAGAGCCTATGTCAGACACAGGGACAGCAGCAGGCCTTTTCAGCCCAAATCTTCAAGCCAGCCTGCCACGTACAATGCAAGAGGCCTTTCTTCTGCTCCTCCTTCATTTTAATACTTTATTCATGCTTCCAACAAAAGGCATCGCTCACATTTTCCTTTGTCACCTGTCCTGGTTTTAGATGCTCAATTAAAAAAATAAAAGCTCCAAAAGCAGTTGCGAGCATCAGTGCTTTGCAACGCTCTTGTCTTGTCCAGTGGGTGTTACCGCAGCAAATAGAAATTGCAAGCAGAGGACGAATGGCAATGAGTCAGGAAGGCAGAAAGGCGTGAAAACAAAATGAATGGAAAGGCAATAAACCCGCAATATTTCACCATTGGTACTGAGTTCCTGGATAACCCCCATCTATCAGCATTATCAGTGCCTGGGAGCTCACCAGAGCTGTACTTAGAGTACATTAGTGACACTGGCAGAGAAGAGGCTGTGGCCACGTGGGTGCATCACCGTGCCACGGGCTGAGGCCACCATGAGCTGTGGCAAGGGCAATGGCCATACACTGTCCGCAGCACCTCCGGATCCTCCTCCAGAACAAAGAGAAAAACACTCAAGCTTTTACTGGCATCACACATGAAGCAGAGGACAAAACTGATGGGGCAATCCCTGGTAGCAAGATGCCATGGTACAGGGAAAGGATCAACCCAGGAAGGGGATCAATGATGGATGCATGTGCTGAAATGCTGTCCTGCTTGGGGATCCTGTCTGTGAAGGTGGAAAAAGGCTCACACACCTCGGGTCTGACTCCAGCAGCAAACCAGGTGTACTGCTTAAGGAGTAGAAACCTGAGAAATATGTTTTAAAAGTAAAGTTGTTCCCTGTAAAAAACTGGAGAACAATTCAAGGAATCAAATTAGAAAAAGGAGACCCGTTTTCCAGACGCCCTCAGAAAATACCAGCGCCCTTGTCATTCCCCATTTCTCATGAAGTCATAAAGCACAGCAGCTCCTCTTTGGGGCAATGCTGGAAAACCCCCCTATTTCTGTATCTCCAAAGAGATTATAAAACATTACTAGGAAACAGAGGATAGGTACTACCTCAATCCTTTATTTTCCAGAGCAGCAAGTACAAAATACTCAGCCAGTCCACTTTTAGAAACAACCCCTTAATTTTTACTTCTGTGCAGAACAATCTAGACAGCTGCCTGCATCTCCTGCCCATCACTGCCTGTCCCTTGCACCACCCCTGCCATGGCAGCAGGAGACCCAGCTACGCTTCCAAAGCAAAAAAGCAGTCACATACGGGATTTGTCTGCAAGTCAGGCTCATGGCGTCACACAGAAAACTGGCACCCCCCGAAAAAACAGGGCTTTTTGTCTCCCTCGATGACCTACATCTTGGACACAGGTTGGGGTCTCCTGCCCAGGCTGTAAATAAAAATCACCACTCTCTCCCCAAAAAGAAGCTAATTCCCCATTAGCATTGCAGAAAACTCAGGCAGCCAGCAAGAAGAAAGCTTTTTAAAGAGATATAAAAACAGGATTTTTGTATTGAAACACATGCCACAGATGGTGTAGCAGACGAGGATTAATTCATGAATCATATTTCTTAAATGATACAATCTCTCTTTTCACTTCCATACTTTCCCTTTTTGACTCAGAAGCAGGGATTTAAGATGCCCTTCCCAGATATGAATTTTGCATGAACAAACATTGCAGGGGTAAAAAAAAAAAAAAAAAAGCAGCAATAAACCAGAAAACCCAGATGTTTAAAGCTAAGTTCTCAAATGTAAGCGGATGCATATCCTGTCCATCTACAAAAGAACATGTGTGAAAATGCAATATATGCAGGTACCAATCTGGGACTAGAGTGGGAAAACGCATTCCCTAACATTTGGAGATTACTAATGCTTCAGCCAGGGTTCTGAATTTCACAAAAGCTGATTTTCTATCTCCTCCTAGCTTATTCTCCACCCTCGCAGCAAAAGAAAAGCCTTAAGGCAAACATTTCCACCGAGAGGCCCTCCTCGCTCTGCCATTCAGCTTTGTCCCTCCTCCAGCCCCCATCAACGTTTTCCTTCAGAAAACGCTGATGCAGACACCGCCAGGTTGCTCTCCAGGAAAGGCTCACAGAGCCCACAAAACCAAGGGGATTGCAGAAAGCAATAGCAAGCCAAAATATCTTGCACCACGCAAACAGATCTACCGTAGCTTGCCATCATAGCTGAGTAATGTTTTAAGTGGAAAAAAAACAGAAGGAAATGACAAAAGAGCTCTCCAATAGATTAGGGAAGCTGAACTCCCAGCTCTTTCTCAACTGGAAAGCTCTTTCAGACCAGCCAAACCCATGCACAGTCTATGACCACGTGCCTCTGCAGAACCACCACTTTCACCCAGGTAGGAGCGCAGATCAAACCAGGCGAGAAGAAATAGCACCAACATTCAAAACTCCCAGCACAGTGCCCTTCTCGGCACCTTCTCACCTGCAAAAGATGCTGCTATACCCTTCTTTCATCACCAAATCAGCATGTCAGTCATTTTTTTCAGTTTGCACATAAAGCAGCTGTGTATATGCTTAACAGCTTCTTTATGCAGCCTTGCACTTAAACACAAAGCTTCAGGTTAAAAGAAGGGTGAAAAAAAGTACTTACCCTTAAATTATTTCAACCTTTCCCTGCTTTGTGTATGACGTGGGCTTCTCTTTTGGTTACTATTTCCAGATTTGGTCTTTGGGTAGGTGAATGGAAGAGGAGAATGAAAGGAGTTGTATTTGATGACGATGGAGACTGTAAAATAAAGAGAAGCACTTTAGTGCAAAACAGTCCTCTCTATACATACATATCAGATTAAATTAAATTAAATTAGTGACACCTACATAAATGCTTCCTACTGTTTTTATGCACACATACAAATATCACAACTGTCAAGGAGAATGCAGCTGTCAGTGATACAGCAGGGGGGAAAAAAAGAGCAATTTCTAAAATGGAAGAAAAAAAAAAAATCTAAACAACCAGCATTTGAACAGCAGCGAAGGGACTTCCATTGGTTTGCAGGAGGGCAGGCAGGCAGGCCACAAGGTAGCTGCCCAAACCGGGCTGCCTACAAAACTGAAATGGATCAAGACCACACGGGAGCACCTGGAAAGGGCTTGAGCAGCAAAACCGCAGCAACAAAACCTTACAAACACTCTTTCACTTCCCAGAATACTACATCAGCTCAACTGCTTTTGAGAAAGCAAAAAAGGAGCCAAGTTTCAAGAAACACAATTCACCCATACCCTGTAACGATGAAAGGACTCCCAGCACAGGAAGAAATTAATAATTTGGTCACCATAACAGTAAGTACCCCACTAAAAACCAGATTAATCTCCCACCATCTGCTTTAACAGCAGAATTTCTGCTAAGTGGTTTTTCCCTACACAGACCCACATATATCCATGTAAACACACAAACAAACCATTTGGCTTCCCGCAGTCACAGGGTACGCAGCTGCTCAGAGAAGGGCTCGGTGCCTTTGACACAATGCCAAGGTTGAATTCCTGCCATCCCATTTACTCCTACACCTTTCTCCCCACTGACTCCATGCCCTGCTCCCGTGCACTCTCTAAGGCTGCCGACTCATCAGGTGAAGTGCCCTGGGCTAGCTCCCCTCCACTTGCCTCCCCAGATCACTGTCCATGTAACATGGCAAGTTGAGATCCTTAAAATAAAATTTCATTGTAAGTAACTGAAAAAAAGAATGAAGATGAGAGGAACGGAATTCCAAGCTATTATTTACTCTCATATTTTACTCTTACACAACTCTCCCATCTTCTGTGTGCAACTGCCATCTCCAGCACCACAAGCCCCAACGCAAACACTGAAAGCACCCCCAAAAATGAGTATTTACAATTACTTCGAAAATACCACGCCTGCTAGTGGAAAAAACCCAATAAAATCCCTGAGTCAAGGAGACTGTCCTTATTTGGTTGGAAAAGCAGAAAGGTCACCAAAGTAGTATATAAAAATACATGCTAACATTGAAGAGATATAAACACAACACTAATTAACACTTTTTATAACCAGCTCAGTATTTAACACTTGCCCAGTGGCCTTTGATAAATCCTAGGTGCTTTAACAAAGGAAGCAAGCTTTTCATTGCTATTTAGCAGAATGGAGAAAGTAAAGCACAAGTGAATAAAACTGCTCAAGACATCAAGGACCAAGTCAGAAACAAAAAGCCAGGTCATCTCATCCAGCTCCTCCACCACTGAACGCTAGGCTGCTGTATTTAAATAGAAATACTATTGTTAGCCATAAGCAATGCAGACTCATTAACATTTATTTTAGTGTTATAAAATATATTTTTAAATACTTGAAGAAATAATCTGGAGGAAGTGCTAAAGCTCTGAGCATATTTTCAATATGTCCCAGCTTTTCCAGAGAGATTTCAGACCTCCTGGAAAGACACAGACCATCTAAGAGGCTGCAGCACGGGGAGCATGAGGATACCTCCAACCAACCCAGACAAGCAGCACATGCAAATCCTTTGCCCTTGCTTCTCCTCCCAGATTGTTCAGTAAGAGGTAAATCTAAAAATGCCATTGATTTGAATTACTCATGGACAGCAGAAACCTGAAACTATCATTTCCCACATGTTTTTAATGTGTGTGGGTGTTTATGTGAATAACACTTGGAAACAGAGGAACCTGATGCCTGTAGAGACACCTGCTCGAGGAGCACACACAGTTCCTGCTGGAACAACTTCCACAGAGCCCAAGGTCAGTGTTTAAGTCCCGGCCAGACTGCACCTTATTCCAAAAGCGAACAGAGACAAACCATGTTTGTAACTTCTAATCAGCCCAGCAGAGCAAGAGCAGGACTGGGGAGAGGAAACGCTGCCTCTCCCCATCCTCGTGAAGAGCGGGCAGTACAGGCAGCAGCCCTCACTGATCCCATAAGCTGTCAGGAGAGGGCTTTGGGGGTTGGTTGAGAGGAGCAGCAGTTGGTGGTGGTTTTTCCAGTGGTAGCCATAAGTACATCCAGAGAAAACCACCGTGTGGGAGGATGCCAAGCCATAGAGGCAGAAGATAGATTCAATGCAGAGAACAGAAACCAGAGGCACACACTGACATATGGAGCACAGTGCCCTATTTTTACCAACTCCAAATGTATCAACAACATAGAGGATGCATTTTATTTTATATATACATTTTATAAGACAACTCCAGTTTTCCATAGGACCCAACTAGCCTTGGACTACCTGGGACAAAACAAAATGGGAGGACGCAAGGAGGGAGAAGAAATAGTTTTCTTCTTCATTTTCAGAAAAGTTATTTCACAGTTAGCATTTTACAGGCTCCCCATAATTTCAGAGTGGTCTTTAATCAATGTTTCAGTGGGGGAAAGGAAGAACCACGACAATTTCTGCAGTTTCAGAGTGAATTCAATATATGCCCACCACTGTTTGCCATCCTGACCTTGGAGACGGTGCCCTCCCCAGGACCAACCTGCCACCCCACTGCTCCTCCCCAGGTACGGGCGGCTGGCTGTGGCATGCCACAATGGAGCTGGAGAAGCCAATATTTAAAGACACACATCTTTTCCCCAGTGTGGAGACAGGGGGACGTGCTCTGGAGCTCAGCCACGGTGGTCCCTGGCACTGTGCAGATGGCAGTGGTTTGGTTACCCGGTGCTAAACGCAATCTGCAGAAGCTACAGCATACACCAAGTTCAAAGTCAAAATGAACATTTGTTCTACAACAAAACACATTGCAAATGATCCTTAACAAATTTTAACTGTTGGTACAGTCAGATAAGAGCACAGTAGCATATATCATACCCTGTTGTTACTGCAAGCTCAGTGCTGCTAAACCTGAGTGGCAATGCAGAGAGATCTATATTTTGTATTTCAGTATAAATTATAGAGCAGAATAATAGACCTGAAGGGGCAGCTCTGCTCTTCCCTAAATTGCTTCCTTCACGTTTTTAAGCCCATTAAATTTCTTCCCATTTAGTTGCTTTATTTTGGTTCCTTGCTGCATAAAATTGTACTGCATTCACCAAGTGGCGAAGCCAAATAAATAATCGCAAAACTTCCCTGCAAAAACTCTGAGCTGTTATGTAAAGCAGAGAGGGTATCAGCAGATAGAGACAACTCGGAGGCAACCTGAGGTTTGGTATTCTGTGTCAGCTTGACACACAGGGGAAATAACCCTTTAATCCAGTGCAGTGTATTTCATTTACTGTAGTGTTATCCAGTTCGAAGATGTTATGAAAGGAATCCCTGGAGAGACTTAAGACTTCAAAACCAGCCTGAGTTTGAACTTAATTCCACCGTTGCAAAAGGCTGTAGCTGTGGAAGATGACCTTTTCCGTACCTTGCATGCCAGGAGCCATTCTGCCTCATAATGTCATGCCAAATTAGAATATTCTCTTTTTGTTTTACTCAGGATTTTGTTTTGTCTTTTCTTTTTAATTAAAAGCATCTGTCACTATTAATGAAAATGGGGGTGGGGGGTGGAGGGGTGGTGTGTAAAAAAAAAAATTAATAACACATTAAAAATGGTGGCATCAAGAGGTGGAGAGAGCAAAGAAGCTAGGTAATTAACAGATGGACTTTCACCTCTGTGTGAGCTTGTCACCAATGTCCAGGTCAGGACCAAACAAGCATTGGCACCATCTCCTTGCTGCTCATGGCCCATCTGAAACAAAGGGATGCTCTTGCCCCATCACCACCCTGGCCTCCTCCCAGATACATCCCCCAAAACCCACCGGTGGCAGAAGCTTGGATGGTCTATTTCCTCTTCTTGGATAGGAAAGAAGAGGGGAAAAATACCTTTAAAGTGCAGATCTCAAAGTTGCTCAGGTCTTGCCAAGGTTATACTGAATAAAAGTTCAGATACATTTTAAAAAAAAGACCATAAATCCCTGTTAGTGAAACAGAAGCTGGTGGAACTCCCTGTGATGGCAGGGATGAAGGCGTGTGGTCTGATCTTCAAACAACTGCAGGAGCTTCACTGACCAAGGGGTATTTTTAAGCAATGCTGCAGGAAGCTTATTAAAAAAGTTATGGAAATCCCAGTTAAAGCTGATTGCTAATGTTAATCATGTTCATGGACTTTACTGTTTCGAAGTGAACCATAAAAGGCCAGTTTTTACTCGCTGTATCTTACAATTCGGATTGTGAATGTAATTAAATGGAAATTTCTATTTTCAAAAAATACAATTCCCTCACAAAATACTAAATTAATTACAAAATGTCTCCATAATGTGAAATTATTTAGCCTGTTAGAGCACTACAAACAGCTTTATTGTATCATTAATAGTTAGAAATGTTCAGTCAGCACAGTTGAAAAAAACGTAAACTAAATATGTCAAGGATACATTGCTTTCTACTCTCACTATTTTTTTAATGTCTTATTTCATGGTAGATAAGTGAAAAATCTTTTTACATGACTTAGTGAGAGGCTCATTTACTCATGCAAATTTAAAACCAAGTGTCATAATACAATGAAATTATAAAAACATATCAAAAAGAAGTTAGCGAGTCACTAAATTTAGCTCCTAATGGAGTTCAACCTGTCTTATACAGTTGTATGTTAATGGGAAGAGCTACAGTGCTCTGTAAACATCAGAGCGCATCTTAGAAACCATCACACGTGCACAGAGTTTCTGAAGGAAGCCCTTCAAGTTTACAGCCTTCCACACCTTGATCTAAGGGAAACTCAAATTTTGAACCCTGCCAAGGTTATGAGTACGTCTAGCATAAAATAAATTAAAATGCATTGCAATGATCTCTGTGCAAGCGCTGGGTTCTGCAGAGCCGCTCTGCAAATGCTGGTACCAGTGCAGACCTAGGATGATTCGCAGGCTAGATACTTAACATGCGTAGGGATTTTCTAAATCTGTACAACATATTACGGCTGACATGGTGAGGCGCTGACTTTGTGGGCTGGAAGATACTTAGCAACTTAAGGGCTTGGCTCTGAATCTGGGTAGATCCGAGTAACAAAGAAAAACTGGTGCATCTGAAATAACAGCAGCAAACCACACACTGAGGCAGTAGCAAGATCCTGCGTTACAACTCACTTTTTTTTTTACTTGCTGATAGTCCGAGGATAGCACTAACATGAGGTCTTTATTCTTGGAAACAATCTTTTATTCCAGGAGTAAGCCAAGATGAAAGGGTTAGAAAAGAAGGAAAAGGGAGATCCAAGGGTAAGATATGACCAGTCCATCTGGTAGACCTTCAATATTCATCAAAACCAAAGCACCAATTAGGCACAGTGGGGAAAAGATGCCTCTGCAGAGAAATTGGCTTAAGATATAGGGAGGCAATCTCCTAAAGATAGTAATGTCCATACCCCTGCCCATCACCTGTGGGACCCAAGTTCACCGATGAGGCAGCTGCAGCAGAAACCACAAGCGGGAGGGAGCAATACTTCCTTGTGCAACCCTCTGACAGCTGCCACCCGCTTGACCGCAGCTAAAGCATGAAAGCGGGGTCCAAAGCCCCATGAAAGGAAGAAACAAAGATTCCCTGTGCTTCCTGACCAAGCAGAAAATTGTGAAAATAAGACCCTGTAATGCGAAGAGGTAAGGAAACTAATGGAAAAACATCAAATTGCATTAAGGGCTGTGTTAAAGGTTTACAACATAGTCTTCAGATAACTCCACTGATATTCCTGAACCCTTATTGATCCACAGGTCAAAACAGAAACAAAAGATATCAATTTTAGAAAATACCACTTGTGATACACAAAACCTACCCTGTCCCTCTGCACAGGTAAATACAGAGACCTTTCCACATGAGAAAAAAAATCTGCTGCAGAGCTAAACTGTAACTACAGAATCACTAACCTGTCCCTGTCTTGTGAAACACAAAGGCTCATACAAGGAATTAGGGAGATGTCCTACATAAAAGCTTTAATCAATTTGTGAAATTTTGCACCCTTCTTGGAGGCGTGCGACATGGCACTTTTTGCTCCCTTAGATTGCCACAGTTCTCAATTTTATTTTTATCCTGAGTTAGATATGAATCAGGATTTGCAAAAGACAAAACAACACACTGTAATCATCCAGCATGCCAATTAAACTAAAAGATACCCTGGAAATTAAAATTAAATGCCATATCTATGAAAAGAAACAGACAGCTTCCTCAGAAACAACAAAAAAGCCCATATTACAGGAACATGACTGTGGCAGTCCAAAACCATAGCCGAAGCAGTTATATAACTTACTATCATCCTTCACATCTGCATACTGTAGATCTTCATCAAATTGTGTATGTTTTTGCACATTTATCATCAAGATTTATTGAAGTTGATTCCATAAATTTCATTTAGTTGTTCACTGCTGCTATTTGTTTCCAAGGCAACAAATGCACTTTGCCCAAGCTGCACAGTAAATCATGATTGTTCGGAATTTGGGGGTCCCTGCCCCTCGTGCTGCAGAACGGCTGCACCTCTCAATGCAAACAACAGCACCGGCTCGGTAGCAGCAATAATTAGTAACAGATTTGATAGGCATTTACAGAAAAAAAAAAAAAGAAAAAATAAAATCCATGCTATGGAAGAAAAATGCAAAACTAAGCAGGCAGACAGTGGGCTGCCGGCAGGGAGATAGGATTCATGCAAAGCCCCCTCTCCTATCTCATTTACACCTTGGATGACTGAAGGTTGAGAAATCCATTCGCAGGTTCAGGAGGAGTCGGAAGGCTCTTTCTGCAAAAAATAATGATAAGAAAGTCATCTTCTCATTGTAGTCCTTGCAAAAGGGACAACTACAATACTAAGGGAAACAGAAAAGCCAAGGCTTTACAAACATTGCACACACGCCTGAATCTCCCCATCGGCAGCATCCGATGGCTCTGCCTCTGTGAGCACGGGCAGCAAGAGCCTGAGGCACAGAAAAGGTACAGGCAGCTTGGGAAAAGTTCAGCTCGGGATAGGGAAAACTCTCTGTCTAAACTGTGATAGCGTAGCATTGTTATTTCAGTTTTCAGGAGCTGAACTGCAGGAGGTGGACAACTCCAAGCACTAACTCAGGGCAAGCATTATTGCCCAATTTCATGCTATTTGAAAAGCAGCATCAAAACTGTCCCATCCACGCCACAAGGTCAGTGTTGAAAATGCCCCGGAGCCACCCAGGAGCACCCCTTTCCTCTGCACTGCAGCCCTGCACCACCAGTCATAGTAATGACCCACCACCTGTGACGTGGGATCACTAAAACACCCTTTAAATAAAGGGTAGTAAAAGAGGAGACCACAACTGCAAGAAAACAAAAATCAAACGCAAGAGACTGAGCTAAAACACGCTCTGCGCTCCCGGAGACTCCTCCGGGGAAAAGCCTCGTGCAAAAAGCCATTACTTCAGCATTTCTAAAAACAAAACCAATCTCGTACGTGATGCTGATACTTTAATGAGACACGACGTTTTTTGAAAGACAATGCAGTTATTTTTGTTTATCTGTCATAAGCAAATATCCATGACTGCAAAACTGCCATATAAGAGGCAGCTGACAAACTCAACACACTGATGCTGGCCAGTATAGACCAAACTGGAAACTTTACAGTGTGAATCAGGGAAACCCACATTCAGCTTCCAAACCCAGTCACAGGAGTGCCGTGTAACTGCAGCGACTGCAGAGAAGCCAGCCCCAATTATCCAGTGCACAGGAAGCTGCAATCCCTTCCCCTTTCCCCCTTTTTTTTAAAAAAAAAAATTGCTCTCAAACCCTCTTTGTTGGATAGCACATTCCCTTGGATTCACAAATTATTCCCGGAGTGATTAACAAAGACAGCATCTCTGATGACGAAAGCCACTAGTTTTACTGCTTTCAGCCTCAGGAATGTTAAAAGATTGTTTGCTTTCTAAGTGCAAGTCCACGTTTAAGAAGAATAAAGAATTTGCTATAGCAAGCTGGATCAATGATGCAGCAAGCCAAGCATGCGACCTCCAGCAGGGTGGCTGGGTCCAGCACTCCTGGAAACAATAAAATAACCTTACACTGCTCCTGTTCAACTGCACAATGCAGGAAATGGGGAAAACATTTACTCCTGACCCTTGATGCAACGAGCTGCCTCCTTCAGCTGAACTGATTGTTCTTATTAACACTGTTATTATCAGACATATTCATCCCCTTCTCCCCTTTATTGCAATGACTGGCATCAGAGATGCAAACCTGGCGTTCATCTGTCTACCTGGCTTTTCCATCTATCCTGGTACAACGGAAGCAGGATAGATGGAAATTAAACAGCATCACCTCTAGCTCAGCAGCAGGGAAGAAGAGTCCTCTCACTATCACGTTACAAAGGTGGGGCACAGTGGCAACATGCCAGGCAGCATACGTCCCAGACAGCGCCCAGGCGTAATCACCATCACGGGCAGGGATGCTACGCCTTAACAATGGTCACTAAACACAACCTCATTTCTCTGACTGCAGCAAATGAAATCCACCCTGAAAACACCATCATCTCTTCTAACAAGAGACAAAGGTACCGTTGCACTGCTCGTCAGGCACAAAAGTGACAAACTACATTAACTATCCCCATTAGAGGAGCACTCCAGTGCTTCAGCCTCACCCCTTTACTCCTGACTGCAGTCGCTGCTGTTTACCTTTTACATGAGTGTGAAAAATAACACATTCCATTCTCCTTTCACATTCCATTTCTCGTTTTACACTACAAAAAATGAAAAGTAACACAGGTCGCTGTCCACAAATCATCCTCTTCTTTCAGGAATGGCGTTGGAAATGTATGGTCCTGCAGTCAGGTGATGGCTGGAGAACATCCCCGTGTTACTGAAAACAACTCATATAAGAATATTCTCCAGCCAGCAGCACAAAAGCAGGGAGAGGGTATAAATAGCCTTTAAGGAGGGTGTATAAATAGCTATAGGTAACATTTGTATGCTATAAAAATCGCCTTATTTTTGGCCCAGCTTTGCAAGCACAAGTTTCCTTTCCAGTGTTTTGCTTGTGCTTTGGGGAAAGGCTTCTGCTTCCCTTCCAGCCAGTACATTGGGGAGAGGGCAGGGACTCCTCCAAATCCCCTATTACACCCTCAGAAGAATGGCAAGCAAGTGAATTTCCCTTGCCAGTTGTTTACAAGAGATCCTATCAAGGCTGACGAGACCAAAAATTGGGTATGTTGGGCTAGATCCTTCCAGGAGTTACAGACGTGAGGTGGCTAGAGGCTGGAGAAGGGTTGCAATTGAATATGTCTTCCTTAGACATAAAAACTAAGCAACTACGTGCATGCACATGGGTGTACACAGATTTCACGTTCGCTCTCTCTCCAAAATAAATACTATCTGCCCTCTGAAGTAAGAATCGCGAGCTGCCAGCCTCTGAGCTGGGTGAAAACACATCGAGGAGAGCAGCCGGTGCATGTGCATGTGACACAGGCATCTGCATATCACGCCACCCCTCTGCCTCCCTCCCTCCCGCTCGCCGGGTCCATTCTTACCAACCAGCAGAGGATAAAAATGCTCTTAAAAAGACCTAATTTTCCTCCCCAGCTATTTGTTGGTGATGCAGCCCACGGGTTCATGCAGCCAAAGGAGCGCTCCCTGCTCAGAAAGGGAATGTCACAGTGACAGTCTTGGCTCGGCAAGGCTGTCCCCTCTCTGCCGCAGTATCTGCATCCCCAAAGATGCTCCAGCCCAGCTCTATCACTCTCTACATTCCCCCTCTAGGTTCTCCCCCAGATGCAGCAGTGTCCTGGCACATCCATCCAGCCATGATCTTGCCTCATATCCCTCTCAAAATCTCAAACGAGGGCACGGCAAAGCCAGGGAGGGAGCGACCCCCTCCTGCGCCGCCTCCCCCAGCGCGCTGGGAAGCGGGGCTGCAGAACAAGGCTCGGCGATGAGCGCTGGCAAAGCTCGCTTACCACCCGGTGAGCAGCTCCCCGTGGCGTGCAGGTGGCTCCTTTGATTTCTGATTATTTGTCAGCCTTGCTTCTGGCTGGCATCGTGCCCAGGCCAAACTTTGCAGCAAGCAGGTCAACCCCACGGAACAGCCTCTCCAAATGGTCTCTTGGAGCTCATGCACCCACAGGAAGGGAACATAAACCCCGCGCCTGCAGGCATGGCTGCAGCCCGGATTGCCCTGCGGTGGTCCCAACTGCCTTTCCAATAAGGGGTCCTCACCAGCATTTATCAAATGATCTCCTAGCAAAAACCTCACACAGCAAGGAACTGTGTTCCAGCTTTCAACTGGAGCTATTAGAAAAATTCCTGTAGAAAAACACTAATTCATCAAGGCCAGAATGTGGCGTGGGAATATGCCAGTTTTAGCAGAAATCTCATCAGGAATGTCTTGTAAACCTGAGATGCCCAGAGCAGCTCACTGCATCACCTCCCAGCCAGGGAGACCTGGGTCCAAGTCCCTGCTGTGTCCAGCTCCAACCAAGCATTATCTCCCACACCCCTCCAGGGACAAAGCACATGGAGCAAAACCAGTGGAGTAAAACCATCCAGGGGGGCTCAACACCAAAAAAAAAAAAGGCACAAGTGTACGGACAAGCCACTACAGAGCAGCAAACTGCCCTGTCAAATCCACAGCTCCACAGGCTGGTAACAGCAGCTACCTCAGTCCCACACTCTTAACGGAGAAAGCTGGAGAGCACAAGACTGTGCTGGGGAGTCTAAGCATCCTTCAGGTTACCGTACAAGCAGCTGGTTAGTTTAGACCTTTTTACTTTGCACAAAACCTGCTTTAATTCCCCCAACATTTCAGGCACATGTGTTTCTGAATCTGGGTTTGGCCCTTCTGTTGAAGCTCCCTACATGCAAGAGTGTCTATACACAGCAGAGACTATTCATATTTGTGGGAGAATGAGGAAGCTAATTCAGGGCTTTGGCAAGATGAAAGGAAAAACCTTAATTAAAATAAGTTTTAAAACCCATCAAGATTTTTTTTTTATCTTATTCAGATTAGCAGCCATCCTAAGATTACACTCTGAATCTAAATGTACTGCTTCTCTTCAGACATTGTGGGCTTTGCACACAAAGCCCTTAAGACATAAAAACTCTTGCCAACCTAATAAAATAAAAATGGGGGGAAAGTACACTGACAGTCACTAAAATTACATAGACTTCATCAAAGAATACAAGTAATGCCCTTATTTTGTAAAAAACTTCCTCCCCCCTAACCCAGCTCAGAGCAAGCACTCCTGGACGCACACCACTATTAACGTATGGTCTAAGCAGCTCTTCCTCTTGCACGAGAAAGCTGCCAGCAAAAGGCCTGGTCCATGCACGGGTTTGCACAATAAGGACATTACCCTGCAAATTCTCTGGAGCTGGCAGACACCAAGAAGAGCAACTTGACCTAGCAACTGACCACCCCATGCTGGGCTCCAAGCACAAGTCCTCATCCTCAGCTTAGGGAACCTTGTCCCTGGGCAAAAGCAGAGGCAGGACAAGGGTACATTTCCATCCAGGATGGTTTTTAAAGAAGCTCTCTCCCTGTTTGCAACACTCATATTCATCCCAACAGAGATGGAGTAATAAGTGATCAACAGTGCATGATAAAATGCAATTTATCATCACAGTTCCCCAACCCATGACTTTGCATTCACTGTTGTGTAAGTAAACCTCAGGCATCCGCCAGCACCTCCTGCAGAGAGTTTTTTTGAGCAACATTTGAAGAATTACAGCAATGGTCTCACACAAACACATTTTTACAATGAAGAGCAAGCACAGAGAGTGAGAGTCTTCTTACCATAATTCCAACTAAAGAAATTACATTATACACAGGGAAAATCCTTCCTGCTTGGTGGTTCCTCCAGTAACACCTATCCTTACCATCTAGTCAACTAACTGCCCCCCAGCCCTAGAGTACAGAATAGGATTTGGACTGTTCGCAGCAAACACAGCCCTTCCAACCCTGCCTTCAGGGCTGTGTGGCTGATGTAGCCTGGCTTGCTGCAACATACAGCAAGGCAGGAAGGAGGAAATGCAGCGTTTGCGAGCAAACTGTGCTGTTTGACAGATTTTTGTTCTCCATCCCCACCCGATAGCAGTCCAAGTGAGTGCATTATCCATACTGCATACCAGGTACCATTAGTTTGATATTGAGTTTGCTTTAAGAAAAAGAAGAACCAAATCAATTTCTTGGGAGGATAAACTTGCAGCTAAAGGGAAAAACTACAATTACACTTTTCAGCCATGAAAAGTAAATCAGATGGTGCTGAAATCCCAGCAGAAAACACAGATTAATTAAAGTCTGCACTTTCTAAATCTGTTATTCAACTAAACACAGCTGTTAAAAAAATGATGCCTTTGCTGTAATTTTCATGTACATTCATACCACTGAAATACAGCTAAAAACATTATTAAGTGCGTTCAGTTAGCTGCTGAAGTTGTGCAAGAAAAGAAAGCACATATATATGTTTAATTATGACAAAGATTGTTTTATTTAAAAGAATAAATTTTATTTGGGAGCTCAAATGCTGTCTCTGAGGAAGGGATCAAATTTATTCAGTGGGGCGAGAGCAGAAAGGGAACCTTGTGGTGGAGCAAACCAGCATCGCCCCAGCAGGGTGGGAGCTTGGGCGCTCCCTCCTCCTGCATCACCGGTCCATGCCCATGGCACGCGCCATCCATCAGCCAGATCCCGGCCCTCCTTCTGGTGCAAAACCACTTGTACTTCCAAGTGCTGTTGGCCATCTGTCCGTCACAGACAGCGCTTCCCAATTTCACTGATTTCATTAACCCTAATATATTTTAAGATCTTACAAAAAAACAACCACAAAACAGTTTCTTTACGGAGTCTCATCTAAAACCCATCAAGGCGAAGGGAGGCTTGTGCTGAACCCTGCTAGCTTTGGATCGAGCTCTGCTTCCACACAGAGCCAATTTATTCATCAGGAGACGGCACAGTTACCGACGCAGAGCTTGGTGTCGGGAAGATGGTACAGGATACACAACCCAGTCCCCCCACGCGCCCCGATCCCCTCCCCCCTGACGCTCTGCGGGGGGCTCTGTGCAGGGTGTGTAACGCTGGCAGAGCACAGCTACCACTGACACACTGTCAGGTGGGGAAAACACGACATGCCTGAAACAAAAGCTTTCCTTCTCTTTTTTCCCCCCTTCTCTCCAAGTCTACATCAACGATCAAAGTGGAGAGCTCCTTGCTCTGTCACAGAGGGAAGCGAAATTGCCGTGATTTGAATGCAACCTAAAAGGCACTCTGCAATTCAACTCAATCAGTATAAACTTACTTCCCAGCCCTGACGCAGCTGTTCCTCCCCTATAGAAGAGAAAATAATACTTGAACCGTGCCTCCTCTGCAAGGGGGAGAAGGCATGGGAGAGCCCTCACTGCCTCTCAATCCTTTTGAAATCACTTCAGCTTAAAATATAATTAGCATGATCTAATACAGTAATATATTAATATTGGCAATAGCTCCTTGCCTTAATATCAGCCTGTAAAGCCTCTCATAATCTAGACTCATGATCTCTGCAGTCCATGGAAAGACGAGGACGATGCCACCAATGCATGCTCACAGGCATTCACACCTGGGAGGACTCAGGCCTGGGACCTTAGAGAGGGGAAAAGCTGCCCGGCAAACACCAGCACTGGACTGCCTATGCTGAATCAGCGTATCCCTACAGGATGCAACCACAGGTGTGTGATGGTCACCCAGTGACAACACATAACAACATCTGGAACTGCAATTACAACTTGAACTGTAATGAGTGCTTATTTGCATTTAACCTGCAATAAAAAAATCACTGTATTTTCATTCCACTCTTTCTTGGTTTTGAGGAAAACAAAATTGGGTGGGAAAAAATATCTTTAAATCCGGGATGACTCTAAAAATGTTCTCAGGTCCAAGAAGACCCCTGAGTTTCTACAGAGCAATGGTCAGTCAGCTATGTATAACAAGAAATGTGTTGAATAAACTGGTCTAAGTAACTACTCCAAAGCTTCACAGAAAAAGGCATTTCTCAGTAGCTTTTATTGTCACTGGCTTTTGCATAAAACACCCCACTGCATCTACTTACTATTACTCCTCTACCTAATCTACCCAACCATATCAAGCATGCACCTTTTGCAAGTTCCTGAAACATGATCAACTGGAAGAAAAAAACAATTAAAACCGAGGAAGTATCAGTAAAGAAGAGGAGCTATATTTTTTTCGGGGGATGAGCAAGATGCACTGGTAGCAAAGTACTTCCTATAATCTTCCATTACAGGGTGAAGGTTTTAATAAAAAGAAATAAAAAGAGCTCACATTTTGATCTTTTCCCAGAGCTAGACATGGTTTAATTAGCTTGATCTCATTATGTAAACTAGAGAGGAAAAAAGAACACCATTAAAGCAATATCCCACTGGCAAATGAGACAACCTTGACATCAACTAAGATATTTTCTTGGAAAAGTCTCCCTTGCCTGTGATGCAGATTCCACACCTCTTCCTCATCACAAGGTCTTCATCATCCCACCTCTTCCAGCTGCCCTGATCAATTCAAAAGCATTTCTTGATTTCTACTCCCCTCCAAGCAGCCTGAAAAATGCCGGTAGTAAAAAAATCGAGCTAGACATTGACTTGGTTCTATTTAGCCTGAGATCATTCAGCGTGTTCTTTAGAAAAGATCAACTGGAACTAAACATTGCCATAATATACTCCATCTGTTAAAGTACATACTTTTGTAATAACACATTTAGAATTCAATAAGAAAAGCGAGAATTACAAACAAGGTGTCCATAATGAGCCTCAATATAATTATTAAACCAGATAAAGTAGGCCCGGTTTTCAATACAAGAAAGTTATTTGTACCTTAATGATAATGAAATGTAAAAAGCATCTGTAATTTCCGCTGAAATGTATTGCAGAAAGTCAACTTAGTGCATGTCACTTTGTTAAGACTATTCTTATTATTGTGTTTGCAATGACAGCAAAATGCTTCTTAGTTCCAACTCCTGGGATATATAAAAATATGATTAGAGCACTATAACAATACAACAATGGATTAATTTGCCCAACCATTACATTTGGATCTGAAAGACTTTTATAATTTATTTTACCAACTGAAAGGTGGTTATTTTGGGATCCTGGCTCATAGTTCAGTGCAGCATTTTGAAATATGTTTTATATTCCAGTACTGGCAATACTGCAAAGTTACAGTGATTCTTGCCTGTTTGCCTTTCACCCTGAGCTTTTGTGCTAGCCCTCTGCCATGCCTTACTCTGTGATTTAGCTTGGGTTGCTCCGGAGCCGGAGCTGGGCCGCCTACTCAAAAGGGCATCACACATCCCTGCAAAACAACAAGGCAGTGGTGATTTATCTGGTAAAACCGTTACCCAAGTAAAAGAAACTGACATTCTTAGGGGATGCTTAACAATATTACCTACACCAGGAAAGGAGAACATAAAGAACTAATCAGTGTCAAACAGTACAGCTAACAAACGTAGACCAAAAGGTGTTGAGAAATCTGGCCTGAAGGGCAGACAATATAAAGGAAAATAATTAATAACTCATCTGCTGAATGTCAGCAGGAGCCATCCTCTACAACTGCAAGATTAACATGGAATAATCACAGATTATTAGCAAATTCATGTGCTCACCCTCAAGTTAAATCAATGCTGTTTAGAAGGGAGTGGAAGTTGCCAGTTTGGCCTAAAACGGGGACCAGAACCAAGTTTTGTCAAGAAAACAAAAGCCCTTAGGACCTCAGTTATGATGCTATTCAAAAAGAAGTGAGTACACAGAGGCAGGAACTGCCCAACAATCAGAAATAGAGACTAAACCAGAAATGCACACCACGTGTGATATCACAGACAGGGCAATCCAAGATGCTGTGATTCTCCTCTTGCCATCAGGACCACCACAGTTTGCTTTGACTGGACCCAAATTTCACTTGTTAAGGCAAAATCCCTTCCCAATCCTTTGCATTCTTCTGATGACTCCCTCTGTTAAACTTACTCCTCTGCTGTTTTCTTCCAGGTGACCTGGCTGCTGTGCTGCTGGCCCTGGAGACCACCCCGATCTGAGCATCTCTCCCAGGGTAACTTCCCCATGCAACACATACATACATCGCCTCACATCTACCCTGCCACACATATATACAAACATGTCCTTGGCCAAATTCAGAAGAGCTGGCAGGACGCAGTTTAAGGCTGAGCTAAAGGAAAATCATTCTAGCAGAGTTTCAGGAGGCAAGCTGTGTATTTCTGGACCACCACCAAACCCGGTCTCCTGTTAGCAGCCTGGTCATTAGAAGCACAGTTCTGACCCCTGGGGTCTTGTACCTGAAGACCCAATGGCAGAAGAGTCTTCTCCAAGTGGTTTAAATCGATGACAAAGGATACTCAACATTATGGAGGAGACCATCTTTTGCAGGAACTACTTGATAGTTTAATAACATTATGGGAAAATAAATGTAAGTGCTATGTTTCCATGAGTCAAGACTATATTCTCAGTTTTATGCTCTTGTATTTGTTTTACATGCTTTGTACTACACTGTAAACTTAAGACTGGCAGCTTTGCCACCAGAAAAATAAAGCCTTTAGTCTTGCTTTGAATGGTGACATCAGCCTTTGCTGTCCTTTCCCCAGACCCTTGAACCATACTGTTTCTTCTCATCTACCCTGAATGCACTACAAGCACCCCCAAGATGATGGCACTGTCTGGGTTAACAAGAAGAAAAATTAATGCAATGTCCCTTTTAATTGCAGTGGCAGGGCAGAGAAAAGAAAGTGCAAAGGGATGCTTTACTTGCTCATGCTCTCTGCTTTTAGCCAACACAGACTGTCGGGGTATGACCCACTGACATTGTAAAAACTGAGCTAATGTAGGCCTTCCATGGATTTAACCCATCACATACAGATAACACAACTACTTCATTTCTGGATCATTGTTTCACTAATATCCTCAGCTTTTAGGCAATGAGACTTATTATGTAGCAAATTGCCCAAATCTTGCAACAGACTTTTTTTTTTTTTTTTCCTAAAGGAGATTTTTAAGGGAGTAATAAATTTATCTTCTCTTCATTGTTCTACATAACTAGCTATTTTGGAATTAAATTTTACACTTATTTCGGGTTTTACAAAAGTGAATTTGACCAAGTAGAATATGCCACACACCCTTCTTCATTTGAGGAGTAAAACAGAACAGAACCTTTCAGGTTACTTCCAGAAAAGAGAAAAACCAATGATGGGGTCAGGCTGAGCGACAGGGCTGTTTTAAAAGTGTCAGTGAAGTCTTCTGAAAGGCCTCATGCTCCAAGTTTTTAGTTAAAAGTCATAAGCCTGTCTATAAAGGATCTATCCCAGATTTTCTTCCTTGGAGAGTTTGAGGCAGAAGCTACCAGCCGCGGATTACAAAAAGGGTGTGCAACTGGCATCTCAAAATGGCCATGAGGCCAGAAGGAATCAATCTGAATTTTCAGGGGTTTTGAGCAGTCTGAAATACTGTGGCTCAGATCTACATACAGTATTTCATATGGGTTTTGTCCCCTCCCCAGCCTGCAGTAAGTCTTGTTTACAAGCTAGACAGTGGTATAGCATGGATTTTGGAAAGGAAGAGGAGGATAGAGGACAAATGCAGGCATGTCTGCATACAGAGTCGTCTTAAAACTCTTCCTGCCCTGCTTTCCATATGAAATCATACGAGCTTCCCATTCATTACTATCAGTGCTCTTGCTAGATTTGGATGATTGCCCAATTGCTACTGTTGCCAGAAATCCAAAACATCAGAGGGGTGATTCATCTGATGCATTGACAGCTCTGGAGCTGGGCTAAGGAGGGGAGGGGAACCCAAAAAACCAAATACTGTGATGGAGTCCTCTCACAGCCTGCCTGGCTGCTGCTGCAGCAGGAACCACTAATGCAGGTACGGTCACTGCTTCAAGCTGCATCTCTCCCGCATACTCACAGCATTACCAAAGGATGGTTTTCTTATAAGCAGTAATAAACACAGTTTTACCTATATTTTCTTTGTCTGCACCACAGGAGCTAATCGTCTTAATAGAGCAAAACTGTATTTCCATACTGGCAAAGCTCTTCCACATAGATGCTGTTTAAGTCTTGTTTATCTGGTGCTCACTCATCCAAAGAGTTAGCAACTAGAGAACAAGAGGGGCTTTGTACCTCCATGCTCTGCTATGTTAAAAATTGATTTAGCATAATGGTTTCAAAGAGATTAAAATCCAATTTTGTAAATCAAAGCAGGAACTGTACTGACTCACTTCTACAGCAGCAGCAAAGAACCTGCTGAATTCTGAAAACGACAGCCCTGATCCTCTATTAATGCGGAGAAAGTAATTAACCAATCAAAACCACAGTTTAATAAGCTATATTTTACTGTATGCATCTGCTCTTTATCCTCACATCAATAACAAGATGGGATTTTCACCTGGAGAAGAAGAAAATGCAGTGTCTGGGTTAGCCACAGCTTCTCAGGTAGCATCGTCCAGCTGAACTACTCAGTGTGGAGGGGCTGTTGGGATCCTTCCTCCTCGAAGTATTTATCATCATTCAGGATTCAGCTTTGCATTATTCCAGTTCTATGCCACTTTTAGCGCTAAACTTCATTAAAAAAAAAAATTCCACACCACCAAACCACAAATGGATAAAATAAGATAATTTGAGATAAAACAAATGAGCTCTGCAGATGTCCCAAGAACTCCAACATACAAACTATCTCCTTCAAGGAAAACACATTCCCTTTAATATCCTGGATATGCAGATACAGCTATAAAGAAAAAAAATAAATCCACACATTCAGAATCATTTATAGGAAGTGTCTCTGATGATTATGGCATCTTCTGAAGAAAAATGCAGACACACTTAACAGGGCCTGATGTATACCACGCAGCACAGAGATGTTATGTGATGCAGACAACCCAGGACTCATTAGATCTTTTAAACAAATTTTGCATCATTCCGTACAAGCAGTACAGAAATCTTATCACTAATTCGCATATGAGAAAGCAATCTGAGCTTTAAAGAACACCTGAAGCTTTACAGAGGCATGTAAGAAATGGTGGATATTCAAGCTCATGTATTTACATAGATGAGGTTAGTTTAAGTTTTTTAAAATTTTGTTTTCTTTTACAGGGAGGGTATCAGCATTTTCCCTGGCTTTCTTTTTAATGCAGAAGTTAGCCTTGTTTATGCTACTTATTTCTCACCTAAATCAAGAAGATCTCTGTGCTACTACACAGAAATGGTTTGTGTCTATCACTATTCCCCAGCTCTACAAAATCTATTTTACAAAATCCCTGTGGAAATATGAGGACTTGGCCCAGGGACACATTTAGGGAGGTTTGAAGCCATGGAAATGGGAGGCTGGGAGGAAGTCCTCATGTCACAGACATTATCCCAATGAATTTTTTAGAGCTGGGAGCAATGAAGAGCAAGTAGTCACAAATTTCCCATTGAGAAGAATGAGATTAAAGAAATTCATATAGAGAATGGTGCACGTGGGCATTGGTGGGGAGGTAGCGTCAGATCCATGCCATGCCCTTGGGATGCAAACATTGAAAATGCCCTGGCCAAGCCCAGATCTGATGTGACTCCAAGATGCCTTGAACAAAGTGAGTGAAGTTCTTCACTCATCACTCTTTTATAGTGGTGTGCACTCAGCCTCCACCGCTGCATGCTGCAGAGGTAGGCACCAGGTACTGCCAGCTTTGCATCCTCCTTTCTCCTCAGCTGGCCAAAGCAGCGTGTCCCAGCACCATGGTGGCTCTACTGGCTCAGGCACCCCGGGAAGGAAAGCACCAGGCTCTGCAGGGGCAGGTCTCCCAAGCACAGCAGCTTTGCCAGCTCTGCCTGTGAGCAGATCCATGCCACCAGATCCCAAGCCCAGAAGTATGGGACCTGCCCTGCTGTGGCTCAGCTAGGAATTGAGAAGGGGAAAAAGTAAGGAAGAAATTGTTCCTTCTTCTCCCACCAGCATATGAACCAAATACAAACATCCTTTAATTAGTAACACCCTCCAAATCCCCCAACAGCTGCAGTTTTGACGGGCATTTCATCTAACCTAGCAATTCTTTGCATGAAAAGCAACCACCTTAGCCACACTTGGACAATTACCGATTTAGGTGGATTTCAGCTGATGCTGAGTTAACTTCGAGCAGCCAGTCATAGCCAGACAGTAGGCATGCCACCAGGGGACAGAGATCAACTGCCTTGGCTCCAGCTAGGGCTTCCAGTCCAATTCCAGAATTTAATAACTGGAAGAGAACTTGCATGATCACACTGGTACAGCTAGCAAAAAACAAGTCTTCTTTTTTTCTTTTTTCCTCTGAAAACTGTGAGAAAAGCTTTGGAAATGCTATCTTAATGTGCTTCCGTCTCTCACTCTATCACCGTCATCAAGAAACTTCAACATGCAGCAGCAGCTCTCACCTCACGACTTTTTAGCCCTGTTGCTTTTATCTCAAATGAAGTTTTAAGAAAAACGGTGGGATATTATTTCAAGGAGAAAATGATCTTACACTGAGAACTGGCTTTCCCAGCTTCCAAACTTTCCAGAGGGATCCCTTCTGGGAGCCACTGGTTGCCACAGACCCAGGACACCCCTGAGATCCTGGCCCATCGCTGCTCACACACGAGGACCCAGGAAAAGGTACTGTACTGAGAGAGGCCTGAAGCAAGTTATGCAAATGAGAAAAAAAATGAATATTTAAATAAAACATTTATTAAGAACAGATTAACTCTGTCAATCAATATTCACTTTTGTTTTCCTGTGCACACGTTTGGAGGGGCTGCACAATAACCAGTTTCAGTTTTTGCAGGGTATATTTAGTTCTGTATTTAGAAGTGCTGCTTCCTGAAAGATTTTTTTTTTAAATGAAGTGCATTTCCTTGTGTAAAGGAGAACAAATTGCTACTTAAACTTTCTTCTATTGTCTATTTGCCTGCAATTTCCACCTCATTTGCAGCCTTTTTGTGTCTGCCCTTTTGTTTAGTTTTACCTTTGACATTCTCTTAATTTCTCTTCCGAGATACCTGACACCTTTACATTAAACTCACAATACGTATAATACAGGAGTTTTGGGAGAAACGCTGCTCAGCAGCAGCAGCTCCCAGCCAGACAGAGAACCCTCATGTCTGCCAGGAGGTGCGGCTTTGAAAATCATTTCTCAGCTGCAGAGAAAATTATGAATCATTTTGAAAATGATTTCTCGGCTCAAAAGTTTGTAGGGAGAGCAAGGAGCGCTGGCACACTTGTGGGACCTGGTGATGCTGCCAGTTTCTTTGCAACTCCTTCACCCTTATGTTACATAAACCGAGATCCCGGGCAACATTTACCTTCTCTTTGTGCCCATGTGTTCTCAAATAAAACGGGAATAAACCACTGAGCTGCTTCAACAGTCAGGCTAGCTGCGAGGAAGTGAGATGGAGGAGTTTGTTGTTTAATGCTGGGAAGCTCTTTAATATCTATCACTGCAAGGAATCAAGCTTTAAAATTAATTGATAATATGATAAAGAGCTTTGGGGCTAGAAAGCCATTTAAGATGACCATCCCTTTCAGGTTAGCAGAATGTAAAAAAAATACATAGTTAGCTGACAGCACACCCGACAACTTGATTACATATTACACCCAGACTTTGTGATCAACTATAGATAAAGTGAAGAATTCACTTCCCTGCTTCAGTCCTCACTGGCAATGCAGAAAAAACAGGGGTGAAAGGCAGGGAGTTTTGAGGATTCATGGCAGAAATCGGGATGATAAGCAGTTGCATCTCCTCTAATGTTTAAACCTGAGGCTGTGCGGGGGAGTGTGGTGGTTCCTCCCCGTGACCCCCTGGCCAGAGGACACAGTCGGCAGGTTGTCTTCAACAAAAGGGGTGGTACCTGGACCTGATCCCAATTGCTAAGGCTAGGAGGAAACATGATGGTGCTCTGTGAACAAGACTACACTACTAAACCTTGCCCTTCTGAGCATCTGCCAAAGGCTAGCATACAATGGATGAACTGCTTCAAACGTTAATTTGTTTTCAAGCTTTTGCATTTGTTTGAGTGCTGGGGAAAAAAACAGCTTTGCCCGTTCCTTCACCCCACCTGGAAGCCCTCCCCGATTTGGCCAGACCTACCAGCCTTGCAGCACAGTTCAAACACAATTTTGGCAGCAGTGCCAGCTCATGGTTACTCCTCCTACCCTCCTGGGGTATCCTGCAGCTGGACCAGGTTCCCAGCACAGCACACCACGCAGCGGCACCTGCCCCGTGTGCTGTCACAGCAAAGAAGGATGACCATGAATCATGACTGTTCAAGCTCAAAGGTTATGCACAGACATCCCCCTGCCTCCACAACTCCCTCCTCCTCCTACCAGTTGTTTCTTAAAGTGCCCTTAGATCCGCTCTGCTGTGCATGTCCAGGGCAGCCTGGTGCCCAGCTCTCCTCTGATATTTGGGGAGCAGGAGCTCTACAACCATCCGAGGGTCTCAATCTTCCTCAGAGCTGTCACAAATTGACAGGACTCAGGTCATCACTAACGCTGAGTGGGGATGCAACCCTCGCTCAAGGAACAATCCAACCAGCAGAGATCCCCACCTGTCTCTTCCCCACCTCAGCAGAGTCCCCTGATCAGCAGCAACATAAATCCCACCATCTCCTGCAACCCCAGACCCCGTGCCTCCCGCAGCCTGGCCACTCCTGGGCAGGGGGTGGGGGATGACACACCCCAAGTGGGTCCCTGCTCAGCCCGGCAAGTATTGCTTCTCCTGTGTCCCTTCCCCAGGGCTCTCTGGGTTTGCAGAGGATGCACAGCACCCGTCTGTCTGCAGCTCCCCATCCTCCTCCCCAAGGCTGGTCAGGCCCTGGCACACCAAACTTAGCAGAGCCAAAGCATTTTGCTACATCTTGGTCCTTTTCATTCTCAGTTTCCTTTCAAAGAGTGTTCCAGTTCAGAATCTGCTGATAACAATAGATGAGTTATATTATATTGCTGTTAGAAGAAATAACAAGAGTCTCCTCCACCTCTCTGTCTTTCAGAGACCGCTGAAGCTGGAGCGATACTTCACTTGTATGCCAGGAAGAGGGCACACTCTAAATGGTTATTCTGAAAAGCATTAAGCCCATCACCCCAGTCCTCAGTGGATCAGACACTCTGCTTTTGCTAACGCTTCCATTTTGTTTGCAGAATAAAGTGAAATGGGTTTTCCCCTAAATGTTTGCATGCGCTCTCTCTCTCTCCAAGCACTCATTTACTCTTGCTTTCTCCCCTTCTGATCTAAAACCACACCAGCTGTTCTGTTTTGCTCCCCAAGCAGGACAATCTGCCCGTTTTCTTTTGCCTTTAATAAGAAAACAGGAAAGGGGGGAGGGAAACAAACAAAAAAACCCCAAAAACCTCAAACCAAAGACAGTCAGGAATTGGCATCTCCATCAAACACACTGTCATGACAGTAACATAAAAAACCAAAAGTGACAAAAAGACTCTTGGCTGTGAAAACGTTCATTTCCTAGAATTTCCACTGGCTCCTGGGGCTGCAGAGCACGCCCGCTCCCAACATGCAGGAGCCAGGATAAAGCCCTGTGTGGAGTCGGCAGCGCAGCTCCCCCTTCCCCAGCACCACACTCTCCTCCTGGAAACACCACCACCGGGACCGCAGAGCGCCAGGTCGGAAATTCTGAGAGCGCCGAGATTTGATTTTCATCTACTTTGTTAAATTTCTGCTAATTGCTTTTAACGTACTTCCTCCGCCAGAGTCTTTATAGCTTAATTCCTCATGGGCATTCAATTCTGGAGTTTTACTAAGTACAGAAGGAAAATGAAATCTAACTACATGGCAGTGATGTAATCGCTAATGGCCTTTGTAACAAATGCAAGCAAGGGTTTTTTTCTGGTTGGGTTTTTTTTGCCACCAATGGCCTTCATCAGATTTTCAGAGTTGATGAAAACCGAGCAAAAGAAGCTGCAGTCCTATAAATACTATGAAGCAGTGAGGCTGGATGTGATGTAATGCAGTCCAGTATTTTATAATTAGCACATTAGAAAGTATAGTGAAAAGACTCCAAACTTGAGGTCAAGTTTTAATAAAATACATCACTAACTTCCTGGTTTAGACTAAGATAAGTTGTCACCACAAACTAAGAAACATCAGATCATTTTCAGTCATCAACAAGCTACAGCTAGAAGTAGTTAACGCATTAATACTTTTACTCTCAGACAACAAGGATGTAAGATCTGTAACTCCCAAACAATATTATGCATACAGCATACTTTTCATGATTACACATTAATAGATTTGGGAGTGAAAGTTGGAGGGGTGGTGTTACGTGTCAAAATTAATTATAATGCCAATAAGCTGAAATTCAACGGGGAAGATCAGGTTGACTAAATTATTGTGTTGAGTTATCAGCACTGAAAAATCAACTGAAAGAGGCTGTAGCCTTTTGCTGTAAATCCAAAGGTGGATTGAAAAATAATGAGAAGTAAAAAAAAAAAAAATTGCCAGAGCAATCCATTGCAGAGGGTTCAAGTGACTAAGGACAGTTTCAAGTCAGCCTAAATTTACCCAGGATATAATTTTGCATTACAGCTATTAAAGAGTTCAATTGGATTTTACCTGTCCATCACAGGCTTACTAAAATTTAGGCCCAGCGGCCATAAACTATGTCAATTCAGGTAAATCAGGCTATTTCCTTCCTTTGTAATGTAAAGCCATAGAGGAAACCAGCTCCACTTCTGTAAGACTTTCTCAGTATCTTTCCAGGTCAGGCACCCCATTCATCCAACCTGTACCAGTTGGCAACTTCCGAAGAACACTGCAATTAACATAACATTGCTAAAACAAAACCAGAGAAAAAAAACCACAACCAACAAACCAAGCCAAAACACCTACAAGCAGAGAAACACACACCCCCCCCCAACTCTAAGCATTTAAGCATTCAATATGTCTTCATAAGAGCTGAAGTGCTAAGAAGAATATTACTGTGAACAGCGATGAGAACAAACAAGTAAGTACAGCAAGTACTACATGGACATTTAATTCCTACAGAGTCAATTAAATGTTAACAATAAAATACAGTGAGTTAATGCTAGACAAAAGGATTAAGGAATAAGGGAGGAGTTATTTATAAACATACAAATGAAAACCTGGTTAAGAAGTAGGGGAATTAATAAAAGATAAAAAGCATGATTCAAATATGGCTAAGAAGGGGAATTCCTTTATTAAATTTGTCTTCAAAAGTAAATTAAGAAAAGATGCCTGCGCTATCAGAGAGTGATGGCGAGTTTATAAAAATAGCTTCCACCGAAGGAGAGAAAAAGGGAGTATCTGGAAAATGCAGACATGTGCCAAATCACTCAATCTGTGCAATTAACCAACGAAATCAAGTGTTGTTATTTGTGAATATTTTTTTTTTTTAAAAAGGAAATTTAGCAAATTCCTTCAAAACATAAGTCTAATACCTAATTCTGGAAATTACTTAAATGGATGGTTGCAGTTAACTTCTATTCCTAGCAAATGAAAGGAAAAAAAATTAAGAAAAAAGTATCTTTTGCAGATAGCAGCTCAGCAAGCTGCAAGAAGTACAGATTTGCAGAGAACACCTCTTGTTATGCACAGTTGGTTTGTTAGCACGAAATATTTATTTAATGAAAAGAAGAAAGGAAATACCACATGGATTAGGGTAGCAATTTCAAGAGTCAGTCCTGAAATTAAAAGCAGTAGTCCTGCAAAAATCCAAGCAGCCTCAATTCTCCCTACTTTAGAAGGGATTAGGATTTAGCACCTGCAAAACTCAAGACCAACTGAAAACACTTTTTTCCTGCCAAGGCCAGACTCAAAGCTTACTGACAGCCACAGGACCCTGCCTGTGCACTCCACTCCATGAGACATAAATTAGACCCCAAACAGATCCACATCAATTCGAACCTCAATGTATTTATACATCTGAAAGATGATTAAAAACTCGCAAAACAAAAGAGTTGGAGGAAACATGGATCTGCATTAGGTTTAATCTGAAAAGCTTTGTTAGCAATCTGTAAGAGGAAAGAATACAGTTTATTAAATTTCACCTACTATGCACTGAAATGCATTGTGGGACTTGACAATAAAAATAAATACATATAAAGAAAGTATTGTTTTGATTGATTGGGACATCTTAAATTAAGAAAGGTGCCTATCAGGACCAGCTTGTTGGCAACATTCAAAGAAGAAATTTCCCCATCCTCTTCAAGAGGCCCTTACAAACCTGCCAGATCTGAAAGAAGATGGAAACCATACAAAGATTTTTCTGTTTGGAAAAAAGAAAACTGATACTGAAGAGATCTATCATCAAAACACAGCCATGCTCTGAGGAGATGTTGGGAATGCATCCATCCAAACAGAGCCCTGGAAAGGCAGAGGGCAAGCAGCTTGAGATGAAATTGCAGAAGGATGCGGCAGCTAAAAAGACAGTTTTGTTTCAGAGACAGAAAACACAGAAACACGTATTGCAGGATGTTACAGTCTCCTCTCTCTACAGATGTAATTAATCCATAAATGGAATAATGTATTCACTTCTGGACACCTCATTACCAGAAAGACATTGACAAATTGAACAGAGTACAAAGAAAACAACAAAAATGTTTAAGGGTTTGAAGGGAAAAATTTCTAAGGAAAGATCAAAAGATTTGAATACGTCCAGCTATAAGCAAGAACATAGCTTAGCAGGACAAGATATATATCTATATGTGTTTGAAAGGCGTTAACATCAAGCAGAAAAAACAGCATGGGGGGCTATTAGTAGGGAAAATGGAATGAAATTATAAAAAAGAAAATTTAAGATTAAAATCTTCTTGTACAATTAGGATGCACTGTTAATCTCAAGGGATGTGGTAAACATACCAGTGCAAGAGAACTAGACTAGACTGGACAAAATAAATGTACAGCTCGGATAATTGCACACCAACCAGAAGTGAGGTTGGGAACTTCTTATCTCTGATGTCTGCTTCTCCTCTTATTTTATATACCGATACAAAATCCATTTGTGGACTTTCATAAAGGTACCTTATAAGGGTCTGGACCAATATTAATAAAAAAAAAAAAGGCATATATGCATGGCAGCACCAAGCCAGATCAAAACTAAAGGACTCAATCCTGTCCTCACTCCCAAAACTGCAGCAGTTCTCTAATGGTAATGAACACTGCAAAGGCAGCCAAAAGGGGAAAACAACATGTGCATGACCACGTGCATGAAGAGGTAATGAAAGCTGATGCATTTCACCCATTTATCACCATGTCTAACTGATGCTGCTTTGAATAACCTAAACGGCCTGTATACCTCCCTGCCAGTGCCACAAACCTCTGTCAAGCAAACACTGTCTTCAAGTCAATCAGACTTTGCCCAAGGAGATCCTGTGACCTGAGCAGGGAAAAAAACAAAACCAAAACAAACCACCCAACTTGATAGGAAGACCCACACCAAGAAAGCCTACTGGCAATCCTCCCCTCTGATCCAGCAGCAATTCTCATCTAGGCAATACCTTTCCATCAGCAAATTGCACTGTCAGAGTGTCCTTGGTGTGCGTTTCTGCAGTCAAGAGCAGTGATAACATGAGATATATGTCTCCTTCCTAAAGGATGGCAGACAGAGCTTCCTCATCCAACCTGCAAACCTGAGAACCAGAGTCTCAGACTGAGCCAACTCACAGACAGATCTGGAGTTTGTGGTCCCCGATACCCAGATCCACACCATAAAACACCCCTTTATTTCGCTCTAAGCTATTTCCATTTTTTGTATTCCCAGGAACTTCAACAAAAGGTTAAACTATAAAAGAAGAAAAATCTGCAAGACGGGTCATCTAATGGCTCTCTCCTGGCTATCTGCACAAAGCTGTGTTTATAGCTTATTGATGTGCTTCAGACTGGGTCAACTGCGTGTTCAGCGGCCTGTCTCTCTCCCTTTCTCCAAACAGTCTGAACGAGAACAAGAGAAAACCACTGCAGTGGCTGGCAGTGTGTGCTGCCCAGGCACTGGCTCATTATCATGACAAAGGGAGGTTTGAACATCCTTCAGCAAACATGATGGCTCCCTTCTAGCATCTGATTGAAAATCTGGCAATGAGTGTCTCCCGCTCCTCATATCCTATTTACTCAGGCAAAGGAATAGGATCAAATACATTTTAGGTCCTTTTGCAGTGTTCCACTGAATTGCCTTTTTATCGATAGGATTCCTCCCAGCCTCACACCACTGCAATAGTCCTGGGTCGACCTTCAGCAGCTCGAATGCTGCAGTCCCTCAGGTAGGTCACAATAAGGACATGAATTTTTTAATCAATTCTTCCCTCCCCAAAACACTACAAGGAGGGATGGCAAGCTTTTACAATGTGAAAATGTCAATGTTTGTTGCTTGCAGAGGCCAGATTTACAGCAAGCCTGAGCCAAGCAGCTTGTTTCACACCTTCAAATTTAAGGGGAACAGTGTTCTCCTCTGGAAAACACGGCCCAGAAGTTGCAATGAAGCAGACACAGATATGTCAATCACCACGGATGCAAAGCTGTGAAAGCTTCCCGGAGGAAAGCATTTTGTACCCAATACAGAATGGTCAACTGAAAACTCTACCTTGCTGCTCCCTGCAGCATGCCTGTCTGGAAGACTGCTTCATAACACAGCCTGCAAAGAATATCACTGGAAACTCAATATACACAGGAGAACAGTACAACAAAGAAAAAGTCCTTACAAAAACGAACAGGATTTTGGTAGCTATATTATGATACTGTGTGCTCATTTGCAGGTAGAAACATTGAAATTCTACTAAAGCATCACCCAATGTAAAGACAGAGCCAGCAAGAAACAGGTGCTGTGGTCAGCAGACAAACCCAGGGAGCCCTCAGAGGGCACACTCCTCCATTCATCCTTCAGCTAACGTGAACTTAATGCTGAGATGAGAATAGATCTGTATTAACTTCGATGGGAAGGTAACACCACATGAAATAATCATGCCTAAGAGGTTGCTATCCTGAGCATAGGGGGTTTTGTGGGTTAGATGAGCCTGGTTAAACCGCATCAATCTCTGCAGCCAGTACTATGCAGCTAAGCGATGCAATTAGCACTGCACCTCCCTGACTTTTCCTCCAGCCCTAAAGTCCAGGCAGGTTCTTTCAGCTGAGCTTATTTGGAGGAGCCTTCAGCACAACACCTTCAGACCTTTAGATTCATAAGGAGGTATCTTCACTGATGGGATTTTAGCAGTCTCCAAGCAAACAGAAACACATCTAGCTCACTCTCTTTTCTGCAAGATACTCTGCCCCACCATGCTTTCTGCTACCACATGTGTGTCAAATTAGTCTCTCTACAAAGGCTCTAATTTCCTCCCATGTTGCACCCAGAATGAAGTTCAAGGGTGACGTGAACCTGAAGCATTATTCACCAGTTTGCCCATGCACAGCTCACAGACTGAGCCCCCAGCATGCTCTGGGGCTACATCTATTGATGCTACAGTACAGCCTTTGCCCTGCCACTGAGATCCCATCTCCTTACTCCAGAAGCATCTCTGCAGCGATGTCCAGCCATACTTCAGCCTCCCTGCCTAATGCTTCGCCTCCACAGAATGATGTCCAGTCACAAAGCTTACACCTGAGACATTACCAAGCTGAAAAAAGCATCTCACCATCACACATTATATATGTGCTTCTTTCCAGCATTACTTCAGGATACGGTAAGACCCTCTGCCTATGTAAGGGAGGATTTTGCAGAAGGTTTCTGTGACCAGATCTGGGATCTCTGCTGCACCTTCAACATGGGTACCCGCAAAGTGGACAGGCATCCCTCAATGATGCTCTCTCCACTCAGCTGAGCCCTGCTGTGGAAGGGTACCTGCTTTTCACAGTCAGACTGCAGACAACACCACATACACCACCAGCTAGCCCTTGTCTCCCAAGGCTGGCTTCTCACCCACAGACAGGCTTCTGCCTCTGTGCAAACACAGCCTTCATCCTGACAACAAATACAACAACTCTACACCAGCTGCTAACAAGACTCTTTCTGCTTTTATTTTATTTTTCTAGATGTTCTGCACAGCACAACCAAGTTTCTCTGTACAAATTGTAGGTGCTAGAAAACAAGATGTTGAAATGACTTCGATTACACTGAAAGAATATCCTACTGCGTCCTTAGGGAAAGGACAGAGGAGAGAAACACATAAAAAAAAAAAGAAGTACTGGCTCCTACATAAACCTACTCTTACACTGGGGGCAAATTTAAAAAAAAACAACAAACCCAAACAAACCTTTGTGCAAGTTCAAATGGGAGGAAGGTGACTCCTGCTAGCAGCCCCACTCTCTTACTCAAGAAGATTTCCAGCAAAACCACAGAAGCAAGGCCTGAAGCTGAAGCAGAGCTGTGCAAGGATGCTCTCCAGACTAAGCAATGCAGTGCGTGGCAATAGGAGTGTGAAGCTCTGGGCTGTGGTTGCACAGCCACTTACACCCAACATAACAGAAACTACCATGGGAAAAGCCCATTCTGTTTGATCAAATTTTTTCAAAATATCTGAACATTTTCTTTTTGAGTTCTTAATTTTTTTTTCCCTTAAATTTCTCATGGAGCTTCACCAGCTCCGCTTACAGCAGTGCTTGTCAACCCATCGGGAAAAGACAGCAGGCACGGATTAATTTTTGAGGAAAGCTGCTTTCATGCCAATGCACTTGGCAATAGAGAATACAAGAAGAGCTATCCCAAAAATGCAGTATTTATGAGAGGAGTGGTTTCTAAAATTGTTTTCACTATGGATACCAAGAAGCACCACCTGATTCCTGACTACTCTCTTGTGCACATGTTTTCATATGATTATTTTTAAAGGTGACTTGAGCATCTATTTCACAGAACTCCTACCTCAAAGCAAAGCAGTTCCAGCTGGACATTCAGCATAACTGTTTTCCAAAAGTCACTGCAGAGAGTTTGTAAATGGAAAATGCACTTTTATACCTACAGAAAAAATAAAACGTTCCCTGCAGAAATAGAGAGATTCTCTTGGTGCGATTGTGATTCTAAGATTTAATTATCTCAGCACAGAACTGCAGGTATCAATGCTTCAGAGATAAAGAACAAACAAGGCAATTATTCCCAGAAGTCCTCCTTTTTCTCCTTTAACAATCGCAAGGGTTACAAACATGCCAAGGTCAAAGAATGTGCAATAAAGAAATTTATTTCCAATTGGAATGCACAGAAACCTTGCACTATAATGGTGGAAGAGCAGTGGTGTGAAACTCAGCAGAGCTGAGATTAATGCATGGCTAAAGATCATAAAGACTATCACAGAACCGTGTCTGAAATGACAAGGAATAAAATTAACAAGCATCTTTCCAACCAACTCAAACTCTTTAGCCCTACAATTTCCCGCTGAGCTGCATCACACACACCCAGCCCAGAGATCTGCCATCTATTAGCCATATACTGTATGTATTAGAGATGGCTCCAAACTGTACAGTGTAGCTCTGGATTTGAACTTCTCTGGGGTTTGCCCTCTCTAATGTGAATGGATTGGATTAGAGAGCAGAGAAAAAAAGCCCTGTACAGTGGCAGCCTCAGAAGCTTCTAAAAGCATCACAGAACAGGATTGAAACACATTGTTCAATTCCCTGGACTTATTCCTCAATTGTTTGCATTATCCTAGGACACGACATGAAATGTTTGTTTGCAGACACCTACCCCACCAGCCCAAACCAGAGCCATGCATGCCATGAAGAGAGTGGAAGCATCAGACAGCAACTCAAATCCTCACTAGTCATCTACATGGACAACATGGGCAAGTTACAGTCATGAGGGCAATGTCAGCAAGCCTCCATCATCTTATTTTTCTGCAATGGCAAATCGTAATATTTTCAGATATAAAGGCAGGAGAAGTGTTACTTGGTGTATAAAAGGAAGAATTACCCTATGTACTTCAGTGGCCTGAAACCTAGTGCCACCTCACTTACAGCACAAAGAAAAAAGGCATCCTCAAGTGAAAAAAATTTCAACAGTTTCAAGTTTTATACTCTAGACTTTGTAAAAACCCCACAAAAAGTATTATAATTTTTCTTTTAAACACATACATACTTCCTTGCTATTCAAATTGCAACAACAATATTTTACTCAAACTTTCCAGGTGGTCTCCCTCTAGGGGAGAGCCCAAGCAAGAAAGTTTTTGCCGTCAATGTTATTTATCTGGGAAGTTTTTTAAAGAGCAACACACACAGAGTAAAACTGTATTCATCATATGCAATTTTATATGAAGTATGCATATTTATGACAACGGACATGCACCTGATACATAATCATAGACCGTATTTATAGAAATGTTTGAGCATAAAGACATTAAAATACACTACACACGACTCTAAACCTTCAACCTCAAAGTCAGACAAGTATGACTCACTTAATTTTGCAGGTGGAAATTAAGTGATTTACCAAACAATGCAGAATAGCAGAGTAAGTAGTCAGACATGGATGTCCAAGCTTCCAGTCCTTCCAACCAGCAGATATGCCCTCAAATGATTGCACTGGGCATAACATTATACACACTTCCTGAGCACTTTGGCTAGCCTTTGCTACAGACAGCCTGCTTGGCTGACTCCCTATGGCTGGTTTTATGTAAACGATAGGAAAAAGTGAGGGTGGGATCATTTTGATTTGACTGTGTGCATTACAACTTGTTCACTGACACATGCATAATCTTTATGCTGTGTTCTCAACTTTTTTAAAATTAAAAAGTCTGAATTTCTTGCAAAAAATTCCACCCATTGACTACTCTGTGTTTGGCAGCAAAGGCAAAAGGAATAAATAGAGGATGCAGCATTTAGGTTGGGAAAAAAAATACTATCTGTGTTCCAAATCATAATTTTAGTAGAATAATATTGCAAAATAAAACCACCCCAAATTAAATAATAGTTATAATGTTTTGAGTTTTGCCAGTCTTCCAACCACATTGAAGCCAGCTCCTAACCCTGGCTCCCAGCAGGCTGGGGCTGCAGCCTGAGCCCAGCAATCCCTCTGAGCCTCAACAGGTATCTCAGCTCTCTGCAGTTCACAGCCTGGCTAACGCTCTACTGACAGACCCCTCCAAGGACTTCTCAGTATGCAATGAGCAAAGTCAACAAGTTTTTAGCAACAAGGTAGGGAGAAAATACTGCGCTACCTCATCGAGCAGGGGAGAGATGTGCAAAGCTTGGCTAACACTCTACAGGTCTCTGTTTCTGCTACCTTTTTTGTGCATACTATGATTCTACAACATGGGTAAGCAAACTATTAATGGATAGCAAACCTCAACTGTAAGGCAACAAGCTCTTTTTTTAGTTGAAATCCACACTGGCTGGCAGAAGGACTGAGTTATCACCTCTCCCGGGTGCAGTCGCAGGGCTGCCAGCCCTGGTCACATTCACATCAGACAATGTCCCACCGCACAGAGGACAAAATAAACCAGAGAAGGCCAGATGAGGCAAGGAGGATGAGGAGATAGACTGAAAAGGATGAGGAAAGGTAAGAAAAAGACATCGGCAACAGATGTGCTGTACTGAGCCAGCGACCGTTCCAGCCACAAATCAACGGGCTTCCTCCACACAGGCAAGGCACAAAACGGTGGTGTAAATCACAGTGGCGTAATTGCAAAGTGACTCACTGTCATATTAGTGTCCCCAGTGCCACAGACCTTCAGGCAGAAGGCTCTGGCTCTGTTATGTTCTTTGTATGGGGGCAATCAGAGATGCC
The DNA here is from genome assembly GCF_003259725.1 of Athene cunicularia. Classification (NCBI taxonomy): domain Eukaryota; kingdom Metazoa; phylum Chordata; class Aves; order Strigiformes; family Strigidae; genus Athene; species Athene cunicularia. The sequence goes on along the minus strand of NW_020799100.1, from coordinate 10,035,236 downwards.
ACGACCATTACCAACAAAGTGAAAATGTAATAATGCAGGATGCACCAAACCCTGGCTTGAGAGCTAAGAGATGAAGAGTAGTACTTTATACCTCTACCTTAGCCAGGCAGCCCCTACTTCTTAATTTCCTGGGGAGATACTTACTCCTAACTGAGTTTCTCTTATTACAGCAACAATTCTCCACTTCTCCCTGGGGATCAGCCACACGGAGTGAGCTCTCTTCTTGTTGTTGCAGCTGTTGTTGAACTGTGCTCAGTGATCGATCCACGCCTGAAAAAACTTCAGGAAGCGTGTGCTCCTGGCCAGCCCTGCAAGGAGGGAGGACGTTCCATGTCCTGCCAAAGAAAAGCTCCTTTGACACCCTCTTCCTACACTATGGGACAGTTCACTGGACCTGCAAGCCATGGAGAGGTGGAGAGGGGAAAAAAAATGAGTGAAAAACTAAGTTCTCCTCATTTTCTACCTGAACTGCTCTTTGTGCAGAGATCATTTTGGGTGTGATGCCTTGCTAGGCATTCTTAATGAACAACCACGCTAGGCACTCTTAATGAACCAAGAGCCTATATCAATTTTTCACTTCTTATTTTTGACTTTACAAACAGGCAAATATAGGAGAGCAAGGTTTAGGATGTTGGTTTTGAGACCTCAGGTAACTAAGAACCTTTTTAAGGTGCACCGTTCCCCTTCTCAGGCCATTTTGCAAGTGTTGCCAAGAGGACAGCATGGTGTGAGCCATCTCCCCACCATGCTTGCCGCAGCCTCCAGCTTCGCTTGGCTCCAGAGGAGCAGGGGGACACCACAAACGCTCACCACAGTCCAGGGAGCAACAAGGGAATAACGGTGAACAAGTTTTGCATTGCCCCTCAACAGTTTTCTCAAGGAAAAAGCAAATTATGTGCAGAAATTAACTGTACCGGTTTGCAGTTCAAAGTGATTTCATCCTAGGATAAAGATTTCCTACTGACTTACAGACTGCTCCACAGGTACTGCAGACAAGCAGATTTTTCATATATTAACACATAAAGACAGTCTCTGATATAACAATAACACAGTTCCTGGCACTCTGAAAAGGTCCTTCACAACCCCAGTTCCAGCCATACAGCAGTTTCTCCAACTGCTGCACAAAACAGCAGCATTTTCACCTGCTTCTACAGCCCTGAAAGTAGACAGGCGCAGGGGGGGGACACGGACAGGGGGGTCTGCCTCCCTTTCTCTGTGCAGGAGGCAGCTGCTTCCACTTAAGCTTAGCACATTTCACAAGACGAGGATAAAATAGGAGCTATTAGATGTTTGCATTAGATTCCAGGGAGCCACCTCTATGTTTTGCATTAACAAAAGCATGCTTTACAACGTGTTTCTTCACGTCTTACCTTGGGCTTCACTTGATCAAACATCATTCACCACCGTAACATATGTGACCAAACTGGCTAATGATGAGCTGTCACCTTTTTGACGAATCAGTACATATGCCTTCTGAAAGCAGATATATCAAAAGAAGCTCCCAGCGCCTTGCAGCTTCACGCATATCCACAGCGCAGGGTTTTCGGACTGCCTCGGAAGGGCTGGTGCAGCAGAGCAGAGGAGTCGACAGCGTCTCCACACAAGCAGTCCATGCTAAACAGCCCCAGCGATAAGTGCATTTTGTCCCCAGTTCTGTTGAGTTTGGGGGTGCAGGGGATGCTGCTTGTTTATTTTTATGTAGCAACAACAAAAGGCACCATATAAATTGTTAAAACCCCTCTGAGGCACGAAGCACAAGTTAACGCATTCTTTATGTATTGATCACTTTCTCAGTGCACAAACCCCAAAACTACTTCACGGTTTTCTTTGGGGCTCAGCAATATGTGGTTTGATCTGGGGCGCTTAGAAAGCGGGGCCATTAAGCCAGAACAGACTCCTTCACTGGAGTCAGTCTCCCCTTTAAAAAGCATTAAGAAGCTCTCCCCTATTCTCATCTAAACAAACACAAAACACACCTTGGAGCTCAGAAAATGCCTCAATTCATGTTTTCAAAGCACCTCTCCCTCTTCCCTGCAGCTCATGGGTGGGGAAGGCACATGTGCATGAGCTTCCCAGAAGGGATGAGGTCTCACACAAGGAGATAAAAACCGGGCAAAAAGGGCAAAGAGGACATCCAAACGCAAACCAGGGCTCAGATTCCCATCGTGTCCAGCAGTGTGTGTTAGCATCTCCACACTAACAGCCTACCATGGGTAAAGCTGGCAGGGAAGAGGCAACAGTCCAGTCTACCTTCACAACAGTGGTATCAGCCTCCAGGGAGCCAGGTCCATCTTCTGCATGCTCATTTAGCGCTTGTGCTCTTCCCCAAGTTCACAAAAGATGTTGGCACTGCCAGGGCTTGGGAGCTTCCACTCGACTAGGGCAAGCTAAAAGCTTTGGGTGCATCCATTCGCCCAGCTGTACAAATGGGTTACAGCGGTCACTTAGGAGTACAGAGTGTTTTGAGGACTATTTCTAAAAAGGGCAGCTCATATTTTGTTTTTACAGAACGTCTAAAAATGGTGAGGAAGTCAGATCAGCATCTATTCACACAAATGGAAAAATATTTCTGTAAAATAAAACTAAATACGAGAGACAGATTCCCTTTTAGCAGCATGAGGCAAGAGACGGATAAATGAATTTTTAAAATTTCATGCTAGAAAAATCATACTTATTTAGTAAATTTGATGTAAATAATAATCTAGAAAAAGTTTTACATGCTTTAGGAGTTTGGGGAAGATTACTTTAAAACCCAAAGTGTATGCTTACAGATTACGTTCTCTTTCTCAACAGGTAGGATAGGTTGGTAAACAGCAACAAAAGTGATGACTGTACTTGGCACCTTACTGAAACCATCCCCAGTTACTTTGTATACGTGCAAGTCCTTCATCCAGAAGTCAGGCACTGCAGTGCCAATAATGCATTTGGTACTTTCCACAAGGCACAAAAATACAAATATAGAAATGCAATTGCATTGAAATCTGTAAGAAAAATTGATTTTTGAAACTCGCACCAAATGTAATCAGATACTATTGAAGTTCAATTATTCTTTGTTATGTTTAAAAAATTTTGTTAATATGTGTTTGATTCTACTAGAGAATATCATTTAATTAGAAAGCTCTCCAAATTTCAGAACTGATGCTTCTGTGTAGTCAGAGAAAATGTTCAAAAATGTACTTGTCAGCTCATGTTGCATAATAGACCATGTTTCAAAGGAAAGCAAGTTGCACACTCAGTGCCTGCAATTACAAATTACCAACATGAGTCATGTTTTGGGTTCAATTGCACGTAGGTGCCTTATGCCCTAAATCTGAGTTGCCAAAATTGAAACAAAAGAGTTTTCAATAGCACTTGCACTGATAACCAAAGCCAGACACCAACAAAATACTTCATAGAGACTACGGAACAGAAAACATCCACTTCTCCATATTATCTTGATATTGCAATTCCAAGAAATAAGGACAAGAAAAAAAAAAAATAAAAGCAGCAGTTCTTGAGTTGCTTACTCCTAACTCTAAATCTGGATGTGCAACATGGGTCTGTGCAAGTGGCACCAGCTGACTCCCCACGTCCTCTCCACATTAATGATCCCAAGAGATGCTTGGATGCCACCACATAAAAGTGAGACACATTAAAAATGAAGACAATAACAATGAGTACCAGGTCCATTCTGCCACTAAAGGAGTTCACCAATTTGCAGTCATCAATGTGCAAGCCTCAGTATCCACAGCAAGAATAACCCTTTCTTCTTCCCTTCCATCCTCTCAAAGTCTTCTTCAGAAGTACAGGACACGACCATTGAACAACACCACTCTTAGCCGGAGAAATATTAATACATAATCACTGTTAGACTGTACAACTTGATGCCAACCCCTCCTCCTGTAGACCCTGTAACAATCTATTAGTAACATTTATTACTATACTTTAACAACTCCTGTAATGATTCGCCTAAAAAATAAAATAAATCATTTTTATTGCAGTTCTTTGGCTCTTTAGGAAGATACAGCACACTGACAAATAAAATCTACCCACTGAACAACAAGACCTTAGCTGTGACATTGTGAGCAATGAAATAACACTTGGAGAATAGATGTATTCCAGAACCAAATATCCCCAGGGAGCTTGGATGTTAAAAGCAACAGCACTTGCAATTTTGGATATACACATCTGAAACATCCTTCCAGGCTACACCACAAATTTCACAGGTAAAGAAAAGGAAAAAAAACAAAAACCCCAAACCCTAAGTGCTAACCAGAAATGTGATTCAGAGAGGAGAGATGCTGCAAACAGGGCTGATTTCTCAGCTAGCAGCATGACTTCTCCTCTTTGTGATTTACAGATACTTAAAAACAAGTAGGTTAATGAAGCAACAATACACTGACTGAGGAGCGCTGATTAATACAAACTTCAGAGCATAGTGATCCATGAGCCAATTCAGCACTAAGGCAATGTCCAAGCAATTTGGCTGGGTTTATTAAAAAAAGAGGTCTTGAAAAAGTTACAATAGCATTTATTTAATAGTGTAAACTAAATAAAATAATTCCTGAGAAAGAACTGTATACAACTCCACTGTATATGGACTAAAAAATATGTATAGATAGTTTACAGAATTCTACTTTTCACTTTGCATTTTGATCTCAGCTTGCTTCAGTATTTTCACTATTAGCTTTTTAATAGTTTAATTTAGAACGAGCTTGGTCCACCGAATTGATTGCGCAGTTAACCATCAGGACTCTAAATGAGCCTCTGATGCTCAGTGAGTCTCTTTGCCTCAGTCTCCTTTTCTCTAAGGTAAAGGCAATGCCACAAAAATGCTAGGGATGTGTTTTGAACACTTAAGAAGTGTGTAATTTCACTTTCTGTAGGAAGCACAACAGCATCCGTCCCTCACCCAGCAGGACCGGGAGCCCTCATGGCACCGCTGAAGTGCCAGCACAGCTCTGGAGGCTCTCACCAGCAACTTGCCCCCGAGTCTCCTGATCTACTGGCAGGCCTGGCCAGGACCACTTGGTTGGGAAGAGATGGGGTTCAAAGAAAATAAGATGCAGAAGCACCTTCAAATTCTTAAAGGGCTTTTTTAGGGTGTAGTGATGACTTAGAAAGACTCTGGACTGGCAGGAACAAGGCACCCACCTAGGAGCGGTGTAAGGTCACATCATCTTGGCTGTTTGCACTAGCTCAGAAGTGCGCTCAGTCCAAGCCTAAGTCTACATGTGTGCAATCCAAGCATTACTTCCCAGAGTTGCATCTGAACACCTGATGCCATGCCTGTGCTAGAAAAAATATGCTGCTGGAGGAAGGAAACCATCCAACTTCTGTCATCACCTCCAAAAACTAAAACATTTGTATGCACCCAAGGAAGCACTGTGGTCCTTCCAGCTAACCACAAGATACCACAGCGATATTTTACATTTTTCTTTTTTTTCACCACAAAAATCAACACAGGTACAATTTCTCATTTGTATGTCAGTATTTCTACCTAAAATGAAGATCTCCTGAGACGCACCAAAAAAAGAGACAGAATTGACAGGGAGGGGCCTTGAGTGGGGTTGGTAAGACCATACAAGGTCATTTTCTTAACCAGCTTTTCTATCTCTGACAATGGCGAAGCCAAGCCCAGAAATGATCTGAATTACATGATGGCTCTTTAGCAGTCAGTAATACACTACTGGAGGTCAACCCAGTTCTCTGTGAACAAATGGTTGTATAAAAATAGCCATTACCTAAGACGACCATTTTCATTCCAGGACAAAAGAACATCAGGCTGAAAATTGCAGAATTAATCCCTTGAGACTACAACCCACCACAATGTCTTGTGTTTAATTTGCAGGGGAAAAAAAACCCAAAACCCACATACTCGTGACCAAGAACAAAGGACACATCATGAGAATTAATTTCGACATAACTACAACTGAAACGCAGGGCAAACCACACCCTCAGTTAAAAGTTAGGCCAATGGCTACTGGGCATCAACTGAAAACAGAGATGCTTGCTTTGTTTCTGCTTGAATTGTTACAACCTGGCTTCTTTGCTATCAGACTCATCCTGGGATTGAAGCAGGAACAGGCACCAAATACAGAGATGTCAGGGTGCAACAGGGGAAACTGCTCTGGCCATCTTTTGTCTTCTTTACAAGTGATCTGCAGGGCTGCAAGTGTTGCTCCAGGACCAGAATCTCTGCTACTGCAATCGGTATGCTGAGTTTGTCACCATATAACCCAACTGGTTAAAAAAAAAATAATTAAGAAATTCCCAAACCACTAACGACATATCAAGAAACAAAGCAAAATAAAGGTTTGTTTTATTTGACTCCAAATGCCTCCACTATTTGGAGACTTTTTTTTTTAACATTTATATCTACCATCACCTAAAAAAAGGGCACATTCGTTGGAAACAACGGGCCACCTAAGGAAAGAACCCATGTGTTCCCTTCCATCTAGCCTGCTGCATCTCCTCGTTCTTCACAGTAAAACTTGTCAAATTTATGACAACAAAAACCTGTCGTTTTGAAACCCCGGGATGGGGCTACACTGGGACAGAAACAAAAGGTTACAAATCAATCTTCAAGAAAATGCAGCAGGATGGAAGGGCCATTTATACAAGCAGAGCAGTTATTGGTTGTGACTTGAATACTATTAAATGAAGTAGTAGATTAGTGCTGTGTTAGCATCAAATGCAACAGCTCGTTTATAGTGACTAACCAGGGCAAACAGGGATAACTTTTAATGAAACAAGCAAGTCTGCAGCTTAAGCTGAATTCTCAAAAAAGATACCCAAAAGAGCGAAGGTGTAGAAGGAAGAGTAAACAGTGATCATAATGACAGAGCCAGCTTTCTCATGGCTGCTGTGCTGAACCTCTTGAAAGATGCTCTCAAGCGAGACTGGCATCAAGGCATTGCCCCCCCCCATCCAGCTCCCAGGCTGGCCACATCCACCCTCCTTGCTTACCGACCTTCCCTTCCTCCAGTGCCACCAACCTCAAAATCAAGCTCTTGCAGATGAAGGATGAAGAGAAAAAAAATTAAAATAATAATAATAATAATAAAAATATATCAGTGAACCTATTACTTAGGGTTCATAGAGAACCTTTTAGGCAAGGCCCAAATGTCAGGGTCCCCCTGCAAACACTGGTCTGCAGGTGGCAGCTGCATTCTGCTGTCTTTGGATTGTATTAAAAACATCTGAGCACTCTCCTGTGCTATTGTATATTACTCAGTATTTAGGGAGGTGCTGGCAAAGGTTATGCCTAGAAGTTTACCTCTGAATGAATATTGATAGGAACGAAAAGCAAGCAGATGTTGGATGACTAACTTGAATGCACTTGAACAGGATTTTGGAGCAAATCAAAAAAGAAAAAGTCCCTAGGGGATCTATTTAGATTTTATGTTCAGCATAGTGCATATTCATTAAAAGCACAGTCACCGGTGTAGGTATGCACTAACACAATATTGGTTTAGCACACAGGGAGTCTGGGACTGATGCACATCCCTCTAAATGCCTCTCGGGTACCCCACCACTGCCCAGGGTAACAACACAGCCTGGCTGGGGAGTACTGCCCTCAGTGAAGCTTTTAGGAAATCTTCAAGACAGCATGTTATTGCAAACGTTTTAAAATGTGTTTCACTGTTTCTACCCTGTTTTCATAAATACACGCCTGATGTCTCTTAAAGAGGTGTCTCAGCTACAAGGGGAAGCAGCAGTTCATTTGGTTTTCATTGTCCAACCGGAAAGAATGTTTTGGAATGGAGAACACTTGCAGTTTTCAACACCTAAAGATCGACTGCTAAAAGAAATGAGGAAACGGAGACAAAAAAGAGGGACTAATACACATTTTGACTTGACAGTACTAATAAAATCTGCATTTAGCCAAGTTACAAGTTGTAGCTGAAGTGCCTGCGGCAGCAAGGCAGCAGTCTGAAGCCCTGACGGCAGAACCGGTAGTGCTGAGCAGCCCCTGGGGAGAAATGCAGCTGGAGGACAGTGGGTGCCACCTCAGACAGCAGGTCACAGCCACACCAGGTCACACCGGAGGGCGAGAATTGGTGTCAGATCCCGACCACGCATACATCTACAGCCAGCCGGTCCACTGGGCTTCTCCTACCATGGACACTGGCATGACCCACCCAACCTGACCAGGCTGCACATCATCACATGGCCCACCATGAGATCGCAGCTGTGTGTCAGAAATAGCATAGCTTTGGACCTGCAGTACAGCTGTAAAACATCTCAAGAAGCCAGTACTGAACGCAAAGGCCTCTGACTTGATGTCCTGATTTTAACCAGGAGAGTGGTCATCTGGCCAGGAGGTTCAGCAGGGTTGCTGGTATCATCCATCCTGGATTGCTCATGGTCTTCATTACATCACTTTACCCCCCCAGATGACAAATAGCACTTTAGCACCATTCCCAAGTACATGCTTTCCTCCTTCACTGCTGACACTTCCTGACCCCTCAGGAACTTCAGCTGAGAATCTGAACGCTGTCAGCCCCGCTGCAGAGCCTCGCAAAAGAACACATTTAATCAGCTCAGCCTTGATTTATATGTCTGCCTCTTACGAAGCCCAATTTCCGACGCTGGAATTCTGATTTGCTATCACAACCTTTAGACCTACAGCCAAAGACTGTCATTTTTAACGCTGGTCATTTGGCAAACCACAAAGAAAGCTCACAAATCCAATAAAAGAGGTGTTTAAAAAAATTAAAATAAAAATAATTTGAAATTCCACACAACGGTTCTGGCCTGCTGCATAGCAATGGGGAAAAGCACACAGTAAATCACCCGTTTGACCACTGGGCAAGGGCCAGCATTCACTGAGAACCTGGCTGGCAACAGCACTTTCTCAGGTTCCTCACAATGGGCTGCTTGAATTTGCTTTTTAACTACCCAGAGGTCTGACATCAGCCTTTGCTGGCAAAATAGTCTCAAAAAAAATTGCCTGAGTACCTGGTGTGCTGCAGCTGCATGTGTACATAAAAGATTCAAATTCAGCAGAGCCTCAAGGATCCAGGTTTTTGACAGAGGACCCCACTACAAATGAGTTATAAGTAAAAACAACCCTAGATCTATTTAGTACTGAGAAAGTAAGGCTAAAGCACTAAAACCTTTACTTAAGATGAGCAATACCCCACCTCTTTTTTTCTGTCTTCCCATCCATCTCATTCACCAGTTGCAGCTCTGGAGTGGGGACTGTCACTCAGTACGTGTGCACCCTCCATCTGCATCCCACACATGGGAGAGATCTCCATCACTATGTCTTACATACGTACAGCTGCTCTTGTAGGGAAACTGATGCTCAGCTTTGTGTGACTTCAGATATTGTTCTGGTACATCCAAACCAGAGCACTGTACAAAATTAGTTTGTAAATACCCACAAGGAGCAAAAAGACAATGGATACTAGTTAGAAGAGAGGCAGGCACACTGTTGACACACAACATAAATATGATCTACATTTCATTGGTGTGTAAAATCAATTTAACAGCAAAGGGGCAAGCAAGTCCTGTCTCTACCTGACTTTGTGGGTTTGTAGCACCTACACATGATTTTCCAGACACTATCTGCAAAAAGTGCACTCTGGAGAGAAACTGAGGCAGCAGGCTCAGTGATCCAGCTATTTCATTTCCACCTGTGTTTAGCCTGTTTCTCTGCTCCTCTGTGAGTTGCCAGACAATACAAGGAGAGAAAACCACTCACAGATTAAGCTGAAAAGCAAACACAGAGATAAAAGGGATGACTTCATGCTACAGAGTTCAGGCAGTCCAGTAATGCTGCACACCAGTTGCTCCCAAAATTTATCCTGGTGGCATTTCTTAATCCATCTGCAGTGAGAAGAAGCACATGTTACATAGCAGGTTGCATGCAGTGGTTAGAGAGAGGACTATATTAGTCTGTTAATGCTACCCTAGTATTTTGTGCCTCCAGGCACAAAATATCCTTAGGACAAGTGGTCTGATAATCGGTTAAAAAAAGCAGAGAGGGTCAATATCTGAAACATAAGGCTTGTGACCACCTATATACTCAATTTCAGCACTAATTCTCTTCCCTCCATGGTCAAATCCTTCTGTTTACTCCCACCTACATAACATCATGCAGATGGGAAACACTCAGCATAATTCTTCATTCTTATCCATCCCCATGTCCCTCCAAAACCTGATTGGATTTCCTATGCATCAAGACAAAAATCATGTTAAACTGCAGGGGAAAAAAAAACCAACCAGCCAGCTATGCTACACACAGGATTTGCATCTGATCCCAAATTTCCTTCACACCCAGTGCATACGTTTTACAGATTTCTACCATAGCAGGACTTTCATCCCTCTCTCTGCACAGCCACTACTTGTCTTGCAGTGTGAGATTGAAGTAGACAAGTGTGAAAGAATCATATAGGGCTCAACATCATTAGGCTCATCCTGAAAGCACAAGAGTTGACAGGTCTGAGGAAGCAACTTCCGATTTTCCCCTGGGGCTCAGATTTGGGGGCTTCGAGGTTGGGAAGAGAAAGGAAGATCTTCAGAAAATAAAGCCAGGGAGGCTGGGTGTTTGTCTTTTTCTTTGCAATCCTGGGGCAGTTGTGAGGCTACCAGGGCATCAAAAATTATGAAGAATTAAATAACTATGAAAGCCTCAAGTTAAATGTAAACCCAAACTGAGAAAACACAATGAAAGTTCAGCCTGTTAGAAATAATGTGCTGGGCAAAACATTAACACATTTACACTTGAAAGTTGTGAAAGAGTCAGAATGATCCTGCTTAAAATTTATCAGTCAGACGAGATCTGATTTCAGGGCAGAGCATCCTGCAGATACATAACAGAAAGTACTTGAATAGGCACCATAACACATATTAATTTATTTTCTGCCAAATAAGATCAGTGTCCTTTCTCCACAAAATAACACTCCCTGCAAAATATTGGAGTTCAGTGTGCTCACAGAAAAAGAGGTCACAAAATCAAATGCCCCAAAACGTTTCACATATTAAGCAGGCTCAGTCGCACACTTTAGGGCATTTGGCCTTAATTCAGACTGCTGTATTTGTACAAAATAAAATATAAAAATAAAATACCCTCACCTTAAAGGCTAGCAGATCAACTTTGCCTGAAAGGTCAACCAGACTTTTCCTGACTGAATCAATTGCAAAGACAAGACTTCACCCACTGAAAAAACCCAGTGGTTTAAAGCTTGTGTCTATTACATATGCAACAATTACCTTGCAATCATTACAGGTAAAACCCATCTTCCTCAGTGGCTCGTGGAAAGATAACTGGCATCTCTGAAATGATAGCAGCAGCTTTAATAACTGCAGGGGTTTGGTCTAGGTATTTTTAAAAAGTTTTTTTTATTTATATGTGGAAATAAGCGTGAACTGCTGAAGATCAAGTCAAACACATTCCCTGCAGCTACAGCCATCAAACAGGCAGGCAGCTACATTTTGTACCAGCTATAACTTTTCACTGGCCTTTTAGCTTAGCCTTGTTCAGAAAACTCTGCAATAACTCAATCTGGACAGCACAGAGGCTCAGATCAGAGAGGAAAAGTCACTGATACATAACCAAATCAAGGTGGTGTGTAAACATACCAACATGATCTATCAGTCTGGGAACCCCAAATCACCACCCTCCAAAAGTGCATTTTTCTGCTCAGAAGATGGGCAGTCTTCTCTGTGGTACGTTTGGTTGCTAGCTAGGAAAAGATGCATTCATCATTTGAAATTGCCAGGTTAAAAAAAAATAGTTGAAGTTCAGTAATGCTCTGCTTCCCAAGGCCTCCTCTTCCTACAAGCCCTGTAGATGCAGTGCTTAATGGTGAATTTGGTAGTGTTAAGTTTAGGCTTGGACTTAATGACCTTAAGGGTCTTTTCCATCCTAAATGATTCTGTCATCTGACCCAACAGCCCTCAGACTGTCCTGGGAGGCCCTGAAGCCATCTCTGCTTCAGTTTCAGATTCCTCAGGAGAGAAAAGGTTCCATAACTGTAAGATCACCTGCATGGGTCTGTAGCGTCATGCTTTCACAGCAAAACCAAGGCAGAACGCTGTGTAAGTACAGAGAATGGCTAAACTCTCGTTCAGTTTAGCAGCAACGGTAGTTCCTGTGATTCTTACCATGAATTTTGTAGTATTCATCTTGATGCTTCTGTTCACAAATTCCTTGGGCTGTATTAAAAAAAAACCCAACTTTTTTTCCCCCCTCCAAGCTAGATTTCCAACTCTCATAACTGCAAATAAAAGACAGGAAAAGCAATAAATGTGCATCCCAACAGCTCAGAATCTAGGTGAGAAATAAAAAGCAAACTCAGTTAATTGTGTAAAAAGTATCACCTGATTTTGAGGAGGCCACTTCATGATTTTTTAAATAAATACATCTGGCATACTGGTTACAATGGGAATATATACTCATTAATTTCCAATCCAGTGTCAGCTTTCTAGATAACTGAAAACAATGACTGTAACAGAATACAAACATTCCAGATCATCATTATGCCTGGGGTATTAAACAGCACTGAAGAATAAAAGGCAGAATGAATATTTCAAGGGATTGCAGGCAGCGAGAGTAATAGATGGGGATGAGAACCGAGCAACTCTACAACTGAGAAGTTCCAAGGCACAAAGCACACTGGCTTTCAAAAGCCATGACTGGCCAAAATTTCCAAGAGCGAGCCACAATTCACAGAATTCCCATTTATAACACCCCCAGGTGAGATATTTCAGCTGCTTGGTTTCTGGAGGATAGGCATTCAGCACTTCTGAAATCATTCCTCCCTACCACATGTGGATGCCCAAACACTGATGCTCCTAAAAAACTGGTTTTATCTTTCTGTGTCTTGGTTTCTCAATTGCAACACAGAGAAGTTTCTTCAGCTATAATTTCGCAGTTCCCAAGGTTGCTGGTAAGGACTGATTAATCTGCATTCACAATGTTCCCTGAAAAGAAAATAAGTGATGCATGTGGAGACTCCTCTTTGTAATTTACTTATCTCTGATGCACCCCAAAACTGATTGAACAAGTCCTGCTTATTAAAGTGAAAACCAGACAGGAAGAAACTCTTCTTGCTATTAAGGTGCTTGCTAGAAACCTCAACTGCTAATATCTCTGTGCAGCACAGAAAGCCTCTTCCAAAACCTTTCATGTGTCTCTCTATACGTCAAGCTCCCTTTCTTCTTCCTTTTATCTTCATATTTAGATAATTCTCACTAAAAGCAAGGTGGTCGTTCTTGCAAAATTATCATAACGTCTCTTGATGGACTTTTAAGATCTCTCCTGCTTGTTACACAGTACTTTGGATGTGTTTTGCCAAGAAGCGAGACATTGTTTATTCTTGTATTAGGAAGACAAAGTGTTTCCCACTTAAGGGCTTCATTTCTCTTAAAACGGGCAGCGTAGCAGAAAGCAAGTGGCATAACTGAAGGGAAGAGACTCCTAACGGCAATTGAATTTCAATTTCATTGATTAGTAGTATCGCCAGCGTAAGGAGATTTAATGCCGAGCCGGTGTAAATTGGATTCCAATTGCTGTCCCTGTGTAAAAGGGGGTCTCACATAAAGGATTAAACGCAGGCCAAGGCTGCACAATGAACCCACTGGCTCATTCACAATCAGCTTTGTGTACTCATTAGAAAAGGGAGCTAATCACCCCAGTTTGTGCTGGTTTCAGAGCTGCCAGCACAAAAGGCTGTGACCTCCCACTGAGAGTCAAAGACAAAATATCCCACTTTCTCCCATGTACCAAAAACTCTCATTTTGTGCCTCCAAAATTCAACCTTCTGATGGACCCACAATAAAAATTAGCTATGGTCAGCAAGATTCAGCTAACCCTAAAATCACAATTATGTTGCTTAATACAGGGGGTGAAGTAGTAAAATTAAACATCTGTCCAGTAAGGAGTCTACCCATGACCTAGTTTTGTCCCAGTGTGTGGCTTGCTTGTAAATGTATTAGGAGCATATGCAATACAACAAAGCACAGAAATTTCCTAAGCAATCTCACAGGTAATCAAAAAGATCTTCCGCATTTTAAGTGGCGCACAGAAATGTATTCCTACACTTGCTGGTACAGCATGGAGGAGTTAAACCACAAGTCACATGTAGTAGAAAGATAGGAAACTTTGCTGGCAAGCAAAGCTTTTGAAGCAGACAATGAAGCTCAGGCCAGCAGGTGGGTAGCCACGTGGTATGTTCTTCCCCCCCCCTCCTTTGGTCCTGCAAACAGCTGCTTGAAAACAGAAAATACTCTGAGGCTGGACACCAGCCTACGTGCTCAGCCCTTACATGCCAAGGAGTCATGGCATCCCACAGATGCGGGATGATGTGCACCTCCATGCACCACATGCCCTTGAACTCTCTTCACATTTCCCCGGTGAAACAACATCTGCTCAGCCCATCAAAAACCCAGGTGACTACCACTGCTGAAATCACACCTCAGGCAGACAGAGCCCCAGCATGCTGCCTGGTGCGACCCCACCTTGCTCACCATCCCCACTGTTCTCCATAGACCCTGGGTACACCTTTGGCCACCACATTTCTCCAAGCAGTTCTGTATCGTTGCTCTTCCCATTCATCATCTTGAAATAGCTCAGTGCCACTGCCATGAAATGTAGTATCAGCAATGTGGCTGCATATTTTTACCACAACAAACGTTTTGTCCTTTTTGAGATGAGTTAATTGCCCCGTTTCCTCTTCCTCCTCTGCTCCTCCCCATCTCCCGGCTGTTTCCCTACACGGCCAACCATGAGTCCACAAAAAGCAGTACGGATCTCACCAAACATCTCATGTGTCCTGGTTCAGCCAGGATAAAGTTTTCCCCAGCAAAGAGAGAGGGGGAAGGGATCTCCAGCCGGGTTATTCATACCATGCTGATGTCAGGTCCGGGGGGAGGAACCTTTTCCTTGCTCCTTGGTGGGTACGGGAGAGAATTTTGCTTTCTGTAGACCAGCTAGCGGTATTTCTCTGTATATCGTTAGTCTTGTTCACTATTATTGCTGTTTACTGTTACCATTGATACTGTTGTTATTCAGATTGTTCTATCACTCTGTTGTATTAAATTTCTTGTTATTTTAGCCGGGGTCTGTGTCTTAACTTCCAGCCCGACCAGCACGGGTGGGGGAGGGGCAACGGCCACGTGGTCCCTGATCCCGGCAACGATTAAAACTTGCACATCATGAAAAATACCACAGACACTTCTGAGGCCCAAAGCATCTCCCCGGCTGGTCCAGCAGCCTGTGCACCCCCTGTCACCAGCACACAACAGATCTGGCACAAAATCATCATACAGAAGAATGAATGGTGAATCCACTTACCCCTCTCCATACCCCTCCCCAAGCAAGCTTATAACCACAAGTAGGCACAACCCAAAACAATGTCATGTTTGCCTTCCCAATTCCCTCCCAGCTCAGGGCAGTGGGACACATCACTAGTGCTCCAGGAAGAGGAAAGCAGGTCAAGGCAACTGCAGAAACATGAAAGAAAAGGTCAGGATGGTAATTTTTATATCATATATATATATATATATATATATATATATATATATGTGAC
>NW_020799100.1:9957866-10019665 GCF_003259725.1 Athene cunicularia | reverse complement strand
TTCATTGATTAGTAGTTATATATATATATATATATATATTTAATAATGTTTAAAGGGTTGGAGGAAATCAGTGGACCTTCAAGAAGGAACAATTCCGAAGGAAGACAGTCCAAAAATGTGCTGAAGGACCACTCTTGTCAATGGGGAAAAATTTCTTTGTCCACAGAGGCCTTTGTCAGGCAAATAAAATCTTCTGTCAGCAGCTGCACACAAAATCTCAGTTTCTGGAGGATAAAATCTGATTGTGCGTACAACTGAGATGATGTTATCTATTCACTTCCTATTGGTGCATAACGCAGTTGGTAAAAACAGTTCAACCTAAAATCTCATTCTTCTTTAAAAAAAAAAGCAAGAAAAGATGTAGGTCTATGGCACCAACTACAGACAGATTTCTCTCTCTGCCAATTTGTATATAAATAGAAAGTGTTTTATTAAATGATAATTTGTTGGCCATAAGAAGGCAGAGTACCCTAGATGCTTTTCAGTGACATAAAATTTAAACTTTTTTTAAGGATGAGGAAGAGTTAAATGCAAATGACACAAAAACCACAGAGCATTAAAATTACCTCCTTAGATTTGAGACTGAACAATCCCCCCAACACCTAGTAAAAATGCACGTATTCTTTTTGTTGGAGTTGCAACATATGAACTGTTTCAAGTCTCTATGTTATTTAATAGTATTCACTGATTTACTGTCCTGGGAAGTCACTGGTTAGTAGCTTGGCATTTCATTAACATGATGCCCTTACAGCACACTGAAGCACTTCTTAAAATATTTCACCTAGCATTTATGCAGCTTGACCAGCACCCTGCCACAAGCACATGAATGCCTGCTTCTCTGTCAATATATTCACAAGATTCTCCCACCAAGATGATAATACTCAATCTGCACTTATTTTCCAGATCATCAACTGGACTTCTGCATGCCTTACAACCTGGTCTTTGGCATTCTCAGCAAGAGCAGCATTAGGTCCAATGATCGTTATCTCCATGACTTCAATTTTCCTCTCAGCCTCTTGCAATCTTAAACCAATGCTTTCCAACGTCTTATCCACTGCAGCATGAATAGCATCTCACTTTTCTATAATGTCTGCCAATCACTTAGCAAGCCCAGCACTGCTTGATAAGCCAAATCCATGCCTCCTGATGGTACGAAGCTGAAAGCAGTCAAGCCTGACCCACCCAGCTAGAATGAAGTTTGAAAGTGAAATATCAGGTCTTCAGCATGTCCAGTCTGACTGATTTTTCCCCAGCAGTTACTATTACTGAAAGCAAACATCCCATTCCCAGGATCACACCCACTAGGCTCCTAGAAGTTGCCCACCCTTGCAATACATCAACCAGCCTTAAAGGTCCACACAGGTTTATTGCAGCTGAGCCAGATAAATAAGATTTTCACTTCTAAATATTGGACTGCACATGCCAGGTATCATATCCCAATTCCAGAGGTAATAATGGCAAGGCAAAGCAAGGGAGTCAAGTGTATAATTTGCCGTTCAAAGCCACAAGAGGTGAGAGAAGCATCTGATGTTGCAAGCCTGCTTCCCAGCATGTGCTCAGCTGCTGAGAGCCCCAACACTGCAGTCCTTTCCTTGTGACTCCAGACATGTCAATTCAAGATGCACAGACCAGACCTCACACAAGCAAGTTGCTTCCTATCTTATGGCAAGTTAGCAAAAATGCTACCTAGGTATAAAAACCACACACCATCTCCCTTACAGTAATATGCTTATTGATTTCCCTTTTACAGACTTATTCTGATCCCCCATGTTAAGGTTTGGGAGCAGCGTAGTTCCCACCACACCTCCCCCATGGATTACGTTTGCTCCCAATGACAAGGCTGATCTTTTCTTACTGATTTAAACCTACACTGCTTTTTGCCAGAGATCTATGAGGAATCAGTTGTGGGCTAAGGAAAGAAAATCTGTAAAATAAAGGGGGGGAGGGGGGCACAGAAGAAAGAAGAAGGCTACAGAAGACATTATCTCTCTTAAAAACTCAAAATATAATGGACTAGAACCTATTTTTTCTGTCACCAGAAGAACACAAGCAGCACTGAACCACACACGCTCTAGAAAATTAATACCTGAAGGACTCAAACAGAATACTTGATACATCATCCCGTAGTCAGCTCTGAATTGTAGCCTCTTTCACTAGGAAACAAAATAGGGTAAAATGGGAAACAAATGGGTGGTGGAGGATGAGGAAAGATTAGGAAGATAGCTACCTGTAGTTTTCCCTTGTTTCCCTGCTCAGCCACCAGCACCTCTTAACATGCTCTTGCTCTCCACGTGCCTTGTACATGCAGAGGCTTGTGTTTGGTTTTAAAAGTGAGAACTTGGAGCACTGGGGAGAAAGGAACGGGGGAGGACGGTGGTGCTCCTCAAGAGCCACTTCTGGAGATGGAAACAAAGGCTGCAATGAGTAGAGGACATAAGGATGAAGCGACTTCAGACTGCCATGAAATGCTGCTTCATACAACATGCACCCACAGCAGGCAAGTCCCTGTCACAAAAAAGCAGAATCCAACAGCTTAATTTTATTTTTCTTTCTTTAAGAGCTACATAATTGTTCTGACTAATAATAATGGACCTGTTACTGCTCCCACTATCCTCAAAGGGAGTAAAATCAGGTTTGGCATTTGTAATTATGAATTCTAAAACAGAAGTTATCAAGTGTCATGTTAAGAGAATAGAGAGCATGATCCTGGGCAGTGCCAAGTGCTCCAAGCCTCACTCAGCACAATGGTTAAGCATCTATTATTTTTTTTTAAAACATACCTAAATTCATTCCGCTCATGTCTAAAGGATGCACTCAAGTCACACAACTGGACCATGGCAGAGAAGTGAGGTCCACTGAGAGCAAGGAGAAAGTCCACCCCACATAGAACTCATCTCAAACTGGCTGAGAACATCAGGCATGGGGGATGCTTCACAGCTGGAGGCAGCAGATGACCTATCATCCATGTCACCCAGCGCCCTCCTCCGTATTTGCTCTGCAGTCAGGTGGGCACGTGACAGAGAAGGAAATCAGGGTCAGACAGAACCAATTAGGCTCCAGGAGTCCAATCATGAATTGTACCCTTAAGGACTCCAAAGCATTTGTTGCTAAAGCTAGTGGATGTCTCATCCTATTTACATAATATATGACCTAATTTTGTGTTCACTGAGTATTTAATTACAGCCGATTGAATACAAAAATGACTCAAAATACTCTCAGCACTAATAAATAATGTTTTAATTGTGGTTTTTTATGGGGTTGTTTCTTTTTTCCCCACATGCAACATTTAAATATTTTGAGCACGTACCAAAAAAAAAAAATTTTTTTTTTTAAAATGCAATACTCTTCCTGGAGCCAGCTCTTAAGGGACAAGTCCTTGCTCAGCATGGTGGCCTCCTCTTTCTCCACAGAAACAGGAATTCTGCATTTCACACTCCTGCTACCAGAATTAATAATTCCAGCCAATTTTGTGAACTAGAACCTCTGTCAGTTCACTCACCCACCTCTGTCCCTCTGGGACAAGGCCTTGTCAAGCGTGGAGCATCATCTGCTTGCCTCAGGCAGAGCTGAGACACAACTGTGTTGAAAGGAATTTGAACACAGGTGCTTGAGGATTGCTCTCCCAGCACAAGACAAAGTGCCTCTATCAATAGTATTAAACTATTCATCAGTATTTGTAAAATACTTAATGGGCACCTCCTTAATAACTGTGTCTTTCCATCCCACATGGAGCTACATTGCCAAACTGTTCACAGGCAATCCAGTCCTGACCATTTCTCATGGCAGAGTGGGAATAGCTTTGTAGTATTATATTTCAGCTAATCTAAAGTCTTTGTAAAGGAAAGACCAGTTCAAAACGTTTCCAAAACAGGTTTTCACTTCAGAGATAGTGACATAAAAAAAAAAAAGAGATTAGCAAAAGGACTAATAACCATAGGACTGTTCACATACCTTAAATTGAAAGGGCTTATGTGTTCTTAACACATCAGGAAGAAATCCTTCAAGATATCACTACCACAGTGCAAAAGAGAAGTATCAGTCTTCCTGTAGCATATCTAACAGAAATACTCTCCGTATTTTCTTCCCTAGGAGTGACTCAGATAATGATAGCAAGTGGCAAATTAAATCATACCAGTGCTATCTGAAAGCTGCACTCCTTTATAATTTGGAGGTTTTGTTTGTTTTAGGGAAAAAAGAAATATGAAAAGCTTATTTTAAGGATAAGGGCCCATTGATTTTAGACTTCTTTTAATGTCAGTTTAAAAAAAAATATAAAAGACCAGAAAAAAATAACTCTTAAAGGTCTTCTAAACAGAGGTTTATCATAAATAAAACAAAGCATTAGCCTGTAAACCACTATTCCTGCAGAACCAACAAGTGCTCAAAACATATGCAATGTGTTAATCCCACCCAAAGCTATCCACCATTTGTTTTCACCTCAAACCAAACAACTGGAAGAAATTAACTATTATTTCAGGAATTACAGTTTTACTAAAATAATAATGTCCTCCTCCCAATTCTTCTGCTGAAAAGATAATTGCACTATTATATGGACATAAATGAGTAATTAGACACCAAAAAAGCAGAAAGTTGAGAAAGATCTTTTAGCTTTTGAGATCAATAAAAATTATTATGCTCAGCATTACTCTCTCAAGATATTTATACCATGCTCATCACCTTGGTATCCAAGTTCAATACAAGAAAAGCAAAAACTTGTTCACAGGCAGCACATTTAATCTTCAAATGCTTGACAAGCATCAGCCAATACTCAGAACTCCCTTGGGACTTCTCTGAAGGAGCAACTTAAGCACTCATGTTAAGAGGCTGAGCACAGAGTGGGGCTCAGTGCCTAGAATGGGGCTTGAGCAGACCTCGGGCATAAGAAACAAACAAATGGACAAAAAGTCAAGAAACCTGATCCAAAAAGCCCACATGTGTAGTAGCTCCCTAGATCTGCATGTACCTAGGCTCACAGCCACTTTCCCTATGCCACTGAGCCTGAATCTTTGCTTTGCATCTCTTCAACTCTGTGCCCCTAGTAAAAAAAGAATTGTCCCCTTGGTCTCCTCCTGCCTGGGCAACTTTAGAAGGTCATCCAGGCTCCCAGGCCCCAAGCAGTCAGAGGCCAACAGGATTTCACTTCACATTCAGCTCTGTTGGTTTCATTGCTCTTGTTTTTTTGTTTTTTTTGTTTTTTTTTTAAATCATCACCTTGTCCAGTGTTAAAAATCTATGCACTCTGCATTTAACTCAAGAGTTTGGGGCTCCATTCTGGGATCCAAACACTTAAAAATATGATGCTGCAGCAGCCAAGTCTTTTATTAAATTTAATTCTGAGTGACCTCTGAGATCAGAACCATGGTGACTAATCAAGCAATTATCAGTGAATGTCTTTGGTCAACACTCAGTACAATCATGGGAAAAAAGATCAGAAACAACCTCAGGATTTCAATCTTGTGGAAATCTGGTCCACTGCATGTTACCCACACTGATCCTTGAGAGGGATGGCAGAGTGATGACTGTGTAATCACTAGTGTCTTTTGTTCAAATGTAAGAAAACCAGCGGTTAGAGAAGGTTACCTCATAGGTAAGGTCATCACGGACAGAGTTGGTGTCAGCAATGACATTCACATCTGCTTCTGCCACCATCTGACCAGGTATGACACAGGTCCCCCTGACCTGGGGGCCTGGGAGACCTCACAATACAGAAGAAAGATCAACGCTACCTATAAATACCCTTTAACGCATCATTTTTACTGCTTCTAATTCCTCAGATTAGATTTGGTTTCATTTTTAAATGGAAATTAGAGCTTCATCAACCTTGAATGCTCATTCTCCGTCTACCAGTTATACATATTATCTATTCATTCTTGCTGGGCTTTAGCGAGGATTGCTTGAATACCTCTTGGAAATGAACAGCACTTTGTAATTACTAGTCTTGATTAATAAACACAGCCTCAACTAATATCTAATTTGACTTCTAACCATAGACACCCTAAATAATCTTACATTTTTTTAAAAGTCCAGAAAAAGGGTGTGTGTGTGTGTGTGTGTAAATCTGGAAATAGTATTCTAAGGGCTTGCTTTATTTTTTTTTATTTACTATCTGGTATCATTCAATTTCTTAATCAGCCATTTCTTGTGAAGGTTTTATTAATTTTAATAGCAAATACACAATGCAACTCCATATATTCATGTGGTTTAGCCACTAATTAGCTACTATTGAACACATAACTTCTGACTGGAGCTTGAACACATTTTTTTTCTCAATAGAACAGGTACAAAGCTTCCCAGCCTCTTGTGTTTACAAGGTCCACAAACATTTCCAGGAAAGGAATACATGTGATATTATCTGAATCATTATACCCACAAGTTAATCTGTGAAGGACAGATTCAGAAGAGAGTGGTTAATAAGTAAGGAGGAATTTCTAATCTCCAACAGTGGTTTGATGGCTGCACATCCCCCTGCTTCCTTCTGCCCAGAACAGGATTCTCCGTGTAGGAGAATAATGAGGCAGGGGGAGGGGAGGAGAACAGAAAATAAAGCTTCCTTTGTCTTCAACAGATTTTGTAGTTTCTGTTTAGTATTTTAATTAAATATTTACTGTTCTTGTGTTTTATGCTTTAATTATTCATTACTGAAATCGGTTTAAAGAGCTGCCGTACTCTGAAATGCAGTTCTAAAAGTGATACCTTGGAGCTCCCCATTTATTGTAGCTTAATGACTTCCATCTCAAGTCTGCTCTGCTTGCATGTCATGAAGCCCCTTGACAAACTCAGCCTAGACACCAATGTGCAAGGTGAGCTTTTTGTTATCCTGATGCCTCTTCCACCAACACAGCGGTAAGGACTGCCTACGAATTGTGTGCTGAATCAGCAACAGATGCAGAGATTGGCTCATTCTGCCCCAGCACGATGGTGAAAAGCCATCACTATGGCTGACCACACGGGTAGGGTATGCTTAGGTAGTGTGGAAGGGCTTTTGTGTCACCAAGGGTCCACCGCTGAAGCAAAAGACACAATCAACATCCAAAAAACTTTAAAGGTAAAAGAGAAAAAAGAGGACAGAGAATTGTTTGATTCATGGCAGTTGGTGACACAGCTGGGAGCAGGACCCGTGGACAGGCTCCTCCACCCACAGCCAACCTTCTCCTTTCAGGGTTACCCTTTCCATGCAGTTCCTGTGTGTGAGGAGTACCCGGGATGGGGCTGCTGAGTGTTTTGCAGATAAAGCCTCATTCCCTTCCACATGCGGAATAGAATAGCAAAATACAGCTACAGAAATGCAAATTTAAAGTTCACCTTCTGTGTTTTCACAGCTAGGAGTGTGCCTGGACGACACAAAAACCTGTTGCACTGGCAGGGCCTAAGAACACAATTCTTGCCTAAAACTTCTCAGTTTGTCTTTGCAAGGAAAACAAGGGCTCTCATCACCTCACTTTCACTAAGGCAGGACAGCTATCAAAAGCAAAATCTCAACGAAGGTTGCAGGTTTTGACAAATGACCTGGTCGGCTAAGCCTGAGGGTCCCTATCATCTGCCAACACATCTGAAAACACATTCCTCAGTCTTCCCTAGAAGTGCAGCTTGAGGCGGTGACAACCACAAGTCCCGGCTACTGGTGCTGTGAAAGCACAGAACAGAGATGATTTCAAACAGCTTGCAGTCCAACTTTATATTGCTGCTTAAGGGAGAGGGGAATAGAAACAAGCAGACTACACTACACTACATAGTACTGTATGACAGTCATTTGTCACCAGCTTAACTGTTGTCAGGTTTGGGGCATTTCATTTTTTTCACCTCTTAATCATCTCCTTTGCCATGATGCTGAAGAATACTGCAGATATGGAGAGAAATCTCCCCAGGAGAGAAAGCAAGATGTTTATTTGAGCATTTAGGAAAGGAGCAACGAAAGTTGACAGTGCAAGCTCAAGGAGGGCTTGTTAGAAAGATGACTGGCAAGACAAGAATTGGACACTAAAGTGGAGGCAAGCCGTGCCTCACGTAAGGGAAGAGAGGCTGAGATGGATGGTGCTGAACATCACCCAGGCCAAGGAAGGAGTGATTCTCCTGGAGAAGTACACTTGATGGCTCCCTGCAGTAGGCAAATGGACCAGATCTCAGAGGGGACTGAGCAACCTCTCAAGTTGTCTGCAGGCTGCCTTCTGTTCCGCTTTAAGTAAACCAGGATTTATTAGCAGCTGGAAAGAGGGGAAGTGGAGCGGATGGAGGCCAAACCAGGCATCCCCCAATAGGGAGATAAGAGCAATAAAAGGCTCTGAAAGGTTACTTATGCAGAGCATTGAGGAGGACTCCAACAGGGATTCGGTACAAAGCTCAGGTATTTGCTTCTGTGAACTCCTGCCTCCTAGAAGAAAAGGAGGAATAAGACAGTAGGAGAGGAAAGTGTGGTTACAAAGGAAAGAGAAAAGGGAAAAAAAAATTCCCAGTTCCTTCAAAAGGCATTGTTTAGTTTAACTAATATTTTCTCCTGCTGTACATGCATCTATCTAAATACCTAAATAATCATTTGCTGAAAAATACGCTGCTATTATTTCTTGAACATTAGATACAATGTAAAATCGGACCCTGAGAGTAATTATGAGGTTCAGGATAATGCTACTATTATTTCTGGTGCTCAGTTTCTGTAAATAGTGTCTAATGCATCTCGGAAGCTCACTATTAATCACAAAAAAAAAATAATGTCTCACTACCTAATTCATAAACTGTGAATACTAAATACTTTCAGACTGGGTTTTGTTTGTTGTGTTGGGTTTTTTTTAAGAACACAAATTTTCCAAAACATCTAGAGGGCTCCTAAGGAATAGCATAAAAAAAATACTTTGCATTTTCAAAATTAAAATTCTGCAAGAGGCTCCAAACCTAACACCAAACACTTATGCAACTTGAATTTTAACCATCTTAACATCCTTAATCTTCATCATGTTTAGTACATTACATTTCTTTGACAA
Source organism: Athene cunicularia (assembly GCF_003259725.1). Classification (NCBI taxonomy): domain Eukaryota; kingdom Metazoa; phylum Chordata; class Aves; order Strigiformes; family Strigidae; genus Athene; species Athene cunicularia. The sequence goes on along the minus strand of NW_020799100.1, from coordinate 10,010,693 downwards.
CTAATCAATCAAAGTCATCATACCTTCTGTAAAGCTGCCAATTTAGTGTCATTTTGCCCTCTCTCAACAATGATTTATTTTCTACAGAAACTTCCTTGTTTGTTTTATATATGTATAATTTTTTTTAATATATAAAAATATAGCAGAACAGATAGGGAAATAAGAAAAGCAAAGCAGTCAACACAATATTGCATTACTCAGGATTGTCAAGAAGAAATCCATGGCTTTCATGGCCTCTAGTCAACAAATCATCGAGTACACCCCAACGACTCAGTGTCCAACAAGGGAAAGCAAAGAATTGGCTCTAAAAGGGCTAAGAAGCTCTGGAAAGAGGCCATCAAAGACCCAACAGCAGTAATAAGCTCTTCTGAATGAACAGAGAGGAGCAGTTAACAGTTCTGGCAGAGGAAAAGCAGGAGACAATTTTGAAATACAGTCTGCTAGTTATGCTCAGTGAGGAAAGCACTACCAAAAATAAAACCGTGGAGTACATAACTATTTGTCCATGACCTGACATAAATGTCATAAAAGATAAGGGAAGAGTGGAAAGAGATCGACATTAAAAACTAACAAAAACAACAGCATAAAACTACTCAAGGAAATGCCAGTTCCAAAAATCACAGCAAATCTCCCCCCAAAGAGCAAAGCGAACATCAAGGGATGCCCACCAAGAGCAGATGTCTCCAGGGGAATTCTGCCTAGTAGAAAGGTAGATCCTTCTGTCAAGTTCTGCTCTTCTCAAAAGCACAGGGGTTTTCAAAACAAGATTGATTTCCTTAATGGGAACAACAGCACAGACTAATTCCATTATTTTCAATGGAGCTGAATTTGAAAGGTCTATTCACGTGTAATAGTACCTTCTGGGGAAAAGGCAGCAAGGAATCAATTCTACAAACCACGGTGATTGAGGCCATTTAAAAAACAACAAAAACAATCAAACCTTTCACAACAATTCAAAGAACCATCCTCTAAAGCATCTGATAGCCACAAGAGCAGATCATCCTTGCAGCGGCGCATCTGGCCGCATTTCCCATCCCTGTTTGCCCGCAGATAGTCTGAATCCACAGCTGCTGCCTCCAAGGTTTCACGTTACTTCTAGAAGAACGTTTCTCTAGACAACTTCAGGGCAAGGAGAGCAGACCCAGGACTTACTCTGGCTAAGTGGTCTGAGCTAATGGTGCAGGGCCATCATCCCTGCAGGGGCCTTGGGAAAGGGTAGGGTGGGGGAGAAGAAAAGGCTGAAGTAAAGCCTGGAAGCAAGTTATGCCAACACTGACTGGTAGATGATATAAAGATATATCCAGCCTACAAGCCTCCCCCTCAGTGTAAAAGCAAAACCGTCCCACTCCATGGCAGCACTGCTCTCAGCCATCTTTAAGAAGAATCCAAGTGTTTCAAATCTGAGCTTCTGAATTGCTTCCTAAGAGAGGAGGAGAGGGCATAGGGGAGGAAAGCTTCCACCTGCAGGTAGAGCTTACAGCTGCTCTTAAACTCATTAGCAGAAATCTGCACTGAAAGATAATAAAACTCTAAATTCAAATACATGGTTAGGGAAGGCATCTTAGGCACACAGCAACTTCTCAACTCCTACAATATTTTGTTTTAAGGCTATGCATAAATTTTAACAAAACTTTCAGGTTACCTTGGCATAAAGTGACCTTTTCACACCACATTAGTGTCCATAATTTGCTGAACTAACATTTCCTCCTTTTGCTGCTTTTGAATGTATTAAATTACTTTTGAGGTACTTCAAGTCTGAAAAAATTGTTACAACCCACCCTAGCGTGGGTTTCAATTCAGTGTGCTGGGCACAGAAATCTTACAACACCCTGTAAGCCTTTGAGATAAAAAGTTCTGCCTAAGTTTTACATTTAACTGCACTAGCACCAAGAAAATAAAATTAAGTGGTCCAAAGCTCTAAGTAGGTCCTAAAAGGACCACAGGTACCTCTCATCTCTAGAAGTTATATCAAATACTTCTTCAGAAATTCTTGTAGATTTATTTCATCTCTCTACAAGACTTCAGAAAAACAATGATACACTGGGCAACATGAGATACAAAACTTTGTACAAAAGCTATAAAGTACTTAGTTTCTCTTCAACAAAATGTATTAGTCCAGATTTAAGTATTTTCCTCCATTCGGGTCGTGTTTCAGGGATTCTTGTGAACGTCACAAAGAAACAGCAATTCCTCCACCCCAAAAGTCAACCGAACAAGAAACTCACTGTGCCTTGCCCTGCCTGTCCAACCACCATCAAGATGGTTAGTCAAGCCTAGAAGGAATTGTTATTAGCTGTCTGTGAAAGCATCAGTGAGTGACATGCTAGAGCTGGACATCCATGATGGGATGGAGGACAAAGAGAAGCTATCATATATTAATCTTGTAATAAAGAAATACATAAATATTTGTAATCTCATACTTACCCCCCACATACAATCTCTATTCTACATAGCTCAGGAAACACCTTACAAAAACAGATTTGTCATCTGTGAAAAGATGTAAGATAACACTGCTCCAATTTCTGAGGTCCTGGACCACGGTGCTGGCAGGTGACGTGTCCCCACAGTTATTCCTCCTTCCTCTTATTCTAATGAATCTTGTTTACTCCGCTCCTGTGCGCCTCCAGACAAAAATGGCCCTTCAGCTACCGTACATCTTATTTGTCCTTGCTTCTGCAATAAGCACTCACATCAGTGAGTGTTTAAAACAGTGCAAAATTCAAAAGAAACTCCCCTAGGTGGTCTATGCATACAAATAAGTATATATTTTGCTTTTTTCATAAAAAGACACCCTGCAGGTTTCAAGCTTCTCTCACTGCAAGAGATATTCTCAGGCAACAATGCTGATTTGGTGTAAGCTGATCCGTATCACTGAATCCTGCCTTTGTTTTTGGCAGTCCTCTTTCAAGGTGACTAAATTAAAGTGAAAGTACAGTTCCAGACAGCCCAACAAGGGGCAAGGCGGTTCTGCAAAATCTAAAAGGCTAAATAAGATGAAGCTGACCTTCAAGCTAAAGAATTAGCTCATTAAAAAAAAAAAAAACAAACAAAAAACAAAACAAAAAACCCAACACCACAACAAAACCAAAAAAACCCCAAACCAACATCATCCATGCTGCTCTGAGAATGTCACTAGTAATTTCAGAACTGGGAAGATTACACCAGCCAGGAGAAACCCACAGCAAACCTCCTGAATCGGATTCATTCAGAACACCTCAGAATGGTCAAGGACATGGGCAGAGTTTAAGCAGCTGATTTATACGAACACAACTAGTTCAGATCATGTCAAGCAATAAAATGGGTCAGCCCAAAACTGACCATGGCTTGCCACTGACCCCAACACTTCCAAAACCAGTATTCATGGTGCATATAAACAGGCAATGAAAAACATATCTACATTCGTTTTAAGTGTATGAGCTAAGAAAAAATATTTAGTGTCTGCACCTGTGTGAAATTGAGATTGCGGCTATAAGTGCTCTCAACACTATGCATGCTATGGCACCAATATACTAATCATTGAAGGATGTTCAGCAGTCCTGTTAAAATGTGACAGTGAAGAGCAAATTTCCTAATCTGACATGACTCCAAAGATTTCTTTTGCAGCAAAACAAGGGTTTGTCAATACGGGGACCTACGTACACTTTAAACTAAGATTTCAGTAAATTAGCCCATGCCAAAGTGTGAACACCGGCCACATGTAATGTATAGATGCATGCTCTTCTAGAGGTGCTAAAGCATATTTTCAGTTTTTTCACATGGTAAATCACCTCAGATAGAGGTGTTCTTCACATACATCAAGACTGTCCTTGACACTCCAGTTCACTGCACACAAGCCTTTCAGTTTGTCTAAAACCAGCATCTTTAAAATGACATGGCATGCGAAAGACTGAAGGTAGCCTTAGCAAGTCATTGCTTGGATCTTCACAGAACTCTAATCCCAGCAGGAGATCTGGAAAGCAAAATCTCCAGGTATGATACCTCCTCCTTCTGCCAAAACAGACTCCTTGTGTTGGAGTTGCCTCAACAGCTTCTGGCTTCAATCCCCTCTGCAGCCCAGCCTTCACACAGGCCAACTGTCCTCACTGCAAGATCTCTTCCAGCCTTGAAGAAGCTGGAGAGTAAAACTAAATGCATGACCACATCTACATCCCAGAAGTAGGTAAATCAGGCCATGTGACCAGAACATTAGTTAGAGAGCTGAACACTGACAAAAGCAGAGGAGGAACTATCTGGGTCACGTATGCTAACAAAGCATGGCAAAGCTTCAGAGCCAGCGGCAGGACCACAGGGAGAGGCCCAGGGAGGTATGTTGCCTACTCTGCAACAAGCACGCCTTACAGACTCAAGGCCAGACTGCTGCAAACTAAAATAGCTGCTGCATAAAAGGCACAGCCAGCTCTGCATATTCAAGATCAGAGCGGAGATAGATGATGAGATTCTCTGTGCTGTGCACAAAAGCCAAAAATCACCAGTGCATTTACAGTTCAATATTCTCCTAATCCCATCTTTATTTCTAGTGCATAAATAAAGCTCATTACAAATTATTTTCTTCAGAAACCTACTAGCAACCCAAAATAATTCATGAATGTGCTGTTTGCATTTATACATCCTTGACACCCACAGTAAACATCAAAACAAGGAATTCAGTCACTCACATTGGTTGTAATACATAATTTCTCTTTTCTCTGTAGATTCTGTCACAGCTACACCCAGCAAACTCCTTCAGCAGCATCTTTTATATTATATAGGTATACATATATACAGGCACACATGTCCACTTTATGAGGACTCTTCTCAGTCCACCTTGCCTTCCTGCATGAGCAAAGGCATTTTGTGACAATACACTTACATGCATTCAATAATTTATTTGTGCAGAAAAAATACATTAAAAAAATAGAGCAAATGTTTTCTTTCTTAGTCGACCAAACACAAAGCTACCTGCTTTCTTTGTTCTGATATTGCACGGTGCCTCTTCTCCTCACTCCCGGCACACTATACGGTTTGCCCACCAGCTGCAGTAAATGGTGCAGCTCTGATGTGCATTCACACACTGGGGATGGCAGCGGAGGTGCTGGCAGTGGAGGAGTCAGACACCACCACAGCCTCTCCCACACGGCGAGACCTGGAGCATCTGCCAGCCCAGGCAGGGCTGGTACAGAATGTTACTGTCCCAGCCAACTGCTGGGTGACTCCTTCCCAGCACCCAGGGGGCAAAGCTGGTACATAGCAGGACTTGCTTTGCTTTCAGCATTTCCCTCCTTGAGCACTTAAACTGGATAACAAACAAATTCAGAGCTAGAATTCCCCCTTTTTAAAAAATTATAAGACAACACATGCACACACACACACCAGAAACAACACATCACCACACAAAGCAAGGACAGAACGAGAAGCACAGACAGATATGTGCAGTGGCTGCACACCTTGCACGTGTGAAATACAAACGAAATGTAGCCAGGTGTCTCTGCACGGGCCACTGCAGGGAAAGTACACTAACCAGCCTTGGTGTCTCTACTACCACCCGATGGCATAGCGGATGTGTATAACCTCTGAAGCATTTTTAGTCACAGTGTATCTTTAGCACAGAACACAATGCAAGTATTAAGCAGCTGTGGCAGGTGACAGCCAATCAGACACGGGAGATGCTGGGGAGGAGGAAAGGATGCACAGTGGCACCAGAGAAGCCTCATACACCTCCCTCCCCTTGGGGCTGCGCTGCAGGTCAGACTGTAGTTGGTGAGGAGCAGCTGGCTCAAGTCAAGGGGCCAACCCACAGCAGGGCCAACGGGGGAGAGCTTCCAGCACTGCTACATTTGGCCCCTTCATGAAGACGGCCAGCATAACAGCAAGAGAGACCCATGCAGCTCCTAACAGCTCTCATGGGCACACAAATGCACAGAAAACAGATCTCCTGCCTCCCTGACACCCAAGAACATCCAAGTAAGCAGCTGTGCAGGATCTGATCTGCCCACCTTGGAGAAAGCAACTGTTGCAGCCTGAGCTGCACCACAACTCCCTTTGAGGGCTTTGTGTACTGCAAGAATCAGACACAAAGAGGAACTCTTACTACCTGCTCTGCACTGAATTAGATATACACAGTCCTCCTGATTGCACACACAAGGTAAAATTAAGCATCATCAATTTTCTTCAAAAGAAAGCATGCGTGTCAACCTTATTCCATCAACCAGTACAACTTTCCTGCTTATTTCTTGAATACTGGTTATGTTATGCAAAAGTCAATGTTTGGACTAAGTAGTATGGCAAATTATGAAAAAAAAAAAAAAAAAAAACTATGTTTAACACATTTGGAAATACAATTAGTCAGATACAACTTCACAAATAAGTAGTTCCTCTGCCCCCAAAACAAAAAACAAAAAAACACAAACAAACAAAAAAAAAACCACCCCAAAAAACTACAGTGCAAATTTAGGAAACCAAGAATGAAGCTTGGAAATCTGCCACTAATGGAAAAGAACGGATACAGCTTATGAAATAAACCCACCGTTTCTGTGTATAATCATTATTTCCAGTTTGGCCTCCCTAAATTAAATTGGTTTTAATCTTCCCTGCTAAACTGGCACAACACTGACTTCAGCTTTTTGGTGTCCATTTGTTCTACCACATGACATCACGAGATGCCTGCCAATAACAGAGAGATGCCTAAAAGCCTTGAAATTCTTGGCTTTGGAACTCCAGGTTTTCTGAGAACTGTTAATTTACTTTGGCTTAAATCCTAGATTTTGGCTCCACTTGAGAAAAGTATTTCTCACACAGTAATTAAACTTGTAGTGGACAACACCGAAGCAATAGGAGACAAGCTCCAGAAAGAGTATGTTGTCTAGTCACGTCTTTCTGAGGTTTCTCTTCCTGCAGCCACATGAAGGAAGCAGTGAAGGAACTGTGCACCAGTAGTGCAGTTTAAGTTCTAATTAGACAAATAAGAAATGGCATTTGTTAGACAAAACTTTATATATTATCACAAATCTGTAGAAAGCCTAGCTGTCAATTAAAAAACAGCTTAAACAGAGTCCATGTAAAATTCAGAACAAGCCATACAACTTCACAGCAGCAGCAAAATTACCTTTCCCAAAGCAAAACTTCATGAGGTCTTAGTGGCACCCCTTTGGTGGCGCAAAGCAGGAGAAGCTCCACCTCTCCCACCTGCACAGGGACTTTCCTTCAAAATATGATAAAACTGGGGGGAACAGTATAAAGACAGTGTCTTGACCCTCAAAACCATCAGGGATACAGGCCCTTGGCCTGCTCCTTCCCCAGATCTTAAGAGGAATTTGGCAGTATTTCCTGCACTGCTTGTGGAGCAGGAGAACAGAAATGGCACAAGACTGCAAGTTCAAATACATTACAAAATAGTCTGCAAAAATAGCTGGGACCTGTAAGAAATATACTTCTCCATGGAAACCACCAGACGCTCTGAATTCTGGCAGACTAGAGAAAACGGGTTTGTATTATTAAAGGAAATGTCTATGTATTTGGTCTTTTATAATTCTAACCTTCAGAAAGAGAGAAGCAATTGTGGGTCTCCAGAACAGGTCAGCTGAACTTCCTACATCCTTCCCCCTTATGCCTCTCCTCATCCAGCGACACCACGATTCCCAGGGGACAGAAGGATGGGCGGGGAGGTGCATTTTGCAGGTCTCTGCAGTGCTTTTAATTACAGATACAGAATGGAAAGGAGGGAGAAAAAAAAAATGCCCTGGGGTTTTAAAACACCTGTCCATACAAATAAGATACCTCCACATATTTAGGCACAGAATAAGGCAAAGCAATGCTCCTGTATTACATTAACGAAGGTGACGTGTATATCTCAACATCTGTGTATTCCAAACCTCTCACAGTCAAGCGAGTGCAAGATAAGCCATTACTATTCTCTCCCTCACCCAAAACAGTTTCCACTTTGGATGCCAGGTGGGGAACTATAGATTAATTAACTCCCAACTGGCATTGATGGGATAATTATACTCGCCCGTCTCTGGATTTCACTATTTCCAGCTGAACTGCCACACCAGAAAACAAATCCTAACCATGAACCTCCACTTCTCCGCTGTATCCCAACAAGGCGCTGGCCTCTTACCTGCAGAGGCTGGGATACACAATTCAGAAGAACTTAATAGAATATTTTTAAAGAAATAAAAGCGCTGCAGCCTCAAAACATGAAAGGGATGGGCTACAAAGGAGCACTCATATAGAGAGCAATTATATTTTTGATATCTAATGGTTCTGCCTCAGGAAGCAAGAGCTGGCTAGCATCAAACTGTATAAAAGAAAGGATTATGGGCTCACGAAAAGAGAATGCCATTTTGATTTAAAACCCAGCAAAGCATAGTGCAGATTTGTTATTTTAACTCACAGCGCTTAATTCCTATAACGAGCCAGAATGCCATTAAGGACAAAAAATACACGAAATACTTATGGTACAAGAAATTAAAAGTAACCTCACTTTTCATCAATGGCTGTTCACCGAATAGTCCATTCTTTGCTTCTTGAAACTGTCTTGAGCTGGCACAATACATCTCAGCTACACAAGATTTCAGCAGGAAGAAAACAAAAAAAAGTTTAAATACATTTCTGAGAACCTGCTACTCCACAGCATTTCCCAGGGCCAGTTTATGGTAACTCTAAGCCAGCAGAGTCCAAACCCTCCTCGTGACTTCCCAGCCAGCGTCAAAAGCAGCTCCCACGTTTCTGTGATTTCTTACAGTGCCACGTACACTGGTGCCACAGGTACCGTAGTAAAGTTTTTAAAATAAATTCTCAACATTTAATCTTCAGTCCTAGCAATCATCATCAGGGGTGAAATACGGAGTTTGCACAAAAAGGAAAAGATTTACTTCTTCCTCAATTCAAGAAATTAAAGGATAATCCCCAATTATTCAGAATACTTTTGTAGTTTAGTATCTCAATTTACCATTTTACTTTTACAGTAGGGGGTTTGGTGGTTTTGTTGTGGTTTTTTGGGTTGTTTTTTGGGTTTTTTTTTTGTTTTGTTTTTTGGGGTTTTTTAAGTGACTTGTGTCCAGAGGATTTAGAAATTACGCAAAACTGATTGCTGCTCCCTATTTTAAAGAATGGGTATGTTCAGTGTCCCTAGTTTAAAACAAGCAACATGAAATATGATGAACTAAAAAAAATATAAATACCTACTTTTTTCATTAGCCCATTAAAAAGTAAAAAATTCCAAACCAGTTCTGATGAGCAGACATGGAAGTGGTCTCTACAGCACCCGCACCATCACCACAGCAACATGTGACATTGGTCAAACATGAGAAACATGGAAGACAGGCCAAGGCACAACACAGGACTGGAGAACTAAATCTGTGTTAAAATGTGGTGCTTTGGAGAGGGGCAGCAGCGGCACAGGTTGGCTGCAGGTATTTGAAGAACTGCAGCTGCAGACAGTCCTGGAGGGATGCCTGCCTTGCAGTGGTCCTCCCCAGCACCGCTTGCATGGTCCCACCCAGAGCAAGGTCCTCCTAGGGATGCTCCCAGCAGCAGGGGCTGTGCAAAAGGCTTTTGGAGACAGGGTGGGACTGCTGGCCTCTGCACCGCAAGAGTGATTCCCTCCAGCTGAGCACTTCTGCCTGGCCTGAAACAGCCGAAGTGCAGCACAGGGCATCATCCCGCACACAAAGCACCACAGGCTGTGAAAAAGTGTAAGGAAAGGGGATATCCATGACTGAAATCCCACCAAAAATTTTTTTAAAGAATTTTTCAGATCCTACATTTGACCCAAATCTCTCTGCCAAGTTTTTGTGCTGTTGCAATCACTTTTTTGGGGATTTATTTCTCCCCTCCTTTTTCATGTTTGCACATGAATGTCCTCCAGGAACAGAAGGAAGAACTTTGTTACCCTGGCAAGGCACTGGGAACCCAGCAGTGTGGAGACATTCACCTTCTTATGAGACTGTAACAGTTAATGTTTACAGTGGTTAAAAATAAAAATCAGAATTACATCTTTTTAATTGGTGGCATTTATTATTTTTTAATCTAAATGAGTCACTGTCTACACAATTTCCTAAGGCCCCCAACCCCTGATAATATTCCTGAGAGGTGAGAGGGGTTTTCATGTCTGAGTGGGTTTATGCTTGTTTAGATAAGCCAAGTCTAAAGGATAACACAGCTTTCTTCCTCTGTCCTCACCTCCTATTCACACAAATGTTTTTTTCTTATTTTTCAGCTGCAGTTCCTGAGCCACACGACACAGACTGTGTGCCCTCCCACTCAGAGACAGGCCAAAGATTGGCATTTTCAAGGTTTTTAACTACAAACAGTTCCAACATCGTATCACCAGACTTCAGGTGCTTGTACTTGGCCAAAATTACTAAAGCAGACTTTCTCCAAGACATCTCTTCAACCACTTTATGCAACTTCAAAGCAGCATGAGGTTTGACTGCCAGAGACGTCACCCTGGCTCCTCTGCTGCTGGGTGGAGAGCAGTCAGCCTTTTCCCAAAGCAAAGCTCTGATCACATGTACATTTGGAAGGCTCTATTTACACACTTGAAGTCATTCTTGGACAACAGAGACCTGAGCAGACACACAGAGCCTGCTAGCAAAGGGTATGCTTGTCCTCTCCAACAGCAAGTCCATGGAAAGACACCTGCCCTGAGTTCAAGGCTATACAAGGATGGTAGGAGAGCCAACCCAGCTTGGCTATCTCCATCCTGGGCTGTAGGTAGAACAGATACAGTAAATAGAGTTTCTTTGATACTACATGCATTCACAAAGACCTGAGCAGAACTGGCACCCCAGGCATCTCACAGCTGGGGGCTCAATTTAAGCAGTTTTGGTTATTTAAACACTGTCTAGCAGTACGTCACGTCCTGCTCAGACAAGGGAGATAAGAGACTTAGATTCATAAATCCCCAATGGAGTGGACAACAGTGAGACAAGTCCCAAAGTCCAGACACCTATTAACTTCCCACAATGTATGAATTGGATACACGATAATTGGCTAAGTATATAACGAGTTATGGCAAGCAACATACTATGCTTTGCATTACTTAATGGTAGTGAAGGAAAAGAGGGAAAAGGAAAGGAGGGAGATAGAATAGAGACATAGAGATCACCACTCCAGGTTCCTGCGTTGATCCTGTCCGAGTTCATCAGGGATACATCTGCCTTCTTCATTTCCTCATGTCTTTTTTTCTTTTTTCCTTCTTCCTTTTCACTCCTCACCCCTCCCCTCAATTTATACACACTTTCCTTGAGTCCATCCCCTAGGCTGATCCACACACCTACATATCCCATGTATGGGGAGGGGTAAGGTGCTTCATGGGATGATGCAATTAGCATGATCTTGTTAATCTTTATTAGCATATTCAGGGATGTCAACTTTAATATGCATTTCGTGGATGATGAAGCAAAGGTCGTCACCGGACAGATGGCCCTTGAAACTTTACAAGATGCACCAGAGCAGAACCATCCTGTCTTCACACGGCTCCCTCCTGCAGCTGCATTCTGTGCTATCCAGGCAGCCTTATCAGTTCCAAACTCCACACTATCTACCTCATGACTATAGTTTTGCTACTTGCAAGTATTTGAGACATTCCTCAGCTTGGAGGGCCTACGCTTTCTCCCCATCCCTTATCTCTTTCTCAGGATGTTTTTTCTTGTAGGCCTCTTTCTCTCAGGCCCTGTTTTGGGGGAGTTACAAGTTGTCTCCCACACAGTAAAGTCCAGCGATGTCCCCTTGTGTCTGCAGCCCCAGAACCAGGGAAAGGGGTATGAGCTGTAAACAAAGCTCAAGGCCAGCAGGGCCCACCACGGCCCTGGCTGGCACTCACGAGCTCAGTTGTTATTAGGAGGCCCTTAAACACACTGCTGAAAGTAAGGTGGCCTCTGAGCATAACAAAATCGATGGTCCCTGCCTTGCAGCATGCAGGCATGCGGGAGCGTGACAAATGCCAATTGCCAAAGACTTCACCACTCAACAAGTTGGTGACATTATCTCAATGCATTATCCATCTTCTTTACACTGCAAAATTTTGCCCAGCTTTTCAACAAAATATCAGGGAAAAAAAAAAACAAACCAGACCAAACCATAAAAGCAAAATGTTTCTTCCCATGCAAAAGGACCTCCTGACTTGGCGGTAGCAGTACAGCTCGTGGGCTCTCCTCCACCAGGACCTCAGCATGACCTGACACCCCCACAGTCAGCACCCACCAGACTACAGCACCAATCCAGTCTGGGATCCCTGATAGATCTGCAGAGATTGCACAAGGATACTAATTTCTGCTGGTTTATTATAATCGTGTGTATGATAAGCAGAGCTTACTGCACACTGAAAAACTAACGCTTTTTCTACTTTATGAAAGAATATTGTGCTAGAGCTGACTTGCAAATGGGGCTAAGAAGAAACACAGGGACATGTTTTCTTGCTCAAATAATCACTCCCTATCGTGTTTGAAACTTCACATTTCTTTCAGGATAGCTCTAGATAAATACACTAGTAGATAAATAAATACACTGGTAATGGTTAACAAGCCGCCTTTTGACAAGATTGATAATCCATTTATACAAGGTTCCTCTGTGTGTCAAAAAACCCCAATCCCATAACATGCACATGTTAGTCTTCAGGAAGAAGAAAGATGACCTCCTGTCACACCCCATCTATCCCAACCCACTCCATTTCCCCCCAAATGCCATCTTCATCTGTCCACTCACAGGCTTTCCCAAAAACCCCATCTCCTCCACGCTTAATAAAAGCAGTATAGAAAAACAAATGAAAGATTTCTGTGAAAAACTCTGGAATGGTGCCAATGACAGAACAAAAAATGTTCTGCTGAGAGATGCAATACAAAACACCACTTACTTTCTGTTATGAAATGATAGCTATATTTCCTTAGATGACATCTCTTGCCAACAATCTCTGTGGCCATTACTTTTGCTTTCTTATAAACTGTCCTGAAACCCGTTCACTGAAACTTTACATTAAATTATCCAAAGAGATGAAACAAGGGAACATAAAATTATTATTAAAAAAAAAATTAACCTATCTGCAAACCAAGTCATTCAAGACCCATTTAAATAACTCCACTCCCTTTTCCCTTCTTCTCTCCCCTTCCTTATCCCATGATGCAGATCCCAAGCACAGAGCTCGCTGACACAGGAACATGCCCACGGTCCTGAAGGGCTTCCGGACACCATCACAGTTCATGCAATACTCCACCAGAGCACCACAGATTTTGATACATTTGTACATTTTGGGGGTGCAGGCCACACTGTTTTGACTAGTTCAGGCTGGATCAGCAGAACAGAACAAGTGCGTCAGTAAGATTTGGGTGTCTCAATCTGGTTTCTTTAAGAATGCTCCTATTGAAAAACAAAACAAAACAAAACAAAACCAACCAAAAAAACCCCAAACTACTTTTCCAAGATTTCCTTCTGAGTAAAAATTCTGGGTTTATTTTTCCTGAATCCATTAAAAAAAAACTGTATAAGGGTTTTTATGACTCTCTTGATTTTTATAAGAGCCCTTTAGAAGGGAAAAAACCCCCTACTGACTATCCAGGACAATAAAAATTTTGTACAAAAAAAGAGCTGTCAAAAGCTTTGGTTAATTAAAAAAACTTGCTAATTTCTTTAAATCACAGTAAGCTTATATTTTCAGTGAAGCCACAGCAGGTACATAACTTTAAGGCAAAAATGTAGTTCTCCTCTTGATGTCTGTAAAACTATCAGATAAAGGAGACAGAAGAAGAAGAAGAAAAAAAAAATCACTGGTTTAAACTGATGGGAGTATGCTTCTGAACAGCTACAAATTAATATAAAAATTATATTTAAAGATGGAAATTGAAGAAAAAAAGACTGATGGAGGACAAGTGTATCACACACCAGAGTATGTCTCCAACCTTTCAGAAGGCTGGAAGGGGGAAGATCATTTTGCACCATTTTGTGTGTAAAGGCACCTCCAAATGCTTAATTATAAAGTTTAATCCTGAGAAAAAAAAAAAACAACAAACACCACAGAAGATGCAGTTATGCTTCTGCATGGTTCCAGCTTGGATTGACAGAACAAAACCAACCCTGGCCAGAGGGAAGAAACTTCATCACATTTAATACGGAACAAAACTCCAACACAGCAAGCAGCTTGTCCACTGACTTGTGTTTTACCAACACAAAGATCAGGTTTTTCTTGTTTATCTTTCTAAAAGATCCCAGGAAGCCAGAAGATAACTGAAACAAAGCCTACCTTTTCCACATGGCTCTCCCAGGTGTTGCACCAGCCAAATTAAGATTTTTAGCATCTGAACACTTCATGCAAACTTACCCCATCCTTTCAAGCACCTCTACAGTTTCAAACAGTAGAAAACTAGCAGGGAAGTACAGAGATCCACACAAATACATGCTGCAGGCAGTGGGCACCTCTGCTCACTGGGGTCGGGCTGCCCATGCTCTAGGATAACCCCAACCTGGCTGAGCCGTGTGTCCTTGGAGCAGATGCTCAGCCAGGATGAGCTCCACAAAAGCTTGTCCAGGACCCATTCCCCTCCCATGCAATGGGAAGTGCATTGAAGCTGGGGCAACACACGATCGATGGACCCATCCGCAGACAAACCACCTTTTTGGTTTTTACACCTTAGGAAGCCTTACAACTCATTTAAAGGCAACATCTTGGATTTTTTTTATAATGTTTAAAGCTCCATTTTTATAGGCTCACAGCATATGACAGTATCACAGCTCAAAATCTGTTGTGCCACACATATGAAAGGCTCGTAAGAATAGACACACTGCTTCATCACCTGCCCATCCACACAAAACAAATAACATCCAGTTTGCTTCGTGCTGAGGCAAAGAGGGGAAACTCTTCAGAAACACATTTCAATAGTCACCAATATTCAGTCATGTGAGGATTTAGCCATAAAGCCTGTAACTCTCCTTTCATTGACCTGTATTTGCAAACTTGCACTGAAAACATTTTTTTCCTCATTTTAATTTAATTTAATTGAGAAGCAGGTGCCTGCTGAAATCCCGCAGGGCACATTTATATAGTCATGCTGACGTTACAGAGGTTCCCTACCATTACTGCTGCAGGAGCCAAATCTGGCTTGCCAGCCGTGCAGGGACAGCCATCATCTCTCCCCAGCCTCTGTAGCAGAGCAAAAAACTGGTGCAGCCTCATATCCTGCTGAAGGACTGAAAGCTGAGCACTTGGGTACTAACCCCACCAGAAGGACAGATGGATGGACAGCCTTCTCCTTGCCCTGGGGAACAGGTGGCAGCGTCCAGTGGCGAAGGTTTATCCAGGGTAATTCACACTGCTATGGCTACCCCCAGCAGAGCTGTGATGCAGGGTGGTGGCCACAGGCTGCTGGGGGTTTGGTTCAGCTGCACTATCAGGTTTTCTTCACAACTGGTCCCCTTGAAGGAATAATTCAAAGCATTAGCTGATCATACATGATTTGCATATTACCAATGTACAGAATTAAAAGCACAATGGCCAAAATAAAACCTCCCTGTGGGTGACACAAAATTCATACCAAGGGCAAGGAACTCAAACAGGGCAAGGAAGAGCAGGGGAAGAAAGGACCAGAAATGGAAATCTGGAGTGGCTCAGTTACCTGGGAGATACACCCCTCTCCAGGCGATACGATCTACTATTTTCTCAGGCTAATACGATGTCAAATCCCAAAACTGCATGAAGGTTGCTCAGTTAAAGGGTCTGCTTCCAGAGATCAAGAGATCTCAGCATCTACTGAACTCGGCATGAGCCATATTCACATGCATAGCCCATTGATAAAAATAATGCCCAGCTCCTCAGCTGGTGCTTTTCATCTGCCAGTCGGGACGCATGCAGGACCAGGGAGGATGGCATCATTAGCTCCATTTTACAAACCGAAAAACTAAGAGAGTGAGCTAACATGACTTGTCCAAAATTCATCCTTGCAGAGGCAAGGAGAGACAACCTGGAGCCAGAGCTCTTTTTCATCATTTCATGCTCTGGACTACACCCCTCGATGTCCAGAATAAGACACAGTTCACTAAATGGACACACTGACAGGAGCTCAGACCATTTTGTAGTCAATTTTTAAATAGATATGAAACCCTCTGAAGTCAAAGCAAGTATTTCCCCAAAACCATATAACTGCATGCTTTTTGCTCTTTTTTGGTGTCTTTTTCTTTTTAAAATGTATTAAAGTCAAGAATATTCATCATCATCCTGTCCACTCCTTGGGAGGATGGGTAGGTGTTCAGCACCAAAGGTATAATCAAGCACTCAGATAGGCTTAGGAGTTTTAAAGCAAGACATCTGTAATAAAAGCAATCACAGTCAACAAACTACTAAGAAGAGCAGTAATGGGATTATCTGTCAACACAAACAAAAGGATAAATACAAGCAAAACCATCAGCCCCTGAAACTTAATTCTCATGTATTAATCTGAGACTATGGCAGAGAGATTAAAGAACCTGAGGATCCAATAAAAAGTTATTGATTGTAAAATTCTTGCTTTAAACAAAGTATTTGTTTATGGTTTAAACTAACCAGTGTACGAAGTGTATGGCAGCAGCTAATTTAACCACAAATGACAAAGAAACTGCACCATCTCCATCCAGCAGCCGTCCACAGGGGTAGAAGTCAGGCACTAGCGCTGAAGCTCCTGTCCACCCTCGCCCTCTTCCTTTACCACATTCAAACAGCAGGAAATAAATCCAACCCACCACTAAATCACAATGTAGCTGAAGGCAAACACACAGTTGCATTCAAATCCCCCTTTCATTTTGCCAGCTTTACTTGTGTGAACAAGGCCAAAGCTGAAACACTCTCCTGTAGAGCCTCAGGACTGGGAAGTCAGAACAAGCCTGAAAATGCATTCTGCAACAACCTCCGTTGCATTAGAGGAGAGCTAAAGCAAAGAGAGACTGATCCTGGAGCCGTCTCTGCTGCCTGATGCTCTCCTGAGGTCTGCATTTTAAAGCACGAGTTTGCCTCTTAAACACAGTAACTGCTGGACGTGGTGTTTGACAGAAAAAGCACTCCTAGGCATTCACACATGGTGGTAGGTGAGCAGAGACAGGTGCACATGTATGCACATGCATGCACACGCATCACCCTCACAGGCAGCAGCAGAGTGCAGGAAGGGAAGGCAGGCATGTTTTTATTCCTCCCACTCTTTCACAGCAAACCTTGCCAGCTGCCCTCTTACCTTTCATATGTTCAGCACAGCTGCCAAGGCTCAATCCAGATGAAAGGTTTGAAGCATGACACAGAAGCATCTACCCTGCTTCCCTTTCAATCTAATTACCGGATTCACCTGAGCGCATGTAGGAGGGAAGAGAGGGGGCCCGGGAGCATGGAGAGGCTATGGCAGCTCCCAGTTAATTTGATGGGACCCAGCTTCTGATCCAATTAAAATCCAGCATTCGGGGACCAGCAAGAGCTATTTTCACCATTGCCAGCCCTACCTACCCACATGATGGATCCCAAGAGCTCACAAGCATCATGCTCATTTTTTAGGGCCAGTACCCTCATATGCTGTGATCAATGAAGAGATCTTCATTTACTTAATAGGCTGGGATCAGGCCCTCATTGCACAAAAAGCCTCCATGATGCCTACAAAACCAGCAGTGCAGTCACTGAGAAGGCTGCCTCAGATAGGGATACCTGCCTGTGTTTCTCAGAATCAGGAGATCTATTTCCCTACCCTGCTCTGCCCTAGAGTAACAGACACCCCAACACTACCTGCCTGCTCCAAGATTTTGGATCCCCCCACGTTCTTTTTAAGAAACTGTTCCCCCTCCTCTCTTTACACAAATGCCTAAAGTCCACTCTAACCTCTCCTTGTGTGATACACACAGCTACAAGCTCCCAAAGAAGAGTATATAATTGACCAGAAGGCTCCATATGTATTTTTCATCTTCTTACGCAACCGTGCCCCTCTGCACGACTGAGATTTTCTGCAAACAGTTCAGCTATCCACCTAATGCTTACTTAATGGAAGTGTTTTCAGAAAAACACTACAAGAATTTTCAAATAGAAACAATTAGCATTCACAGTAATTTGCATCTACTCTTCCCCATATCTAAAGCAGCATGCTCTGCTTTAGTATTAACCCCTGCTTGTTCATCAAAGCCCAGTGCAGGGGAGTTAGCCACACAACTCCCATTAGAGACCACAGGAGCAATTCAATTCAACAGTGAAAAGATTACATGGCAATGCTTGAAACTTGGGGGGACGACCCTTTGTTTTTAAGCATCCTGCATGTCAGCAAAATAAGCTGCAGCATGATGGAAGTTGCTATTTTCACCAGCACTCTTTTATTTCCTAGTCTGTTCTCCTGTACATCCACAAACCTTGGCAAGGGACTAGCAATGGAATTTAGAAATGTAGTATTCACTAAATCGCTCCCCCTATCACCTAAGGTGCCCTGAATGCTTGACAGGCTGAGCCCAGAGCATCTAAGCTCCTCCAGAGGCTGGAAGGAGCCCAGTGCCTGGGGTGGAGAGGGGGATGGAAAGGTTTCATTAGCCTGAAATTTTGTTCCAGGCTCATTTTTGAAAGACAGCTATCTCATGAACATTTACATCTCAGAAATCACAGTAAACACCTTTACACTGGGAAGCCTGGGTTTTCCAAAACATGAAACAGCACATCCTACCTTCGAGACTCTGCAAAATAACAGGACATGAATATCTCACTCGCTATGTGGATCGCATCTCTGAAGACACATCATGCCTTGTACTCACAAGGTAGTTTGTGGCCCAAGCGGGTTGGCCCCTGGGGTAGGCGCCATTTTCTATGCCTACATCATATAGAAGAAGGTGAGTGGATGGGGACAAGAAGCAGCACAGGATAATTCCCCCGAAACAAGACTGTATTTGCAAAGGTGCCCAAGAGAGTTACGGCTCAATCAACACGAGATGAGCATACTCTATGAGGCAAAGAAGAAAGGGAGCAGCTTCTTATTAAAACACAGCATCTTTTTTGCTGTCTAGCACAGAGCTCCACAAGATAGTGCGGGTTTTTTCCCCCCTTTTAAAACCCTAAAGAATTCCATGAAAAAAAAAGTCCAAGTTTAAAAGACTCCACATCTGACAGCATCTAAGCAGAGCCCACTTGTGCAATGCAGTGCTGTCCCCTGTGTACATGCACTGCTATTCAGTCTTTAAGAGATCACATACTTCTTTTCCTGCAGGACCCCTGCCTCCTCTGGCTCGTTGATTTGATGGGAAGCAGCAAGTGAGGCAAAACAAACGGAAAAAGTCTTGTCAATCTCTGCCTGATTCAGTAACAAGTTCTGTCAGCAGGGCAGATTCGGATTTACATTCACGTTACTGAAATACCTGAGTTTTGTAAACAAGATGGCTGGCGTGCAGTGAGTAGATAGAAATACAAGGAGGATCTGGATCATTCAGAGGATGGTCTGGATTATTCATGATGAGCTCAGTGGCTAGATATAAACACCTAACCTTACTGAATGCTACCCAAAAGAAAGAACACACATAATCAACAAAATACTGGGTTGTTTAAACTGTACAACTGAAGGATTTCTTTTACAAAACACATTCTTTTAATGTAGGTGTTAAAGGGCTTTTTGGGTAAGAAAGTTTTTGTTTGTTAAGGATAAAGAAATCCAGATTGCATTATATTACTAAATTGCTGAAACGTGTCTGGCATCAGTAAGATGCGTAACAGACTAAACAACAGAGGTCCCATGTCAACATCTCCTGAACAAGGTAAATGCAACAGGTCCGAGCTACTGATAAATGAATTTCAGGGCAAGGGCTGCTGACAGCACACCAAAAGACCCCCCCTTGCCTTCTGCTCCCTAAAATCATTTCAAAGCCTGCAGGCAAGTAGTAACTCCAGCAATCTCAAATGATGCAACTGTGCATAAGGGAAAGGATATATTTTATCATCATCCAAGCAGCTAACCACAGGAACTTAGTAACATATCTATATATGCACTCCTGCTGCAGAGGAGCCTGCAGAGCACAAACACTTCTTGCATATTTTGACTTGACTATTTCCTCCACACAAAAATAAATATAGTTAAAGATAAACCTCAGGAAGAGGTAAAACTAAATCTCACACCAGGCTTTGCAAGCACCTTTCCTTGCCTACTGCTTGATATAAGTTGTATTCTGTAGTTACTACAACACTAGAGAGATGAAGGGTGATAACTGTGCTTCTATTTTCCTCAGAGACAAAGCTCAGAATAAAGTTACCCTCTGAAAGCCATACCATGCTCTTCTTTTTTTTTTTTTTTCTTGTGAGCTCAGTTAAAGATATGCTCAAGCTGCCTACAAATAAAATCCAGTAGCCTGCAGGACTTTGAAATGCATTACAACCTGGTATGGAACAGCCCCTGGATTCTTACTACTCCAATGTAAACGTTTAAAAACTGTACAAGAGTTGAAAATAAGATCCACCTCTGCCAGTGAGGTTTGTACACTACAAAGTAGGATCTTAAATGTTTCAAACTGCCACCAGCAACTACATAGATCACAGTGCAGTGCCACCTTGCTAACAGCATCAGGGAGGAGGCTGATGCACCAGCAACAAAATAGCAGAAAGCTTTTGCTGAACCCAGAAGACTGCCAGACCCAGGGTGGGCTCCAGAATTAAATTCAGATGGGAAGGATTTTTGTAAGAACAGAAAATTATTACTTCCCACAAAAGCTTTCTTTGGAAACTAGCTTCCACACTTTAAATTCAGCTGCTTATATTTGCTTTTTCTGCTGGTACAACGCTGATGGCACCTCTCACACTAAGAGCTGACACATTCTCAACCACTGAAAACACAAAGGAAGCAGAGATTTCTTCCATCACCTGGAGATAAAACACAAGTCATCCCAAGCTTGCCTCCTTAGACTCTGGCTCTCTGCAGCAAACAAGCACATGCTTAAAAGTGCTCGCTAAATAAATCACAAAATACATACAACCAGAATCATCCCTGACTCCCAAGTTTTGGAAACAGGAAGATCCTATGCAGCTAAAACACTTCCAAAAACATTTTTCAAATAACAATTCATCCTGATATTCCTTTAGCTTATGCCTGAATTATTTACCTCTTTTTTGCAGATGAGAAGCTATAAGAAAAGGCTAGGGAATACTTTTATGGGAAGCCAATCACCTGCAGCAAGATGTTGAGACTGTTCAAGCACCTCCAAAATTCTAAAGGGAATTGGAAAAAGAAAAAAGAAAAAAAAAAAAAAGAATCAGAACTGGATTACATTTCTGGAGTGCCTATACATTTATCTGTGGGAGTGCCTATAGACCAAACATCAGAAGGACACCACAGTGCAGAGTTATGTGCAAAAAGTAGTTTGCAGTCCTTGTCAAAATAGCTTGGAGTCTAAACAGACATTAGGAGAGAAAAAGGTGTTTGGAAAACTGAAACAGCACCTTCAGTGAGCTGGCCAGAAATTACTATCTGTTCACATGATTGTATTGACGGGGATAGCTGGGAAGGTAAAGCATTAGGAAAGAAGAATGAAAAAAATAAGGTACAAGGCAAAGGAAAAGCAGAAAAGATCTGGAGTGCAGATGAGAAGAGCAAGAGAGATAGCCAGCGATTCCAGCTTCGTTCTCCCCATCGCTGCTCCTGCCTGCCCCAGAACAAAGTGACACCCACTTTTTGCCAGCATCCCAGAATGCCCCTTTCCTTCCTTCTAAATCTGTGTGGACCATGAATTCTCCAAGCACCCAGAGTGCCCTCGGTACTTCACTAACGGCTGAGACAAGGACGCTGTCAGAGCCTGCACGTCCGTGGCTCGCGGTCTCCCGTTTGGGAAGCTGTCCACCCCCAGAGCAAGTCTTCCACAGATACGTGGGCTGGATGCCTCTGATGGATTAACTGTGTAAATGATGAATTAAAAACTAATTTCCTTCTTCCCATCTTTCTACAAGAGGTCTCAGCAAGGTAACTGTAGGCCTAAGAATATTTGGGGTTTATTTGGACATTTCTTTTTATTTGTGGAAATGGGAAGAAGGTGGGTTTACCCTCCTGCCTCAGCAATAATGGCTCTGGTTTTAAGATCTGAACTAGGAGAGCCAAGGCAGCTACTACCTGTGATAATTTCATAAGGACTGATTGGAAGGAAACAACAGTGCATTTCTGAAAGGTCAAAGCCTATGCAATCATACATTTTGCAGGGGTGAAAGTCACTTCTGTGACAGAGTGAGTGAAAGAGTGACAAGAAGGTAGAACAGCAGTGGTAAAATTTCAATATCCCAGGTAAAAAGGAAAATTGCTATTCTGTAATTTGCATGTTTTTGGGAAGGTGGTTTCAAAAGCAACTTTAATATTTTTAACAGATTAATATCTGATTTTCTTTTTTAATATACTTAGTTTAGAAAAATTTCTTAAAAGCATATTCTAGATGTCAAATATTGTATCAGCAACAATGGAAAATAAAGGCTTAGGCAAAAATATATACTGAAAACATCACCTTTTTCGATTGGTTGAAGTCATTTACTCTAGTAACACTGTCATGCTGAGAAAATGATCTTTTGTCTATAACTGCTACATAGCTATTAAGTATTTTAGCATATAAGTATGATATTTTTCTTCTTTAGTGTGTAGCTCTGCTTAGGCAGAAATAAGGTGTGGGGGAAGAAAATAAAATCAGCATTTAAGCTTGGATAGGAAGTTCAAAAACCAAACACACAGTCAACAATGAGACGGTGTTTACACTGCAGAGAGAGAGAGAATTAAAAAAGCATTTAAGTAGAAGCACAAATGGCTGCCCCATCACAAAATCAATGATAATGCTACATCTACCACATGTACCTTGGGTCACTCATTAAATAAAAAGTGCTACTTAGTAAACACAAAAATATTTGCCCCAGCAATCCCATACCTGGGGATGCTGATGAAGTAATAGGTATCAAAGCATGGATTTCTTAATTTTCAAATTGTCTTTATCAAGCAGAATAACTCTGTGCTTGTTTTTTTCTTTTTTTTTTTAAAAAAAAAAAATAATCTTGAAGAACTTGGACAAAAAGGAAGTTCAAGTGGTTGCCCACAGCCATGCTCAGCAGCCAGAGCAGGGGAGGGAGAAGGGAAGGGAGAATGAGCAAGAGAGACATCTTCCCTTTACTATTCTAAGGTGTAAAGACTTCTCCATCAAGACAGGTTTTTTTAAGAAGCTATCACACATTCATAACACTAATTGATTTTCATAGAGAAGAGAGCAGATGAGGTCTCTTTGGGAACTGCCTGCTACATTTCTGCTTGAAAGGAGATCACTGCTGGTGTGCCTCAGCTCCTTCATAAAAAATTTAATTAACAATATCTCCAAGAACGAACCCACAGTTAGGTCTCCAGCTATCATGTGACTACCAGCACTCTGATGCACCATGGCAAATTAAACCTAAGCAAACGATACCTGTCGCACGTTGAGCAGCCGGCACGTTATTGTCTGGGCAGGTTCTTGGGGAGGAAG
This sequence comes from Athene cunicularia, assembly GCF_003259725.1. NCBI lineage: Eukaryota > Metazoa > Chordata > Aves > Strigiformes > Strigidae > Athene > Athene cunicularia. The sequence continues at coordinate 9,987,284 of NW_020799100.1, read as the reverse complement.
AGGGATGTGATGGGAAGCAGGAGAGCACACAAAGGGACTGCGAGATGCCTGCATCCAGCCTGGCAGTGACAACTTGTTTTCCTAGCTGCCACTTTTGATGGCTACACATTTCTATCCATGATCCGGTGGCGATGCCAGAAAGCAAAATGCTTAATGAACCGCGATTCCAGCTGATGATTTTCACAAAACTACATTTCAGGAAGAGCGGAAACTGTGCACATTAGCCCTTTGCTCTCAGATACAGAGGGACGACCGTGCAAACGGAGACTCGCGTGTCCCGCGGGAGAGGCACTGCACCGTCATACCCAAACGGCGCCAGGAATAGAAAGCCACCATGTGCCGGTCTGGAAGTCCCATCTGGCACAGCAAAGGAGGAGAGGAGACAAGACTGGATTTCTCTTCTCTTCATCACCACTGCCACCCTCGCTGCCTTACCCCGTAGGAGCTCTCATCCTCAGAGGATTTGTTTCTTCGACAAACTGAAAGCAAGGGGGAAGAGATCTGAAAATAGCAAGAGGTCCAATGCTATAAACAGATTACCAAAATCACTTCTTGTTTCTGCATATGGGCTCTGGGCTTGCATGCAGCACAAGGAAGCGCACGTTTTAAAAATTTCCCAACTGCACAGTAATTAGCGCTGATTTACAAGATGATGGGCAGCGGATACTGCCTATGCTGTATTTTTAGCCTCTGTTTTGTTATCCTTTAAAAACTTTTACCATCACAGACGCGATACCAATACGCTTGATTTATTATCTATAATGTCAAAACTGAAAAGGTTAATCGCCATTATTAGTCAGTGAAAATGAGGGAAGATTACCACTCGAATGCCAACACTGACACTGGGAGCAGCATAAGGGAGGAAGGGCAGGCACACTCGGGCACCGTCAGCATTCGACCTGCCCAAACTGTGGGTCTGCAGTGCAGCCATCATCCACAGGAAGGTTAGAGAGCATAAAGGGCTTCCACCAAACAAAGACTATACCAAAAACACAAAGCAGGCTTTTAAAAAGTACTACTTCATGTAGCCACAGAAATATTAGCAGGATGCTCTAGTTATTTCTTATGGCAATTTTTAGTTATTTAGTTAGCTTTAGTTTCACACACCTGACAAAATTCAGTTGGCGATGCTGTGCCAAGGGCCACAAACGTGGCAGAGATGGGTCTGCCAAGGGGGTGGATGTTGAAAGAAGAGTTACACAGGGATGGTGGAGCAGATGTTCCTTACACACCCTGCCACACTCGTGTGACCTGTGGGTGCCCGGCACCCCAGCCAAGCGCCATCCTGCACGCACACCGCCCCATCCACGTCTGCAGCGCTTCCTGTCATTTCAACCGGAGGTTACGTTCCTCAGGCTCAGTGCTGAACTGAGCTGTAACAACCGCTTTGATTCACCTCGGAGGGAACTGCATTTCAGTCTCGGGTAAATTTATCCTTAAGAATGAGCTGCAGACTCCAACGATGCTAAAGCTCTTTTGAAAGGAAGGCCGGGGGAGGGAAAAGAACATTACAAATATACTATCCACCTAGCTCGTCTCCACGACAGTTGGCAGCATTATCTTTTTCTTCAGTAGTTCAAAAAAAACAACCACCGAACCACCACCACTAATGGGATGCAAGAAGAACTATTTTTATATATGTTGCGTTAACATAAACACCATAGCCTTATTCAAAAAGCCCTGCCAAACCAGCAATCTGGAAAAGAAGAGTTCCTGAGCACCCTGCCGCACTACTGCCTGTTCTGTAACCACCAGAAAAGGAGTAAAAATCACCACTGGCAAAAGCCAATGCCATCCCGTATCCAATGAAAAGCACTAGACCTATGCGTACCAGCAGTATGTTTAGCCTGCCACAGGTGTAGACTTAAAAATCCTACAGGTTCCAACAGTTCTGGAATACAGAAATACTGGATCAATCAACAGTAAGACTCGTTGATACTTTGTTGATACTAGTAAGATACTTTGTGTTAGAGGTCTGTTCTAACCTGAAACATGGCATCAGAAAACCAAAGCCCTGGATCTACTTAACCCTATTTTCCAAAGCAAACAAAAGTGTTAATAATACACAGGTTTTAATGCTTATATAAAACCAAAAATGAGATTATGCCTTGCAGTTGTTGACTGCTGATCCCATATGTGTTTGTAGGGTGGGAGACACTTCAAGAAGTGACTTCAAACAAAAAAAAAACCCCAAATGTTCATAAACATGTCTATTGACCATTTTCAAGGTAAAAAACTATTTCAAAAAACCTGTTTCTTGTGCAGATTATATGCCATTATATGCTCATAAGAACAGGCTTTAATTTCACTATTTTTATGTAATTAACAGTGATTTTTTTAAAACAGATTTAAACTTGAAAAGATCTGTATTTACATTAGTCATTAAAATTTGATTTCTGTGTAACAAGCAACTGCACAACTATTTTTCTCTCTATTTATTAAGCAGTCAAAAGGTAAGGAAGACATGCAAATACAACATGAAATATTTATACTCAGTGCAGTATCTCCAGGAATAAAAAAAAAATCAGAATTTAAACTTTGTTTTGATAGGTACAGGGAAGGTACAGGTGAGCGAGTAAAATACTACTCAAATCAGACAGATAGCACTAGTGATGGGGTAAAAAAAAAAAATCCTCCAATGCATGCAGAAAGCTCAGAGTCTTGCCTGCCACTTAATTCACCATTTGAGAGGCTTTTCATTCAAAATGTGGGCAAAAGCTTAGCAAAGACAAAATATTGTCATTCCCAAAAGGCCACATGACCAATAATTAGAGATGGTCTCAAGTATTTTCCCCTCTGTCTTGCTCTGGGGAAAAAAAAAAACAAACCAACAAACAAACAAAAAAACCCAAAATCCACAAACCACAACAAAAAAATCCAAACAAAAAGCCCCAACCACACATACAAAACAAAACAGGAAAAAAAACCCTGCAACATAAAAAACCAACCACAGCACCGGGTGGGGGGTGAACCATATGTTTTCATGCAATGCTCCAGGATGGAAATTCAGCAATTAAAGAGTTAAGAGACGCTCTAAAAGTATCTCACCCTGATATGCTGAGAATTTGCTGGGATCTCACCGAGAAAGGGTGATTCTTACATACCATATGTTCTGCAAACGCTTGCAACAACACAGAGGGGAGCTGGGGATGGAAATCCACCTTGGCTGCCGAATTTCCCCGCCTTCTCTAAAGCAATGAAGTCCAACGGACAAGACTGGTGTAGATCCAGCAAACCTCACCCCATCACAGCAGCCTCAGGGCACCCACTCCAGCTTTACCTGAGCCCCATCAGCAGCGAAGGCAAAAAGTGGGGAGGAGAGCTGGGCTGGGCAGGGGACCAAGGGTTTGCCACTCACCCCAGCACCCCACTGCCAGAGGTGCATCATCCTCAGTATCATCTCCCCGGGTGTTGGTTTTTCCATCTCACAGTGGAGCAGGGCAATAGAGCTGTAAAATCTTTGAGGAACAACTGGAAATGGGCAGTCACCACACTTCAGTGATGTGATAGGATGCAACTCTGGACGTGAAAGAATGCAGCACTCTTGGAAGATGCAAGACTGGACCTAAGGATACCACTGGAGATGCTTTGTTCTGGTTTGTTTCCCCCTCCTCAAGTAGTACCTAGTATGTTGTAACCAGCCCCAGGTTAGATGCCAACAAAGGCCTGGCAGGTGCACTTTTATTACATTTGTTAAGTCAAGGTAAATCTAGAAGTCTCTATTGTTGCAAACCTCCACTTGCTACAGATACAATGCCTGGACAGACCTTGGATTTCCTTACCTGAGCTAACCCTGGCGAGCACATAACTCTACCCAGGCACTCTTGCAGCACCAAGATGGCACAGAGTCCCCACATTACTCTGTGCAACATGACTGTCACCATAAAGTTACTTACTTTATAGCTGCAAAGAAAGTTTCTAGGTATGCGGTAAGGCTTAACATTATGTTTTGTCCACCGCATTTTTCTGCAAGGGAAAACTCACTATTACACTAATTTCACTATTGCACTAATAAATGCAGACAAAAATAACCTGGAGGAAAAAAAAAAGAGAACAAAAGCACAAACAAGAATTAGTAAGGAACACATCATAGAATCACAGTACACATCTAAGCTATTGTGAACTAATCTCAAGAGTTTCCACATTGAGATTTTATTACTGATGAAAAACACATAGAGAATATAATAATTTAATTTAATTGTTTATATTGCAGGACAGCATCTGGGCAAGATTATAAAATAAAAGGCCAATCACCTTTTAAAATCTATTACAATTTATGGGACTTAGAAGTTAGCTTGCCTGTCCCAGTTTTCACCTACGAATTTACAAATAATACTTTTTTTCCAATATGAAACCTTTGTTCCCTACTGCAGCTATGTGAAAAATCTATACAAAATAAGAAAAACTCTTTGAATGTACTTGTACCAGTATCTTCACAAAAATAGCCTGGAAAAATACAAGAACTCTGATGATCTTTTCTCAGTATTGCTTATTTTAAATGCTACTCGCAACACTGGGAGGTAAAAAAGTGTTCTTACAAACAACAAATTTTGAAGGTGATGACATCCCTTTGCAAACAGTAGCTGCTGCCAACAACTAGCCACACATTTTTTTCTTCCTCTTTACCATACCTACATTTTTAAGGAACACTTCTTTTAATTAGAGTGAGAACACATAAAATGGGAGGCCACGGGATTGTATCCTAAAAGCCACATGCACAGTAGATAAATGGTGCATTTCTGCTGACCAGAAAGCTGAATCTTTCATTGCCAAAAAAACCCCCAAAACACCATCCAAAACAAACCACACCGTAGCGTCCAAAACCAACCAACCAAAACAAACCCCAAATCCTTCTACCAGCTCTCCCCCAACATTCAGAAAGTAATGGTGAGGGGGAAAAGGAAGGAGGACAGGAACATAATAAACTCAAACTCCAAATTCAACCTCTACCTGTACTTCTAAGCCAGAGTAACCCATGCTGAAATCATTAGCTGAGAATTAATTACCAGCATTTAAAACATTTTTTAATAACTTTAGATACAAAAATTCTGTAATACATTTCTCACAGGGGTATACAGAAATACAGAAAACATGAAAGCAAACATCCACCTGAATGTCAAAATGTTCATTCCAGGGTGCTCAAAATGCTTTTCATGCTAAATTATCACATACGAATATAGGCAATACAACATTTTTTGAGGTGAAAGAGCTGGGGGGTGGGTGGGTGTGGTGTGGTTAGAAGAGGTTGGTTACTTGCGATTGGGCTTTTCTCACCAAATCTGATGCATTTGATTTTTAGAGTTAACATATCCTCTGAGACACGTTTCTAAAGCTCATGTCTCAATACACTGCATATTCAGTACAAAATGAATTAAGAGATTACATACTGAAGGTCATATAAATATCTAAAAGGACTGGAAACAATTTGTAGGGGGAAAGAAAAAGCTTCAAACTAAAAAAAAAAAAATAAAAATTAAAATTGCCACTGGAATATTACTGCTGAGGAGTGAACCAATGCCCTACAAGAGCTATGTTAATTTTAGATACCATGCCCTGCCAGATACTCATCGCAGCCTAAACATCATCATCCCCAGCTGCAAATCAATGTGACAAAAGGGTTCCTTTGAACTATTACCTATGAACTACTCGTGTGCTCACACACGTGGCAACATAAAGTGAGAAACATGGTAAGTTTTGAAGTTAGAGCATTCTCAAGCAAACCGGCTGGTTTTGGCTAACATTTGGAAAATTGCCCTTGGAGAGGAAGGAGGACAGCCTGAGAGTATCCCCCTCCACCGAACTGCAGTCCTGAGTGGCTGCAGTGTTTCATGGAGACAAAGATAGTGGACGCTAAATGCCAGAACGCAGAACGTAACAGAGAGATAATACATGCACACAGCATGCACTCCACACTCAAACTGTTTATCAGATTGTAACAGCACTGCGGCATCCAGGAGCGTGGATGTGCTGTTTTGTTCACATTTTAATGTGCCATCTTGCAGTAGATGCTTGCACAGCAGAGTAAATACAATCTCTATATATACCCTGCGTGGGCGTCAGGGGTTATTTCTGACTGTCTTCATTACACTTCGTTGGCAATTTAAATGTAAAAAAATAAAACCCTCAACAATTCTCAAAGTGATTTCAGTCTGATTTTTATAATTATTTCCAGAACCTTTTCATTATGCAATTTCAAATAGTTACTGAAAGCTCTCTCTCTTACAAAGTTATCCTTGATGCAAGTCAACGAAACCAGACAAGCTAAACCTTTTCCTGCTTCCTTCTTTATTAATAAACACTGGCATAACATTCACAGTGTTTAGCCCCGAGAACAGCTTAATAATAATGCTGCATCTTGCTTTATAGCAAGGGAGCTAAAAAAGAAACTCAAAGGCTAATAGGTACAAATATTGTGCTTCAATTGCAATAAATAAATAGTGCTGAACTGTAGAAATGTAAGTGATAGCAGCAATCTGAAAGATGTGGGTTCTGGTAACCCTCAAGCTAAAGCCGATTAGGTTTTGTTACATAGGTCCTTTGTGTATTTTTGTGCTGCTGTACCAGTTAAATTGACCTCTACAGGCATGTGTGTTGCTTTTACCATTTAATGGCTTCCCATTTTAAACCTAACTTAGGCTAGCAAAACCAAATAAATAAAAGACTCCCCCTCCAACCTGGTGTATGTGTTAAGCCCACCTGGGAAAAGGGAGATCTCTGCATGTAAATACCATGCTCTAAAACCCAGGGAACACCAAGGAATTAGCATGATGGCAGGAGAACATGCGAGCTGTCAGGCAGGATGCTGGGGCTCCAAAATGGAATTACACTAACACATGCAAGGCAGAAATGCCAGGCCACAGCCAGTTCAGCTGCCCCACCAAACCATGCTGGATTACCCAGGCAAGGGTTTTTTACTTTCCCCATGCTGCACTGGTCAATAATGAATGTTTCGGAGCGGACACAGAACTTGCAAAGCACAACAATGCCACACAAAGCTCAACAAAAGGAAACATTTCTTCACACTGTTTCCTTATTTTTGACAATTGCCTGCCTTTAATCAGCTCTACTACAAATAAAAACCAGCAACTACAAATGAAGTCCTTTGTAAATCCAGCCACTTCATTCCGATTCACCCATTCCAGGCACAGTGACCAAGCTCCAAGTTTGTCTCCTCTCTGCAGTGATATTGCAAGCAGTTGACCCACTCTTTTGCTCTGTGTGATGATTTTTTTTTAAAAGAGAGACCTGAGCAGCTTATTTATGACAGGTCTTTTGCATTCAAGGATGCAAAGGAGTCCAACCAGCATGTCCACACAAAACAAGCCCCCTTGGATGAAACGGAGTCCAGCTGCCACCAAAGACAGCCTCAAAAAAAGGAGAGACACAGATGGGAAATCTTGGTTTGAAATTTTTTGTATTTTGAAACACCTTTATTTGCTCACTTAGAACAGCCTGACCTGAGGGAAACGTCATTGAGTAGTTAAAGGGAAGTTTTAGCTAAGTTCTAATATGTATATTTTTCTAGAGCTTCGAGGAAGCAAAATTAGTCAATTTGGCTACAGGCCATAAAACATAATTACTTATGTGAAGTATGTTTAAATATGTAACTACAATCGCTAATAGGAGTGCCCAGCCCCATAAATACGCAGCAATTTGATAGGCTAGCAGCTCAGGCACAGGCAAAACGCCGGATATGATTCCCAGAGGAATAACCACCTCCTCAGAAAGAGAATTCAGGAATTAAAATCTAATTAATAGGTATACAATGCTGAAATGTAATTGGGCACTGATAAGGAAGGAAGGCAAAATGGTGCATTTTTAGAACATGTTGTGCATCAAAAAAAGATAGCTTGGGCACTGTGAAAAGAAAAGCAGGAGGAATCTGTTGACAGAGTAACAGCCCATCTCCTGACTTCAGGAGATCAAGGGTAGGTGGAAAACTAACATCCACTGGAGACACGAGAAAGCCACTAGCTGAAACCAGCAGAAAACTTCACAGACACCACTGAGCAGTAACAAACCTTCAAGATATTAAAATAAAAGAATGGCATATTAAGCAATGTGGCAACTGCAGTTTGTCATTTAGCACTGTGAATCTATGGATTTTAATGACAGGGTCTCATTTACATTTAACAATCAGTGTACTAGAACATTTCTTGGAAACTGGGGATATTTTCTTGTCTCAGTAGGAATATATAGAAATTTCTTCTTGATTAACAATGGAGTAAAGGAGTTCTGCCCTGAAATCTCAGTCCTTTGGTTTCTCTCTAGAGCTGGATGAATATCAAGATACCAAACTGCAATCCTGACAAGAAAGCTCTCCAAAATTCTGCTGTTTGTAATAATTATGTATTTAACAATTCTTCCACAAGAATAACATTATAAAGCACCTTACATTTTATTGTTCATTTATACCACACATCTGCTTTAAAAAACATCAGCAGCATATCTTGTTCTTAATGATACATTTTGGATGTGACTTTCAAAAGCACTTAAAGCAACTTAGGAGCATAAATCCCACTGATACTCAATGGTATTTGTGCCCTTAATGCCTGTAGCCATTACTGAAAATCTCATTCTTTTCAAGAGCTTTGGAGTTATTCCAGAGGTCGTACATGTAGAAAGAAATGGCAAGTGTCACAAGGTATTTTATACTTTACAAGAAATGCTATGCAGCTCTAGGACAGACATCAAGAATACTGAATACATGTACTTAAAACAATAATGGGGAGTTTAGGAAGAAGGGAAAGGCTTGAGTCAAATTTAGCCAGTGAATTTGGGGATAAGGTTGATCTCTGCTGCATCCAAGCTGGCAAAAGCGGGATTCTCATTCTTTTTCATTCCACTGTCTCATGGGGTGAGCTGCAAAGCAACTATACATTTCCCAAAAATACGACTGACCACTACATACCAGAAATGTCTTTTCCCACTTTGACAAGAATAATCAAAACATTAGGCCTTAGCTACAGGTACATTAAACTGTTAGACTAGGCCATTTAAAATGCGTATTTTTTGGCAAGTTCTAATTAGCTTTCATCAAGTAGAGGAAACCCCAGCCTTGATTAGCGACCACCTCCTTTACTATGAGACACTCCTGCAACTCTCAGCTCAAGCACCAGCTGAGTTTCCTTGGTGCTTCCATGGACATGCCAGTGTACAGCAGGCTGGCCGTGTCACATACTCCCACTGAGTGCAATCACAGATGGAAGAGCTACAAAGCTGCCAGGAGCCCCTGGTGAACATTAGTTGCACCGATCAGTGGAGCTCAGAAGTTGGCATGCAACTGCAGAAAATTTTAAGTTGCAAGTGTACATGCAATTTTAAATGGACTGGACAAATTACTTTGCAGTGGCTCTTGTAGCCACCACTGCCTCAGGTTCTCCCAGATCATGTAAAGTACCATTAAAAAAAAAAAAAAAAAAACCACCAAGTCCTGTTCCAAGGAACAGATTAATCTCCAAGCACCTGTATAGGGAACCTGGTTGAACTGCCTGGTTTGCTATGAGCATGCAAGCTGGTTTTGCTAGATTAACCAACCTCTGCTGCCTAATTCTCATCAGCCTCACCAACATCCTTGGGAGCCGAGTGCCTACAGCACCTTCACACAACTGGGCCACTAACTTCCTTCTCTCAGTTTTACCTTCTGTGGAAAAGGGATTAAAAGATACTGTTAAACAACATCACTAGTATGTTACAGGGCCAGAGTCATTGCTTTTGCAGAGAAACTGGCTAAAACTGACAGATACCAAGAACATTTAGCACGATTACACAGACATGTGATGTTTCTGTGTTAAATTTCTACAGATTGCAAAAAGAATTTTTATGAAGCAAAGTGCATGGGAGTTTGTTCATAACAGACGTGGAAGTTGTCTTCTTATTTTGTCATTAACTGAGAAGCATGAGTAAGCTAGAAACTTTCCAGAGAACACAAAGAAAAACCTATGCTCCAAACATCTGTTTATAAATTGCTTACAATCAAGCTTTTTAGAAAGCCTTATCTTTTTATTCCCTCCTCCCTCCTTCTATACCATCACTTTTGGTTTGCTGATTTAATTTCTTGAACATTTGTGTGCGTTTACTGGTTTGCCTGCATTATTTGCTTAAACCAATGACAAACTCCAGGTAGTCGTGTAATGAAAGAGTCAGACCATAATGAATTTTATGGTATGCCAACATTACAGGCTACTGTATTCTGTAAAAGGGTATTGCAAGCAGTAAAAGAGTCTTGCAAGAGCTCTGTGTGAACGACTTTGCTCAGCTCCTCAGCCCCAGTGGCTGCCAGCACGTGGTCACTTCCAGCACCTCGCCAGTTCATGCATCCCTGCTCCCCCTTACCATCTGCAGTTTGAGACGTGACCTCCGTGCCAGAAACGCAAAGGATACAAGGCAGGGGAAGCCAGGGAGACAAATCAAACAGACAGGCCATGCCCAAGCTTTCCTGCCAGGACTGTTAAAGGCCAGTGCGATCTTCCAATGCCGAACAGATACCCCCACCCTTCCAGTAACGGCACAACGTTTGAGCTGGACCTGTGTTTACCAAACTACGCAATGAGCCTTTGATAATCACAAGTCCTAGCTTTGTTTCTTAAAAGCAGCACTGCTGCCTGTACAACACTTGGCTTGTCAGATGCCTAAATCTCTACCATGACACTCAAGAGACACCATTGCCCAAGAGCACCCCAGACTAGAGCTGTATTTCTTGGAGATGGTAGGATGTCCCCTGCACCTCCAGCCCTCCCTTCAGGCACAGCCTATCATCCAAAATTTTTTTGCTGGCCTACTCTTCTGCCCAGAAGGGATGGAAAGAAGAAGGGAATAGCAGTACAGCTGCAGCAGATGAGCGGTCATTCCTCCTGCCCTGACACAAACGTTAGCTGCAACCTCACAGCAGGCCTTTGAGTCCCAGGGCTGCACTCTCATCCAGAAACCCAGCACATGCTCCCAAACCCCGACCGCCTGGGTCAAATGCATACATCTGGCAAGTGACTTCTAACTCTTGATTAGAATTGCTGATCTGGTATTACATGAGCTGTGTATCATTTCCATACGCCCTTGATTCTTTCTCTTACAGTCGTGTACCTGGACATACTTCAGATACGTCTTGAGACTCTCTCTCGAGAATGCACCTGAGTTGTCGAATCAAGACCTTGAATAGACTCGCTGCAAACACACTGTTCAACCCACTTAATCCTTAATTAAGGCTTAGTTTTTTAATATAAGGCTTCAACACTCAGCTCAGGAGAATCTGTAAAAGCAGATGCCAGACCACCAAGAACTTTTTCCACATGCATCTCTACTGGTATGGCTACAACATTACAACACTGATTTTGTAGTCGCATCACCCTACCTACCACTTGAGCATGGACATGGTTGCACCAGTTTGGCAGCAGTTACACAAATACAAAGCACTATTCTGGGAAGTAGCAGGGCACCACAATGGGAACTGGCTCAAGCAGGGCTCTCCCATCTTTGCAGTCAGACCTATAAATGAGGTCTTTATTGTTTTCATAACATGTATTTTTTTCACACATACAATTTCATAAAACTCACCAGTAACAGTTCATCTGCATAATTAACTGAGGTAGGTGGAAATCAGAATAAGGATTAAAGAGAGGTTTCATCAGCTTAACTCATTCAGTCAAAGTAAGCTGTTGCACCTTCCATGTGCTGCTGCTGTCCTTGTCTGCAGAGCTGCTGTCATGGGGAAGAGAGAGCGCTTCGCATTTTGGCATTTCCAGTTTGTTCTCTGTATTTGTCTGCACACAGACAAACATCCACTACTGAGAATTTAGCAAAGGTTTGAGTTTTAACTCAAAATCTGAGCTTTAAATAGTAAAAAACCTCTCCTACAATATTTTGACTTAGTAAAAGCAAAACTTAAAACTTTTTATATAAGAAACACATACAACCACTAGGAAAAAGGTGGGGTTTTTTTTAAAAAAAGATGATTTAGCACTAAATCCCCACGATCATCTGATTACACTATTTATACCTTGCATATGCATTTTCTGCTCTGACAGAAGCCTGCTAACAGTCCAAAGGCAACTTCAACTGAAGTCGATCAGTGGATCGCTGACCCCTTCCCATGTGGTCAGCCACCAGCACACACAGCGAGCCTGCCCACGGGGTGTCCTGCCACCGACTGCCCAGCTAAGGAGGCTGCATGACTTCAAAAGAGCTAAACTATGGATTTTGTGAAATGTCATCATAGAAGAGATCCTTCTGAAGAAAGGTTTTAGTGTGAAGTGAAGCTTTCCCTGCCCACTGCTAAAGCCATTCCCGTGTGTACACCGTACACAAATCACACAACTAACATGTACTTCCAAGGTGGACTCATCCTCAGTTTCTGTGTTTCTTTTAACACTGTACATTTCCTTTGTATTTATAAAGCACGTTTGAAATGGAAACAAAAATCAAAATGTTAACATTATAAAGCACCAACTTTACTAATTTACAATGGACTAACAATGAAGATAGAAACACTCATTTTATTCCTTTCAAATTAGACAGCATAACGGAGTTCAACTTAATATTATATTATGTAATTAGCTTGTCCTCTGCCTGCCTTTTTCCCCAGGATTACACGATGTTCTACCACATATTATGGAAGCAACACATGCAGCTTTAAAAACAATAAAGACCACTTCCAAATGTACTGCTCTGGTTTCATCATGCTCATACTTCACCAGCAGTCACTTCTACAACAGCTCCAGATCCGTTGAGACGTTCCATTAAATTCTGTAGGAACCAGACTCCTGAAGATGGGCAAACACTCATATTCACTGCTCCTGAAGCATCTATCTGAAAAGTGCTGATTTTAATGGTACTGTTTACCACTAACAATGCTATAATCCATAAAAGCATGAGTTTATGGGTTTCTTCTCTGCAGTAATGTTTATCTGACAATAATTTTGCAGATCGCAGGTTTATGGAGCAGGAAAACCAGGTCACCAATCTATACTGAACTCCCATCCAGTGGCAAGCAGTGGTACCACTGCTGACCCATCCTCGCTCCTTCGACTCATCCACTTGGAAATTTAAGCCTTCTCCTCCTCATTTATCTTTAGGTCTTATTTAATTAATGTTACTTAAACTACAGTTATCTTCAGTATTTATCTGAAATCTCTTTCCACTGAGTGTCCATGAATTTGTCTCTATAACCCTACTGTTGTCTTAATTATGATCGTTTATGCTTATATGAGTTACTCTCAGTCTGCGAAGGAAAACTGGAAAATTTAAACCAAACAACCTCAGTTTGCATTTAACTCCAGTATGAAAACTGTTTTCTGTTCTTAAGACCTGGAAAATGCACTTCCTGTAAAAGACTCGAGAAGGTAATCTGAAATTACCTTTCAGTAATCTAAAATAAGTGGGGAAAAATTATGAAGTACAACTGTACAGGCAGCACATAGATTTAAGACCAGAGACAAAGGTATAACAGCTGATAGCCACAGTCCTCCAATTTCAAACTTAGAAATGAAGTTAATAAAAAGCTGAGATTCTAACCTGAAGTTAATATTCTACCTCAAATGACAGCATAGGAAGTTTTGAAGGTGTAACCTGAGCACCCAATAATCAGAAAACAAACAGCAGAACCTAACATTTCTTACTAAAAAAATGCAACATAGTTTTAAATGCCTGTGTCTCTGCATGCTTTCTTTTTTGAATTCATATGGAGATTTTCTCCATACAGAAAACTCTCTCTTCCTTTTTTAAGCTAACATTATTTGCCAACCTTGCTTTTCATTGTTTAGCATCATAGTTCCCTCTCTTTCATTTACATGCTCTTTGCCGATGGTATTCATGAAAATCCTCTGAATTCTTATCCTTCTTCCTTTCCACCCCTCCCCACACAGACATTCTTTCTTAACATACGAACATATGAATCAACCCAGTGATTTGGCCACTTCCCATCAGGGAACATCACCAGCATCCAGAATAGATTTAAGAATACAGTTTTAATTTGTGACTACCTCTCCATTCGCAGTGCTTGGTCTCCTCAGCAGATGGACAGGTGCCCACACCTAGTAGCATGATCTGACATACATAAAGCTGCCAATACCAATTCTACATACTATCTGCAGATGCTTACAGCCTACCAGCACATGCTCGATTCTTGGGAAAGAAAACCAATGTTTTCAATAAAATACAGTCTCTCCTCTGCAGGATACAGCTCTCTGCATATATCTGCTAACAACATCTCAGTATTTCTCCACCCCCTCCCCATGTTTCTCCTTTTTGTCAAGCTCTCTAGCATTTGTTCTGGGATCTAATTAAGGTCCCTTATCACCATGGCAAGAGGGGGGCAAGGTCTAACAAAACAGCATTAATGAACTGATTGTTTTCATTGGGCACATACAGAGTTATAATCCCCAAGACTGATAAGTATCTACACTCAGAAAAAAAAAAATAAAATTAAAGATGTCTGTGTGTTTACATTTTTACAAGAGTTTTAACTTGAAGACCACCTAAAACTGGCATAATCGATATTTTTAATGGGAGATTTATTCCGATTAGGAGAGTCAGCTTCATTTTGTTTTCTTCTGAGCATACGCAGAAGTCTTGCGCCTACCATCTGACTCTTCTTCAAGGAGATGAGCTTCCCGTAAACTTCATTAGTTAGATGCCATTTTATAGGTAATTCAGAACCTCTTCCCACCTTTCTGGGTTATTAAATCTATTAACATTCCAGGATATTGTTATGTAAGTACTGCTCATCTCCATTATGCAGCAAAAGAATTAGAAGAGAGCTATTAGAACCAAGTTTGCCTTGTTTCATCTCATTCTCTGTGTGAACTCAGACACCAGAAGCAAGTTAACCTTCAGGGGATGCACCTTTTGATGCTGAAGGTAAAGACAAGTAAAGGAGAATGGAAGAAGTCCACAAGGGGAAGTAACATGAGCATTTTAAGTGAGCATTGTAAGGGGTAAGGTATGGTGTTTTCTTGCCCTGCAAGAGTATATTCTTCACGCCTCCCAGTATTTATCTCCTTGTTCTCTCTCTTCATCTTCAATCCAACTTCCAGTCACATCCAAGAATTTCAATACCACCTACCTAGACCAACACTCGGAAGGATCCCCTCCAAGAAATGTCTAGTTTAAACGCTACAGAAAGTGTTGTTCTTAACTCTGCCCCCTCTTGGTTTAAGTTCAACTGGCTCCTCAGATGCTTTTTGAAGAAACTGCTAAAAGAGGTCATTTTTTGACAAGAAATCAGTCCTGGCCAACAGTAATCTGCAGAAAGATCTCTCCACCTTTTACTCAAATAGAAATCTTCAATCAAAATAATGCCATGAACCTTTTAATTAAGCATGATAACTCCTCTATGTCACATAAAAGGGAAGAAAGTTTTATAGGCCAAACTTTGAAAGTTGCCTTATTTTTTCAGTACTTAAAGAGCATGCAATTTGAAACACGCAGGGTCTGTTTCACTCTAGAGAGTCTAACAGTTGGCTGGTCCAAAAGCCTTTGAACTGAAGTTGCATTGGAGCTATTCATCCTTAAAGAACACGCCTGTGGTCACCACCTTGTCTCAGTACTGGAGAGAGTGGCAGTACTCAAGATCTCAACTCACACATCCAGATCCATCCCCCTATACTCCTGTTAGCCTGCCTGCTTCTCAGCTTTCTCTAAAGACACAGCTAACATTGTAAGAGCTGTAAGGATCCCTCCCGGTCTAAACACCTTCTTTAAATAGATGCGACGGAGTATCATTGTAAATATGTGTCAATGCATACATGACCCACAGACATTGCTCAGCTGGGAAAGCAGGAAACATGAAGTTTTATCAGCATAAAGCTTTTTGCCTCCTATTCACATTTTGTGTAATAACATACATCCTGAAAATCTGAATCTCAAGTAGAGGATAAAATACAATGTTTTACAAAAAGTACATATCCTGAAAGAGCCTAGGGACACTGCACACAAGCAGCACACAAAAATGCAAAGAGTAAACTCCAGCAGAAGAGGAAATATTTTTGATACAAAAAATAGAAAAGTGTTTTTAAAGCAGTAGTTGTAATAATGATCAGCACTGAGAGACTTCTTCAACGCACTTTTCAAACCTTAACTAATTTTCACAACACTCCTGGGAAGCAAGCACTTCCCTATTAATAATCCCATTAAACGAGAGGAGCGAGCAGGACACAGAAATGATGGCACTCTCGTATGGCCAAGAGATAAGTCAACGCTGGTGCTAGGGCTCAAACTGAGTTTGTTGGCTCAAACCACTAAATGATACCTCCTGTGCATTTTCAATGTAAACCTACTTCCCTTGTCAACTGTTCTACTGTCATAATGCATTCTGGAAAATAAAAGCTAAAGCCGGAGAGGGAGACAGTAACTTAAGCCCACTGCTTCAGAGCACAGGTTCAGATCCCATCTACTTGTTAAATACTCGTCTGCCCATCTCAGCCTGCTCGGTCATCTTCCCTTCTGGACAATAAAGTATCTTCTAGTGTAAATGAGTTCTGCTCAGAAGAGCATTAAACAATGCAAATAATGCTCATCATATGTTGTTTGTTCTTTCATCCTCCCCGCAGGAGAGAAGCACGTGCAATGGTTGTGATGTTTTTTAATAAATGTGTGTTTGCAGTCAGTGTGGCACAAGACCATAACCTATGACTGATAAGAATACAAACATAAGCATACGTGTTGCTACATGTTTATGCTAGATGGAAAAGGCCAAGAAACACCCCTTACTCCAAACCAGCATTTGTTTTGTAGCTGTCCTTTGTTCCGATGTTTGTACTCTTGCTGTCCTGAGCGAACACTTGTTTCAAGACAGTTTTTTCAGAGTGGATTAAGACTAGAAAGTTTCACTGTGCCAAGGAAGCAATGCTGCCAGCTACAGTCTTGATCTTGAAGACTTGTTAAGTCTTTTAGCTATCATCCACAAAGCACTTGCTTCCCTAAAGATAAAGACATTGAACTCCATTCAAAATTAGGCAAGAGACTGACAAAAACACTTGGCCGGGTTGCAGTGGGCTACAGCGCAGCAGGGTGCACCCCATCTTTCTCTCCCCAGTCCTGCCTAAACACAGAGGACTTCGTGAGCCAGTGTATCACACTGCTGCTATGCGGCCAAGGCAGACTGAAAACACAGATGTGGTCATCATTCACCATCATGAGACAGACTCATAATCCCCCAACAATAGCAAACAGTATCACTCAAATGTACCGCTCTGCTGCATCTCGGCATCGCCACCTGAACCAGAACAACTCCTCAGCTATGGAACAAATGGATCGGGACAGTACAGGCCTTCCACCAGAGACTTCACAACAACTGAAACACTTTCCATGTTTTCCTTAACCCACCAACACAGCCTGAGTATAACTTGATTTGCGTTTAAATTTTGGAGGCTGACTCTAATAATGTTTTTTGTACAAGAGTGTTCAACCTAATTTTATTTCAGACACAACTACAGGACAACTACTTCTTATTACAACAGGTAATTAGTGGCCAACTTTCCAAAATAAAACTGGAGTGAAATTCAGAATAAGGCTATTCATCTACAAAATAGTGATATTTTTTGGCTCAAGCTCTCCCCAAATGTAAATCCACTGTTGACAAAAGTCACACAACTACAACTCTGGCCTATTAACTTCAGCCAATGTGATTCAAATTCCAGAAGTCGTATGCTTACAGAGACAGTCTACTCGGCACATACATTCAGAAAATAAATACAATATATAGATGTAGTAAATAGATTTGTAATGAGTGTCGCTTATCCCTGTCAACCGTGCTGATGAATAACACTGTTAAAATGGATCAGATCGCCCACCAACTATGATCACAGCCTTCCCATGTCCAAAAGCCATGTGCTTCCCCGATTAGTTGCTCAAAACTAATTGTCAGATGTAATTTTCAGTCAGCAGTTTCTTCTTCCTTCCTCCGCCTTAATATATTCCTTTCGCACGCATTCCCCACAGCACCTGACTTGCTCAGCAATCTTTCCTCCCTTCCTTACACACTCATGCATTATGTCTTAGACCTAATCTCTCCTTACAGCTTTTGAGCAGAGCTCTTCCAGGCAGCTGACATTTAAATAAGCTCTGTATTGACTTTCCTCTGCTGTACCTCAAGTCCTCCTTGTTTTTCTTATGTTCATATTCTGATTCAGCTTCTGTGCAGCTCCTTCTGAGGGTAACAGAAGCGGAGCTTGACTGATAATCAATAAATACCTTTACCCGGCAATCCCTCAGACACAGAGCCCAGGAGGAGATTCCCCTCTCTTTGCATGCATATTCACTATTTTGGATAAACTTTAAAAGGCAGAAAAAGGTTTTTCCAAATCTGCAGCATGTTTCAGACAACAGTAAGCCTGTGAACTTTCCTTTAACTTGCATTAAACTGATACAACTTTTAATTAAAAAAGTAATTTTGAAAAATTGCTTGTGCGGTGCATAAGGTGATGTTCAGACAGCATCACTGATCCCTGGAGTTCTGCAGCCTTGAGTTTAATAAACTGAATTTTCAAAAGTAAACACAGCTTGCATCAGCACAAACCTTCTATTTTAGACTAATATTTTCCATCCATTTCTTTTTTTTAGCCAAAAGAGGAAGCTTTCAGAGTACCACACACTAAACATTGCACAGGTGTCACTGGAAAGGGAGAAAATTTCCAGACCCTGGAGGAGATTTGTCCACCTGCCAGTCAAGGACGCCTTGCCTCTGATAGCGTGAGGCAGGCAGGCAGGCGAGACGCCCTCTCCCCCATCCAGGACAGCAACATCAACACCCAGCACCAACATGGCTGTAAGGACAAAAGGTCTCAAAAGCCCGGCTGTGGGAGCTGAGGCACAAAGTCATGACTCCCTGCTTCTTGCTGAAGAAAAGCCCAGGCACAAGAACTGCCATAAAATTTACACCTGAGCTTGTGTATAATCCTATACTCACACAGCAGCTCCTGCCTTCTACAACTATAATTTAGGATTTATTTTGCCTAATTCATTATTTCCTGTAGTAGGTAATCCAGAAGAGGAGAAAGCCAAAGGGGAGAACAAAAGCAAAATGAAAATCAAACCAAAATATTTTGCCCTAGGCAGAAACAAGTAAAAAACACTCTCAGGTTTCCTTCTGTTTGTTTTTATAACCATTCACCTGTTCTTTTTGCAAGCTCTTTTAAATGAAACGTTTGAATTCTCTTTTATCCAAGAGTTCAAAAAGACACTCATTGACAGTAAGTGTCATTTCCCCTTTTTCCCTCCTCTTTCCCCCTTATCAATTTATCACAAACAATTATCTTATTACCCTGCACATACACACAAACAAGGGTTGGGAAGTCAAGATTCTTGGGTTCATTGCATGACTGCATTTCTAGCAGGTCATTAATTTCTCTGCGAACTGGTTAGCTCCTCTACAGCTGGGAGAGGTGGGCTGTGCAGCTTTATCCAGTGTTTATATAACAAACACTTTGTGAATCAAGGCACACTGCACTGATTTGAAACACCAGGCATTTTGTTATTATACATAAATAAATATAAATATAGCATTTACCATTTTCATTTCTACTTATTTGCATTTCTACTATTTCAAAACTTCTAATGTTGTTAGAAATGCCAAAAGGAGACATGTTCCCATGCCTATTCCACCAGGAAATGGTAGGCCTGCACGTCATTTTTTCCTTCCGTTGAAACCCAGTGTATTTCTAACTGTATTTCCTCAGTCAAAAATTTATAAGAAAGAAGCTTTAGAGGTTTTGTTTTCAGCTGCAGCAATATAAACACTTAAACATTCAGCACTACCCATGCTGAGCAATGTATTTCATCTTCACATCCCTTAACTCTAAGCACCATTGCTGATTATCCTGTGAAACTTCAGACAACACCTTATTTTATTAAATATATGTTCAGATTTGGTCTCAGTTCCACAAAATATTTAAGCATATGCCTAAACATTAAGTGTGCAAGTACTCCACCAAGTTCTGATTTGAGGCTATCTGGAAACACATACAACAAACTCCAGAAGATACAACACTCATTCTTTATCTGAAGAGCTCCGCTCCACAGATCAGCCTTTCAGAAATGTGCCAGCTTTGGCTCTAACAAGCTCTTCACACTTTTTTAAGACTAATAGGCTCCACATATTCATCTCCAGAGAGTATAAATTCCCTTCCTCCCCTTTCCCTTTTAAATATGTCAGGCAACATTACAAAAAATAACATCTGTGCCACAGTTATGCAATAAGCAGCATGATAACCATTAAACTGCACTTTATAAAGAATGGACTGAATTAAACAAAAAGAAAAAAAGCAGGAAAAAAGTTCACCTTTAAACCTTGAGATCAGGGAGGTTTTCAGTGCTCTCTCTCTTTCTTGCTTATTCTAAATTCCCCACTCTCTGCCCCTCTTCACTGATGTTTCATGGCTATTAATGGGAAGGTCTGAATATACATGCTCTGAACAGTACAAACTGATTGAATCTGGCTGGAAAGGGCTTAAATATCCAGGATGGAGAATCCCAAAAGTGGTTTTAGTATGTGTATACATTTCATCAGAGTATACAAACAGCACTATACATTTTCTTGCAACACTTAGCAAACCTTCTCTTTTCATAAATATAGGTCAACAGAGCTAAAGTCTGGTTTTGCCTCAACTCCCACTTTAAATGCATAAAGAATTCGATTTTTAGGCAGCAGAATGAAAGAAATGGTGTATTTCATGCTATTATATACCCAGCCAAGGATCCCAAAGGGTTTGTTTGGGCTTTAAAAACAAAACAAAAACCCTTGGCATTTGTCAGACTAAAACCATTTTTCTTTGGTCTTTGCACAACCATCCTTTCCAGATTTGAATAAATAACATCAAACAAATTCTTTTGACTTCCATTACCATGCAACGCACAGAAGTTGTTCAAGGAGAGACAGAGCAGTGTGTGAAAGCATTTGATAGCAAAGGACTACGAGGAGCGCCCTTCATAACCATCAGATCTGGAAACGCTCATTCCAACCCCTCAGCTACCCTCCTGTTATTTAAGCAGTCTATACTGCCCCAGAAAGAAATGATTCAAACAGCCACAGAGACCAAGTTTAGGAGCTAGCACCACAGGATACTGCTTTACCTGTAAACACATGGCAGGGGGATACTGAAGGTATTAACGAAATAACAAAAATACTGACTAAACAGTGAGCTACGCATCATGTTTTCACCTTGACTCTCCATTTACTGTCACTTGCAAATTTAGGTGTGGTTTAACACGGTCCCTTCAGCAAATGCCCAGGCCTAACCAAATAGGGGAATATAGTATCATGTATCCTTCAGCTTGCTTTTGTTTCAACATTAGTCCACAGAACACAGGGCGAGAACTCATAGATAATACTGGCAGCTGCAGATTTTATGTACTTTATGTTTGTTACAGCTTCTAATAGGGAAAATAACTCCTACGCTTTCACATGAAGTTTAAGGTACCACATAGTCATTAAGCATTTCTGATATGATGTTTGGACTCCACCATGCACAAACTTATTGATCACAACACAGATGAAGACTTTTACATCCCACACCACAATTTAAGCAGCATTTTCTTCTTCACCTCATCAACACTGATATGTCAAACTTGCTATATGTCGCTCCAGCATTACCACCTATTCCTTCTTAGGGGCCCTCTTCCTCCATTCCTACTCTTGGCTCTTCTATTTGCATTGACAGAGCTGGGGTAAAACACCCCAAGGTGAAGTCTGGGCTTGGATTTTTGTTCACAGTCTCAAGCTGCTTGTGTTGCAGAAATTCCCCTCCAGACTACCTGCAGCAATTAAAAAGTTAATCCAAGATGCTTCTGAATTCATCCTGAACTAAGTTTAAGAAGTCTTAAACTTGTATTTGCAGTGAGGAAATCCAGCACGCGTGCTGGCAGATTGTGCATATAGAGGTAAATATCCTAAACAGGGGAGGAAAGGAGGATGTAATTAATAGGTAAAAAAAAAAAAAAAAAGCTGAGAGAAAGACTGGGATACCAGGGTTTGCTTAACACATGAATCAGAATCAGTAATTCCATACACCAGTAACCATGTAACAGTCACTCAGAAACTAACTCTACATTCAGCTCTGCATCATAACCAACACTCATCTTTTTTTCCAAAATCAGAAATGCCTCAGAAGCATAAAATCAGTACTATAGCCTGTCGATCATTAAGTACCAGGTCTTAACCCTCTACAGAAGAAGAGGGAACCATAAATAGCACGTGGCTCAGCTTGACACTGTATTTAAACATAAACTATAACCTGAAGGCAAACCCTGAAACATAACTTCGTGTTGCCTAATACAGCAATAAATTCTAAGATTGAGGCGGTCAAGCCAATCAAAAAATTCACCTTTCCAAACCAGAGACTTCTTGAAAATACAGTGCACATTCAGAAATGCTGGCTGGCTGTAACAGCTGAGATGAGGACAGGCCCAGTTCAAACTTGGAAAGAAGCAGACAAGGAATTAGCACAAATTAAAGAAAAAAACAGGCACAATAAACAAAACTGGTTTTACTGCAGTATGAACTCTCCATCAAACGATAAGTTAACCAGACAAATAAGACAATTAAGTAAGTGAAGGTTACTGGGTTAGGACAAATTATTTTTTCTGCAGGAGGTTTCAGCTGACGGGTTTCTCCACATTTGCCATGCCTGGCTGGGTTAACATCACGTGGCTCCTCTGCTTCAGAGAAACTCGTAGGCACCGTGGGCTAGTAATGGTCCTAAATTCCAGTATAATACATTAGCCATGCTGCTTGCATCATAATCTGCTGTATTTCTGCACAAGTTGACAATGTCTGCTTGATGTACTTCAAAATTAATATATCACACACACCAAGAATCTAAGACAAGCCACTACATGGACAGGTGATTTTGATATAGTGGATTCCCTTAAATATAGACATAAACAAACCATCGGAAATTATTGCATGTTGCTCCCTACAGAGCCAGCGGTGTCAAGAAGATAGGGGTTTGCTGGCTTGCCTTAATATGAGCTGAAAAATTGTGGTCAGCAGCAGACTTTCCCTTCTGATCTTCCCAAAAATTCTACCCATCCTTCCACATTAAAGGCACAGCTATCGGATAAGTAATTAATGTAAGCAAAACATTAAACAAACAAAAAAAAATCACATCACAACTTTTTTGTAGCTAAAATAATCCCACTCCCCAACAGTTTTCTTCACACAAATGAGAACAGCGACCACCGTGAAAAAAGGCAATTTTCATTTTTACCCTTGAGGTTCAGAGAGGGCTAAGAGTACTAATTGCTCTATTCCCTGAAGCAATATGAAATAAGACCAAGCATCCATCTGTATCATCACCAAAATACCAGCATGAACCTTAAATTCATATTCAGTGGATTAAAACACGACCTTGCAGGATACAGGGAAAAAGTGCTGCTAGCTGGCCAAACAGACACCAGATTCACTTTGTACTTGTTAACTCCCACCCATGTTTCCGTGAAGCAATTAAGTATTTCTCTGAAGTTATTCAACAACTCTGAAGGTCAAGTATGGTCCTAACTGGCTGGTTGCAAACAAATGCACCTTTCATGTTGGCATGTACTTCAGCCTGCTACCAGCCACAGAGTAAAACCTAATCAGAGGAGAAAAATGGCAGTAAATTGGTAGCAAAGGGTACACATCTGGTCTTCAGAGTACAGTCAGTCCTTGCAGAGGATCTAGCAGACCCAGCTAGAGACCTGAAGATTGGGGCCAATGCAATGGATGGGAAAGAACAATTTTTTTTATGTATAAAACTTATAGTTTCAGCTAAAATACTAAAAATTTAAAAAAAAAAAAAAGCTTCAGTGGCACTTCTGAAGAATAAAAAGAAGGCTTTGGAAGCTTTAGATTTGAAGCTTCACAAGCTTCTTATGAAAAATGCAAGCTTTGAAAAACTTCTGAAGATTTAATATTCCACTTTGGGCTCTTCTACTGCCAACGGACTATGGATGCTGTAACTAATAAAAAATAATTAATGCCAATAAACAGGCCCTTCATAAGGCTTCATCGTCTCTTCTCCATCAAAGACTCGAGTCATTCATTGGGACACTGTACAGGAAACAAAATCCATCCACAGAGCTTGTCTTTTCTACATTCATTTCTTCTGTGCTATAGCTCACAATTGAAAACCTTCCAAGTGCAAGGAAAGGAGTTGGATTTTATTTTAAGTACGCAGCTCCAAAGGCAACTCCCAAGCACAGCAGAGACCTTACCTAGAACGGGACTGCAAGAGACGGGATTTTTTGTGCTAACTCTCTAAAAAGCCCAGATCTCGTGTAGGCAATGAAACAACTAGGCAGTTTCTCAGGAGTGCTCTGCACCGAGCAGTACCCTACAGTCCACCAAGTCACATCCTGGCACTCCTGAAAGTCTAGCCACATCCTGCAAGACTCACAAGAGACGATTTTTCTGATAACCTCCATTTGGGAGTCTGAACGCCCTCAAAAATGCAACAGTCTCATAGCACCAGCCACCTTCTCACCAGTTTCTGCACACCAGGAAAAATACAGCAACAATGCTCGGGCTTTAGTATATGAGAAGCTCCTTACCCCGGGGAGAGGGAAGGCAGAAACTGCCTCAACTATTTTGTTTTATTTTAGAAATCCTGACACTCTCCTCTCAAACTGGCTCAGCTGAGAAGCGTGTAACAACTTCAGACAACAGCAGTGAACACCGCAAAGCAGTAGGGATGACCTTCACAACATGAACTGGCCACCCGTGCATGAGGAGCCATCCTGCATAACAGAGGCATAGTAAGCACGGTGAGAAAGCTGATAAATTGGCAAAAAAAAACAGTCAGCATCTAGGCCAAGCATACAACCTCTGCTGTTCCTGCCAGTTTCAATGATACACTGAAGACTGGCATTGCAACGCCGTACAAGGTGACATCCAGAAGACTGACCTCAAGCTCTCACGGACTCTTAGGACAGAGACATTCTTGGTCTCATGCCTAGGAATAACAGGAGCTATCTGCAGAGACAGTGATCACAGTCGTGATAACGACAATTCAGAAAGGTCATAAAACTGCTTTGGTACGTGAATCAACCGAGGTCCAAGAAGAAACAATGCCAGCCCTTTTGGTCCAGCATACTATGGTCCTACCCTCCCAAGGGGCAAGAACAATTAATCTAGACAAGATGATCAATCAGAAACTTCTAGTGATGCATCCACCCATATTCTGAAGATACAGCACAAGAAAAACAACAACAACAACAACAAAATACAGGATGAATGAAAGGAAAAAATTAGTCAGCAGAATTTTCTATCATGGGAGACTATCAAGACGAGAGCTCAGATAAATTAAGCAAATCAGGCATCTCTTAGTAAAAAGTGCTTCCTGAGCTTTGTGAAAACCAAACAAAACTGCAACTATGAGCTCACATCACTGGGTGTAAATCGCCTTCTGAATACTTAAGGGTCAGAAGAAAACTTCGCCCAAGGACAACACCCGCCACTGCTGCCCGCTCCCAGATCTCCCTGCAGCGTCCTCCAGCGCAGGCAGCACAGACCTCTCCTGCGACCGGAGGGCACTGGGTTACAACCCTGTCTTATTCACAGAGCTGACGTAGAAATGCAGACACAGATCCAGCTCGTATGTATCACTGTTTGGAGACTGCATAATCATCCGGCTCAGCCCATGTGAAAGCAATATGAGAACACCTTCTGTACAGAAGAAATTCTTGAGATTTAAAGTTTTAACACAAGCTAACAAACGCCAGGGATGAAAGAAATCCTGGGATGAAAGATCTCCATGACACCTGCTTTGAATAAAAAGACATTGCTACAAAAATATCAGAGACCTGCTGGTCTAGAGCCTTTGCTACATGTCATTCCCCAGACATCAATTTGCAATAGAGGCACACAAAAGCAGTATTACACAGATTACATGCTACTCCCCTGAACTGCAAACAAAATCTACCCAGCACTACCACCTCGCCGTCCAAAGCACTACTGAACTAAAGCCACCTTCCCTTGCTGTTCCTAAAATGACTTTGCTAAGCATAAGGCATGCAGCCGGGTTCAACACCAATTTGCAGAACCGACAGCTCCTTCCACAAACTTCACCCTGGCTCAGCTTTCCCAAATATTCCCGATTTCTCCTCATGTCCGCAGGCAGGGCATCAGTGATACCAACATTTCGGCACTGACAGCAAGATGGGTAATCCTCAATTTGTGCATCCTTCAGGCAAAACTCACGCCCAGCGCCTGGATGCTTAAACCAGTTAATCATCTTCAGCATCTGTAACTGCACTTTCTACACAACAAAGTAACACATGCTAACTATTTAACGTTTCGTTGTAACAACACCCAGGAGCCCTAAAATCGAAGGGCTGAGATCCCACAAGCCTCTCTCCCACCACATACAGGGAACAAATCAGGCAGGTCCCTCCACTAGAACAGCTCGGACCCCCCTGCACAAAGTGACACCACGGGCACGTATGACCAACTCGAAGGAAAGAGGGAAGAGCAAGGTACCAACAAAACATGGTTCGCTCGGTTTTATGCCACATGGCTCATTTACTCACTGCTGGCAGCTTCCACAAAATCACGCTCGTCAAGCACCTGACTGTATACATAGGTAATGATTATAAAGCCAACTCAAGCGGGGCTAAAAGTACACAAAGAGCTAGCATAAAAGTAAAAAAAAAAAACAAAACCAAAAAAACAGTTCTCTCCCAGGTGAAAATACAGGACTTTGAACGTAACAAGTGGATTATGTAAAAATTATTTTGCTCCCAATTCTCAAAATATTTTTTTTTAAATTCCCTCACAGACCAAAAATCGTCATTACTGAGAAGCAATAGCAATTTTACTGTGTTTAACATACTGACTACCCAGCTCTCTCAGGGCCAAACACAAGCTCAACTATGGCAGCATCTGCACAGCCCCTGCGAGGACTAGGGCAAGGCCTGCAGTGTCCATGGCTCTCCTCCCTGGATTCTGCCTGAGGAGAAGATTATTTTCTAACGTTGCTTTTTGTTTGCAACAGGGCATAAACTTTAAGGGGGCGTTTGCTGTTGTGCCTGAAGAAATCAGCATGGTTGGTTTGTTACTACGCTGGAAAAGCCTCATTATCTGAGAAGTGCTGCTGCACCTTATATCGATGGTTGCATCCTACACGCGGGATGTCAACCTGAGTCTGGACCCCTTTGTTTGGGAACACTTTCTCCCCAAGCCTTGCCTGCGTTCTTCTTGGTCCGGCAGGCACATTTAAGTCTTTTCATACATTTCTCTCCAGACAGGAAAAAGATACACACGTGATAGATTGCAAAAACATCCACAAAGAATCATCACCTCAAAAGGGGAGGACACCATCAAAGTGCTGCCCCACACAGCCCTACTCCCTCTCCCTGTACAAGCCACAGAAGTTAAAGCCCATGGCCACAAGCTTTTCCTTTTTTGTTTTTAATCCAAAAGAGACTCCTTATGATTCAGAACTCAACATTCAAATGGGCGGCCAGAGTCTCGCCTCCAAAAGGCAACAGCAAACACAAAAAAGGAAAAACAAAACGACAAAAATCGCCCCTCCCCGCCCCCCAAAGCAAAGTGCAGGGTGAGGTGCAGAGAGGGAGAGGGGGACGAGGCACACAGGGAAGCAGCCGGTTGCTCCCCTTTTCTGCCTCCCTTTTATTTCTGCTGAGTGTAGTAACACTTGAACTGGCTCTCTTTATTTGCAGCCGGATACGCGCTTTCAAAGATACTGTACAACTGTGTAGGCCAAGCAGGGACTCTCTTTCTTTCCTTAGTTAGGGCTTTTGGGAAAATAATTATTCACCACAACTGCCATCGTGAACAGAGAAAGCTAAATCAATGTAGCTTTGTATGGGCCATTGCCACTGCAAAGCAAATACTCCATCAAGACATGGATCAGTGAGAATTTTATCACTAGGAATCCTTATGCACATCTTTGTGTATTTTTAATATCCATCTTATTACTTGGTGTGTCCCTCCTCTCCCCCTGCTCCTGCACCCCACCTGCCCCACGGATTTCTCTTGTGTCACTGGCAGCGACAGGGCTTGGCCGTAAGATTCACATGCTCAGTAGAAACATCTTAAATACAGTCAGGTTTATTCTCTTAACAAAAAAAAAAAAAAAAAAAAAAATTGGTGCATAGCAGATTTATTCACTGAACAGGTTGATTTATTTAACAGTCTTGACATACATCAAAACCTACTATGGGCTTACATAATTGTTACCCATTTAGCAGGTCTGTTTCTTTTGTCAACTATTTGTTTTTAAAAAGTGATTCACTAAAGACTGCTGCCTTATGCACAGTTCACATACCTTAACAAATGTAGCCTTGCATGGGGTATTAGCTAAAGTGACTTTAAATTGCATCCTACCTGCTTGAGCACAACCTTTTTTCTTTTTTTTTTAGCTTCTGTATTCTTCCCTCACCCAAACTAAAAACCAAAAAAAACCCAACCACAAACCAAAAACAAAATCACAAAAAAACCCACCACCAAACCCACAAATCAAAAACCACAAACAAAACCAACAAGCAGGAGCGTGTGTACAGGCACACAGAGAGCTCACTTTCCAGCAGTCTTTGCTGTGGGCACGGTGGTTACCGCATTACCACGCTGCTCCAGCGCTAACAGCAGGTACCTCCAGCACGGAGGACACACAATTCCGAATACCAGGATGTTGATGGTTGCACAGAGGTTCCGAGCAAAGCCGGCCGGAGGGGCTGGCGCGGGGCAGAAGGAACGAGCGAAGCACCGAGCAGGAACCTTAGGAAAGGTTTAAGAACCACAGAGCCGTTTTGTTTTCACGCAAGAGGCTCATTCAGGCCCTGCTCGCACAGGCGCACCGCTCCCCTCCGGCCGCACGCATCCACCACCCACGACACCCATCCACGAATTCCCCAAATACGCACCCATCCTGCGCCCGTTCCCCGCGGGAGGCGGAACACCGGAGAGCATCACCGAGAGGAAAAACAGACCCTTTGCTTTCATCGCCGGTCCCATTACAGCTTGTTTGGGTTAATATATCATAAACCGTATTGCTCACGAGCAGCACAGTTCATTTCGGAGACGAGGATTTCATTATTCCCCCCCACCCCCGTTTCAGCATCCTCCACGCACACACACAGGTCACATCTTACACTTAGTAAGCAAAACACATTACCGCTGCCACCGCTGCACGGACGCACAAGCGGTTCAGAAATTAAAGAGACCGGAATAAAAACCACACGAACCCAATTCTCCACCGCTCGCTAGACAGATGGTTAATTATATTCACAGCCGCATTTTTCGCTGGGATAGAGTTTCAGACAATGAGCCAGTTTTATTTGATTAGCCAGTTTTCTAGTTTAATACGCGGAATGACAGTTACTTCCAGGGTTGGGGCTTTTTTTCCTAAAAGAAAAAATCCCATCCCCCCCTTCTTTATTTTTTTTTTTTTGTTCTGGCCGAGGCTGAAGTAAGTGCAGCCCCCCCCCCTCCCT
>NW_020799100.1:9954442-9957816 GCF_003259725.1 Athene cunicularia | reverse complement strand
GGGTGTCACCCTCTGTGCCTGCGCCCAGGGCACCGCTCCGCCGGAGGGACACCCGCTCCCCGGCGAGGGCTGCCGAGCCCCTTTAATTCTCCAAAGCGCAAGAGCTGCCCGAAGGGAAGAGGTGAGAGGGAAGGCTAAGCGCGTGAGGGTTTGTAACAGATCTTCGGCTTTATTTTCATTATCACATTACAAATACATGTAACAGCTCCCGGAATTATGCTTTAGGCTCAGATGTGCGTTTTTAAAATGAAGAGGCTGCTTCATCCCAAGAGTGCTTTGGACGTGCTGAGATGCCGGGCAGGGATACACCGGACACTGCCTTGGGGGAAGGGGAGGGCAGGAGAAACAGGCAAGGCAGGAGACTACATCTACAGAGCCCGCGAGCTTATAAAATACATCTCTTCTCGCAGGACCCCCACAACAGCTTCTAGTATTGCAGCCCTATTTCTCCATGACACCCGCAGCGCTGCTCGCCTCGCATGTGCGCCATGTCCACAGTTATTGCACCGGGACCTGGAGGAAAGTTTTCTTACTGATTTGGAAGGTATAACAGAATTATTTAGCAAATAGAAGGCAAACTGGACCCAAGTATGTTAAGTGCAACTGAAGAAAAGCAAGATGAGTATTAGCCTTTTAGTTAAATTCACTGTGATATTTAAGAGAGGTTCCTAATCATGTTACCATGTGAGCTTACCCCAAATTCTGTTGCCTTTTCATCTTAGACAACACAACCCATACGGTATTAACTAATCAACTTTTTAGACTGTGACTAAAATTTTAAAATATTGAGCACTTCAGTCCCTGTTCTCACAGCATGGGAGAGCCCCATGCGTATATACAATACTAAAACGAAAATAACATAGCAGCATATCCAATGCTCTCTGAATTCGGAACACTTACACATCAACTTTAAGTACTGCAAAATAAGCAACTAATCTCATTCGGTCTTCATTAACAGTGGTACCCAGGATATACTATACACCACATGCAAATTATTCAGTCCCACTGCAGCAGGGCACATAATTGAAGCATCACACCCTGCTATAGAAACAGAGGTGAGCAGTAAGCGATGTGACTAAGGCCACAGAGCAAGTCATTGTCACAGCAGTAGCATCTCCCAGTCCTATCCCGAGCTACCGTTTTCCTCTCCAGCATCACCACGTTGCTGTGGAAATCACACAGTCCAGGCCCTATACCTTTGCACATTTGTAGTCTCTACCACAATGCTGCATTTTATTTCTCTCTCTCACACACACCCCCACCCCCCCATCATTTTCTTGACAGAAAGATTCAAGTAATATAAATGAGTAATTAATCAGGGTCAGGTGAGATGGTTAACAGTGCACCTAGCAGTGCTCAGTTAATCACACATACATTTGGATGGCATTCGTTAACTAACTGCTTTCAAATTTCATGAACTTGGGGGAGGTTTTGCCCTCAGCCACTCTCAAACGGGCTATATTACCTTCAAAAGTGCCACCGAAGGCATCCAAGCAAATCTGGCAGCTCCTCCACTAAGGCACCCCGCAGCGAGCAGGAACGATGTGATTAAAAGCACCGGGGCACCAACACTAAGTTTGTCAGACCTACCCAACTCCTCATGATGTCTTTGGAAAGGAGATGGCAGCGGTGCTGTGTGCAGGGAGGCTGGCAGCTACAGCAATCAGCAGAATATAATCACATAGATAAGATTAGATGTAAGGGTGGGGAGAGCCATGGTGGAGATGAAAAGATACATTCAATTAAATAAGCATTGCACCTGGATCCAGTTTAGAAGACAACAACCCAAGTATTTATTTAAATGCTGTCTTTTAGAGAGAACACAAACATAAGGCTCAAAGATTTTCCTTGTAGCTGTGATAAGATATAATGCCTTTAGTTTCGCATATCCACATGCTACTCATTTAAGGTACTTCAATTACAGAACTACCACAATACTCATCGATCAGCAGCATAAAATTCTGCACAGCATCTTCGGCAATCTTAAAAATTAACAGTCTGTGCACTGTGATCTTTTTATGTACTGCCACAAACAGATGTAAAAAGTGCACTGACGTGATGGAAGTGCAGCTACCCATCTTGGCTGGGTATTAATTTTCCAAGACTGTCAAATAAAGAGACTCACAGGTGTGAGAACAAGGTGCTAAGAAACTCTTCTGGCAGGAAGAGATCAACAGAACCCTGAGCGAGGAGCGATTGCAATGCCAGCCAGCACCTCGCTCTGCCCTGCCGCACACCCGCGCTGCTCTCCTGACCTCCCCAATACAGTGCAGCTGCAACGTGCATCGTAATCATTCACTACAACCTGTAAGACCGAGCAGATCAGACATCTACATCTGTCCCATCCTCCCAGCTGTCTTCACACAAAATCCATGTGCCCAGACACATCTATATGCTGGGAGCCTACGCTTGCTTGTCTGCCTAGGAAGCAGGAGTCAGAGACTAAAATAGCAGAACCTGGATTATGGCAACAGGCCAATGCCACGGTGCATTCCAGTTCTCCAAACACATATTTTATGATCATTCATTCTTTTCATGATGGCTACTTTTTCTGACACACAGGAGGGTCACCAAGACACACCCAATAAGGGTTAAATCCTGCATTTGGCATGGCCTGATTCATTTCTGCCATACACAGACCCTCTGCTAAACAGTACCAGAGAGAAAGTCAGAGGTTCACAGGAGGATTCTGGTTTGTCTGGGGTACAAGTACATGAATGTGATTTTTCAAAGAGCTCAAATCCTATGCTCTTGGATAAGCCTGG
The DNA here is from genome assembly GCF_003259725.1 of Athene cunicularia. NCBI lineage: Eukaryota > Metazoa > Chordata > Aves > Strigiformes > Strigidae > Athene > Athene cunicularia. The sequence goes on along the minus strand of NW_020799100.1, from coordinate 9,955,051 downwards.
AAAAGCAGGGGTCAAGCAGAATGCTGCCCAGAAGTTATGAACCTTAAAAACCCAGAGAAAAAGGAAGCAGGATACCAGGAGTTATCACCTTCCTATTCTCCACTACCACAAAGAGCTGGAAAGGATTTCTTCCTCCACTCTGTCAGACTTTGAGGACCAACTTCTGAACAAGAACGGTGTAACGTAGACCACTAGTAGAACGGGAGTCACTCCATGTGAAGGTGGGGCTTTGGTTCATGTGCGTGATGGACTTGCCTACTTCCTTCTTCCTTCCTAGGTTCTGATACGCGATTCAAAATTCTGTGCTGTGGGAAATAATGCAGAGCCTGCAAACAGAGATTCATTCTTACCAGGGCTGAAGCAATTCCTGAAGAAACAAAGCTGGAATCATCAACTGCCACATACAGAATTTCTCCTTTCCTGTCTGTCACACCTGGCAACCCTTAGCAGACCTTTTGTCAAGAAAGCATCGAAACTCTACCCAAAACAGTTGTTCCTTATGAACCCCACTAGTTCCTGGCATTTTGCATCCCCCTTCCAGTGTGCTGCCTAAGAAGAACTGGAGAAACAGTGCTGCTATTTAGTCCGTGCCTTCTCTTTGCCCTGACG
>NW_020799100.1:9951342-9954392 GCF_003259725.1 Athene cunicularia | reverse complement strand
GTTAAAGGATTCTCAGAACAGTAAATGACTCAATTTTCATGGACAACTCTAGGTCACTTTCGATCCCATTAGGAAATTTGATCAGTTGTCCAGATCAAACAGATTGAAGGATTTTTGAATTCTCTTTAGCATCCCTACTTTCATTCTGCAATGAATGAAAAGTGCTTGGACTCTTACCTTTTTGCCTGGCTGCACTGGGAGAGTAAAAATAGACTTCCAATATGTCCACACAAAGAGCACATGAAATATTATAAGATAATACACTAAAAACAAAACAAAACAAAAAACCCCAAAGAAACAAAAAACAAATCCAGAAAAAGAACAGAAGCAGAAAAATGACTGCTTAAGTAAAATTTTCATTCATGATTATTCCAATCTTTCACAACAATGACAAAAAATATAGGAGAAATGAAAGATGGGGTCTCGCAGTACCTCCTTCTTTCTCCTGGGTCCTGATATGCAATTCAAAACAGACTTAGTTCTGCAGTAAATAATGCAGAGCCTGCAAACAGAGATTCATTCTTACCAGGGCTGAAGCAATTCCTGAAGAAACAAAGCTGGAATCATCAACTGCCACATACAGAATTTCTCCTTTCCTGTCTGTCACACCTGGCAACCCTTAGCAGACCTTTGTCAAGAAAGCATCGAAACTCTACCCAAAACAGTTGTTCCTTATGAACCCCACTAGTTTCTGGCATTTTGCATCCCCCTTCCAGTGTGCTGCCTAAGAAGAACTGGAGAAACAGTGCTGCTATTTAGTCCGTGCCTTCTCTTTGCCCTGACGGGTGACATTTCAGAAACACTCAGCAGAAACTCAAGGCTGTTGGTGACCTCTTTGGGTGAGACACATTTCCAATCTGTCTGACCGAGCTGTAGAAGGATGGAAGGTGAGGAGGGTCCCAGATCAGTTTTTCAGGCTTCTCCGCTCCTTGATACGCTCCTTGCTCCAACACTCAACCTCCCCCCACCAAGAAACCCCAACCCTCCCTTGCAACTCATTCACAAGGCTAAAAAACTCCTTATTCAAGTCAGAAAGTTCCAGTCAGTTAATAGCTTCTGAGGCTTCCATGGCCCAATACAACATTAAAACTGTGCTGCTAATAGGCTCTGATCCCCCAAATTAGCCTGTATCTATTTCTCCTTTTCCCCCACCTTCCTCCCAACAGTTCAAATTGTAAATCTTTGTCTAGACTGTGCATTTGTCCTACCGTGTTTCCGTGGCCAAACGCCTCATTATTGGTGGCTTCTGAACAGGAGGAAATAAAAGCTTACCTTTGTGCCTTGGCCAAGACGAATGCTCTGTGGACAGAAGGCTCTGTGTTCTCTCATTTCCTTGGCAGGACTAACAGTCTTGGCCACTTTAGGGGAGGCTTCTGGATTAGCAGGGGAGAAAAAAAAAAAAAATAAAGGGGGGGGGGAACCAACCAGCAACAACAAAAAAGGCTCAAGAATGGTCTGGTGTGTTTGCAGTAAGCCAGAGCACAGGTTAGAACAAAACCTGGAGAAGGCAAAAGGATCAGGATATGTCAAGGTAGAAAGCCGAGCCAAAGGAAGGAGGGACCGATATGCTGAACAACAGCTTCTGAGACAGCACGGCCAACTGCAGTAGCGGAGCTGTTGGGCCATTTGGCTCCCGCCAGCCCCCAAGCTGAACCTCCTGATGCCAACAGCCATCAGGGTCCCCGAGCCCCTGCCACACTCCTGTGTCCTTCAGCACGCTGAGGGGACACAGTCAGAGAGACGAATGGGAAAGCGAGCGGGTGGATGGTGTTCACTCCCTTGGGTGAAGGCTCCTGCTTTTCTGCACAGAATTTCGGTGTGTGTGCAGTGAGCCCCACGCAGCCAGCGCACACCTACTTGACGGCTCAGGCATCCATCCTTGGCCCAGCACATGCCTGGAAAAAATCAGCGCTGCTGCGGGCTCATTAGAGATTTGGTCGCTCACGGCAGTAGCTCCAGTGACCCAGATGAGGTTGGCCGCCTCTGCTCTGTGCACTAGACCAGCGAAGGGCAGAGACGCAGCAGATGTTCCTGGATAGCCCACAGACCAAACCCAGCTGCTGCTTTGGCCAGGCTGGCTGGATCTAAAACCCCTGGATGAAAACTGCTGAGTCAAAAGAGCTGGTGAGCACTCTTTGTTAACAGGAGGAGGTGTTACTTATAGTGTTCTCATAAATTATTTCATTTCTGTAGGAAATATTGAGCTCCTTGGGCCTGGAGGCACCTTATGCCTTACGCTCTTGCTTCAAGTACAGAGGATGCTCCAGTAGTGCACAGAGGGTACAGAGGGCAGAGCTGATGCAAATGGTTGGGTTTAATGCAGACAGGGCAGCAACGTGCCACGGCCACATAGGTTGTGCCATCCCAATTGCTGCTTGCCCAGACTTCAAAAATAAATCCAACTTAGAGAAATACGTAAATTCATCTTGCCAGCAAAAGTGTTCTCTAAAGTGAATGTTCATTAAAATGCTCGCTTCCTTCCAACCTAAACATCCTCAAACTATTTTCCTGAAGCCCTGAAAGCTTGGCAAGTTCTGTGAGTTAGTTGCAATTCACCTCTGCATCAGCCTACAGAGTCACTGAAGTTTAGCTCTGACCTCTTTTAAGCTCCATCTAATTATGCAACTGAACTGCAACAAGAACAAGTTTTGCTGAATGTGCAACAGACTCGTCACCATATTTTGATGTGGGGAGACAGAAGGAAATGTTGTTTAAAGGTCAAGCATTTCTACGGGGCTTGACTGATGTGGAAAAGACAGAGCCCTCTCCAGAATCTCGGAAGTCAAATCCTTTATTTCTGTGTGTCTTGGATGTGCCCACATCTACCTGAACAGGAAGGTGTAAATCTTGGAGTTTTCCCTACCCATTTTTCCTCAGGACTGTAGTTCATTAACTACAAGAAATGCAGATTCATTAATGTGCATTAACCAATGGCTTTCCTGTATTACCACCGCTGTCTCCAATCAAAGAGTCATTTCTGGAAAGCAAGGGCAGAAGGAACAACATGCTTTGGCAGCTTTAAGATGATACGCCCAAAGCTTTATACCCTC
>NW_020799100.1:9895493-9949671 GCF_003259725.1 Athene cunicularia | reverse complement strand
CCTTTTTTTTTTTTTTTTTTCCTCTTCTCTCTTCTTGCCCCCAGTTTGAATAAGGATAGTCAAAAAGGGGAAAACCACTTATTCAGTTATTAGTTCACCCTAACAGCATAGGACCATTCAATTAATTCTCCAATGCATCACATAACCTGTATCTGCTGTCAGCTGGTCTGTGTTTAAACTCAGTCTGAATTTTAGCTTCACACTAAAGCCCTAGGTGATGAGATTTCTCCCTTAGATTGAAAGCTGCAGAAACCAGCGTAAACACTTTGTAGGTCATCATCTTTCACAGGACACTGTGAAAGGCCACATTTAAAAAGATTAACATCTTCAAATCTGTTGTTTCCAGAGAGAATAATGCAAGCTCTTCTTCCAAAGAAGAGGGCAGCAGTTCTGCTAGATAGCTTGTAGTTTGGGTATCATCTTGACAATTGCACACAAAGTTGCAATTTCATTTTCCATTTGTACAGTAGGTAATTGCACTGCCTGTGTGAAGTAACCTTACCTCATACAACATAAGGGAGCCAGGCAATTATCTACAGGACTTACAGCAAGGTCTCAATTTCCAACCTTCTTATAGTGTCTTTTGCAATGACAGTCCCAAGATTTTGAGATCCACAGAAATTAATCTAGACTGAAGTCTCAACATTTGGAAGGTTTTAGAGATCTTCCTTATAGGACAAGAATATATTCTCAGTTGTGTGATCACTTTCTTACATTGTTCCTGCTTCTCTTCAAAGAGATGGTGTCAAGACATGTATGACCAGAGAGCCTGACTGCAGATGTTTACTGTTCACTTGAGGCAACTCTCACAGAAAGGTTCATTCAAACTGAAAAGATTCACATACGTGTTCCCTGGGCATACAATTCAATTTTCAGCTGATGAAGACACCAGGCTTTAGGTAACCACACCCTACTCACATCAAACTTTTCCCTAGCTAGTCCTAACTAGTTTGTAGATTGTGTTGTTCTTGTACCTTGGCAGCACATTGGGCTTCACTCTAGGACCATTCTAAGATGTTTCAGCTGATTCTTCAGAGCCATAGTGACTTTTTATTACATCCAACGGTGTAATCTGCTGCAGACTGATCCACAAAGATCACTTTCCAGTCTGCAGTGGGGAGCAGCTTCAAGGTGACTCATCAGTAGGATCAGAGATGCTTTGTCCCAACCTGACCCAAGGCTGGTGAGAAGGTATGGAGCCTGTGGAAAGAACCACAAACTGCTGGAGAAGCTCTTGGAAAGAATGGAAAGTTAAAATTTGTCACCTAGGTGTGTTTGTGTCTTTTAAATAATTAGTTTGTTTCCTCTGTTTATGGATAGTCAACGGGTAAAGAAACATGAGTCAGACACAACCAGGCTGATGACAACTTTTCTTCACTTCTAGAGAAACTCCTGGCTGAATAGCAAGTTAGTTCCAAGGGCTTTCCTTCACATAGTTGTTACCATACTCATAGCTGTTGCCCACCTCTGTTATATGATCTGAGATTCAAAAATTGTGTTGGCAACAGTTGAGTGATTCAGCAAGTACATTTTTTTCCTCTGGTCATGTTCTTTTTTGTACCTATTTTAAAGAAGAGCACAGGCGGAATTTAGTTGGCTACATTGCCACTACACAGTAAACCAATGTTTTTCTTCAGTTTCCATGCCACTGTTCTAACAGGCCTTAAAGCAGGCTCAGTAATGAGATCTCTAGGACAAGTGTGTATTGAAACAAGAAAAGGTTGCTACAAAAAACATCATAAAGGAAACTATGTTCCACTGCAAGGACCCATATGCTTTAGTCACAGGGTGTAACAAACTAACCTAGCAAGAAAAGTGTTTCTTGTAGAATGACACAGCTCTTCTACTTGACTGGTTACACTTAAGCATCTTGCACGTTTAAGGCCTTACACACTTACATGACATACGTGCACGTGTGAGTTTACATCTCTAACACTGTCCATTTCTTTTCAAATGGTCGCTGAGCTGCTTTGAACCATAAAGCCATTAGTCGGTGTTCACTTCCCATGCAGACAGCACTAGTCACGTCTAAGTACCCAATGGCAAGGACTCTGAGGTTCTCCTCATCTCTTCTTCTGTTTCCTGCAAAGTTCATTGGCTATTTTCACTTCATTATCTCCTGCAGTCAGAGAGAAATAATCTGTTGAGTAACTTCTTTTTAATCTGGCTCAAGTGTTAAGAATGTGTCATGGTGATTTATATAGAAATTCACGTGAATGACAACATGGATCCTTGAGGAAGACTTTTGGCTCCCACTTTGGAACACAACCACTCCATTTCCATGAAATACCACTTGCATTTTTCTACAGTCAATAGGAATAAAAACAAGTGTGTTCAACAGATGTCACAAACAGTTTCCAGATTGTCACAGCTTTCCAACATTTTCTAGTTGATTGTTATTACAAGATTCCTGTAAGTCACCAGCAAGCAAGGCAGCCTCTTACTTTGCTCATCATGTTCCGACTGATGACGTGAGCTGTCAGACTGTAAACTCAAAGTTGTCAAATAGCTATAATTTGCAGATTTAGTAAGAGCTTAACATTCCTTTGAGCAAAGCACTTAGGAGATGTATTTAGTGGAATATATGGTCTCTGAAAGTCTGTACAGCTTTCTACTTAGAACAGGATCTCCACAGGACAGCTCAAATATCAGTAAAGCACCTCTGGTCTAAATCAGGGACTGCCATGAGCTTATATTCCCACTGAATTTTCATAGAAACTTTAATATCCCAGTCTAAAAATATAGCCATTTATAGGATTTGCCTTTCTAGACACCTATTAGGATCACTCAGACATTTATTTCCTAAAGCTTGACTACCTTCCAATAGACTAAATAACAGTTAGAAAGTTTGGGGAAAACAAAAACAAACGAAAACAAAACCAACCCTACAAAATAATCAACAGAAAGGTTGCTTTGAGCAATCTGATCTAGCAGAAGGTGTCCCTGCCCATGGCAGGGGGGTTGGAACTAGATGGATGATCTTTAAGGCCCCTTCAAACCCAAACCATTCTATGCTTCTATGAAAACATTTTTTCTCAGCTTCTGGAGCAGATCACACACTGATAAGTAGTTTCCCTTTTGTTTTCACAACTGTTATTTGCATTTGACTTGCTGACAATTCTCTTACACTATTTATATTAGGCAATCTTTCCAATATTGCAGTCCACCTTCAGTTGTTTCCTATTCCTCCATTTATTAACTGTGGTCTCTGTGTTTATATTTAGTACATACATATGTACTCAGGGTTTAATGGTGTGGCATGATGGCTTTATCTGTATGAATTAGGAGCTGACAGTGTTACTCACTTGTGAATTACATACACATCTCCTAGGAGAAGATATAAAGTGTTTTAAACACACCACTCCAGTGCATATTGTACACAAGGCACACATTACAGGCTGTTTTGCGGATAAATACTTTCCAGATTGTGGCTAAGAGCCATTGCATCATGGAAGTATCCAGCTACGTCTGACAGAATTATGCTAACTAATGTACAAACCTATGACGCTAAATGCACCAAGGAAGTCTTACCAATCTTTAAGCAACTTTTTGGTACAAAATATTTTATGATTTGAGAATCCCATACGTGATGGAGATTCCAACCACCAATTTTGCTGGGAGCATAGCTCAGGCAACTGCAACCGCTTTTAAAAGAAAACCCATCCTAATGTTCTATATGCTGCTAGCATGTATAGGAAACCTCTGGTTTAGTGACAGCTAAATCTTGCTCACGCCAAGATTCAGGAGGTAAAATTTTAGCCGTGGAGTTCTACATTTGGTGACAGAAGGTTTCTGTCATCAGCTGGAGATTTCTAACATCCAAAATTCTAGGGGACCAATAAGAAAGCATAAAGCTAATGGGAGCTGAATTCAGTTGCCTCCACATATTACAGCAATGCAGCACACAAACACACTTTTCATCAGATAGGTATGCCACATTTTGCAACAGCTCTAAGCAGAAATAAAGGGTTTTGGTAAACACTAATGTTCGGTGGACATGACATTCAAAATAATTCTTTCCACACAGTGAGGACTGTGTGCATGTACCACTCTTTGCAAAGCTATCTCTGCCCATTTTGGAAGCACTGCTACGTAACATGATCACACACAGAGATGCTACTGAAAATTAGATGCCTGCAGAACTCAAATAATACATAAGCCACAGTGGACAAAAGACAGCACCGAGTAGGCTGTTGTTATCAGCTTCCTCATATTTCAGGCTACTTGCCTGCTCAAACTGGAAAAAGCAGATTCTGTGGCAGAGCTCCCCAAGCAGCATTTCATAAGCCAAACCTCTCCCTGCAAGACAGCCGCTACGTGAGAGGTCCAAAGGTAGAACAAGGGCCTTCATTGTGCAGCATCCCATCCCACAGAGCTCACCTGAGAGGGTTCTTTGAAAGGCAGCACTCCTCCATAGCACACAAGGGGAAAAAAGCCCAACCCTAAGACAGAAGCTGTTAATGTTTCCTCAAGTTTATAGACAGGAAGTATTTTAGGGAGAATTACAGCCCAGTTATGGGGAGAGGGAAGGAAGAAGGGGCAACAGAGCAAAGTAAGGTAATGTTCAAGGAGAAGTGATCAGCTTGCGTGCAAAGCTGCAAGGAAAACTCCTGCAAACAGCTGGTGTTATGTGAGGCCAAGATTAGCATTCAAAGTTTGCAGTTAAGGGACTGAATTTAGAAGATCCTCCTTCCTCCACTAATCCAAGTTCACATCTCTGAACTTCCCTTCCTCTGGCATTTGTATTTAAATACTGTAAAATATTGCTTAAAAACAAAAAGTCACTGCATTGTACAACTTAAGGTCATAAATTTATTTTTACCCTAAAAACTAAGGAAACACTTGTTTTCTCAGGCAAATGACATTTTCAGTCATTTGTCTGTTATAGCCAATCTATGGTCTATACACAACCCACACCATTAAATATTAATCAATTCCCTCCATACCCTCAAAGAAAAACTTCAGGTGTTCCATGATACAGTTTTTCAGGTTACTAACCTTTTCAAATTCCTCCCAGTCTCCACTTTAAACAATTCTCAGATACATACATGTACTTCATACATGAACAGAAGTCTGGATTCAACCATTAGAAAGTCTGTAGTCTGCCAAAAATCTTTCTCTTGTTAATGCTACAGATATTTGTGACACCTACTACACAACCTGTGGGAGTGCTGGCCAAATACACTAGATATTCATCTACTTCATACATCAGCTTCCCCAGGTTAATGGCAGTACTACTTAGCATTTCAGTCATTTTGCTTAACATGCTAACATTTAATGACCTGTTCCTCAGTTTCGCTCCAGCAGGGACTATAGGAGTGTCACAAGACTTAACCTGGTGCGTCTTCTTTTGGTAAGATTTTATGATCCCAGGTGCAAACATGCAAACCACATTACTGGCACAATCCTTATATAAGCTTCATAATAAGCCAATGTGAAGTTTGCATAAGGCAGAAGTAACAAATCCAGCCTAAAATACTTTTTCCTTGTGCTCTTCCCCCTCCCCTTTATCCTGTCAAGTAGCCTGGATTACTTGAATCACAGAACAAGTAACAGTGTCAACAAGCCATGTCACTCATTACCTTTTACAAATTCTGCAGACACTATTTTTTTCCAGAAAATATTCCCTGGTTTTAACTGTAAATAAGCTCAACTTTTTATCTGTGTTCCTCAGAAGCCATGAACTTCTTCAAATCACTAAAGAAATAAAAGATTTTTACACCCCTGTGTGAAAACACATGAACGTGTATTTCCATTTTTTAAAAGCTGCATGGCCCATTTCATAATTCATACATCAACTGTATTTGAAATGTTCACTCCCAATTACAGACTGACCTTCACATTCCATTTTCTCTAACTAGCAGAAGATGGAAACCTCATCTTTTCAACCTCCACTGTTCTAAATATTCGTTGGTGTACACACAAGGCCAGAAAAATCTTCAGATGACACTTGCAGAGCACTTTACAATGCATTCAAAGGACACAACACAACCTGATATATCATGTTTCAGACTGTTTCGTCCTCTCCATAATGGAGGGGGAGAAATTCTCCTTTTCTCCTCTCTCCTCTCCAGGATAAGGTTGATAGTTTTATAAGACACGTTTTAAGTTGGTGTGACATAAGTGCTGTTCTTGACAATTTTATAAAGGGCTACAAAGCATTGAAAACTGGAAATGAAATGTGGGGGAGCTGTCACATTAGATTTTCAACTTTGGGGATGCTATTTTAAATTCTGCCCTAAGACACTAGTAAAAACACATTTTTCCTCTTAAATTAATAAATCAACTGTGCACCTTGGTACAACTGATGTTCCTCATCTGAGAGTGATCCTGTACTGAAACACTAAGGTGACTAGTCATGACTACATAGCAGCCCTGTGAATTCGTAGATTTAATTCTGCACACAAACCATATTCCATCAACCCCACTTTCACAAGTGCCCAGTGACACAAAAGAAAATAATAATTTAGTCTCAGGGGACACACCTTAAATCTATTTAGGAAGCTACCTTTAGCCTAGCATGCAGCTTGCCAGTCTAACCAGCAATACTTCATGTAAAGAGAATTGTAGCGGGGGGGCTGACTAAATGTCCATCTAGACAAGCTTTGATGGATACCACACACCAGTTTTTTAGGCTCTTAAGCATTCACAGGACAGTACACAGCAATACATCCCCTCACAGATCACAGAATGGTTTGGGTTGGAAGCAACCTTACAGATCATCCAGTTCCACCCCTCTGCCATGGGCAGGGACACCTTCCACTAGCCCAGGTTGCTCCAAGCCCCGTCCAACCTGGCCTTGAACCCTGCCAAGGAGGAGGCAGCCACAGCTTCTCTGGGCAACCTGTGCCAGGGCCTCACCTGTGTAAAACTGTTACCCTCATCCTATCCTTACACCTCCTCATCAAGAGACCCTCCCCAGCTTTCCTGTAGCCCCTTTAAGCACTGGGAGCATATATAGCAACATATAGCAATGCTTTTAGACATCTGACTGGTGCTTTACAGGGCTAACCAAGGTCTGGCTACAGAAGAGTGTTTCTTACTGTAGGTGCCACTGATGGGCTCTGGCAGGATCCTGGTGGGAGACAAGAGGGAGCTGGGGACTGGATCAACCTTAGTCTGCAGACCTTCCTCTCAAGGACTGATCTCTCAAGGTTTCTGTTGGTTTTCCAGGCTGCATAAAGCTCATGTCTTTTACCTAAGTTTAGTCATAACATCAGCAGAAACTGATCAGAAGTCACATAACAGGAATTTAAAATATATTTTTCAGGGACTAATCATTCAAAGATTTTCTTAAAAAGAAATCAGATTTATACACTAAAGTCAAGGAGTAGCTGAGCTCTAGAGTATCCATTCTACAGGATGCTCAGATATCTACAATCTACCTCCCTCAGCATTTCATCAGTGACATCATTTCATTAACAAGACAACTACACATCACAGTACTGACACATCACTTCACAACACTTTTTAAAAAATATAATTATTTTAGAAAAATGCCCTGGCTCTTTCCAAGAATCAAACTCTTCAGCATGCAGTTAAAGCATCCAGCTGCCATCGAGTCTCCCATCTTGTACACAGCCCCAAACTGGAAGTTTCCAGCAGACGCCAGGACTAAAGGTAGGGAAGACTTGTTTAGATGCTCAACTAACCAAAAGAAACATAATTGGAAATTTTTCACTAGGAAGCAGCAGATAATCGATAGAATACTAAATTGCCACTTCTGCAACCATTGTTTGAAAACAGATGGGATGTTAAATGAGCATGGTAACCTCAAAATTATTCCTAATTTATGTGAAGATTAAAAAACGCTGGATTTGTAATTACCGTTTTCCTTGATGCACACATGAAACTCAAATTAGCACTAATAGAAGTTATACGTATACATGAAGAAAAAACCCCCAACATACTCCCGTTATAGCTCTTCCCCCTCAAAAATTAATGACTTTTTTGTCAGTAAACATTTATGGAGTACTCCTGCACAGGATTTAAAGATATTGCAAATGAAGCTTTAGAAACAACAGCTGGAAGTTCATCCAGTCGTACTTGAAAAAATCCAGCCTGTTCCAGGATCTCACATTCATTCATTCCAGACATACGGTGCACATTGCAAGACCATGCAGAACACAGTGACAACTGCTTTGAGACAGTGACAGCAGGACTGGTGGCTACTGTAGCTCAGATCAATATAGTACATGTGCATTAGAAAAACTATGAAAATTACATGTAAATAAAAAATTTTTTTCCTGCTTTCTCATTCGATAATGAGAAACTAGCTACAGTTGCACAAAAAAAGAAATCCAGTCAGTAATTACACATAATGTCATGTCAAGGGCTCAAGCAAATCCTTAAAACAGACCTACTTCTATTGTTCACAGGTTAAGAGTTTACATTTATAAAAATACAGTATTTTAAAGAAAGGAACAGTCAAGCTTTTAATAAGAATTTTCATTCTCATTAGCATGATACATTTAACATGAGTGCTCTTCACATGTTTTTGCAGCTCCATACACTGAAAATTAGGGGATATAAAAGCTGAGTGGGAACAGAATTCAGGTGCAGTATATTAACTTACCTTTCTGATCAATCATCAGGAATTTGGTTGCCTTATGCTAACCCACATCCCCATAATTTGTTACCAGCTTCACTGTCACTACCAATCACTGAAAACAATTGCTTTTACTAAAAAGGCCAATTTAAAGCTTCCTTTTCTGAGTGGAAGATACATACTTCCATAGATGTTCTTAAAATCACTGCTACTTATATTCCATACCAGTGACTGATTTGTTTCCTCTGGAAATTGCTGCAAAGCTGGAAGAGCCATTTTGACAGGACACCCATTTCTATTCACAAAGATAAATCCTTTATTTAGTAATAATTATCTATACACAGATGAACAACAGGAGTCAGGGTAAAAAGTCTTCCAGCAGAATGTTTACACAATATGATCTTAAACTAGCTTTTTTTTTGTTGTTCTTGAAAATCTATCATCTTACCGTACAATGTGAATTTTACATTTCCATTCTGAAAAGAAACTTGAACATAATTTAAAATCTTAATATTAAGAGATGTAGGTAACTGCTAATCCATGTAACAGAAATGCTGAGAGTAAACCAAGGGATCATCTGCAAGTAGCAAATTATGAATTTCCATTTGTAAAAAGCAAAACAGTCTCCCCACCAACCACTAATTAAATTTTCTAACTTGGAGGTTAGAATAGCCAAAATTTTGTGTGTTTTGTCTTCCTATCCTGTGCCTAGTAAGTTTTTACATAGGAATTAAAATTAAATTCTGTAAATTCACAGTTAATACATGACTATACACTGCAAGAAGCAGTTCCTTTTTAATGTCCATTTTTCACAAACACATTTCCTTTAAAAACAGAGAATGAAATGGAAAAAAAAATTAAATGGCTTTTTCCACTCTAAAATTGCAGACAAAGATTTTATAATGGTAGTAGATGACTTGAATTTTGAAAAACAGCCAGCTAAAAGTCCAGAATATGAAAAGCTGCTGTTTAGAAAAGTGGTGTTCCAGATTACAGAAGAGCAGAATTACCAAGATCCACAGAGGCTGTGAAAGAGTTCCAAAATAAATGTTTCGTGTAAGAAACTGTAAGACTTTTTAAAGAGATGCCATATATACTGTCTTAAGAGTCAGTGCACTATAGCAAGAGTCTCTCCAAAGCCGTGACTCCCCCACTCAGCATTCTAAATGTCTGCTTCAAATGGTGATGCTCTGGAGTCACAGTATATGAATAAAAAATAAAAAAATAAAAGAGAGCACAAGTTTTACTTTTGAGCTGACAAGAGAATTGCCAAGTATTGCTACTGCTTCTCTGAGATGCCTGCTCACAAGTAAAACCTAATGCTCAGCATTTTGTCCTTGCATCTGTTTGACAGAATTGTGAGACTGTGGCAGTAGAGGATCCTGCTCATTTACAGCTCTTCAGCTATGCAACAACTTTTCTGCTTTTATAGGAAGTTTTTCTCATTTAATTTGGGAAAGTAATGGAGGGAGAAAAAACTTTTTCTTCTCATTAGTACAGATACAGTTTTTTTTCTTTCTTCATTTCTTGTGTGTAGCTGCTAAGTTTACAACTGTAAAGTATATTTTTGCAACCCATGTCAAAGAAGCAGATAGACAAGAATAGAGAGCATTCATTCAAATAAAGCCACAAACAAGTCAGGAAGGCTTATCTAGCAACTCCATGACACAGGAATTTTTCAGTCATCTCCAGAACTCACTGCAATTCTTTAAAACAAATGTTCTACTGTATGACTGGACTTTTTTAGGAAATCCCTTTGTTAAGAGTTACCTCCCATCATTCAGTTTGTCTGATGCAGCTTTGTCCAACGTTAAAGACAGAGGTAGGTAATGGCCTTACAGCTACATCAAACCCTTTATAGACTGAAACAATGATTATTTCTGGTCCTCACCACCTGAAAACGGCACACATTCCAAACCTATGATGGCCAAGAGTACTTGCCAGGCCCATCCCCAGTGATAAAATGCATCAGCTTTGTATAATCACTTGTTCATCTGAAAACTTCCCTTCACACTCAAATTTGGCATTATAATGGCTTTTGGTTTCAGACATTTAAAAGATAATGCTAACTTCTGTGCTTTCTGAAGACAATTACTGGGATGTCTAAGCCCTGCAATATGGAAAACTGCTCACTGAGACAAACCCTTTCCTTTCACCTTTCCAACGGGTGACATTTCTAATACTCATGCCAAAGGAAAAAAAAAAAAATCCTCAGTATTGAAATACTACTATTTACAGCCTTTACACATTATCTGCTGGATGCAACAGCAGACAAATTATTTAATTCCAAGAACTAGCTGTTGCAGGGTGGGGAGGGAAAATACATTGTTTGGGGTTTTTATTAGCCACAATACAGGAAAGGGAAATGCCCCATAAAAAGACTTTTTAATAAACCTTTGCTAACTGCTTCTGGCAGTTCAGAGATAACTGTACCTTTATAGTCAACCTTACTGCTGTCAGAAACTAAAAAAGGAGACAATTAGTGAAAATAAAAGGAAGACTGTAAGCTAGAATTCTGAACTGCCACTACATTAACAAGACTTCACTTTGCTTCTGTACTCCAAGGATGAAAATAAAAGTCCTCACATTCAATATACTTTTAAAATAATTTTTAACTGGAGATTGATGACAGGATGGGTTTTTTCATCCATCATTTTAATAGAGAGAAAATGAGTAACTAGCAGAAAAGACAGTAAAGGTTTCACTCCCTTTAAGTTACTGTTCCTATATTTAGTTGCAGGGGAGGGTATAACAAAAAAATAAACACTATTTGCAACTAAATTTCCAGAAGCACCAAATTCAGTGCTTTGCTAGTGCCCACACTGAGAAATCTTGCATCTGATTTACAAATGTAATTATATCAGTGTAATTATACTGGTATAATTCCCCAGGAAAAAAAAAAAAAAGTTATTTTTCAATATCCAAGAGAATGATCTTTATTTTTAAAATCAACATGAAAAATTATACCAGAATAACTAGTGATAAACAGATAGGGTAAGTTTCCATGAAGAGCTAAGGCCTAAAAATACAATCCTGTTACACCATGCTGACCCTGGCTGGACACCAGTAACCCACCAAGCCACTCTATCACTCACCTCCTAAACTACACAAGGGGGAGAGAATGTAACAAAAGGCTTCTGGGTTAAGATATGGACAGTGAGAGATCACTCTGCAATTACCACCACAGGCAAAATGGTCTCAACCCGGGGAAACTAATTTATTACCAATTAAGTCACAGTAGGGTAATGAGAACTAAAACCAAATCTTAAAAACACCTTCCCTCCACCCCTCCCTTCTTCCCCAGCTCAGCTTTCCTCCTAATTTCTCTCCCTCATCCACTCGCAGTGGCACAGGGAGATGGGGAATGGGGATTATGGTCAGTTCATCACATGTTGTCTCTGCTGCTCCTTCCTCCTCACACTCTCCCTCCACTCCAGTGTGGGTCCCCTCCCACGGGAAACAGTCCTCCATGAATTGCTCCAGCGCGAGTCCTTTCCACGGACTGCAGCCCTTCACAAACTGCTCCAGAGTGGGTCCCCCACGGGGTCACAAGTGCTGCCAGCAAACCTGCTCCAGCGTGGGCTCCTCTCCACAGGGCCACAGCTCCTGCCAGGAGCCTGCTCCAGCGTGGGCTCTCCACGGGGTCACAGCCCCCTTCGGGCACATCCCCCTGCTCCGCTGTGGGGTCCCCCCCGGGCTGCAGGTGGGTGTCTGCTACCCCGTGGAGCTCCCTGGGCGCAGGGCACAGCTGCCTCCCCACGGGCTGCCCCACGGGCTGCAGGGGAACCTCTGCCCCGGGCCTGGAGCACCTCCTGCCCCTCCTCCTGCACTCACTTGGGCTCTGCAGGGCTGTTTCACTCACATAATCTTCCTCCTCTCTCCCAGCTGCTGCTGGTGTTGTGCATTGTGCAGGTTTTTTTTTTTCCCCTTCTTAAATACATTATCCCAGAGATGTTACCCCCATTGCTGATGGGCTCAGCCTTGCAGCCTGCTGGCATTGGCTCTGTCAGTCACAGGGAAGCTTCTGGCAGCTTCTCACAGAGACACCCCTGTAGACCCTGGCTACCAAAACCTTGCCCTGCAAACCCAATACATCTGTAGTGTTTTGTAAATTGCAAAGACTGAGGTTTCTTGACACTGAAGAAGTTTCAACTATTGAAATGAGGAGAGTATTATAGCAGTGCTTTCAACATTATCCAGGTCATTTTCTCATACATTAATGACATAATAGAAATTTATGGAAGTTTTTATTGAATCTTAATTGCTCCCTAAGACCATGACGGAAATTGAAAAAGTGACTGCATTCTGCTTTGACTACTACAGCAGATGTCGAGGATACAGAATCCTGAACTCTGATTTTTTCATTTAAGGGAAACTTCCGATTCTTTATATTTACATACAACATCTTGTATATTTTCTGTAAAGTCACACAGTATTTTGTCAATTCCAGATTTTTGCCGGCTCTTCAAAATACTTAGGTTTTCTTTTAGAATACCACCAATACATTTCCTGATAGTCCAATATAAAAGGTGTTTTTGAAGGGTCAGATGGGTAATTCCAATATATAGTTTGTTACTAGGTCTCCTAATATTTTGTTGAGGTTTTTCTAATTCTTTACAAGGTAGAACATTTTAAACCAGAACACCACTGATGAATTTAAATTGCATCTTCCTCACTAGCAAATGAGTTCAAATTAGCCCAATTACAATTAAAACATGACATATTTATCAACCATTAATGATGAGAAAAAATGTAAATCAAGGACAAATCTGTTTACAATTTAATAATCCACCTCAAGTGACTGAATTTACCAATGCCTAAAAATGGCCATAAATTACACTCTTAGTTGAAAAGTTTAAAGTTTTTGAAAAAGCTCAGCTCTTGCAGATGCTATTGAATATTACAGATTTCTAAATATGTAAAAATAGAACTCCTTTGGTTGAAATTATACCCCTCTGAGAAACTGTAAAACCCCAAAACCCAGGAAGTTTTTGAACACTGACTTAAAAACAAGAGCTGCACTTCACTGCAATCTTGTGCATTTTTAACCTGTTATAGAAGATTAATACAGGATCATACTTAGCATGAACAGTTTCCACAGCCTTTCACACTATTGATAATTTCTTCTTCTAGTTTCTTCCTTTCCTCCTCTTTGGATATCTGATTACTTCTCTCTTCCCAATCTGGATTGTTATGACTATTTAGTACTTTGCTGCTCTGTGTATGCCACATTTCATAATAGAGGTTGTTAGGACTTGCAAGAAGGTCTGCGTGTCTACCACGTTCCACAACTTTACCCTGTGAAAGAAAGGGAGTAAGTCAGTAATCATTATTATCAGATCTATAGGAATATAAATGCCGCCAACATATAGGCAACAGTTTTACAGTATGTATTTTACACCAACTACTAATGAGTAGGAGGCTTGGGACAGCAATGAAAGACTGAACGTGTGGTGCGCCGAATTGTGTGCTACACAGCAAGCTGAAAACAAGGAGGTGTGTTGTTCTCAAACTTACATAAATAGGAACATAGATACCTTTTGACCATCTGGACAAACTGGAAATCCCACCAACATGCAAAGTTTTACTATGTAAACTGGAAGAGTTATTTAAAGGAAGCTTAGACCTCTATATGAGCAGCAAGGTGTTAAAACTACTAGTGCAAAGTTATAAACAAACATGCATTTGTCTTTGCTTGATAACAGACACACACTAAGAAGCTAAAAGAAAAGAGTATACAGAGAGGGATTTGTACTAGCTAGGCTAAACATTTAAAATCAAATCCTAAAAACAATTAGTGTAAATTGTGCTTTTAGATGGGTGCTCAGTAACTTGTGTCATTGCAATTGACACCAGGAAAATCAAGTGAGCAGTTCAGTTCATCTGAGCTATTCTCAAGAGCAAAGATGATTTTTTGACTATCATTTTGGAAACAGGAAGAGTTGGAGAGAACTCAAATCCTATGGACAGTGAAACAACACTACTCTTCAAAAAACCAGACTCATCTTTTTACTTTGAGATACACATTTACATTCACTGACTTCAAATTAAAATAATGTATTCATTCTCCAGCTATTGTTTCTTTTGGGAAAAGGCAGCATTATACAGACAACTACATGGGTTTTATATTAGATCTAAATTCTGATCTACAATTAAATCTACCTCCTTGTGACAGCTGCTGATGAACATGCTGGGAAAAAAATTGGGTCTTGTCACTTCTATTACTAGACGTGCTGCTGGAATCTGAACAAATATACACTTGACCAACATAACTGAAGAATTTATTTAAAAACTCTAAGTGGTTAATTTAGAGAGTTCATTGTAGTAGAGACTAGGCTTTTGAATTATGGCCTTCTTTTTAGTAACTTCTGAACAATCATCAAAAATCTAACTTCTCTGTTCAGCTTCACAGAATTAAGATCAATATCAATGTTTGTTCACTCAAGAATTATTTTTACTTCACCTAGGCAAAGGTGCTGAAATCGTGATGCCATATTTCCATTGCTAAGCAAAACCAGACACAATCATCTTGTCTCATCTCCACTACTGAGCCTTATTTATCTGGTTGCTAACACAGTGCTCATCAATCAAGCTGGGACGACAAGAGGCAACTTTTTGCTGAGCAAACGTCAGTGATGCCTCATGAAGCAGTCAGACACTAAAAGTGATGCACCACGCTGCCTTACTCATTCACAATCTTTATTACACTAACATCATTCATGAAAGTGAGCACCCTAGCTGTTTTACAGTTTTAGGTTGTGCTTTTATTTTTATTTTAACAGTTACACTATAACACAAAACACACTCTTAGTAAGCTGTGAAAACTTGCATCGACAACAGAAAGTCGCAGATTGCCTTATAACATGTTAAAAAACATTTGCAAGATGTTTTAGCATGCAGTTACATAAAGGATACACCTTAGGAAATTACTTTTTCAGCAAAAGCTGAAAAAACAACTAGATCAAAACCAAACAAAAACTCCACAGAGTGATTTATTCCACTACTGCATTTTGAGATTCATATGAAGCTGAGATCTGTATAGCAAAGATAGTCGTGAATGCCACTGTTTCATAAGATTTTGTTCTGATTCCCCGTTAAATCATTTAATGTGCTGTAGGAGTAATTTATTTTTTTAGTCACTAAATACACCTATGATCACAGCATATAAACAGCAACTAAAAAAAACTAAAAAAAAATGAATGCAGAGATAAATTTAACATCCATTATCAACAGATTAAAGCACTATATTTTCAGCATTATCAGTTAAAGTAGTAAGTACGAAGTTATAATAAGGACATTTGTTTATTTTAAATCTGTAGCCAGATATGGGTAATAGAGAAGAAAATGGACTTAGGACACATAATATGAGATAACAGCTGAATAGTGATATTAGTAAATCAAATGGTGAAACTTTGAGTTTGTTTTTTTCTTATAAGAGAAGCATACAGAAAGGGAATAATCATGATTTTTTACAGGTACGGAGAATGGTGTTCAGATTTATAACATAAACTGAACAATCCTGTAACAGTTTTATCTGCATGGAAACAGAACATGCTGTCCTCTCTTTCCGATGAAAGAAAACCACCAATGGATGTGAAAAACAGACACTCGCTGAGTAATAAGAATGAAGCATAAATTGGGGGAATACATTAGAAAACCTAATCTGACAGAAGTATGTAATAAATTAGATTAAAAACATGCAACATTAAGACAGTCCCAGAACACAAAAGTGAAATTTGTCATAATACATATAAGGAACATGTAATTAAATGAATTATGCAAATTAAGTAAAAATACAACATACAAGAGAGTCCCACATATGAGTTTCTGCAGATGATAGAACTGTTCATTACAAAGAAGAGGAATATATAAAAAGCCTGGGCTACAATTTTTTAACACGGTTCACTTCCAAAGAAAGAACTTCCGGTAGCTTGGTAGGAATATAGTATTTGAAAATGGACACACAGACTCTCTAAAACAACACTGACATTATGTGAAAACTACACATCATGGGGTGATCACCTCACCTGATCCAGCACAATGATTTCATCTGCATCAACTACTGTTGACAACCTGTGAGCAATGAAAACTGATGTTCGGTGTTTCACTATGTCCCTCATGGCACTGAGAATATTCTGTAAGATTAAAACAGAGACAAACTCTTAGACACTCCTAGGTGGTATGACAGGCCAATGTCGACTTGCTTCTTTCCCACATCAAAATGCTGTCTGGAAATATGCGAGTTACTGTAAAGAAGTTTTGAAAAACATTTCCAGTACTGCTATAGCTTCAGAATAAGAAACAGCTACAAGTATCTGCAGAAGAAATAGAAGTTTCCCAAGCATGAATATCTGTGGCTCTGATAAAGTCCTCAAACTATAGAGCAAGCTTATATTCATAGAAAAATGCAGATATCCCATGGGACAAAGGAAGAGAAGTGTTACTTGATTTCAGGAAAAACCTCCCCATGCAACCATGCTCCAAAAGCAACATGAACAGCAGTAGAGGCACATGAAAATAATAAGTCATCATTATCATAATAATACTTTTCAATCAATGAAAGTTAAAAAATCCCTCTCAATCTCAATATCCTGCCAATGTGGAATATAAAATTAAAGCAATCCTAGGAATTATTTATCTATCCACTGCTTCCTTTGTGAGCAGTTTTCCACCTTCCCAAACTGCATTCAGATGCAAGGAGCGCTAATAGGGAATTTGTGCCCTCACTACAATAAGTGAAGTGTCTGCTTTTTCTTCCTGAAAAACACTTGCCTTTGTCAGAAAACATTTCAATTATCAGATGTATTTTTGTGGAAAGGACTCATTTTCATTTGCTATCTTTAAAATGCAGTTCTGCTGTGAACCTTTCAGCTTTGCTTATGATTCTTGCAATAAATACAGCAAAACAAAAGACAGAAAGAATCCAAATAGTGTGCTGTAGAATTGTGTGTTATGAACATTTCTGGTCCAATGAGGAAGCTGTACTATACAGATGTACAGTCTGTACTCTGATTTCTTTGTATCTGGAAAGTGAAAGTAATTTAGTGATTACAGGTCAATAAATTTGCTCAATAATCTGCAAAAGTGAACACAAACATAGCTCTAGTTTACGACATTAGTTTGTAAAATTACTGCTGGTGCTGAGAGCTTTGTGTTTAAGCAAAGATGTGGTTATGAAGCCTGATGCAGTTAGTGTAGTAGTGTCATGACATCTATGTCACAACACTCTGATGTTTCACAGCCCTTCCTGTGAAATGAATACAAATTAATACCAGCACTGCAGGTTACACCTACCTGATTTGCATCTCAGAAAGATGCTGCGCAACAAACAAGAGGTTTTCTGTTCTGTATTATGTCACAATTATTTATAAGACATTTTTAATGAATGCTAGATGTCATCTAAACATCTTTTAAAGTGGATTGGAAAGCTTTGCACTTCATGGCCACAGGAGGTATTTGCAACAGTTTCAAAAGATTAAATATTTTATGGTGAATGGGACCTCAAGAGTATAAAACAGAAAATATGACCAGAGACAGAGTTGATATTCTTAGCTACGTTTCAAGGTAGACAGACTCAGTATCTCTACTTTGGCCTTTAGGAAATGAGCTAAAACATAGAATCTCTTAGTTATAATACTAGGAAAACACATGATAGCAATCTGGCAGAAAGTACAGAATTCTTTCTGAGAGGAAAGGAACAAGGAAAAAGCATCAGAATCAGACATCATTACACCACTTAAGTTTTATATTTTTTCATCCCAATTTACCTCTTCTGTTATTGAATCTAAAGATGATGTGGCCTCATCATAGAGAAAAATAAGTGGCTCCTTTAACATTGCTCTAGCAATTGCAACTCTTTGCTTTTCTCCTCCTGAGTGGGGGGAAGAAGGAAAAAAAAAAAGTTATAATTGTGATATTCCAAATTCAACAGCAGACATAACTGGGTTTGGGTTGTTTTATTTTTTTTTTTTTAATATACATCATAGTTGCTACTGATAGAGGTCTGTACATGTTACATAAGATATCACACAAGTTCCTGCTCCCTGGTAAGTGCAGAGGGATTCAAGATTGCTTATCCTTTTAGAAGACGACAGAGATCTATGAGAACAATCTCCCCAAGGAAGTTGTGGATTCCCCAACATTGGACACTTTAAGATTCAGCTGGACAGGGTGCTGGGCCATCTTGTCTAGACTGGGCTTTGCCAAGACAAGGCTGGACCAGGTGATCCTTGAGGTCCCTTCCAACCTGGTATACTACCATTCTATGAAATATTTTATACATGCTACAGGGCAAGAGCTTTGTACAGGTAACTCACATCAACATACAGTAACTCACTCTATACATCAGGTTGGATGAGCTCATTTACCTGGTCTAAGCTATGCCTTGTACATCAACTTTGCATACATACATCCTGTTTTCCCTTGCAAATAAACAATGCTCTGTCCATGCCTGCTGTATTTGATTTCATGCATCTTGCACGCACCTTTTTTCTTTCAGGTATCTCCCTGAAATTCATCTAACTTTCCACTCCATAAAGGCCCAGATTTAAAGCGTCCATATCTAACAACCTTAAGCAGAACATTTCATCAGAAACCACAATTAATACAGTATTGGAAATCATTTTCATTATGCAATCTACTGCCTGTTGGTTTCTGATGTAACCAAGTTTCAGGCTAGTTTCCTTCCTTTGCAATTCTTGCAGCCAACATCTACTCAAGAATAACTTAGGACAACTTTTACAGACAGGAAAACAGGTGCATTTGAGAACTTAAAATCTGCTAAACATTTGGTATGCAGTGCAAACATTTCACATTTGTGAACTTGTCCTCCTTTGTTTTATTCAAGACTTCAAAACATTCTAGTTAATACCATTTATTATTGTTAATGTTCCATTCCTATCATGAGAGAACATGCCTTAATAAACCATAATATCTTATGATAATAATGCTGCCATTCAAATTTTAAACTGTCTTTGGCAGAAGTCGGTAGAAGTTAGAATTGTACAATTTACTCAGTCTCAATATAGTGTCCCTCTCTCTCCTTTAAAGCATGTTCAAAACTCACAGCTTGACAATATCCATGTTTGAAAGACATACTACAATAACAAAATCTAAGGAAGGTCTTTCCTTACATTTGTAGCATACTGACTCATTTCATGTTCTTCTCCATTCATATTCAGAATACAGCGTGTTAACAGTTTCATTCAGAAAGTTAGGGGTTTGGGGTGTTATAGCTGTTTATTACATATCTATTAGAAATCACTGAAATGAATTCTACTTGAAAAAGCCAAAACAACTTATTTTTCATTATTTTTGATGAATCAATCACTGAGACAGTAAGAACTGCAGTAAATGCTTACTTCACCATTTAAATTAAGTTCTCATTGCAACAAAGACTTCCTTATGCCTATTTTTGTACCGCACAAAAGGAAACCACAGTAGGGGAGAGAAATTCAGATACCGAGGCTTGTTATCTATGCTACTGTACTGCTATTAGGAATTTTTGTTTGTATTAAGGCTCTTGACAATCATAAAAAAAAAATCCACCAGGTTTGAAGTATCAAGACAGCACTTCTAACAGCAGTTTTCCAGTGCCAGTCCTCAAATAAGTGGTTCATCTGCTGGAAGAAAGGAATCCACAATATGCATACAGGTAGAATCCAATTTACTTACTATTTTTTAATCTAATCATTTGCTGCACTCAACAAATTTAGCTATTTATAGAACAAGGGCCTCAAATTAAGATCACAGCCTTTACTGGTCCCACACCTTACTACCACAACCAGGACCCATGTCAACTGCCACTGTGTCTTTCACTGAGACACCCTGAAGGGTGGTGAAGATCCTGACAACCTTGGGTTTTCCATCATGCATATAAAACGCCTGGATATCAGAGGACCACTTAAACTCACAGACCCTTCACTCACTGTATTTCTCCCAGAAAATATTCTAAAAAGACAAAACAAGTCAGGACTTTGTGTTTTTCTTAGATGAGAAATATAAGAAGCCTCATCCAACTTAAAAATAAACTAAACACATTCAGAAATGAATCTAATATATACCTTTATAACAATTTAGGGAGTAATTCTACTGTTCAGGAAACTGCAGAGATTCAAAGTAACAGCTGCCCCATTTTTACAGAGCTACTGAAGGAACTCAGTACGCATTTGACACCTACAATCCATCAAACAACTAAACCATTTCTGGCCATTACGACCCATTATCAATGAAAATACTGATCTTAACAAAAGCATATGGGATGCAGCAGTCACATTACCTCCACATTTCAACCTAATACCACCAGCTGGCACCTGCAAGCAAAAGCACACAGAACCAAATTCCCTAAGAGCTGAGCACACAACTGCATTTAAGATCACTTCAATGCACAATTTGAGGAAGCTCAAGATGAGGTGACATTTCTGAGACACCTGTAGCTTAAGACTCCTGTACTCTGACTGTAAACATTACTGAAGCTTGTTTATTACTATTGTTTGATAATTAAATTGTTGAAAGTAGGAAACTGAATCTGCTACTACAATGACAGATGCGCACTCTGAACCCTTTTTCTATCACCTCAGAAATCCAATGTTTATCCTGAGAGAGATTTTGCATATTTTTTTTTCTTTAAATGTAAACAAAAGGGGAAAAAACCACATTACCCTTCACTTTCTAAACAGCACTTTAGCTAAAGCACTGTTAGATGGGTACTTGTGACCATCATAGTGGTAGCACAAAATGAAGGATGAATTAAAGGCACAACTCATTTTCAGAAAGACTCCGTTAAAGGAGCCTTGAGGTCAGAAGGAAACTCCCAAGATGCCCATACACACTTCTCCAGATTTAGAATGGGACATAGAATCATTTAGATTGGAAAAGGCCCTTAAGATCATTGAGCCAACCATAAACCTAATACTGCCAAGTTGGCCACTAAGCCATGTCCCGAAGTGCCACACCTACACGTCTTTTCAATACCTCCAGGGATGGTGACTCTATCACTTCCCTGGGCAGCCTGTTCCAGTGCTTGACAACCCTTCTGGTGAAAAAATATTTCCTAAAATCCAATCTAAACTTCAACATAAGGCTAAAGCCTTGAGCAACCTGATCTAGTGAAATATGTCCCAGCTCAGGGCAGGGGGCTTCATCTAGATGATCTATAGAATGCCCCCTTCCAACACAAACCATTCTATGCTTCCATAAACACCAAAACATTTCAAACCTAGTGTCAGTCAAATCTTCTTTCTAGAAATTACCTGTATGGGGAGACAGACAGCACAAGAGAAATCTTTCATCACTATCATAGTTCTCTACAGTTCTGCCAGTACTTGTTTTGTATCTTCTACTCACTCACACAGATTTGTGCCTCACATATTTTATTTCCCTTCCAACCTTCTTTGTATTCTCCTTTTGCGAATGTGCATGCTTTCTCCTGCACATACATTCTGGATACAGAACGTAACCTCTGATCCTCTATTTCAAAGAGACCAGGACTCCTGACTTCAGCAGCTGCATAGTAAGAAATACCACATATAGCTTGCTGTCTTTGCAACAGGCAGTATCTCTGCCCAAACCTGCTGCATTCCTGCACTCCTGCCTCTGGATCCCCACCAGCCCCACATCCCCCCAAGATATACATCCCAGTACCATTCTCAAGCAACCTCAGTACCTTGAAGTTTCTAAGTAAGTTTCTCTCTCCTGTAGGGTCATACCACATTCCCAACAGAGCAGCATAATCTGCGCTCTACCACTCCACCCTACATACAAATGAAAAAAGATGACCTGTTCTTTCGTTTACCAATAAATGGTGTCTGGTACAGGGAGTCAGAGTAGAAGAAAATTAAGCTCTGTCACACATATTTGGAGTTTGCCAAACAGTAAGGTCTTGTATTCAGGAGAAGTTGTTTAGAAAGACATGTCCTACATGTTACCAGTGACATGGCCTCTCTTCAGGCAGAAGAGTAGTTAAGTTGTGTGTGTACTGCAGTTTCTCTATCACTACTCTTTGCACACAGTTCAGCATTACACTACCCACCTTGTCAGAAGCCTTCCAAATATTTTCAATAACCTCAAACTTATCTAAACATCTTTAAGATGGTATTAGAAAAAGATAACAAACCAACAGAAAAACTGTGCCCCACCACTGGTTAGCAATTTCAAGCAAAACTATATGATGTTTTGCTTTTTCGAAACAACACAACAGGAGATGGTTTTAAAGAACTTTGCAAATGCGCCTTCTACTTCCTGTAACACCCACCAAGGAGGGGAACCAAACCCATCAGTGAATTAAATGGGGAAACCTCATGGAACGAGTATCCCATTTTATCTTTCATCAAATATCTCTTAAAAAACTAAAAGCCATGAAACTTACTTAAAATATAATAAAATAACCTAATATTAATAGTATATCCTTCAACCAAAACAGGAATTTTGGTTTTGTTTCATTTAGTGAATGTTACAACGCGCATTTAGTAAATGTTACATTTATGTGACATTATTAGCTTTGTCTCAATGCAACTTCAACCTAATAGATTTGAGGTTGAAAGCATTCCAGTAGAATCTAGCTACTACCTACTACCTAAGAAGTTCCACTTAAACACTGTATTTTAAAAATCCTATGTCCTGCCAACAAAAACCAGAAAAAGGACAGGGGAAATGGTTTAGACATTTCCCAGTTTCCACGTGATCCCTCATCTTACATTATAACTTTGCCACAGGAAGAAGGTTTGTTTTCAAGCACCATCTTCCCTACGAACAAGTGTATGTAATATTACAGACAGCTGTAGAGAAGGAGTAAAGTGAATTTTTTGTAAGAGTGGCCCTGAAAGGTTAGCATGACTAGCAAAGCCTGGCTAACGTCGTATGATCTTTCTAGTCTAGAACAGTTATGCTCTTTTGTAGACTGCATACTCAAATACAGAGAGACTTTGAGAGCCTAAACTCATGCTTTTTTTGTTTTAGCAAAGTTGTGCAATATAAAGCCATAGCTTGCAGATATGCAGACACCATTTTCATGTTGTTTCTTACACAATTCATGGGTAAGAAACACTTAAGATATGAAGGCCCTTTTATTACGAACAGGGTCCAAAATGACTACATTGCAACACAATATCCCATTGCCTTACTTACTATCAACAGCAAAAGCAAAACACCACTTAACTTTCAGCTGTTATAAGTTTAGATTTAAAACCTCAAATTTGGAAGGTCTATGCATATATATATAAGCCTATCACATCCTACATGCAAAGCACACAAAGTTCCCAATTCTCTTCATATGTATTCCACTACCCAAATAGATTACGAGAAAGATAATTTTTACTTAGATGCACCTACATGCTTACGCATCAACTCATTTAACGCTCTCCCCTGAAAATACACTCCTTTAAATATCTTGTCGAGTGCAGTTGCCTTGAACTACAGATCTTTGTATTAATATTCAGCCTTACAATTATGTTATAATGTAAATAAGCTAAAAGCAAGTCTGACTGAGGAATAAACTGTGCATTGAAGTTTGAGGCAGCAAAAGGGATACAAAGAACTTGTGTGCTTAAAAACCTACCTGAGAGCTTGAGTCCTCGTTCACCAACCTGAGTGTTGTAACCATTTGGCATTCGAAGAATAGCATCATGGATTCCTGCCAACTTTGCTACTGCATACACTTCTTCTGGTGTTGCACTAATATTGCCATAGAGCAGATTGTAATAGATTGTATTATGAAAGAGAACAGCATCCTACATTTATGGAAAGATTTTAAACAAGAAACCATGAACAACAGTTTAAAAACTATTCCCAATCCATGAAAGAAATCAATACAGAATAAATAACATATTTTTCTACAAAGTATGAAGGCAAAAGTATTTGGGGAGATTTATTTTCCTAAAAATGGTATTAATACACATTGTGTCCTAAAGATATATGTGTCATGCATACTTTTTACCACTTTGCTAACTCATTATGGGCAGTAGTCAACTATAAAGCTGAAGCACATAAAGCTAGAGGCAGTTTCTCATGAAGAAGTTTAAGTACATTTCAGAAACTGGATCTATATGATAATGCAGATAAAAACAGTATTTCCAGGGGCGGGGGTGAATCACAGTGACTTTCAAAGGAGCTAGACAATACCACTGCATTAGGATTGGCTTTCATTGAACCAGTGTCAGAATACTGGTAATTACTATTACAATGGACTATTTGGGAAGAATGAAACACGGTATACCTGAGGTACAACTCCTATTGCCTTTCTTAGACTTTCCAAACTGACATCTTGTATGTTCTGTCCAGCAACATAAATATTTCCTTTCTGAGGTTCATAGAAACGAAATAATAATCTCACAATTGTGCTTTTCCTGAAATTGAAAAGAATTCAAGTTAATGTTACATTCCTGGTTTGCCATTTACAATCTCCAAACAGAACTCATGTCACAAACAAAAATAATAAAGAGTGAAACACAACAAGCGCATTTAAGAAAAAAAATTCTGCATCACTGATTGGCATATTTAGTCCATTTACCCACCCTGACCCACTACCTCCTACAATGGCCACTTTCTTTCCTGCAGGGACTTCAAAAGACACTCCAGCAAGGACTTTCTGCCCCTCAAGGTATTCAAAATGCACATTATCAAAGACGATGGCAGCAGTTTGTTGTGTGATCTGCAGGGGTGGAGCCAGCTCTTTGTCCTATTAAAAAGAAGAGTGCTACTTTATATGTTGCCCAGAAAGAACCTCAAGCAGTTCAACAAGCTGAACAGTGCATTTCCTAGCTCAGAAAAAGGCAAATAGACACTCCAGCTTGGATATGTTGAAAATAATTATAATCTGCCACATAAGTGAAATTGGTTTGTTCCTCCTCTTCCCCGAAGAAGGTAAAAATATCTGCTGTAAACACTCTGCTTCACAACTTCTTTTGCAGTAATAAATTCTGCATCATGAATTACAAATAAAAACTCAAGCACAGGGCATGAATACTTAAATTTTAAAAATCTCAATAAAAGCACAGCTTCCGCGAAGCAACTTTTACTGTCACTAAAACATTCTGCAAGAAAAAAAGCAGTTGCTATTGCACTAACTGCACTTAAAGGAGGCAGAAAGCATTCTTGCACAACATCTTTCTTGAACAGAAATTAAACCTGGAAGGTAACAAAAAGGTGAAATGATGGCGTTGCCAGAAAACAGCCCTATTAAATACCCAGATACTTTAGGAAAATAAGCTACTACTTACTTTAATTTTGGTATCTACACTGAGAAGTGTAAACAAGGTATTCATATCTATAAGTGCTTGTCTTGTCTCTCTGTATACTGTTCCCAGGAAGTTTAGGGGAAGAGAAAGCTGGAACAGCAATCCATTCACCATTACTAGATCTCCAACAGAAAGGCTGCCTTAAGACAAAATGGATGTGAGAGAGTAAGGAGACTTGAAGGGTTGTCTTGTTAGGAAGCACCAAAAGATTTAAAAATAATAATCAAGTCAATCAAGTCTAGTTTCTTTACCCCCATGTCTAAAACCAGATGTTTAAATAGTAAACAAAATGCATTCCCAGATCAGATTTTATATAGGAAGGTGCCTGAAATGAATGGCTGTGTTTTTTCACTTAAAAAAAAAAAGATATAATTTCACTTAAAAAAAGGTTTCACTTAAAAAAAAAAAAGATATAATATCACCTGGAAAATAAGACAAGTAGCATATCAGGAAATTCACAGGAAACATTGTAAAGCTGTAAATTCCACAGAGAGAAACATAAAAGCAGCTTAAATAAGGTAGAAGGGGAGGAACTAATATATGAAAGCAAGAATCAGGAAAGACAATCTTAAGTACAGTTTACAGACAAATCCAAGTGATAGAATTTGTCAGGATCAAGAGAGAGGACTTCCATGCTATACACAACAGAGCTGCTGAAACACACAGTGAGGACCTCTGGGCAGCTTAATATGAAATACACTAATCAAGGGAAAACTCAGGATGACACACTAGCTAAAGGTATGTGCCAGGTCAGTTCAGCTGAAACAGGTCCAGAAAGATGATTTAAAGCTGAATTTCTACCATCCTGCTTAAAGGCTATTCTAAATTTTCTTAAGGACAGACATAAACTGCACCTACTGACTTATCCATTCACAGTGTAACTCTTCCCTGTCCTGGTATTTCTTAAAAAGAGCAACACAGATGCAAGAAAGACAACATTATACAAAGGTCTATGTTTCAAACACACCCAGATGCTAAGTGTTTAAAGCATCATTATCTTTACTCTAAAACCACCTTGCTTTAGCTGAGCCTCATCCCAATATAGCATTGATCTATTGTATTTGAAGCTTGCACTGTGTCCTCCTAAACAAGCAGGCTTTATTTTATGTAGTAAATAAGACAAATATAGATGAAAAACTCTAACATATGGAAATAATGGTTTTAATAACGTGTCATTATTAATCTAAGGAAACTGAAGGACACTGGTAATAAAACTACTGTGACAAAGCACATGGATATACACACGATGGGGAAAAGCTCTGAATCTTGCCAACATGGGAAGGAAGAAGGGTAAAAAGAAAGGATCTTTGTAGAAGCTTCACAAAAGTATTTGTATTTATATAAGTGTATTCCAAGACTTTTCAACAGAAACTTCACAAAGTTACATTTTCTTAGGATCTTCCTCTCACTGCTAAACTTTTAAAATGTTTCTAATAAAATCATATTAGTTATTGCTATATAGATCATGGATTAATTATACTCCAAGAAGCAGAAATACTCAAAACTCTCCAACAAAAACTCTCAAAACAAACTATCACATCAACCTTGTTAATTAAAATTAACAGCTCTATTATGGATGAATGAAGGTAAAGGAGAGGAATTTTTAGCTTACAGACAGATGAGTTACCTGCAACAATGCCCTGGCTAGCAAGCACCATGATGGATGTTAAGCCAATGCTAAATATAGCACTCTGTCCAAAGTTCAGGAGAGCTAAAGTAGAGGTAGTCTTCAGGGAGGCATTTTCATATGTCTTCAAGAATTCATCATACCGTTGGGCTTCGTATCTTTCATTATTGAAGTACTATGATGTACACAAAAATAATAAATGTCACATTCTCAAATGTACTAGACTGTATAACTAGTTATAAAATTCAGTATGAACAGACTACATGCACAGTTACACACAAAATCCCTCTCCAACAACTAAAAAGAAAAGATGATAAAAGATTAGCGCGTGAACAAAAAAACCCATGAGCCAACACTGGCATGTTCCGCACCGCAGTAAGAGACATTATGGAGATCCCTACCATAGCCATCTTCTAGTAATACTGGGTGTCTGTCTTGCAAAACTTCTACCTGGTTAGTGTCAAAACCAAACCAGCTGCCATTAGATACTAAAAAGAAGAGAAGTTACTATCCTCTACATACCAGAACATTCTTGTTACTGTTATGATGGCAAATACTCTACAACAGTACTTTTCACACAATGTCTACTTCTGGATCCTTCTTCACAGATAGGTTTACCTTTTCAGTTCTATAATAGCTCTCCAATTAAAACAAGTATAAAATAAGCCTGAGCCTGGACAATTTCAAAGTTGTCCACAGGACTTTCTAATAGTAGCAGTAGAGGAACCAACAGAGACCTGTTCTTTCATGTGAACAACTGCAATGGAGTGCTACAAACCACAACAGGTAACAAAACAGTAAGCGTAGTCATTTGAGAAGACAGAATGTTGCACATTCTGACATTCAGAAGACAATTTTGCAAACAAGTGAAGAGAAGCTTCTTAAAGACTAAGCTTACATTTTGCAGAAACTGATGGTTGAGGTGATTCCGTCATGAAAGAAACTTCTCACCCTATTCGCAAATAGTTTTTTCAAGCCTCACTAACAACTTTCTTGCTACTCCGTCAATATCATGTAGTACTTTTGAAATTAATAGTTTTAAAAATATATTATTGCTCCAAATATGTAGCCCCATAAAAGATGAATCTTATGACTCACTTTCCATAGGTTGGCAGAAGACAAAGAGCCTAGTAGTAAAGACTGGTCTTACCTTCACAGTCTCATAATTTAGTAGTGAGTCAATTGCAGCATTACCCGCATCATTATCTGCTTTGTTCATTTCTATTCGAAACTTAGTCCTGTAAAATAAAGGCTTAATACAGTCAAGAGTTCAGGCTGAGGCAACACCAAGTGCCCTGATGAATCTGAGGGCATGTCTTACCTCCACTGTGTAATTCCTATCGTGAACGCTGCATAGGCTCCTAGTGTCCCCAGAGTTACTAAAGCAAACTCTGCACCACATTTGTAATACTAGAATATTTAAAAGAAAAAAAGTCATAATAATTTTCAAAATTTCGCTGTTGTCTCAAAATTATGATAGCTTAGCCCAAGGAAAGAAGTCTGAAGGTCCCTCCCAACACACTCCCTGCTCTGAAGAGCTTAAGACTAAATACAGGCATAAACTCAAAAGTAGCAAGGAGAAGAGTATAGATTAAAAGGTTGAAAGAGGTAACAAAGAGCTAGGGTATAACATGATACTGAAAAGTTATTTTTGCCATTATAAAACATAAATGTTGCTGATATTTTGCTGTTATCACAAATAAGCATTTGTTTGCATGCTTTTTGGGTGGATTTGGAAAGAAAGCCAAAGCCTGCAGAAGAATAAATAAATGGCCATGCAAAACAACTTATGGAGCATTTTCTCTACTTCAGGGTATGTCAGGAGAGAAAAGCCATAAGGAGAAAAATTAAAGTTACTTAATCAAGATTTAGATTTTAGCATACAAATATCCAGAGATGCTGATTTCAAAGACAGTAGGTGTGATTTGTAAAAGAAAAGCTTAAAATGGAACTTATTAAGCTTAAAACCTGCAGGAAGGAGATGCCTATTTTCCAAAAGGTAATTTTCACTTTACATTCTGTGTAAGAAAAGACCAGTATTCAGAAGAGACAACAGTCACTCCCTCCTATCACTATCCTCACTACACTAAGACACAACATTCCTGGACATTTATGTTTTGCTTCCTCAGTATTCACCCAGATATGTTTGACACTTCTGTGCACAGTTTATTTTTCTGGTTTCATTTTTTTCAACAATTCTGAAGAAAACTATTAACAACTATCCACATAAATACCACTGGCTGTAGACAGGTTTTAAACATGAAAATAGTTTCAAGTAAGCTGATTTAAAGCAACTAATATTTGAAAACTCTGGATTACTCTCTTTTACAGTAGTTGCTTTCACAACCACCTTGTAAATTCAATTGTTATTATTTTTTAATGCTTGATATTATTAACACTTTGGTAAAAGAAAATCAATGTATTATTCTTAAATGAGACAATTCCAACTCATGAATAAACAACACTTACCAGAATTCCACTGACTAGGGCCACTTCAAACATTGTAGGTCCCAGATTAAATACTAAAGCACTAAGAACAAAACTGATGCCTCTTGTTCCTCTGTCAATGGTTTTTGATAGAGCTCCGGTTTGCCTACTTAGATGGAATGCCAAATCCAGGTTATGAAGGTGCAGAAAAACATTCTTTGCTATCCTTCTGATTGAATTTTGAGCTACTTTCCCAAATACTGCATTTCTAGCTTCATTAAATAATGCTGCCCCAGCTCTTGAGACACCATCTAAAAAAAGATGAAAAAATTTACAAAATTAAAATAATTATATTTCCCACTTCCCTTCATGCATCAATTCACATTAGACTCATTCTCTACGTATTTTTAACATTTTTACTTCAAAGGTAATTTCTACTTAATTGGTCCAAAACTTTATGCTATTTTTCATTTACAAACCATTGCGCATACATTTTGAATCAGTTTCTTTTGCATCTGGTTATAAGAAAGAAAGGGTAGGATTTATAATCAAGAATTGCTTTTATAAGCATTATTTCATTTTTTAATTGGAATACCAGAAGCAAGATCACAGAACATTAGAAACAGATATCAACACAGAAGTAACTATGAAATAGTCATCCAAGATGCTCAGGTCAGGAGCTCTGCTATCCCACTCCCTTACCAAAGAATGTTAACATTCATCAACAGATTTAGGAAGAGCACTTACAGCCAATGAGAACAGCAGTTGCCACAGTTGCCACTGTATTTGGTGCAGCACCGAGGTTGAGTATGTTTCCAGATACCTGGTTGAGGTTGTCTACTGCATATTTAAACATGAAGGGAACCAATATATTCATGGCCTAAAAGCATAAGAACACCAATTAGTCCATATGCATTAAAACATGTATCTATGTAGCATGACTTTTTTTCCAAAATTGCTCTACTGTTATATTTAGTTCTTAACCACTTAGTGTGGGTGAGATGGCTCTCTTGATTTCAAGCACAATGTTCTCCATACTATTAAGTCTTTACCCCTGGGACTGCAGGGTTAGTTTGTCTCTCTCGTGGGCTCCTTTTAAACACCAATTTCTATCCTAAACAAATGGTACACTAAAAAGGCACTTAAACTGAGGCCGAGCACTCAGTACAGCAATGGCAAGACTAGGAAACGAATCAAGTAGCAGACACTGCATGACTCACACTCACAATGTTACTGAATTATGTTGTCATTGCAGGCTGTTTGCTCTTTGTGCTACTGGCAACATTCAGGATGAAGAACTAATACGACAAAAGAAAAACTCACCCACACATTGCTAACACTGGGTCAACTGAGATGTATTAAATCAAAGCTCTAGTTAAGTAAAAGAAAACAAGTTAACCTATCCTTTGTCTCTTCTGACTGTTAATATCACCTTAATATTAAAATAATGTTTTCCATTTGCTACATCACTATAAACATTTACTGAATATCTACATTAACCTTAGCATCTGGCACAGCAGCACGAAAGACCTTCCATACAGTCTACAAGACACTACAAATTACTTAAAAATATCAGCTTCCAAACAAAATACCAAAGTCATATCCACAGACTAACATATATCACTGGATATTTTTTCTCAGAGTACAAAGCCCAAATGCATCTAACAGTAGTGTCTCCTCTACATTCAAAAACCAAGACAGCTAGATATGTAAACAAACAACTTTAGGATTTTTATTTGCACAATTGTAGCATAAGAAAATACTGAAAATCTTAAAGAAAACACAAAATTCTTAAGCCTGGCTAATGTTCCATTGTTACATCACTCATTCATACTAACAAGAAAAAAATATTACTTTTCATATAATTAATACAATTCACTAATTCAAACTGCTTCTAAGGGAAGATTTGAAAATAAGGTATACATGGTTTTTAGCAGCTGAACAAACATGCTGGCAGATAATCTTACAATCATGGCAGATGTTAAAATACTTTGCAGTGAGCAGACTTTGCTTAAAGTTGGGGTTTTTTTTCCAATATTATGGGTAGACAACAAATTATTTTACACGAGAAGAAACAAAAATCCAAAACAGATTGACAAAGATATTTCAGCTCTCTCCACCAAATGTTTTGCATAGTCACATAGATCTCAATTGTACTTAGGGATGTCTGTCAGAGCTGAAAGCCCAGTGAAAAAAACCCTGTAAATTAACTGGATAAAACTAGGTTTCAAGCAAAAAGGGTGGCAGAATCTTTCATAACTTTAGTCCAAGTCCAATCTGGAAGGTAGGCTTTTAGTAACTGTAACAACTATCCCAGTATCAAATATTCCCAGTGTTACAAACTCCTGTAAGTAGTAGAAGACAGATACTTCCCTTACAGGGGAAAATGGAGTTTTGAAGATACTTCTTTTAACTACAGGATTAAAGTTTAAGGTTGTTTTTTTAATCTATTTATTTTTTAAAACACTATTTTAGGCAGAAGTTTCAAATACAAATAAGGAAGGAATCCACTGTCTCCTCTTCCCTTCTGTGCCACCCCTATGAAATACACTATGCAAGGAAACAAACAGAAAAGAAAAAACTACCAAATTCTCAATACAGCATAATCTAGACAACTCCTGAGAGGAGACAGATGAGATCTGTGAGCATCTAGGTGAGATTATTACTAGTTAGTTTGTGACTGAAAAAAAGAAAACGGCTGAAAGATCAGGTCCTACTTCAAACACATTTCTTCTGAAATTTATCCAGTGCAAGTTGTTCAGCACAGCTTCCCTTTTAAGAGATTGGAATTGTGGAAATCTCCATTAAAATAATACCTGAGGTTAGCATTATCTGCAGAAACCCAGCAAATACCATCAAAGCAGCAGTATACAATAATATCTGATAACTTCAATTATACACAGCAGACAAACAGGTTACTGTCATTACATGCTTAAACCTTAGGCATATAGCCCCACAAAGAACTGAGGGTGCATTAATAGAGAATCCGAATCTTTACAATACTGAAATTCAAATCCCTCATCCCTTCCCCAGTATAACCAAAAACCCCTACCTTCCCTTCAGAGTTACAAAACTCAATTTTTGGATGGCATTTTGTTCTTAATAAAGACAAATATACTACCATATGTGTTACAGTGATGACCAATATGACAAAGTGCAGGGTTTTTTTTCAGGAGAGACTACTCAGTAGAAAATATGAGTATTGTAATGTAGATTGTCTTGATTTGCTTCAGAGTCTCCCAAATCCCTCTGCAGGGATTTTACTCTTCAGCAGACTATGCTACACTACAGGTAGTTTAGAAACAGAACTATAGATATATTTTAAAGTCCATTTAAAGAAAAGAGATGTATTCTTTAAACTGCAGTTCTCCACTCACAATTAATTTAACCAGTAACAGCCTACAATTTTGCAGAAATGTCTTCTTTTACATCAATATAATTCTACCCAGTAGAGTTTTAAATGAAATTTAAAGCCTGGTCTCAGGTTATAGCTGTTCTGACTCTTAGAGGGTAAAGCTTGAATAAGAACAAGACAGCATGGTATTGCATTTCATTAGCAATCAAGACAGTCTGCTTTCCAGTGATTTTAAAAAAAAAGTTAATCTTACAAAGTTTATAGCAAGAGAGATGAGAGGCCATTATTAGAAACAGGCCTTTCCTACTCAATTTGGTAAGTCAATGAGATCACATTCAAATTAATGAAAATAAAATTCCAGCCTTCCACATAAACTCACAGCTATCTCTTTAGTAGCCTAGATTTGCTGGCACAGAACAAAAAGCTTTAAGCACACCTAGCTACACTACAAAAAGCTACCATGCAAAGCAACTGTCTTACACAATACATCTATATAGGTTTCTTTCCTCTTCCTAAAGCCTGAAAGCTTGATAACAATTCCCATTAAAAAGACCCTTTTAATATAAATTTGTACCTTTTCTATTTATAATTTTGAATTAATAATTTACCCTTGTCTGAATTTATTGGAAAGCAAATACAGCACCCATGAAGTCATCCCAACTCAATTGCCCACATTTAATGGCACGTTATACTGTAATGTATCATGCTTAAATGAGTTTAAACATTTTTTTAAATGACTGCACTGTTTTAAGATGACAATGCATCATCATCTCTACTCCCTTGTGGGACTACACTACTTCTAAGGCAAACAGTCTTATCTTTCATTTTGCTCTTCCCAGTATTTCTTGTTTAATAAAGATGATGAATTAGTGACAGGCTAAACCCCAACAAGATAAAACTGGTCTACAGTGAACTTTTCTTTTGCCAATAATTCAATGAGAAACATTGACATGAAGATGACTGAATTTATCTCTGGACCAATATAAATGTACACATCCAACAATTTCATCTGTGGAAATATAAACAGAAAACACCACCCCTTGCAGAGGTAAGACAGCTAAAGAAGCTACAAAATGTGGTCCAAAAGAAGGAAGAAGCATCTGGCTTCATGCTTTCTTTAAATGTAATGATGACCTGAAACATACTTTTTCCAGTAAGAGAAAATAAAAATGTAAAAAAAAAAAAAAACCACCAAAACTTTTCACCTGAAACTTCTCAGAAACTTAACAGTTTGTAAAGGCTTATTTTAATCACCTAACTCCATCTGAGCTCACAAAAAGGGGTCAAACACCAAGATCATATCTACATACTTAACTGATCAGATAGCATTATCTTTGCATGCAGACAAAATTTACACTGCAGCACTTGTATCTTGCCACCTTAGCCAAACAATTTCTTCTCCTTAAACTTAGAGAATTAGTAGTCAGTAGAAATGCAGATAGTCTGAAAGATTCCTCTGGCTCATGAATAACACATGGTTGGTTTGTGACCAAGAGGCCAAAAACCATTACAGGCTGACAGAGGTGACAAGAGATTTTGTCATATTCATGTGTTTAATCCAGCTTCTCAGAAGCCAGAGCAGTTTTTCTTCTTGTGCCACAGAAGAAAAAGGGAAGAAACAGAAAAGTAAAAAAGAATCTACTACAAATACCCCAGTAGAGAAGACAAAAAATAGGGTCTTCTCCCATTCTAGAAAAGAAAAAACAGGTATGTAGAGCCTGAGCAGTCTAATGTGGGTCTGACAACATAGATAATGCCTTGTGTACTCCTCTCACCTGTTTTCCTGTTCATCTTTCAGATCACACACATCTAGATAGGCTATAAATATTTAAGGTAAAAATTTAAAGCATGTCATAATACAACAAATCTTCCCAGGAAAAAAAGACCTTAGTAGCCCTAGAGCAGACTCCATCCTGTCAGCTCCCAGTCATAAAAAGCCATACAAACAGCTCACTTTGAAGGCTAACAATACTACTTGTGGTTATGTATAGACAAAAAGGAACCAAAAATCACAATAATTTGTTCAATGACAGGCAACTGAGCCTCACAAAAGGCGTCAAGACAGATTGTAACTGCAGGCTCTTCAGTAGCTGCACACAAATTGGCTTTTGTTTTGAAACTGAATTTTACTGAACCAGAAGATTTAAAGAGACAAATTATTTCTCAACTGGCAGGACAAGCAGGTACAATCTCTAGCATTTTTGTGGGTAAGACCAATGGGTGGGTGTGAATTCCTACTTTTTTTCCTGTGGCTGAAGATTCCTCGCCAAATTCTATTGTCCAACTCAGAAGAAACTGGCCACAAAGCTTACAAAAGTATTTCTGATTGGAGAAGGTGACTACTTTCAGGCATCATGATCAAATAGTTCTCGAAGCAAAACCCTTAAGAATGAGCAGCTTTTACACAAAATCTGTAATAAGGATGTAAATCCTTTGGATGCAGACAAGTTCATCGTGAACAAAGAAACTGGGCCAGGAATGCAGCAAGGAGAAATATATGCTGGCATGCTTGTGCTGACAAAACTATACAGCAGAGAAACTTCAGCAAACTGCTTGTGTGGTCTATCAAGTATGTGGTAATTAACCTCACAAGCAACCAGAACAAAGGGCTCCCAAACGGGATAAAGAGGAAACTGCACAGGATTATACATGGTCCAGAAAAGCTGCAGGTAAACTAATTTGTATTTAATTTTTTCTAGGACAAAGTGACCTTTAGTTTGCTCTGGAAGAAAAGCAGATGTTCAGTGCTCAAAGATATGACAGACTAACTATAGCTCTGTAACAAACTACTGCATGTCAGTTATGCCACAATAACTACATGCATGCTTAGCACCTATAAAGTATGAAGCAATTTAAGAAAATTTACCCCATAAAGGAAGAGTGGGAATAGCTCAGGTGACAAGGGGTAACTTGTTAAATTGCAGTTATTCAAAAACGTTTGAGTTCTAACACAGCTCAGTTATGACAGAAACAGAACAAAACATAACAAAGAACATTAGCGAAGGATAGCTAGAAGACATCTGTGAAATTTTTCACCTCAGCCAGTTATAATACATATTCTGTAGACAGCTTGCTGCGTGTTTTCCCAATGAAATCCTTGTTTGACAAAATGAACATTCTCACAAAACACTTCAGCTTTAACACACATCTCTTGAAACCCAGGCAAAGCTCAACAGGTTTTCTGCTCTGCTTCTGGGAATCTGCTCTGGACATTGGGGCTTCCAGGCTGCCTTGTACAGAATCTGAAGTAGGAAATTTAGAACAACACTTAAGAGGGATCCAAACATAAAGTTACTTCCCCAAAGTGTCTGATTTTCTGACAGAGGGAAACATCTCTCTCCCCCAGCAGAAATATAATAGCTCTGTATTACACCAAATAAAGAGCCATTTGCAAGAGCCAGGCATCATGGCCATCAATTTTGTTTTCATTATGCCTCAGAAAGCTGTTTGAATCATTAATAGATTTCCTAAGAGCAAAGTACAATGCTGCCACATGCAGGATTATATTCTAGATTCACATTCTCCATCATATTCACATAACCCTACAAATTAGGAAGGTGGAAGAGCAGAAGAGAAAAAGAAAAGAATACTTCAAGCTTCTTCCAAAATTGTCTTCAGATTATTATTACTAATAAGAAGCTTTTAAAAAAGTGAGTTAGAAAAATTTTCATATCCATCTAATAAATGGGATATTCTTAAATATACATCACGAAACTTCAACAAGCCAAGCATATAATCAGTTAAATATTGTAAAGGCAACTGCACAGTTTACAAGGCAAAATGCTCCTAGCATCTGCATTTTGAGCAGATTGTTTCTAAGTGTATTCAAAAGCATTGCTGTGTATTTCATACAGGCATACAAAAAGGGTGGAAGTTTACTTGTACAGACATGACACATTCTGCATGTCATCACCTGCATTATCAGCAACGTCCTGAACAGCAGCACAAACTAAAATATCTATTGTCGACAGTACCAACTAGCACCTGATAGAGTGCTCATAAGAAAGCTGTACATCAAAAGATTGGCCTTTCCTCTTCAGCTCAAATGAGCACATTCCTCTTCCAAGTACTCTCTTTTAACACCTGCATAGCTGAAAATTTGTTTCTTCTCTTTTCATAACATGGCAATGTTGCAGAATGCTAACAAGTTGCTAGTGCAACTAGCTTAAGTGCTAAAACTCACTGTTAAGTACCACCTACTTTAGCTTATCCCAGCAAGATACTAATATTAGCTTTATGTTTGGTAAAAATTCCATACTTAGAAGCAACCCAGTTCATGTCTCAATGAAATTTACAGAATTTATTCCCAACATTTTGCAATGAAGTATTTTTTTTTCCAAAAGCAAAATAATTTTTGCACAAAGTTAACATTTGCTGTTGTGAACTACTTCTACAAGGTTTGCACAAAATTTGAATGATAACCTCCATTAAACTGCAGAAACCTTTTGCATGCCTATTTCTTTCTAAGAACAAATAAACATTAACTTCATTTCAGGCAAGAGTATAAGACGTCCTTTCACACAACAAAATAAAGGTAAAAGCAACCCTCCATTTAATAATCAAAAAACTACAAGAAAAATAATTTGAATGAAAGCACGGTTCAATATAAAAAAATAAGTTATACAACTTCTTTCATATTAGGATGTCAGAGGAGTCCCTGAAACAATAGAAATTCTGGTGTCATCTCCCAGAGAAATACCAAGAAAAGACTGGAGCTCAAATACCCTTTTCCATAGCACAGCAAGAACTGTGAGTAGATACCACCACATGCTCAAGTTCAGAGTTAAGAATGGGCACAGAGCCTTGTTTGACAAGAATCCTGTTTGACAGATACAGCACCACACAAGAAGAGAAGATCTGTAAGAACATTTAACTCGTACCTCCCATAACTTATGGTGTAAATGATTAATCAGCAGCAGAAAATCCTGGACTAAAGTAATGTGAGCAAGGGAAATAAAAATTCTGGTCACCATCATCATCTATGCATACACACCCCATTATAAACATCCAAGCTATTATTTCTAACACTACATGCTCCTCATACAGGAAATAGATAACTTAAGATTGTAAAAGCCCTTTAATAAAAAAGAAAATTATTCCTTTTACGAACTTTAGATGAATAGTAATTATCACAGTACAATGAAGTATCTTTTCTTACCTTAGCACTTGCTAAAAACCCCAGAGATATGGCTACTCTGGCTCGCAGGTCTGGTCTGTCTTTGGGCCACACGTAAGACAACATTGCTCTGATAATCTTTTTGGCATCTATCTCTTTCAGCTATCAGAAAGAACAAAGAAAGGCATCATATTATAAAGAGACACCAGGAAGCAAAATAACAGTATAAATAAGAGTGAATTTTATACATTTGGATCACTTCTGTATTTTATTTGATAGGCAACAGACACTTCACAATGTTTGAGACTAGGACTGCATATTAAAAATTTCAAGTTTTAAGTTTTTAGATTTATATCCATGACATGCTGTTAAAACAGATGAATTGTTCTTAATTCACATGTCCTCAAGAGTGCAAGTATAGCTAGCTATAAACAGAATACACAGAAAGCCACAGTTCACCATAGTTGAAATACTTCACAGAACAAATAAACCAACCCTTTTTTTTAAGATTAAGATTTCTGTACAAAATGCAAAGGCTTAGTATTTCTTCTTTGGAAGCTATTTCAACATAGCATATAAACAATGGGAAGGAAAATGCAAAAAAATAAAACAACCCCTAATGAAATAACAAAAAACTAAGGCAAGAAGGTCTGAAAGGTCCACATCAGTAGTTTGGACAACATTCAGTGAGTCAGAATAGAATACATTATCTAAAACATAAGAAAATCACTAGCATTATAGCAACTCATGAATCTCCAAAACTGAACACTTACACTGATATATAAATTGAACTCAATATAAACTTCTGATCTGGTTGCATTAGTACAACTGTAAGCATTCCCAACAATCACTTTCAGGGTTTTTTGGTCATTGTATAACCTTTGCAGAGAAGTGAGAAATACCCTTATTCTGCCCATGACTTTTAGGGCATGTTTTCGGGAACCCAAAGGGTAGTCCTTCAGTGGGTGCCCAGTGAATTTATGACTACCAGCAAGAAAACTATTGCAGTGGCCTTAACTCAGCTTTCAATGTCACCACTTTATTTAACAGAACAGCCCCTGAAGTTGGGTAATCAGGCTTCAAAAGACAGAGATGTACATGGCCACACGTTAGCTTAACTAATTATGTCAATTTTTAGTGAATTCTTCAAATAGGTTCTCCTTCTCCAAACCTCAAATTTTGCCCTAAACAAGACCACAATTCAGTTAACAAGTCTTCCTCTGAAATATTACTTTCTTTGGTTTGGGGTTTTGGAGGGGGTTTGTTTTGGGATTATTTGTGGTGGTGGTGGTGGTTTTG
Organism: Athene cunicularia; assembly: GCF_003259725.1. Lineage (NCBI taxonomy): Eukaryota > Metazoa > Chordata > Aves > Strigiformes > Strigidae > Athene > Athene cunicularia. Next base: position 9,910,068 of record NW_020799100.1, on the reverse strand, counting down.
GTTTTATTTTATATAGAAATACAGGTTATTTTACAAATGGATAGATGTCTGTATCACTTACGCTTGAGATACATTCCATTAAATTCCGAACCTAAATATACTAACTAAAGCCTAACCCACACTATGCATTTGAGAGTAACAGCACATGCAGTAACATACAGCACAAGTATCAATGACCCATTTTTCTGTGTTGGCTACCCAGGGACTAACTTGAAAGACAGGAAGGTTATCTAAAGCTGAAGGGAGGGCAGCAAGTAGCAGCTAATCTCTCCATTTCAGGCAATATTTTGTAGTCGTGAAGGGGGGGGCAAACAAAAACTTAGTTCTCACATTTTAAAGATGACTTGTCATTACAGAAGTCAGTGGAAAGAGGGAGTTTTAAAATATATTGTAGTATTTCCCTCACTAGATTGTATACTTTAAATGCTCCCTTTTGACTTTGAGAATAAAACAAATTACAATAGAAATTATCTGTTAAGGTCCAGTGTGAATGAGCAAGAAAGGGGAGTTCTTTTAACAGATAAGATTGCTGAGGCAACCAAGGAAACCAATCCTATAAATGTAAGCTTTTAAAAGCACCAGGAAATTCATCTCAGTGTTTCAAGTCATAGCTTCAAAGAAAACCAAAGGGTAAGAGATACTGCATTTTGTCAACAATTGCAAATGTATTGGAGCATTACAGAGTATAAGCACATTTCAAACGACATTTAAAAAATGGATACATGGAAGATTTGTAAGTGAAGAGAGGAAGCAAAACTGTTTCCCTTGTGTCCTACCCATTCAGGAGATGGAGGTATCTGCTGCAGCATATACATGAATCTTTCCATTTGAGCCAAGGACATGCATAAATAGCAGTTCAAACATTTGGCAAATATCTCTGATCACCACTTACAGGTTAAAAGGAAGTTTAAAAAAAAAGGAGGTATCACACTGACACAAGATACTAGTGCAACCAGAGCAGTTCTAATTATATGCTGCTATTGGCTAGTCAGACTTTGCACAGAAAAGCTATTAAAAAGAACAAAATATACACTTGGCTGCAAAAAAGGAATCTATTTACGTTTCTTCATGGCTCTGAACAGTGACAGAAGTAAATCCGTTCAGAAAAAAAAGTGAGAAGGCAGCCAGACATTTGCCAAAGGCCTTGCAAAGGAACAAGAAGAAATATCAAAGGAGATGAAAAATGCACATATATTACATCAAAGTTTATCATGAAATAAATGTTACTGTCGTATAGAATCACGAGTTGAAAATGGCTTAAATATGCAAGTGGCAACATTTAGAATTAAAATGAGCAATCTGTTTAATGGACTCAGGCCCTTTTTTGATTCTCTGTGGTATATAAAAAGGTTAAGAGATGCATTTATTTCACCTCCTTTTAAGTAGCAATAATGTTTTATATTTTCTTCCAAGGCTCATTTCTACAGAAATGGAAGGAATGAAAAGTATTATAAATCTAATATAGCAGGGAGCAAAGAAGAAAAGCCTTTTCTTCTTTTTGAATGCAGCATATTTTTAAAACACACCACCAAATACTGAGGACTGTTCACAAAGCAATGAGCATGGATCATCTTCTTGTTCCTCCCTCCCACCCATCCCATCCAGGTTCTAGACCTTTTGAAATACCTAAAGAGGGGAAAAAAAGAAAGTCGTCATTCCTCTTCACAATCTCTAAGATTACTGAGTACTGCAAAGCATTCACTGGGCTGATCCTGAGACTTTATGGATAAAGCCTATGCCAGGATGATGAGCTATCAGAACCATCATGGAAGAAAATGGCAGTTTGACTCACATTTAAGCTGCCACTGCTGACAAAGAAGAGACCCAGTTCTGGTTCTGTGTACTCATTCACAAAGCTGTATCATCCTCTTTACTGTACTTGAACACACTCTTACATCTGCATGAGGTTATTCTCCAAACCACTAACAGCTTGCTTCCTCCCCTGCTTTTTTCTCTCTGCAGCACTCAATTGTACAGTCCCAGCCCATTTCTCACATCACCTCTGGAGCTCATGAAACATCGTGATGAACTGATTAAGTTTATAAAACCAGCAGAAAACTCTTCAGTGTTTGTTGCAGGGTCTCTTCTCAGTAAAGAGAGTCAGATAAACCTACAAATTCAGTAACATGAGAAAAAGCATGGCTGAGAACAGAACTTTTTTTTTTTTTTTTTAATAGCATGAGGTATTTAGATTGCTTCAGTCCATGATACGCAGCTTGCTGCGAATGAAGCAGCAGTAGTTGTTTGGGAAGTGATTGGGTGTTCCCACCATTTGGGCACATTATTTTTCAGGTAGGTCATGTCATACTAGCTCACTATCTGACCATACAGTGACTTATTTGGCAAAACACCAAGGTGGGGAAGGAGGTAAGATTATTTTTTCAGCTGTCTTATATTAAATAAATGTCAACTAGGGCCTGAATTTTCCTTCTAAACTCTGGGAAAAAAGTACTTAGTGTCCTGAATTCATACTATCCATCCCTCCACAGAAGGCAAGCAATGACTACCAAACTAAATAGCAAATGGTTGTAGGGGAAGGCTAATTAACAGGGCTCCACTGTGACTATCAGTCTTTCCATAAGAAAGAAATATATGTCTGCTTAGCAACAAGTCAGACACCACAGTTCTTATTTGTCTGTTCTGTGTACAAGAGACTAACACAAAAAAAGAACAATACTGTTTTCCGTTTCAGTATTCAGCACATCAGTCACTGCTTCAAGTAAAAATTATTTTGTAAGAAATCAGCTGTGTAAGCTTGTCTTCTAGTTACTGAGATGAAGGTAACATGCCCTTCATCCTCTGTGTTTATCCTTAGTACTAAGTTCTGTATCCCTGAAGCTGCTATAAAAGGGGCAATTTAAAACACCAGTCTCAAAGTCAGTTTCCAGAGTGAACACACACTCAAAAAAATTTTGGAAGAAAGGTGTCATGTAGCTGATGTGTATCACCTGTAGTTTTCCTAGAAAAAATCTTATGTGATAAATTGGGTGCCAGTACTTTTACGCACTGAACATGACTGCGTGTATACAAGTGCAAGAATTCCACTTCAACATCAGATTTTCTTCATTTTTGATGAGAACCTCTTGGCTTTTGTACCCAGTGTTACCCTTTGTTTTTTCCACTCTACATGCATTTCACCTCTTCTACAGCTAGTTCTTGCTGCTTTCTCCTGGACAATCCTTAACAGGTGGTATTTGTTTAGTTAGACAACAGCCTTAACTGACAATGTCCTATATTAACTACATTATAGCTCCATTTATTGGAAAAGTCAGGGGAATGGCTTATACAGGAACAGCTGCAAGTAACGGGTGAACAGAGAATGTCACTGGAACATTTACACTGCCTAGCAGACTGAAAAAATATCAGCTGGCATCAAAATTTCTGGCTAACATATTCCTAGTGAAACATCCACTGTTCCTTAACATTACTAGTGTTTTGGTAAACAGAACTTTCCATTTTCTTTCTGACCAGAGAAAACCCTGAAATTTAAATTTCTGAGTGATGCCAAACTGTAGACCTTTGAAGAACAGTACCTCCAAAGAAAATACATGATGATTAAGTATGTAATACTTATGATTAAACAGATTTGTCCTGGAAGTTTCCCATCACATGTGAAGGGGTTCAGCTGAAAAATGTCTGCATTTCAAGAAATAGCTTTTTATAGAAAGAATTATTAGCCCTTTGTGGTGTTTTTGAAGATAGGTCAGTTGTGAAGCCGAGTCTGTGAAATGGATTTGCAACTGAACCATATGAGGGTGAGTTTGTTATATATATATATATATATATATATATATATATATACACATACACAAACACACCTATTAAAAAAAGTCTTTTCCATGGAGTTCTGAAAAATGAAGTTATGACAGCAAACAGGAAGCATTCAGCTGAACATACCCAGATGAACAGAAATTTTGGTAGGAAAACATCCCCAAGAACAAATACTTAGGCCCAACAGATGTGTGATCACCAAAGTGACAACACAGAGGATAATATCCTCCTCCCATTTACAGGAGGAATACAATCCATAATAACTATATTTCATAACATATAATTAGGGTAAACATGGACAAGGATAGCCTGCTAGCTTTGAAGTCTGTTTTGCTTCGGAAATCTTTGAAAGAGCTTGTATTGTTGCAAGAAGGGTCTTAAAATTAGTCTAAAATTAATGTTACATGCAGAGCCAGTAGTACTACTGACTGAAGATGTTCAATTATTCTGTTTTGTCCTGTGCTGTATGCAGAAAAGATCACAGATGTTTGCTAAAACATGTAGGTTATTAAAATCCCTCTTACTATCAAAGCATAAGTTTTGGTAGCATCTCTCCTGACTTCTGCCTGTAGCACAAACAAGTTTGGATTCAATGAAGGGACAATTCCCAGATCAAAATTTAAGAGGAAATCCTACAGTTAACTCTTCCGTTTCTTTACGAATGAGGCTGGAGGAAAGACATCATCAGAACAGTTAAGCATAAGCAAACCAGCCCTGAAAGACCTGAATCCTGCACTGAAATTTCATTTTGTCATTGACATGGTCTTCACCAGTTTTAGGAAGATCCCACCCAAATTTGAAGAAGTTATAATCATCACACAGAATCGTTCTGCAAACACACAAAGCATCAGAAGTTTGCATAGGAAGTGAGAAAATGAAAGTTACGTAAACTCAAGAGCTTTGATTTTGCAATTTTAATCATGCAAAGTTTATATTGTTTTTAACAAAAAGCTTGCATCGTTTCCAAACTGTAATAATTTAGTCTAATAAAAGATACTGCTTCCCCTTACATACCTATCATAATTATTTTAACACATGCTTCCTGAATATAAACACAGTCAAAATATATCAGATGCATTAACGTTATATCCAAGTAAAAATACATGCAGTTTAATTACTTCTTCCCCCCAATACTTCCAAGTGCAATTTTACCAACTGATGCACTAACTGGTATCCACAAGTTGACTTCTACTGTCTTGAATGTCATGTCACAAAGTAGTATCAGTTATGAGCAAGAATAATAAACCACAATAAATTACAGTGGAACATACTTTCCATGAAAAAAAAATCATAATGTAGGCCAATTTCAAAGGAGTGCATGACACTAAGATTGCATTTTCAGTACAACAGCTGAAGCACTTGAACACAGTTATTACATACATTTGGTGATTTAAGAGCTAGTAAGCCTACACTGACAATTAAATAGTATCTACTCTGCTACAGTATTCACATATCTACCAGTGCAGTTCCTCACAAATTGTTGCTTGGGGTCTTCAGCTTTTTTAATTTGGGAAGGGGTAGTAGGGGAAGGAAGCTGAACACATTATTTATTTAAAAAGCAATACTAATTAAAAGCAATTTTTTTACCCCTTCCTTTGGATCTGTGTGAAGCCCTCCACCTGCATGACCATGCCAACACATTCTCTTTTCTATCAGTCGCCACCTTGGGAAGATCTGTATGAAAATGAAAAGTCAATTTGCAAGAACCTCAGGAAATATGCACATAAAAGCCAACAGAAAGAACTACTGGTCTGTCTTCCCTCCCTCTGTATTGGCTTGCTTTAATAAAAGCTATTACCTCTCTCTAAAACCCTTGCCTGGCTTAAGGAAACAAAAGTAAGGAAGGGACTATAAATCTAGAAGTATAGTAAAGAGCATGTTCCAAAGAGCCAGGAGGTAAAGATAACAGAGCCTTAAATATTTCAGTTAAAAAGACACCTAAAAAACTTTAAAGTAGCCTAAAGAACACAGAAAAGAAATTGAAGTTTTGGAGGATAAATATACTCAGGCACATTAAAATATAAAGTGAAACACACTTAAGCAGTAATACTCTTTCCACGTACCTAAACTGTAACTTTACTTGGGGACAAAACAAACAGATAAATCTGCTTCACACTTCTCTTTCCTATCAGGATGGGAATGGCCTACTGGTGCCATACGACAGGTACAAGTTAATCAGGTCCAGAGCCCCTGCTGCAATCCATGTACAGCATGTACAGGTGCAGTTAGGAAAAGAACCTGCTTTTTAAAAACAAATGCTCACTTTTAGCATGTGGCCAAGATTCCCTGCTACATAAATACGGAGAAAATTTCCAAATCTATTAATGCTTGTACATGTCCTAAAAATAGTAACTCACTACCCCATGACATTTCCCTAAGTTCAATTTCAAAGTGCCTGCCACAAACAATGGATGTGTTAAAGCTTTTCAAAAAGAATGCATTCTGTTTAAAATGTTTGCTACATGTTGACAGTTTCCAGTTCAAGTTATGTAAAAGCTCTTTAGAATCTCATTTTATGTATATGGTACAATAGCAGACCGCATGGTTTCCCAAATCAAAATTTCACTTTTCATATTTTAAAGAAAAACATTATAAAAAGCAATCTAAGTAGATTTCATGCTTTGAAGTTCCAATGAATCTCAAAAGAGTTTAACTGCTTAAGTCAGTTCTATAAGTAATTATTTTTTTATAATAAAAAACCAAAACCCAAGCTAAATACATTTTCTAGCTTCACTGAAGCAAAGTGAGGTACTTAGAGATGGGTCATAATTATTCCATAAACAGAAAAAATTGCATCTTCCTTGTTTCTACCTTAGTGTTAAGGCAAGTAGACCTCATAGGAATAGGAGCCTGACATCCTGGCACTCAGGATGAGAATAAATTTCCATGGTTTCTTGATATTCCACAATCTAAGCAGAATTTTGAAGTAATAAAACCCTACATACTCAAGGCAAACTCACAACTTTCTATGCACTGCTATTTTCTATGCCCGACAACATGAATCTAAGTATCAATTCAAAACCTACATTTTTAAGAACTCTTCTTTGTAAGTTACTATATTATCATTCATTTCTAGAGATTCATAAAGACCTCTTCAGGAGAGTGCAGTCTGAAGCTGCTAAGCAAAGTTATCTCCTTTTCTAGATGCAGAAATGTAACTTGCCATTTGCCTTGCTACACTTCAAAACTGTAAACAATGAAATTAAAAAAAAAAACAAACAACAAACCAGACTAAACTGAAGGATGCTTGCAAGAGCTTGAATTTCCTCTGACCTGCAAGTAGGAAGAAAAATAATTTATACCTACCTCTGAAGCCTCTAATAATGGCCTTGAATAGTCTCCTCCCAGACTGTGCCATGATCTTTGCCTGCAGATTGGTGGAACCTACAGAACATAAGGAGGGGGGGAGTAAAAATGGAATCATTCACAACATGCACTTCACATTCAGAGAATATTAATCTAGTTTATGTAAACAAACATAACAAAAACAAGGCAGATGGCTTTGGTTTTCAACAACTGACCACAGAAAAAGAAAACTGGTTGGGAGCAGCTGTAAAATAAATTACATTCAACCATTAAAAATGCTAAGTGACAATGAACCTTTCCTTTCCCTGAATCCGTTTCTTTTGTAGCATTAAAGCTCAAAGTTTTCCCTTTCCTCTCATTTTAATTTTATCCCACATTGTCTTCTGACTTCTTCCAAATATTCTTCTGTTCTGTTTTTCACTATGAATTCTTATCCTTATAGGTTCTGCCATTTCTAATTCCTCTTAGGTCAGCTCATGTCATGCTTGTCACATTGACCACAAGGCTAATCAAAGCACTGGGACGATCAGAAATTAGAGCATGGCTGACTACAAGTTTTAGGCAGGCAGGGCACAAGATACCCAGTATTCACATATCTGTTCATGGATCTTTAATACACACACAGCTAGGTACCAACTGTGGCATGCTTTACATGTTCTGTTGAAAACAATTAATTTTCCATAAGGGTTTCAAAGGACCATTTATCTTCCTTAGACCAACTAGGTGGCAGTGCTTCCCCTGGAGCAAAACAGGGATCCCTCTTTTGGTTAGCAATGATGGTGCCACATCATCTTTGACACATTCAATATTAAACCTTTTATTGCTCTGTTGCAATACTAGCCATACACCTCACACTATATAAAAACCACAGAGCAAAATAGCAGAACTACTGCTCATCAGCCCAAGGGAAAGGACACATGTCAAAGAAGAAAAAAAAAAAAAAAAAGAACTTGATCATAAAAAAAGGTATTTTTAACCTTGACAAACAGCAGCACCATCATATATTTTATACCTTGCCTTAAACATTCCTTTGCTCTTGTCCCAAGACATACACCATAAATTACAATTTAGTCGGACATTTTTAAGAAAATGAAGATAATTCCTCTACGAGTCACCACATTGGACCTGTTTATTTCAGACATTTCCATTATATGACATTACAGGCAGAGAAAGAGTAATCATTACAATTATACATTTTGCACTTAGTAGAGCTAACTGGCCTGGGTGAACTGCCCTGATGCTTCCAAGACCTGGGTTAAATGAAGGAGCTGCATTTATAAAGCACTTTGTTGTAGATACACTCATAACTTTACAGTTTCATGCCAGCACATAGGATTCCATCTAAACTAATACAGTCTCCATATGAACAGTGACAGTTTCATAAAACGTAATGGAAAAAGAGAATAACTTCAAGATGCATCAGCATATCCCAGGTTACTGCAAATTAATGTAATCATTACAAAGGCATGGTTACGTTGGATAAGAGTTCCCACCAACATGCAAGAGGAGGAGTAAGCACTCCTAGCAGTGACCACTATTGTGGCATCTAAGAAGTACCTAGAATCCAACATCAAATTAAGTTGTACAACCAATAGAAAATGCAGGTGTTCTCTAATTCAGCAAAGACAGTTACATCAATACAACTCCATCTGCTTCACCAGTCAGAGGCCATTTGGAAGCATGGATGAAACTATGATGATTTAGAATTTAGCGGAGACATGATCCAGGGTGAGAGGCTTAATACCAACAAGTCCTACATTCACACCAATGAGACTGAGTTCCTGTCTCCTACAGCCTAAAGTGCAGTATGTTGAAACCCTCAGCATCTTTATGCCAGCTTTTATACTACTTTAAAAACACATGATGCTGGTAAGTGTCTGTTAAGACACCATACCAAAGAGAAGTTCAGGGGCTGATGAACCACTACTCACAACTATGCTTTGGCTTCTCTGAACACAGTTGGAACCTCTCCTAAGCAGTACCATTCTCTCCTGCTTGGACTTGGAAGAAAAAACCTTGAGTACTGTAAGAACTAAAATTCAGGTACTTAACTCTGCATTTTTTTGTTGTTGTAGGACATGGGAGTACACAACTGATGATGCAACAGCTATTAGAAAGAAGCTATTTACTGTTCTTCTAAAGTATACTCATAGGGCATCATAAAAATATTTTACTAATAATTCATACCCTTTGACCCCAAAGTTTGCAAAGTTACCTTCTGAATGATGTATGAGACAAACAACATCACAGAAACAACTTCTACTGAAACACCAGCAGATGTGGTCTCAATTCCTGGATTAGATAGCCTACTTACTTGACTGAAGCTATAAACTGTCATGGGGTTGAGAGACACAGCAAAAGCATGACAAGATTTACTCTAGGTACACAGGAAAACTTTTTATTTTCAGTCTTGAGCCTGGAAGACTGCAGGTTTCAATCGTCTCTCAAGTTCCTGCTAAAAAAACCAATTCTCAGCAAAGAATTAAACAAGATGAACAACTTCACCGGTAAGTCTTCCAGCCATCGCAGCATTATTAACAGAACTGTCTAAATGAGTGGGACTGAAGCTTACTCTGTCACTCTCTGCACATCCTGCAGGCAGACCTGGGACTCCAGTTCCCCTCACTACAACTCTTTCCTCAGAGATTCAAGACTACAAAGGAAAGGCATACTTGAACCTCACTGCAACAGTAAAAGTAGCAGGTTACTGCTTTAAAGGAGCAGAAGCATGTCCTGCTTATTTCTGAATTTAAGAAATTATGCAGGGAACTTTAATTCTGGCAGTTCCTAACTTTTGAATGCCTGACTCTGCACCATTATGTTCTTTTAATGTATTTCTGGATATGATTCTATATACTCTAAAGGATGAAACAGATGTCTACTACTGATTGCACATAAAAGTCATGTTGCTAAAGTGTCATGACTGTTGGTAGTTGTTTAAATACTATAAATGCAAACAAACAACAGAGATTAAACACATTTGCACAAGGTCAAATCCACACTTAAAAGCTTCTCTCTGGAGTATGTTACATACCATTCCAGATGCACAGCACTAATCTAATGGGATGGGGCTTTTTTTAAACTAACTGTAATAGAAAACTGAAGGTAGGATTCAAGTACCTGTGCAGTATTCAGGTCCCACTGTTAATTTTGTTGAGTTTGCAAGGCAAAAAAAGAAAAGATGAACAGGAAAGAGCAGAGGAAGATGAGAGAAAAGGTGAAAATATTCTGGTAGAAATACAGACTGAACTGTCACCAATATGAACAACATGAACTTAACTGGAGTTACGCTTAACAATGGCCAGCGTGCAATTGCTCTGTACACATACCCAGAGCAAATGAAAGCAAGGTTAACAAAAAGATACCTTAAGGATTGTTTCCACTGTAACATCTTACTAATATACCCTCACCTCTGCCTTGTTTTGGCAAAACACATCTCAATGGCAAAACAGAAAACCCTGTTGCTTACCCTGTGCCCCCTCTGTATTCCCCAACTGACTTTCAAGATCAATTCCTGTATTTCCATCTGTTCCACTTCATTATATATCCTTCCTTGTAACAATTTTCAGTATTACTAGATGTCCATTTTTATAGACAGACATATGGGATTGCTGATCTGCTCTGCAGCAATACTTCCTCTATAAAGGGATTCTGAAAATTCAAGGAATTTCAAATACTCTGTTACAAAGCATATGCCTGTCATTAAGAACTGCTGACTAAAGGAAACGGTTGATTAATAGTTCCTATGCATCAAGTTGTTCAACTGCACCAAAGTCTAGAGAAGAGAATTCAGCAACGCACACAGACATATAAAATGACGTCTGAACAATAAACATCAGTATAATTTTACAGAACAGAGCAGGCTTCAGGTAAAAAAAAAAAAGGCAAAATATAAATAAATTTAACAAAAATACCTGAAGCTTCTCTTATAAGCACTTCCAGAGCAAGGGATAATACTAAGTTATGCAGAAAAACACATTCTTACCACATCATGTGACAGCTGGAAGGGCAAGATAATGCAAGGGAAAAAAAGCCTCATCTGTTTTTTACCGTTATACTTACAATAACTTACAAAGCCCCACTCTATACAACTTCCAAAGTCTTCTCTGAAAGAAACCCCTCGGTGTATTCTTGACTTACAGGAGACTCCTAGCAAAATAATCCTTAGTTAAAGGCTGTTGGACCTTTTCAGTCATATGCTATTTTCCTTCCATTTAAGTTTTAGATCAAACAGAATTTGCTATTGATTTTATTTTGGATGCAGGCAAACAGTTGTACAAAAAAACCCCTAAGCTTCCTAGAAAAAAAGTCCCCAAACAACAGTCTTTGGTTACTTTTCAAAGTTTACCAAGCAGGCCACATCCAACATGCCCATTCTGTCTTAATACTCAGCAGAGATACTAAATTCAAAACACAAGTTTTGACACGATGAAGCCCTACCTACTCCAACCACAGAAGCATGAACTGAAGGAGCTACGTTTATGAAATGCATAATGATCTCAGTATCAGGAAATGGAGTCTTATCACTGTTTCACAACATTTAAGATACCTCTTTTCCCCCTCCATAAATTTAGCCATTCCCTCTCCAGGATACATATGTTACACGTCTTATTTATCAGAAAAGCAAGAATCTAATAAAAACTACTGAAAAATATAAGTGTGAGGGAAGAAAGACATGGATCTGTAATGCAACAGCACCCAAACAACTCTACTATATTTGAATCTCATTGTACTAAACACCATGGAAAATACATATATCGTATCATAAACCAAATAAGCTTACAATTAATTGTAAGCTTAAAAAAGCTCACAACTGACACGAAACAATAAAGATGTGGGATTAAATACTGCACAGGTGCAGAGTAGAGTAGAAGGATGACAAGCAAGTGTTTGAAATGATCTTTTTCAAAAAGAATGGCTAGTAACTTTGCTTTTGTGGTCTGTCCCACTAGAACTTTTTCCTTCCTTTAATGACATTTTTTCTCATGACTTAAGCTATGGCTATACAGTTCAGCAGTCTGAGCTGTAAAAGGAACAACTCTTGACTGACACAGTTACATTGTCACAAACCACTGTTATTTGTGGAGTTTTATCAATAAAAGCACAACTGGTGGTTGTACAGCTGATTTTACTACAGCAGTGAGAAACACTGTGTTGCTGGTATACCCATGTCACATTAGATGTCCCCTCCTGGGAAGGCCCTTACTATTTAGGAACACTTTTGGGAAGACAGGCCATTAAAGTCAACTATCTGGATTTCACAAGTGGTTGGGTCCTGCCAGTCTTCCATCCCATGTGAGATTAAGAGGCTGGATCACAGGCATTTATTTAACATTTACTGCTCTTCGTTATACTCAACAAGCTAGTGCAAAATCTAACCCGTATTTGATACCTAGAATATAGCAATAAAGGTAATAGAAGAGCTTTCCCACTCACTAAAGTATATATACTGAGATGTCATCACACTGTAGCCTGGAGGCTTTCACAAGAACACATGCTATAAAACACTATTTTCATTAAACCTTACACCCAGATGACTGAAGCATGCAGCTTAGGACCACAGCAAACAAGTTTAAATTGTTTTAAATGCAAAACCAGGTGTGTTTCTTCATTTTTTTCATATATAGAAAAGCTTTCAGAATAAGCCCATTTAAAATATTTACAGTCCTCATTAGTGCACAAACATAGCAAAATAATTAACTGAAACTAAAATAGGATGCACATACTTGCTCCCAGAAGATTTTTTTAAATGCTGAACTACGTAATTTATAAAATCAATGGCTAATCACTCTTAAGTACAACCTGCTGGAGTGCCTAGCCAACTTCTGACAGTTACTTCTGTTGGCGCAGGCACAATACTTCTTGAACTAGCTGAAAAATGAGAAGAAAAAAACAGGAAACCGAAATCACAGAACAGTGCATTTTCCTCTGTCAGCAAATTTAACTAAATGTTAAAAATTTTTATGTCAATCAGTCTCAAAATTTTGAAGGACATTATAATCAAAAACTCCATTAGGTTTGAGCCTCCTGCTAGATAATAATCAAATAAATGTGCACAACACACATAAAATGTGTTGCCTATTTATCATAGTGTGGCACAAAGTTTTTAGTTAAAAAAATGTAATATCTAGCTTGTGCATTTAATAAATTATAATCTTCATCCAGAGCTTGATGTATAAGTGAAGTTAAAATTAATTGCCAGAATGTAAAAGAAGAAATGCATAACTAAGCACTTTCTAACACAGAAATGCCTAGAAACTAAAAGGCCAAAGAGATAAATACATATATATATATATATATATACACACACACACACACACTACAGACACGGCCTTAGCTTTGTAGTTCAGAAAATTTAGTGCAAATCAACTTTAGCAACATGCAGCAATTAAAACTTATCAGCAAGGATTGGTATTTCTCACATGAAATTAAAAACATTCAAAAGGAAAACAGGATCATAATACTTTTATACATGACAACACCATTGTTTATTCACTAACATCTGATATAAGCTTCCAGGAACACTAGACAATACTGAGCACCCAGATATATTTTAAGGTATACAAATACATGGGAAAGATATTTGGTCTGCATTAACTTCAACTCTCAGCTTTTTATCTTGGCCAAGTTTCAAAACTACCCCCCCCCCAATTTACTATTTCAGTCCTGCTCATCTTACTACTAATTAATACGAACTGGACTGTAGTCCATGACAGAATTCTGCCTGTTAGAGGCAACTGATCAAGGCAGATGATAATGAAAAGCTAGCCAGAAACAGCGGTACTTGGGGGGGAGGGAAGAATTTTTTTTTGTTTAAAAAAAGGTTATTATCAAACAGAAGTAACAGCTATCCGAGAGTTTACAGGAAGTTCATTCACTCGATCTTTGAGATACTCTTCCTTCGCTCACTCTGAAAAAGGCACATGAATTCCTGAAAGCTGCACTTAGTCAATTTGAGGCACACACTCAATTCTTATAGTAAAAAAAAAAAAATAAAAATCATTCACTGGAACACATTACAGCCTTCCACTGCTGACAGAAAGAAGTCCAATTTCAATTTCCTTTCCCTACATTAACAGCAAGATTAGCTGTCAGCCTAAATTATTCTCTACACAAGCGTTCAGCACCCGTTCAAAGGCATTGCTTTTTAATGCTTGGCCACAAAAAGGTGATCAAATGCTCGAACACACCGTACATACACGGAAGGGTGACCTAAACACGACAGCAAGGGAGGGGGAGGTTCAGCATGAACTTGTCTGAGCCCAGACTTGCCCAAGAGTTTATCAGGCACGGCCAAACGAAGGGAGCGCCACGCCATGCCCCCCCCAGCCGCGCTGTGAGGGGCTCCCCCGCCGGGGCGGCCTCCGGGAGCGAGGCGGCGGCACTGGCCCCCCTCCACAGCCCCACCGGGCCCCCAGCGCTGACAACCGGGCAAGGCAAGGCGGAAGCAGGCCGTCCCCGCTGAGCCCCTCCTCAGCCCCTCCCCGTCCTCGGCCGG
>NW_020799100.1:9892064-9895443 GCF_003259725.1 Athene cunicularia | reverse complement strand
TGGAGAGGAGGTGATTAATTTTGAAAAAGGGATTAAAAGTGGGAAATGCTAGCAGCTTGGTTTACAGATAACCGAGGGGTGATTATACCCTGTGCTGTGAACATGTAAGAAGGGAGAGAAATTATTAATGATGAAAGAAGGAAGGAGAACTGGAAATAGGGGGATCAAATGAAATGGAGAAAAGCTGAAGATAAGTAACTGGCAAGTAATTGTCATCATGGAACTGTGACAGGATACTTGGTATCCCCTCATTTAAGATGTTTAGGCTGAAAATGGCTAAGGCATGAGAATATTATCTGCCCTGAAAAATCTGGCATCACTTATCTGTGTACAGACGTAACAACATCAAGTGGCTATGTGGTATTTGAGGGATAATTTTATGATTAATAATTTTAATATTCCATTATCATGGACTAAGAAAAAATCAGCCTTAGAATTTCTACTTTCTGTGCTAATGCACAGCATTTTATTTTGCCCACACTTTTAAGGCTAATAAAGTGCTTAATATGTTTGACATTAAAATTTTCCCTGCAAATTTTGCCTTTACTTGCTGTTCTTTCTTCAGTAACTCTCCCATGCTGGTGGTTTCATTTCCTCCCGCTACTATTTCAGCCTTTTTTCCAGTTATGATCTTCTCTTTCTCCTTCTGATACCAGTTTATTTACAGGATACTGGATGACTGGTACCTGTACAAGGCACTGCACAAACCCCAAGAGAGACACGGAAAGAAAAAGAGGCCATATATACCTACTGTGGTCAGAAACATGGCAACCCCTTCTCTCCCAGTGACCTCACCAGAAGAACAAAGCTTATGCTGTAGACAGAGAAAGCTAACAGACAAATTTTATAAACTTATACAGTTCAAATTTTTCTGCCAAAAAACCCCAAACAACTGTTTCTCTGCAGATTTAGTGTAGAAGTGGAGGATCTCCTTGGAGACAGACAGAAATCAATGCATGCTCCAGAGCTGTCATCAAGAAAAGTTTACAGAGGCAGCTCTGCAGAGGAAATATAAGCCCCAGCACACAGAGGCGAAATAACACCTTATTTAGAGTTTATTAAATTTTTTAAGTTCTTTCTCATTAAAGATGTTCAATATGATTATAACATTGTAATGAACTTCACTTATAGTGACAAGTACCTGTTTCTTCAAACTTAAGAAAGCAGAGTTCCATTTCATAAAGACTATTTATAGTACTAAGATTTATAACAATTAAACATTCTTATAAAATGGGAAGAATCAACACTGAATGCCAGATAATCAGTATGCCAAGGGGAGACTGAAACCTGTATTTCGTATGGTAATGTTGACAATTCTAGTTGTGGCAGGCATCAGACTAAATGAAACTGCTGCCAGAGCTGTGGAAATCAAAATCAATTCAAGAGTCAGGTTAGAGGATAAAGAAAAGTGACAATGCTTAATCACCATTTAGAATCAATAGTACTGGAAGTGTATGACCACAAGAAGGTGAATGTTTCACCAAAGTTTATGAAGAAAGTGGGAAAATTAATGGGAAGAAATTAATGTGAAGAAAATTAAAAATGGGAAAACAGGACAAGATGGGGGGTTGTAGAATCTCTCACCCAGAGATATAAAATTGGTTTTGACAGGTGTAATATGTGCTGAAAGGCACAGTACTGATTTGTAGGTAGGGACACTTGTACTTTTTTCTAGAAACATATGAACTATAAATCGTCAGATCTTACATTTAAGAACAGTGCAGGTACACGTACATTTGAAGAGCAGTGTGAATTATGTTTTGTAGTCAATTAAATAGGTAGCATAAATGAGCTGTATTTTAAAATGTTTCATTACATTACAAAAATGGCATTTTGATTTTCTTAAAAAAACCATGTTTTTATTCACCTTAACACTAAGCAAGTCTTGACTTATATTTTATTACAGCAAACAGGTTACATGTTGTATAGCTGTTAGCTGTTTTACAAATTATTTTAAATGTATCATGTCAGTTAGTTCCATTACAGATAACATAAGGCTACAAAACAATCCTAACCAGAATGCCAGCCACTAAAAAAGCCTGTTTAGCCTCTCACACTACAGCCACAAGCCACCCTAATTACCAGTGACTAATTTGTTGGAGTGTTTCCATTTTTATTGCTTCAAACACTTTGCGATGGATTTTAACACTGTGCTAAGCATACATCTTTTGAAAAATTACACCCATTACAGGTCTGAAGACCACCTAGGACAAAGTCCCCTGTATCCAAGCAAAGACAGCGGTTTTCCCTCTGACCATTGTTAGGCAGGGCTGGCACAGCACTGGGATCTGAGAAGACACTTCCTCAGTAAGCCATGGTGCAGGCACATGGCATCAAACTCAGCTGGGAGTAGCTTCATGCAGACAGTGTATGCGGTGTTTTCCCTGGAGCCTCATGAGCCCCTCTCAGCTGCAGGGTCCACTGAGCAAGGAGCTGAATGCCACCCTGCTGGGCCTGCCGTGTGTTGCAAAAGCTTTACTTCAAGGGGTTTTAATTTATAATTGGTGATTTTTTTTATTTTTTTTTTTAATTTGGGTGTGGTGGGGGAAGTTGTGGGGTTTTTCTGTTATTTTTCTTGTATGATCTGTCATACATTTTGGTTATGCCATCTCAGCCTGCTCAAACTCTTTACATTTTTGCCCAGTGTTGTATTGGTATTACATTCTCATTGAGTCTTTCTAAGATTAGCCTTGCATTATTTTTATTCTGAATATTAGCCATCTGGCACTGTGTGCTGCAGTATTTAGTGCTACAAATAATAATGAAAAATATGGTAATAGCTCATGATACTTTACCGTAAAAATATAAGACAGAGGGTATAAAGCTTTGGGCGTATCATCTTAAAGCTGCCAAAGCATGTTGTTCCTTCTGCCCTTGCTTTCCAGAAATGACTCTTTGATTGGAGACAGCGGTGGTAATACAGGAAAGCCATTGGTTAATGCACATTAATGAATCTGCATTTCTTGTAGTTAATGAACTACAGTCCTGAGGAAAAATGGGTAGGGAAAACTCCAAGATTTACACCTTCCTGTTCAGGTAGATGTGGGCACATCCAAGACACACAGAAATAAAGGATTTGACTTCCGAGATTCTGGAGAGGGCTCTGTCTTTTCCACATCAGTCAAGCCCCGTAGAAATGCTTGACCTTTAAACAACATTTCCTTCTGTCTCCCCACATCAAAATATGGTGACGAGTCTGTTGCACATTCAGCAAAACTTGTTCTTGTTGCAGTTCAGTTGCATAATTAGATGGAGCTTAAAAGAGGTCAGAGCTAAACTTCAGTGACTCTGTAGGCTGATGCAGAGGTGAATTGCAACTAACTCACAGAACTTGCCAAGCTTTCAGGGCTTCAGGAAAATAGTTTGAGGATGTTTAGGT
>NW_020799100.1:9875346-9883934 GCF_003259725.1 Athene cunicularia | reverse complement strand
TGGCACTCCAAATATACATGGCCATAATCTGATCCTAATTATGAGAATTGTAAATTTATAAATTAAAAACTACTCCCTGTTTTAGCATAAAACTGTGGCTGGGGACAGGTTCTTGCTCACAATGGAAGTGCTTCATGGTTAGTAATGTTATTCTTGAAAAATAGTAATCTAAGGCAGTAGTAGTAGCAGCAATTGTAGTATGTTGTTTCGTGACCCTTAATTTCACTTTTGCATTTTTTATTGATGTGTCACATAGTATTCTGGCTGTCCAGCACATACTATCTCTGTCTTCTTAACACATTTTCACATTAGATTATTCTCATTAAAATGATCTGAAAGTTGAAATGTGTCCAAACTCATCTGTATTTGAAATATTATCTCTGCTACCAGGAGTAATTGCTCCTCTCGTGACTTCTGCTTCTAGTATCATATGTCCTATGCTGACCAAGAACGCTATGAAAATGAAGAAAGGCCAGAGGTGCAAAGGCAAATTCTCGCCGAAATTGCAAGGAAGTTGCCGGTCTACACCAGAACAGGGAATGGAGGTCAGCTAAGCAGAGAGTTTTGTTTCTCTCAAACTAATCAAGCATGCTAAAGTAGCATATGCTGGCAATTCGGATGATACTGCCGACCAACAGGGTATTCCTAAAGCCACTGCATGCACCGTGTAACTTCTTGTGCAAATAATTTTAGTGCATTTTCGTTCAGGATTTATGTTTGGGAAAACAAAAGAGCCTTGAACACTTCCATTCAAGTGGAGTACCAAGTGCTGCCTTTGAGAACGAATATATATTTACAGTTTAAAACCCTACTTACATTGTATGTGTTTAGAAATAGTAATAGTGACAAAATCCTTAGTTGTTTTTACTTGAAAAGGAGTCTATCTTAGAGATTCAGGACATAATTATTTGAACAGATTTCTGGACCTTGTTCTGTGACTGAATGCATACTGTGCTCATTTCAAAGATTAGAAGAAATCCATGTTCATATTGGAGGCTCTGATGTGTTAATTTCTGCCAGAGAAGCCAGAGAATTCTGAAGTAAAAAGCTGCTATAGAGGCAATTACCAAAATGGAATGTACGTAAAGTCTGAGTAAATGTGGAAGCCAGAGGGAAATGTACAGTTTTGTTGTATCCCTTTTAAGCTGGTTCTATGCTTTGCAGTGAGGATTGTTCCCCACATCTGCAGGTCTCCAGGAGAATTCTGAGCATTGCTTATCTGATTATGTCCTGGCAGCAAAACTCAGCTGCAAATGCACTCATCTTTTGAAGTGGTAGAGGGAAGAACACGGATAGTTAGGAAACGAGCAGAATGTTAACTAACATGTGAAAAGAACACTGTTCTATTCTTTGCTATTAATGTGCCTCTAATTTCAGGTATTCGATTCTGTGATAGGTGCCAGCTAATAAAACCTGATCGTTGTCACCATTGTTCCGTTTGTGCTGTGTAAGTTCCTGGACTGTTTTTCACTGAAGTAAATATCGTCACCGCTGAGTTATGTGAACAGGCTGGTCCTCCACGTGTCTTTTTACACGGAAAGGTGCCTGAGTACCTCTGGTCCAGCTGCAGTCAGCAGTGGATGTTGGTGTGTGACAGCGGTACCATGGGCATTGCTGCTATTTGTGGCCCTGAAGTGTTTGCTGTTCCCACACCTACAAGGGTATCAGCATTAAGTCGCTAGAAAGCATGTGCCATCTAGTGAAAATTAACTGTTTAACCTAGGCAGGTTAAACTGAAGTATGGTTTTGACTTTTTTTTTTAATATTCCAAACAAAGTTTTAAGCCCTCTAGGGCAGAATTTATTTTCAATGATACCTACCTTAAAAAATTCAAAGAGATATTATCATCTTGAGATAGTGTTGTGTAGAAATCTCACAAAAACTAGAGGCTTTTGCTATTGATCTGCAGTTGTCAATTAAGTACCAAATATAAATCTTTGATTTTTCTTTTTTGTCCCTTTGCAGATGCGTGCTAAAAATGGATCATCACTGTCCGTGGTATGTTCTAGATACTGGTTTGTACTTTTCTGAAAAGAGAGGTTGTTTAAATACATTTCTGCCACAGAACAGACACTGTATGCCTCTCTCGTTTTAGACCATTATGCTGGGAAATTTATAAAATAATTCCACTTTGAAATTGCCTGAAATATTTGGTGTTTTGAAAGCCAGATCACTTGTGTTTGTTCCATGGGCTATGTGTAAAAGAGCTGTTTTATCAATACAATTTAAAGCCCCACTGCTTTGGGTATATAATCGTTTCAGCCTGCAGTTGGTGGTTGCTTTCAATAAAAAGACTTGCACACAGATTGTTTCTGGAATGATGCCTGTCACTTGTGCACAGTCAGGGACAGTTTGTATAGACTGGTGCATGGATGACTTAAGCTTTATACTTTTTGAGAATCGGTGCCACTAAATTTCTTAAACTCCTTCTTTTTTTTTTGAAAAAGAAGGTTTCAGAAATCAGAGGCAACACAAACATTTCCCCACCTGAACCTCCCTGGTAGTCCTAAATTGTAGGGGATATTTCAAACGGGAGTTTTGAGGCAAATACCTACTATTTTTGTCTGCACTCCCTTGTTCCTTTCTAGAGTTGTCCTGTTGTCCTGTGCATGGAGAATTACAATCAAATTTGGGTTTATTGGGTTTGTATGTCAACAAACAAGCAGTGGTGAATCTGGCTGCTGAGTTTTGCAAATGGATCAAGTAACACAGACACCCCAGATCTCGTTACCTTTGGAGACAAGAAACAGTCACGAGTAATTAGAGCCTGCCTCTGTGACAAGTTCACCTGCGGCACCAACTTTAAAGCAGATTCCAAAATTGTGAACTGTCCTTTTACTTGGCATAGCAAGAAGCGGTCAAGTGAAAAGCAGAGACTTCAGTTCTATTTCATTTTGACCACTAAGGGGAGCTATGTATTGAGGAAATCACGTTGTAGAATCAAGAGGCTTAATAAAACCCCCCAAACTGTACAATTCATTGTGTTACAACCGTGTGCTGTACATACCCTGACTTCAACTTTGCTTTTGTTCTCTAGGGTGAATAACTGCATTGGATTTTCTAACTACAAATTCTTTCTACTGTTCTTAGCCTATGCTTTGTTGTATTGCATGTATATTGCTGCAACAGTCTTCAAGTATTTCATTAAGTATTGGACAGTAAGTTGTGAAACCTGGTTACTTTTTCATATCCTATGAGTCTGGTGGGGTTTAGTCACTCTTGGTACTTTTTTGCTTTCAGTCTCCACTGAGAGATGGTCTGCATTTCTTGTGTAAGCTATTTCCTTGTGCCCTTTTTTTAAGTATAACTCCCATTATATGTCTGAAATGCACAAAGCAAGAGGCAAATAGACTTCTGGAATTTCAAATTGTAGGGTTAGCTTCTGGCAAAGAAGATATATCCTTTACCTGGTCTTGTGTTTGCATGCATGTATCTCACAATCTTTGGAAAATTACCAGAAGTTTCTTTCTTTGGAGAAATCTAATGTCATTCAAAACAAGACACACTTCACCGAAAGAGAGACCACGATTGCTCTTTGGAAATATGTTCTCGTGCTTTTTCAATACACATTAGGATACATCATGACTCATAGCACTGAAATCAGAGGTGTTATAGAGGGATAAACACCATATGAGTTAAGTTATACTCTTAGATATAAATGTGTTAATCTTCCCATCTCTAAATACAGCTGCTGTTGTCTGGCCATATCTCTGTGCTTAAAAAGAACCCCTAAACTTCTACTGATTATGGGAATAATTGTCTTCTAAACAGAAATTTTTAGCTGTCAACATTTGATGCTTCTAAACCGGTTGCAAGAATACTTCCTATATATTTGTCATATTACAGGAAACCATTAATCATGGGTAGGTGGTATTCTTTGATGTTGATTCCTGACCTGCAGATCCTGAGGTTGCTATCATGCTGCTTAATGTAACTGACGGTTTCCAAAATCTTAATTTCTTGAACAGTATCTGCTCCCTTCTCTCCTCTGGCATCAACATGTAACATACTGGCACTGATCTGTACATATTTACTGGAAAATATCAAAAAGCCTTGTTCATTTTCTAATCCCCACATGACTCCTTTCTCAATTTAAAAGTTGACGGTAACAAGGTACGCTTCTCATTCAATTCCTGATTGTCATTCATATGCCAGCAATGCCACTGACAGCTCCTGTAAGAGTCTGGCCTTCCGTCTCTAGGTTTTTTTTACATCCCCTCTGCTGCTAACTCTGTATAGACTGTGTTTAAGTAACTTAACTTTGCTCTGCATTAATTTATTGAATTTCTGTTGTTTTAATGGCTAATCAGTTACCTAAGATGCCTCCGGGGATGCTGGTGGGACAGTAGCAGGAATAGTTTCTTATGCTAAGAAAGGCACACAGACGAGCTCTGTGGCTGCACAGATGGCATGAGCAAAGGCTGAGAAGTAATTTTTAACTTCGAGCTCCCCACAGCCTCTCTGTCGATGTGTGCTTATGAGGACCTCTGGCACTTGACTCTTCCCCTGTAGAAGGGAAGAAGTGTTTCTTCTGCTTGTAAGATCCCACTTGGCTTTTAAACTTTTCCAAACCATCTCTGCTCAGTTCTAAAGCTACCTGATTGCTGTGGCTATGAAGGCCGGGTTTTCTTGGCATGCCTTCTAGGGCAAAAGGGGCAGAATTTTCATATGTGCACAGGAAACCCAGGAGAACATAAACAGGTCTTCAAGAGCTTGTGCTTGCTTCTTTCCCTGTGGGCACAAGGCATGTTTCTTGTGCCTGAGTGGGAAGCTGTGATTGGGCTGGCTCTGTTACATTTGAGGAGCCAGTAGCAAAGCCCCACACCTCCTGCTTTGGTTACAGGAGGGGAAAGGAATCAGAGCATTTCTTTGTCCCTTCTGGCTTTTTATAGTAGGGTGTGACTTTTGTGTATACAAGTTTGAGAACTCTAGATAGGAGTTTTGGAGGCTATCTTTCTTCTCTTTAGAAGCAAGGAATTTCCAGCTCTTGTTTTCTCCTACCACTTGTTCTATGTTGCTTTTCTCTCCAGGGTGAACTGACTAATGGACGTTCGAAATTTCATGTAATTTTCCTACTCTCTGTGGTGGTCATGTTCTTCATAACATGGTGGCAACAGGCGGTGCAATGCCCTGCCAGAACCAGTGTCTTGGCCTGCGGTTGCAGGAAGAGCAGCTGTCGGTGGTGACAGCCAGTGGCAGCTCTCGGATGAGCCACTTCACGGAGCCCAGTATTCTCTGAATGCTTATTTTCTATGATTGCTTTTTTTTAACCAAGTACTGAAACATCTACAATTTGAACTGTTAATTAGCTGACTCGACATGCCCAGTAATAAACATCAATATATCAGACTTCAGCTGTCTGCTTTGTATTTAAGGTTAATACTTCTAGTCCCCTGCGGACAAGAAAATATGTTAAAGGGAAGGGAAGCAGGATAACACAGAGATGGGGACAGTTAAGATGGGAAGACAAATCCATTTGTGGTACAGGCAGATACAACAACAAAAAAGCTCTAAACATTTTCTTAGTATTGCCCTTCATGTCTGAAAGTAATTTATTACAGTACTGAAAGGCTAAGTGCATAGTTTCAACAGTCTACTCATTATTAGTGCAGTAATTCTTTATCGACAAAGTCTACCCATTATTAGTGCAGTAAAACCTTATATACACATACTAAACCAGTCTAGTTGTAAATAGTTACACCCTCTGCAGTCTTCAGTAATTGTCAGTTTTTCCAAACTCGCTGTGATCCCTCAGCGTGCAGGCACCTTCTCCAACTGCCTTGCTGAATGCTAATGAGCTTCCACCTAATTTAACCACAGGAAGACATCTTGTCCACATCAACACCTATTACCAGCTCCAAAATGGGGATGT
Organism: Athene cunicularia; assembly: GCF_003259725.1. Taxonomy (NCBI): domain Eukaryota; kingdom Metazoa; phylum Chordata; class Aves; order Strigiformes; family Strigidae; genus Athene; species Athene cunicularia. The sequence continues at coordinate 9,878,062 of NW_020799100.1, read as the reverse complement.
GAGGCTTAGTAGAGATATGCCCATTGATTTTTTTTTTTTCTTTTAAAAATTGGAAGTCACACCAGGCACTGTAAATTAGAGCAATAAGACAGGCATGAGGACCATTATATCATGTCTGTATCAGGGAACTGTCTTAGTGTTTACCAAATAACTTGAAACCATTCCTAATGCAAGATAGAGAAGGTAAAAATGAAGGAAGAAACTAGATATGGAAATCCATATATTAACAACACAGTATATTTAGAGGCAGCATGAAGCATTATATTAAGGGCACACGTAGCGAAGGGCACCTAGCTATGCTTTAGGCCAGCTCTGAGATTCTTCTCCCTGTCTTCCAGCTATTTGTCTGACAGATGGTGGTATAGTTTTGTGGCTGAGATCCAGAAGTCAAACTCTTTCTGGGATTTAGAATTCATCAAAGGGCGTCTGGAATTAGGACATGTGTGTGTGTATATACATATATATATGTGTGTGTGTGTGTGTGTATATGTTAGGACAAGCTGTCCCCAACTTTTTATTCAGACCTTTCTCTTCTAAGTATTTCCTGGGATTTGTAATTCATTTTAACATTCTCCTTGAAGGGTTTAGTGTGCCCTAGCCCTATGTAAAAATTCTTTAACAACCTATGTTTAGAAATGCTTTTTCCTTGGATGGAGTGAGTTGAAATCATCTTCTATCCATACAATGGGATTGCTTAATATTTCTTCTGGTACATCAACAGAATGTGTTCACAAACCTATTAAAAATATAGCTAGTACCTATTAGCAATGCTCCCTCCATTTGGATACATTCTTTGAACAGTGAAGCTGGTTTCATATAAGCATGTAAGCTGCCAGCGCTGCTTCTTACGAGACTACAAATAAGCATGTAGCTTGTTACTCTTCCTTGATCAGGATTAAATGCAGTCATAATCAAACATATTCAGGATGAGAATAGGTTTATAAGGAATGATATCAACCCTGGCTTTGAGGATTCTATGATAAAAACTGATGCTTCAAAAGGCCTGAATTAATATACCTATGGGAATAATGTGAACCAATTTTTACAGCTTTTTATAAAAACTTTTCTTTTATTGTAGTTCATTCTTTCATTCTGCCCTGTATTTCACAGTTCACATCCATCTGCAAATGTAATTTTTTTCTCCATTCTGACTCCATATTCCCCCATTGATCTATTTTGAAATAAATTGAATAAATTAATTCCAGTTTATTGTCTCTGAAATGCCTTGATTTTATGAGGTATGTAATAACTACACACTGGAATTTCTGTGCTTCTGCATTACACCCTGATGTATAGTTTTTACAGGAAAAAAACTAAGTACCCACTTGCAGTATTTTTTAATAGGCAGATGATGCTCTGAAAGTGTTGAGAAAACATGAGTAAATTAGTCTTCATGCCAACACCCCATATGTCAGGGATGCCATCATTTTCTGTCTTCATTTTGCTGTTGGGGATACTGAGACATCCCTGACACAGCTGTACTGCATGTCAGGGCATAACACGCCCTTGTTCAGCACCCTGACCTTTTTCTCAAGCCCTGGTTTGCTGTCTGCCCAGCTCTTGGAAGGACTGGTGGCTGTACTCCAGAGTATACACAAGTGCACCCCTCCAATTAGTACAATATTAGTTTGCCACAGTTTTTTAGCATTCAATATTTTAGTATTTTAGTATTAGCATCATAATATTTGGTGGTGCTTGGAGAGGTGATGTGGAAAGGTCCAGATTAGATATATTTTACAATTCTATTCGCAAATCTCCTCTGTGCTATTTCCATCCCCAGAGTTTCTATTCCTTCTACTGAGCTGCTTCTGTTATCTTTTCTGAGGGTCAACTCTGGAGCATGCATTGATTTCTGTCTGTCTCCAAGGAGATCCTCCACTTCTACACTAAATCTGCAGAGAAACAGATTTTTTGTTTTTCTGGCAAGCTGCTTTAAACTGTGTAAGTTATACAACTCGTCTGTTAACCTTCTCTGTCTACAGCATAAGCTTTGTTCTTCTGGTGAGGTCACTGGGAGAGAAGGGGTTGCCATGTTTCTGACCACAGTAGGTATATATGGCCTCTTTTTCTTTCCGTGTCTCTCTTGGGGTTTGTGCAGTGCCTTGTACAGGTACCAGTCATCCAGTATCCTGTAAATAAACTGGTATCAGAAGGAGAAAGAGAAGATCGTAACTGGAAAAAAGGCTGAAATAGTAGCGGGAGGAAATGAAACCACCAGCATGGGAGAGTTACTGAAGAAAGAACAGCAAGTAAAGGCAAAATTTGCAGGGAAAATTTTAATGTCAAACATATTAAGCACTTTATTAGCCTTAAAAGTGTGGGCAAAATAAAATGCTGTGCATTAGCACAGAAAGTAGAAATTCTAAGGCTGATTTTTTCTTAGTCCATGATAATGGAATATTAAAATTATTAATCATAAAATTATCCCTCAAATACCACATAGCCACTTGATGTTGTTACGTCTGTACACAGATAAGTGATGCCAGATTTTTCAGGGCAGATAATATTCTCATGCCTTAGCCATTTTCAGCCTAAACATCTTAAATGAGGGGATACCAAGTATCCTGTCACAGTTCCATGATGACAATTACTTGCCAGTTACTTATCTTCAGCTTTTCTCCATTTCATTTGATCCCCCTATTTCCAGTTCTCCTTCCTTCTTTCATCATTAATAATTTCTCTCCCTTCTTACATGTTCACAGCACAGGGTATAATC
>NW_020799100.1:9862034-9875296 GCF_003259725.1 Athene cunicularia | reverse complement strand
CTGCCGCATCAGCAGCCGGGTCTCGCCACCGCTGTCTCGGTATCGAACGCCGAAGGCGGGGCGGGGTGGGGACCCTTGCCCGGTCGCGGTGGCTGCAGGTACTTCTGAGCGCTGTGTCCCGCATCACGTTGGCAGGAAAACTTGCCTCACAGGATACACCACCACCGCCTGCGCCCGGTGCCAGCCAGGCCTGTACAGGTGTCTGAATTCTATATCAAATAAGCACATGCAAATTTCTCACAATATTCAGTGCTGGATAGATGTGTGCTGCACTGTCTTACCAGTCCTCAGAGTATGTTAACGACCCTGTGCCACTCTCCCCTCACACATTCAGTGAGCTTCTGACGGAATAGCAACTGCATCTGCAGAGTTCTTGTGAAGTGGGTTAAGACAACGCAGGTGTAGGAGCACAGACTGGATTTAAAGATTGGTGAAGGACAGGAACTATGTTTGAGAATAAATGGCAGGAAAATCACACAAGTTTGCTGAAGATTGGGACTACCACATCAAAGAAAATGTAAGGGCCAAGTCTTTGTAGTCTGTATTGGGAGTGAGTGGGTGGGGGGTGTGTGGATGTGTGTGTGTTTTAAGTATTTTGGAACAAGGGTGGCCACAAGAGTAGCCTGAGAGAGCTAGAAATAAGAAAAAGATTGGAGAAAAGTGGGACTAGCTGAAAGGAAAGTGAACTGGAATCAGATGTTTGAGGAGCAGGGACTGGAACAAATTAGGCAAAAATAATGGTTTTGGAACAGTATGCTTTGGATAGCATAGGGACTAGACTATGATGTGCTGCGAGGAATGCAGAAGAGACAGTATTGGAGGGAGGCAGACAAGGAGAGAACAGTTTGTTTGCCTAGGGCATATTACCTGCAAAAGAGACTGCCTTTATTGAAGGCACTGTTGTCAGTTTGTGTCAGCAAGAGTCCTTGCTGCCACCATACCTTGTGAGTCATGAAAGTGTTTTAGAAATCTACGTATGACAAACATAAGTAGTGGCCATCAATTAAAAGCACAATTTGCCTACTGTGATGCGAGAACCGTCATCAGGCAGAGGTGTGAAATTAAGTTTATCCATAGAGTGGTCAGGCTCTGCATAAAACCTTCTCTTCCTGCAACACACTGGCTTTCTAAACTCTGCAGTAACAGACTAGGTTCTTGCCCTTGTTTCCTATCTGTCCATCTGCATAGTCGATGTGTTTTGGTATTTCCTGGTTCTTGAGTGCTTAACTTTGTAGCTAATACACTAATATAACACTAGTACATTTTAGTGCAAAGCTAATAATCATCTCTCAAAGACAATATCTAATTTTATTAGTTTACATGAGCCTTGTTTCCTTAAACTAGTGTTTTTTTTAATCTTCAAAGCATTGTGGAAAAACATAATCTCATTGCAGGCAGGAGCACACAGAGGTAGTGCAGTCTGGCTGTAAGGAGGGCGATTGTGGCAAGCCTGTACTAAAGATCTCTGCAGGTGAGAATGTCTGCCTGGCAGCTTCCTTGCAGAGCAGAAAGGGAAGTTGTGAGTGCGCTAAGCAGAGAGAGAGAGGGGAAATCCAAACTAAGCTTGGTGATGGCCTGTGAAAGGTTTTGAGCTTCGCAAAAAGGAAATAGCATGTAGTTTTGATATCTAGGCAAATACTAGCACTGTGGTTATTGTACCCAACTAGGCTTTTTTTTTTTTGTTCTAAGTAGGTTTTGAACTCTCGCAAATATGTTTAATGAAGTTTCTGGTTATAGTGAGCTTATCCAGAAACTAGCAGCTGGTATATTAACTCTGAAGAGGTTTTTTTAGAGCTGCATCAGTTTCGTTGCACAAGACTTTGGTAAGGGGAAGTATAGAATAAGACTTGTAAATAATGAGTTAAATGTACTTTATTGTGAGTGTGGCACTGCCCTGGCAGTGGAGATGCAACTGTCACTTCCAAGCTCTCTTTCCAAGCCATGAGGAAAACTGGTCAACAACCTGCTCAGAAAGGCAGGTGTAGGCTTGGTATGTAAGTACAGTGGGGAAACTTTTATTTTTATGTTCTGTCTCAAAGTCATCTGCACCTCAGTAAATAAGAGACCTCAGACTGGCCTTTTAGTACCTGTCATTCAGAAAGATGCTAAAACATGCTCAGCTGCAAGGCTGAGAGGATTTCTTATGCACTGGTTAGAAACTGTTGCAGTGACCTTTTTCAGGGCAGGTGACATCTGTCTTAAGATGACTCTATGACCACTGTAGCATTCAAACCAAGTGCTAAAAGAAATTCCTCAGAAGAAGTATCATATTTGTGAATAAGCAGCTTTGTAGCTAAGAGGAGCTACTGTTCAAAAAATCCCATTCAAACTGAAAAAGGGTATGTTCACATACACTGCTTGGGGAAGGGGGAAGAGCTGTGTAATCTACAGGACAATTAGATACCTATCACTTTTTCTTTCTGGATTAAAAAAAGAGCAGGTAACACCAGAACTGTCTTAACTCGAGGAGGATATTTGGATTACTTAATGCTGCAGAAGATGCAGGTTCCTGGTATAGCAGTCACCTGAAAGGGCAGAAATTAAAAGGCAAACTACTGGGAGGAGAAAAACAGAACAAAAGTAGGGAAAAAACAGTCAATCTAGGACTTAGTGTGAAGTAAGGAAGGAATAGATACAGTACAATGTAAGTTAGAATCAGGCATGCTTATATATAGCTAATGATGGTCAGGCCAGATGCAGAAGACCTCAGGGACCATAGTGTTAGCTGCTCAGGAAGGTGGAAAGCTCTTTCCTTGTTCCTGAGAGGATTAAAAGAAATCATGACCTTTCAATGGAGTGACTGTCCAGTTTATAAAGAAAAGCCCACCTTCATGTGGCTGGTCATCACGTCCTGTAGTGGGTTCAGAGACAGCTGGCTGAATCAGTAGTGGCTGTCTGATAGACTAAAATGACCATGTATTTATTTTGCTTCATTAAAGTTAACAAGAACTAGGTCTGTGTGCCAGAATCGGGGAGATGGATAGATCACCTCAACTTGAGTGCGCGTGTGTTCGCTTGTTTTTTCCTCAGGCTTGTTCACTTTTCCTTCTAGTGAATGCTTCACGGGTCGGCAGATGCCTTTTACGCTGTGTGTTGGATATGAATTTTGAGCTTTCTATTGGGATGTGAACTGATGCATTTAAGTATTGAACATTTGGGAACAAACAGTTACAGCCTCTTTCTAAGGAGGGTATGATCTCAGAGTCATTTCTGGCCTGCACAGATTAGAACCAGGGATCTGGAAGCTGAAATGAGTAGTGCAGCAGTTTGTAATGTAGAGCTGTGGTTTCTGTAGAAGCAAGTTCATTAGCTCAGTTCGGTAGTGTAATTTTAACTGATTTAACAATAGACATGATGTAAATGTAGGTATTTGAAGGTTATCGTGTCTGTTATATGAGATCATTCTGTTGTGTTCTGCTAAGGCTTTTTCTTCCCTAGGGAACTGAGTGAACAATATAGAAATGAAGACAGAAAAGCAGTAGGGCATGCAGTCCTGACTGCTGTACAGAGTAGGATGATTCAGGAGTGTGTAACTTGCCTGTGATGAGTAAAGATGACTACTGCAGGCAGGAAGGGTGAGATCCCTTTCATGTACCACCCCCCCAGCCCAGGCACTGAAGAAAATTAAGTACTGAAGTGCTGCAGGTAGAACATGGTCCTGTTTCCCAGTTACATCATCTCCACTTAATGGCAACAGTTCATCCAGTGTCTTAAGCTTCTTGTAAAGGCCTTTTACAAATTCTGTTTAGGGAAGTGGCTTTTTTTCAGTCTTGCCTTCGCAGTACCCTGGGTGTCTCTGAAGAAGTTCTGTAAGGTAACTAGAGAAACAGGAATTACTAAGGTGTCAGAGCATGACCTGCATAGCCTACAGCCGTAGCAGTGGTTGTAACTAGTACCAAGTGCTAAAGCAGGAAGAAACCCTGCAGTTAGATTGTGTTACTGTATGTTCCCTAAAAAGTGTACCTTCTCATCTCTTTAAGGCACACAATGTGACTTTAATTGTACATCAGGCATGCTTCCATACCTTCAGAAACAAAATGAAACTATTTCTATTGTTTAACACAATCTTCCTGTCGTTAGCCCTGTGCTACAAGTCAGGGTTTAATGCCTCATTTTTTTAAGCTGTTACTTTGTTACTTTGATTAAGAAGCTGAGGAAGTTTCTAGTCTGCCATGGCTCATTACTTTCTACACTTCTATCTGGTATTTAAGGTGAACAGTTACAGTGTTTTCACATAAGTATTTTTTTCTGGCCCCTAGCAGTTCTCATATTGTGGTGCTTGAAATCTGGTCACAGCTTTCCAGCTGCTGCTGTGCAAGAGGTCTGTCATATTTCAGTATTACTATTATTTTTCTCTCATTTTTGTGCACCATTGCTTTCTGTTGTCCTCCTCCCCTCCAAAACCAGGCATAACTGACTAAGGGTCTTCAGTGAACTGTGCATAAAACCATCTGTGTCTCCTTGCAAAAACAGTTAATTTAAAGCCTAGTAATTTGTATTAATAACTCATAGTATTCACTCTAAACATGTATTGTTTTGCAGTCAAAACCACAGTCTTTGTTGGGTTTGTCTTACCACTCATTCACAAAACATGGCTAAATTTCCTGAAATGCTGCAGTCTGGAATAACCTGGATGCACCACCTACGCGTTTTCTACTTCCATTTTAAAAATATATTTATACACACCCCAGGTGGAAATATGAATCCCTTCAAAAATCTTAATAAAATCAATTTATATAATTGTAGCAGGTTTTGGATTGGGTTTTTTTTTGAGCATTGCTTGTCTGGTTAATGTTGAAGTAGCAAAAAGTCACGAATATCCTGTCATTACCAGAAGGAAGGAAAAAAATCCCAACAAAACAGTGTTAATAGTGTGTTATTAGCACAAGGAAAGAAATTAGCTTAGGCTGACACTCTTTTTAAAACTTTTTTTTTAGCGTGGCTGAGTTACCAGTTGCCTAGGAAATAAGCAGACAAATGTCTTGACTTTCACTCATGTAAACGTAAGATGTTGCAGAATCTTGTGGATTAAATGATGCAAAACTCTATGGTATTTAAGGAGATATCCAGAGTATCATGCTTTGAAAGTAAGAGGGGTATGCCTGCTGTGATTAATAGAAAATTTCATTTAAAAGTACCTGCTTATGATGTTGATGCTTTGTCTTGAGTGTTTTGAAGGCTAGCATAGTGTGTTGGCTCTTTAATTGGAAAATTGTCCTACTCTTGTGCAGTGAGAGTTGGTCTTGACATGGGAAGCAAGGTGTTAAAAACTGCTTTTAAAATTCAAGCTTTTAACATGGCCTACAATGGCAGTGTGTAGCAGGAGGAAGTGAGCTTGTTCTGGCTTCTGAATGGGCCCAAAGCTGCACAGTCACACGGGCGAAAGGTTGTGCCTAAACTAATACAACAGCAGAGAGGTGTTTTCATGGGAATACACGTTAATCCCTGCTCATTTTAGTCTCAGATTCACTAATCTAGTCACACTATGAATGAATTCCAGATAAGATATATCCTGCTTATCAGGTGTGTTGGTCTCAGGGCTAGGGATCTGCGTTATCATTGTCCCCTGGTTTCTGATTGACTTAAGAACAGGCGGAGCAAAGCTTTCTCGCTCAGAGCTGTAGGGAGTGTACCAGGTTGGTGCACGTCTGAGCTTGTGAGGTGTTTTGGGGCTGAGCTGGAATGGTAGTACAATGGAAAACTTACAGAATATCATCCTTATGCTTGAATTGCTACTGGTACAGTGCAGCAGTGTTGCCAGTAGTAAGAGGCAAACCCCTGCCTTAGCTCACTGCATCTCAATCTTTGCCACCAAGCACAAAACCCGTGAAGCAGAATCTCTGTGTGATATATTTTGTGTATGGTAGGACACTCTTCTCTGAACTGCCTTTAGTATATATTGCCCTTGAATTAATATTATATTTAAGCAATGTCCTTAAAATTATTCCCCAGTTTAAAATATAAATTATTACTTTTTTCAGGAAATCCAGTAGAGGAGACTTCGTATTTTCTGCCGATCGTCTGGTAGGTGAAGAATTTCTCCTTCTTGGTATCGTACTTTGTAACTCTTCTATAAGATGGGTCTTTCAGGACAGAATAATGGTGGTGTGCGAGCAACTTTTCTACACAAAGGAAATGATGCTTGACAGCAACTTTCTATATAGGGACTTATGTTCTCTACTATGGACTGCTTTTATCTCAAAGGGTTCCAGAAGGCATGTTATTATCAAACACAACTACTTCAGGACAGAGAGCAGTAGTAAGAAGAGAATACTGTTTAAAAACAGATGCACAGAGGCTAGAGATAATTCAGTTTTAATTTGAAACACTACTTTTGATCTTGCGACCAGAGCTGTACAATTTCTTCCAGTCTGGATGTTACCAATCGCTTGCATGCAGGAGTGCCTCCTGGCACATGTTGTGTATTAGATTAGTCGCTCTGGGTGCATCCATACGGGGAATTTGTTTTTGGCCATATGGTAGTTGCTAGCAGGGACAAAGCAGTTTCAAGTTTTCACACATTTTAGTAAGTCAGAACAAAGACTGCTGGGAATGCAACCTTTACCTCATCTAAATTACATGCTTAGAGAAAACCACAGCACGCCCACACGTATACTTCCTTGTATTCATGAGGGTGTTTGCTGTTTGCAAATCCATGTTCGTTAACAAGGAAAGTCTTTTCTTTCCCCCTCTAGCAGATGAGGCCAGAGACCATTCAATTAGACCATTTGCTACAGCAGGCAGGTTTCCTGTGATGAGTCCAATCTTAATCCATGCCTGATCCAGGCTTGCTCAGGGCTTTAGATATGACTGCAACCTAAGATTGTGACTGCAGTGGTTTTTGTTTTGCAACTTTTTCACTTTCCCCTCTGCTTTTTCCTTCTTGAGGATGTTTCCTGCATTCACCAAGAGCAGTAAAGGCCCAAGCCAACAAGTCCCATCACTCATAATGTGTAGATCAAGTGACTGACTGGAGTGCCTTCTTTGCCAGGAGTACTTCATAAGGGACAGGCAGAAACTCGCAGCCCCAGCTTGGTTCTGTGCCAGCATTTCTCAGCAGATACCATTTAAATAGACACGTGTCCTTTACAGTTCATGGGACGAGTGGGAACAGCCCAGGAAACATCCAGCACCCATGAAAGACTAGCTCAGTTATGTGTCATTCTTCCTGGGTTTTGTGGTTTCAGGTTCTTCATGAGATTCAGGAAGCCAGTGAAGGCCAACACCAGCAATCCCACACATTTATAGGGTACAGGTCTCCAGTGCAGGGGTCAGGCCCCTTCCCCACTAGTACTCCTTTCACAGGAAGGGTTTTGGTTAACATTCTTACTTTACCTTGTATTAGGTTCCCATCATGCTGTACCCTTTAAGGAGCATTCATTCCTGCCAACCTCTTTGAATTAAAGAGAAGCACTATATTGCTAATATGTATTTTTTAAAAAGATATAAACAATGACTATTCTAATACTGACAGGAAAACCGTTAACAGTCTTGACTGTACCTTATTGTCATTAGTTAGTGTGAAGGATCTGTCCCATGTACCTTCTCACTTCACTGGAAGGTCCTGCGCCATTCTGAGGGAAGCAGTGATTTTTTTCCCCCTCGTTGATAGAAACTGCAGCTTCCGGGCAGTGAGATAAGTTCAGGCATTTGTACCAGTATCTCCTATGGGCTGCCCAGCACTTGTACAGATAGGGAGCTGGTCTTCACAGAAACACCTGTTTGCTGATCATGCAGTTGTTTGAACCTACAGAACCTACCAGTCTGTTTTCCGTTTTGTAGGAGGAATTTTATGCAAAACAATATGTAGGAATATCTCATTTTCTGTATGCTATTCCTAGGTGTGACAAAGAACAGTTACAGTTTCATGTGGAACGTGGTCTTTACTAAACTCGGTGGGGCACAAACATAGTTAAGACTTGTTATATTTTCCACCCAGTTAGCAAAGAGGAGCTTAATGGCAAGATGCAATACATGAAAAGAAGAAACATATGATATGCATGGGATTGTAGGGTAACAAAATAGATCTTGTTGCAGAGAGGAAATGAGCATGAGGTTAAGCTTGCTCCCAGCTTGGCAGCTGTTAGTGGCAGTATCTCATAAGGGCACCGTAGGAAGAGGTCTTAAGGAGGGACACACTGAAGCGGATTAATTTCTGGTGGTATGTTTTTTTCTTCTGGCAATTTGTCTCATATGTAAGGGGATGACACAAAAGAAATGCTCAAAGATACTTGTGAGAGAAGGGAGTTAACAGGCAGTAAAGGTTAGCAGAGTTTCTGAAAGCCACTGCCAGTGCTGTGATCCAGAAGTTGAAAGATGTACCATGGCTGGTTTCCTTATTTAGTGATTACACCTATTCTAAATGGGAGTGCTGTCAGCCTGCTTTCTGTAGTTTACTGTATCCAGGTTTCTCTGTTCATGGACTCTGAGGAACTGCTCAAACCTGATTTCTTCAGTGGTATTGGAATGTGGTGATGAGACTTTATTCATGTGCTTAATTGGTTGAGCAAAGGTAGATTTCACTAACATTTTCATATCCTTGAAATGTTTATGTGGTAGTTCGCTAAAACTCCTTGGACCTCTATTAACTGTTGGTTTTGCTAACAGTTCTAACAGATCTTGTACTAATGGAGGTTCAAAGCAAACAAAGATCTTGTACTAAAGGAGGTTCAAAGCTCTTTGCTGACTGCAGAGCTTCTGGGGTAAATCTTAAATGTAGAACTATAATAAGTGAGCACACTGACATATAATTTTGTATATAAGCATTAAATGCTTAATCTAAAACTCCAGTATAACTGTAAGCCTTGACAGTTTAACTAGGCCTGCTAGAATTTAACAGCCCTTTTAGCTTTTTTTTTTCACCAATTAAAAATGGACTTTTTGTTATTGGTAACTTCAATTCATGGTTTTCTGGTCAAACTCTTCTACCTTGTGATCAAAGCTTTATTTCCCTGCTTTGTGTGGGGCCATAATACCTGTTTTAGCTTCCAAGTGATGGTAACCAGCTCTCAGGGAGAGGAGCAGGCCTGCTGGTTCTCAGAGCCAGAGAAAAGAGGTGGAAATTATAATCCCAGAGCATGGAGGCAGCAGGAAGCATAGTGCAAAATTAAATGTTTGATGAACACTGACAGGTTTACAGAAGAATCCTTCCCAGCCTCTGCATAAAACACTGATACATGTAGTAAAACCAAGGAAATTATTTGACTATAGACCTTCACTGGTTTACTGTAAACTTTTGGCAGATTATGTGGAGCAATGGTAACCCTGCCAACATGACAGCAGTATGAAAAAAAAGCGTTTCTTCCAAACCTGGCTCACAGGTTGGATTTTTTGTGAAATAACTTAAAAAAAAAAAAAAAATTAAACTGAGTACAAATGTCCCAGAAACCTAAAATTAAATCAAGGATTTCTTGGCTTGTTTATGTGAGAAGATGTGTCTTTCAGTAGAAGAACACTGGTGTCTTCAGTCTCAGGATTAAAGTGACTTGAGTAAAAAGACTAGTCAAAAACTCTACTTACAGAGAGACAGGAGGAAGAGGAGGAGGAGGAGGAAGGTAATAGAGCTGGCTTCTGTGCATATGCTTCCTAGAGTCACCAAATATGCAATTTGTTGAGCAGAAAGGGGACTGACAATTCTGAAGGATGGTTCCCATATGCAGTTTTGCTACAGTGGAAATATTATCCTATTAATTTCTTTTTCAGTCGCTTCTCCCATTATATATCCATTGCACCCTTTGACCCCTTCACTAATTCAGTCTGACCACCACCCCTGAATATGGCTGCCACAGACCCAACTCTAGGAAAAACCTGTCATAATAAAATGACTAGTTCAAAGAGAGTTTGTAAATTTACGGGACTGTTTCCATTTCCTAGCAGAGGCTGCCTGTGTGCCAGGAACTAGGGCAGAATGGAAGGACAGAAAAATCTTCCAGTATGCTCTGCCCTCTTTCCAAAATAAGAAATGTCTGAAGTGAGCATTATACTTGCTCAGTCTCAGGAGCAATCACCTCATTTCTGCCATCATCTGGTGACTTTTGCTTAACAGGTTTCATCTTTGGCTTGGCAGTAGCTTTCCTTGAGCAGTTCTGGCCTGTGAATCTTCGTCTCAGTAGCAGAGAGAATTTTGACATCTTTAATACCCAGAGCATCTCTCTTTGGCAGTCATTCTAGGTTCAGATGAACGTGTTTGGGTAACTTTGCCTGGGATACAGCTGCAGGGCCAGGACTAGGAGAGAGCTGGAGTTTTTCTGGCCACTTGAAGCTGGAGGGGTGCATGGCTTACTCGCTGCACCTCCAATAGAGATGTCCCTGCTGAACTGGGCCGTCTGTGCCATGGGAAAGCACAGGTGCTTGGCAGAGCGTCCTGTAGTAGCCACAGCTGGCAGGTGCCAGAAGAAGAAGGTGATAAAGAGATTTCTAGATCTGCTGACTTGTCTTTGGGCACTCGCTGGTGCATATACATTGCTGCAGCTTCTGTGGCTGTTCTGGCAGCCTGACTGCAGTTTAGTCATAGAAATATGGATGTGACAATAAGCCACAGAGCCTAGCTGATGGGAACTGAGAGATGGTGATTTTTCCCTTTTTCTCACTAGTATTTTCTGTCAGCAAAATGAAGATGCATTGGTGCTTCACTCATTTTTTCAGAAAAAATTGTGATGTCTATACCTGCCAGACACAAATAAAGTCAGTTTTATGATTGCCAGTGAATCCCCCCCTCCCTCCAAATTTGTTTTGTAATGCCTCCATTTGATTTGTGGACAAAACATAGGCATCACCCCCAAAAGGTCTCTAAATTCAGTACCTAACAACTACTAAAGAGACCCCTTAGACCCTTCAGGCTGTTAGGTGTTCACCTAGTACTTGTAAAAACTACTGACATCTAGTATCTTATCTCCATAGATAACAAATCCCTTTAAGCTGACAGATCTCCTTCGTTCTACAGATCAGACTTGTGGTTGAAGAGGGACTGAATCAACTGCCATACACAGAATGTACCGTGACCACTCCAACAGGTATGTGGGAAATTACTCCTCCCCTAGGTAGGACTGGAAGTGAAAGCTTAACTACCACAAAAATCATGGAACTGTTACAAGAATCATAGAATGTGTAGAATTGGAAGGGACCTGTAAGGACTGTCAAGCTCCCCACTCCTTGCAGGACTGCCTAAAACTGAATCACCTGATAAGAGCATCATCCAGATGCTCCGTGAACTCCAGCAGGCTTGGTGCCAAGACCACTTCTCTGGGGAGCCTGATGCTGGAACAGTTTAACATTCAGGGTAGAGTACAGAGTTAAGGTTCCTTCTGATTTTGAAAAAGCTAGATGGTGCATAATGACACAATTGAGCAAAACATACAGTCATAAAGTTGTCATTTTACTGAGGTTTTAAATTGGCCTTGCAAAACCATGATGAAGGTTTACATGTGTATGTGCAAGATCAGTTTACTTGCCCATACTGCAATGTTGAGATAAAACTGATGACATTTCATATGCCCATTAAAGAAAAAGTACTTGGCTCAAGCAGTTTTGCCATGCCACCTCTCTTTGCAACTGAGGGCCAGCTGAGAGTAAATAAAGCAGGAAATAAAAAGTGGCTGTCGACACTAGAGAAAACCCATTGCAGTAATTTTGGTTTGCTCCTGTTAACTGTAACTATACATAAGGTCACACGTATTACTCAGAGTCACTACTTAGTGCATCAGCAACTTCTTACAAACCCACAGCACACCCATAAGACATACACCAGGCAAGTCCTCTGCCCCCTGAGAATTCCATTTGCATTTCTGCAGGGTGAGAGCAGCTTTGTACATTCACACCTTCTTCCTCTTTGCCCTTCTCAGTAAATCATTTGTACATCTTTACTTTTACTTAGAGAAAAGATGTACTGAAAACACTTAATTCTGAAACTAGACAGGGTTTAGAAAGGCACTCAGGAGGCACAATTGCTTACCTTTGATCCTCTTCAAAAAAACAGCAGGTGCTTCACTTCTTGAGCATTGGCATCACATCTGTTGCTGGTCAGTCAGTGATGGATAGATTGATGACCATCTACTCGCTGCATTACACAGTTTAACTGGCAGGTCCCCTGCAAGTAACATCACTTGGAAGCTCTACAGTGCTTTTTGAGTGGACCACTGCCCTGGCCATGGGCCAAGACTCTCGGACTTTGCCCTCTGAGCACACATTGCCTTGGTGAAAAAACTTAAGAGTTCCTGCCCCTGCTCCCAGCCACGCTGTGGGTAGTCTTATTGTCTGAACCCATCTTAGCTCTGCAGGCAGGGTGGTTGCCCCTTCACACCAATACCTGTGCCCAGTGAAGGAGCTAAGATGGCCTCAGGCGAGCCCTTCCAGTAGGAAGTGTCCCTTGAGAACTCGGATGCCTCTGCATGAATTTCCGCTTACCTATACTCAGCTCTTCCCCTCTAAGCATTTGTAAGAATCCAAAGCAGAGCTGATTTCTGCTTTTCCAAGCTCAGAAACAGAACACCCCTCAAGGACATCAGTAGAACACCCTATTTTTTTCTCCTTTAAGGGCCTTGGGACTTTTTTCAGTCAGGCAGGGGACTATGTGACACCTGTAAGGAACCACATGTTCCTCCCAGCAGTGGTGCTGGGCAAGCTCACTACCAGCTTCTGGGGTTAGATCTGAAGAATGATGACTGTGACAATCTTGCTTTGCTGTCTTTATTTTTGAAATAATAAGAGACCTGAACTCACAGTACTGATGATTGTTATCTCATCTCTCATATGCATACCATTGCCCACTTTTTTTCTTTCAGTGATTAAGGGCACAATGACTGTAGCATTGTAGCATCATATTTCAGTTCCAACTCTTGTCACCTGCAGCACTGGGCTGCATTTACCTGACTTCTTAGGGGGCATACGGTCTATCTTTATTTTGCATAACATCTTTTATTTAAAATAATCACAGAATACCTGAATTATAAAACACATACTTGGAAAGAATCACTTCTGTGCCAATTTGCTGACATGACTTTTAAAGTTTAAAAAAGCACAAGTTCTTTTCCAGTTATGGTTTTGGCCCCATTACCGTGGCTTGTTGGAGGGCCACAGGGTACAGTGTGCAGGTGGGTTCATGCCACCTGCTGAGAGACGGGAACCTGCTGTTGTCCCCTGGGTATTCAGGGGAATCTCGGCTCCACTCACACTAAGGTCACTTAAGACAGCATCCCCCAAAGGGGCATTAAGATGGGGCAGAAGGGAGCAACCGCTGCCACTGACATCTGGTTTCTTTCCTCTCA
>NW_020799100.1:9858414-9861984 GCF_003259725.1 Athene cunicularia | reverse complement strand
GTCCAACCCAGTGTCATTATCCTGCTAAGCCTATTCTCCACACCTCATGGTAAGTTGGGGGGCACAAGGGGGACAGAGGAGTGGCCCCAAGCACACTTAATGGAGAAGTTACGTTAGTCACGTGCTTTGGGCAGCAGTGAAGAGCTGTTCCTTTGCAAATAACGATAGCAGCATCCTGTGCTCAGAAGAGAGGGGGGTTTGGGTTTTGGTTTTTTTGGCTGAATTGGAAATGTTTGGTGTGAGCAGTGGAGTGGGCTAGCAGAAAGGAACGAGCCTGTTACACCTCATGACAACACTGCAACTGGTGAAGTATTCCTAAAAGGAATTTGCAGCACTGCCAGGTACAGAAGATGCTTCAGTATCTCACAAAGCAATGCCCATCCTGCTGTTGCTCTGGGATGTAGCAGCCCATGGATGGTGTTGTGGTGCTCTGCCACCAACAGAACACCAGTTCTGTAAGGAGCGTGAGGTAAATGAAGCTATAGATCCGTTCCTGTCTGCATGGTAAAGATCTTAACTTGTAAAAGGGGATCCAAAAAAGAAAGTTTCTGCAAAGTACAAAAATGGATTTTCTGCATTGTTCTAAAAATTAGCTATGGCAGAAATCATTATCTAAATAGTCAACTGAAATGCAGAGCATTATCCCTGGCAGCCTGTAATCACTCTGATGATGAGATTGGGACTATCACGTACAGTAAAGAAAAGAAAAATCCACATAAGAAAACCCAGAAAAGCCATCCACTAAATTCCTCATAGACAGTCAGCTAAGGCATAAACATGAAGTGGAGATAGTAGAACAGAGACTGACTTGCCTGCACATTTCTGCTAATTGTGATTTAACACGTGGTGCTGAAATTCAGCTGCAGCGTTGTAGTCATTATTGCCTTTGTCCTCTTTCAAAAGGTGCCAAATCTATCATCCAAGAATTCCCAGAAATCACCATTTTAACTACAGAAGTCCATCCTGTTGCACCAACACACTTCGGACAGAAGTATTTTGGAACAGACTGACACACTCAGAACAAATGGATATGACTGTATGATTTTACAAGAGGCTTTTTTCTACGTTTCATTATTGTTGAGTTGGTTGAGGGCATGCTTAAAATTTTTTTTGGCCAAAGGGGGAAATACTTGATTTAGATCAGTTCTGGTCAGTTGCTGCCTGAACTCTGAGTCGGGTGCAGTAACAAAGCCCTCTCTCATTACAAAGTCAAGCATCTCAGTGTTGAAAGTTGTATAAATTGCTACAATCTCTGCTTTAACTTATTTATTCTTCTATAGCCAGTCTTGTGGCTGCTTGCAAGAGCAAAATAAAACAACTAAATCACACAGATCTGCACTTTATTTCTCATGGTAATGTGCACATCACTCCAGGTCAGCTGCTACAGCCACTCTGAGCACTTCCAAAATGACAGGTGCACTTTAGAACTCGACCCAGTTCTCAGCAGTCACCTTGAATTCTGGCAGAAATTTCAGTCTTTGGATGGTGGCCAAGAACTAAAGATACAATTCTGAATTTTGCTCTGTATAGGTTATTTTCAAATAGGAAAACATCCATGGTTGTTTTGCCTAATGGTGCTGCATAAAGCAGCTTCCTGCTGCAGTGCACATGCCCTGGCCAAGCGGGTGGGAGCAGTGCTGCCTGCAGAAATTCTAAAAACACACAGTACTTCAGTTTTGCCTCTTAAAACGTTTGTGGTTGACTGGGTATCGCCAGCCCTTCTAAAGAAAGGAAAGCTGTGGCCAAAAGCTGGACTTAATTTCTCGCTCTGTTTGCAGAGCAACAGGGCTTAAAGTCAAAAGGCAAATATGGTCCCCGTGGCTTAGCGCCCTTTCAGAATACTCAATGCAGTAGTTCTCTTGATCAGATTAAACATAAATCTGCAGCCAAGTACTTTCTTTGGCTTTAAGTCCCCTGGCACCAAGTAGACAATACCAACACTTAAACTTGCTAGATCTTACCTTACTGTAACTTCAGGAAAATTTATATATAAAGACAATATACTCCATTATTGCTTTTTAAATACATCCATATTCTAAAAAGTGTAGGATTACAGAAGGCTGGCACAAGCAGAGTGCTTCACACCTCTGGTCAGCACAATGCAAAGGCCCTGCGCCACCCCCCTTACAGCAAGGGGCAGTTTAGCAGTTCCTTTTTTGACCCAGATGAAGACCCTTCCCCACTCCCAGCAGTCATTTCAATTAACTGACGTTGTGTAAGGCTTCCAGAGAATGTTTTGTCTGAACATACGCTAACTCATAGGAAATAACCATTCACAAGTATAATTAGCCAAAAATGGTTTTAATGCAGTTCTTGCCTGCAGTACAGTATAAACCATAATATAAAATGACAAAGCAGACCGTACAGGATATTCAGCTGTAAAAACCGTACAAACACTTGGAAAATGCTAGTGAAACGTACACAAAGCATTCAGAATTAAGTCAGAATGTTTGTTGGACAGTAAAAACGAGTATTCAAAGCTTTTGTAA
This sequence comes from Athene cunicularia, assembly GCF_003259725.1. Lineage (NCBI taxonomy): Eukaryota > Metazoa > Chordata > Aves > Strigiformes > Strigidae > Athene > Athene cunicularia. The sequence continues at coordinate 9,859,495 of NW_020799100.1, read as the reverse complement.
AAACCCACTTGATAGCAAAAGTCTCAATGCCAGCAGCAGCATTAAACTCCTAAACCCGACTAAACATCCCAAATGTTGTCAGCAGACCAGTTGTGACATCCACTGGAAAATATCTACTTCCTGTTAAATAAGGGGTGAGGAATTGGTGTTGAACAACACAGCTCTGAGTGGCATGTCTTCAGCTGAGCAGAACAGTTGATTGTCCACAAGATACTTACAAATGCCACCACCGGCCCGTACTGGTTATCTAAAGAGCAGCTGCATGCAATAACCAGTCGATACAGTGAAATTCATGTTCCTGTTTCCAGTGATGCAGCAGTTCTTGGCATAGGGTGCACTGAGCCAGCTTCCTTGTCACGAGAAGGGCGCTGCACTATGGCCGCTTCTGGTGCAGGGAGTCTGACCCAGTGGGCGAGGTAGGACACTGCTCAGCCCAAAACAGCTTCTGCAGCTGGTGCTTTACTCCACCCAGGTTTTCCTGCCAAAACACCTGGGAGAGAAACCAGCTCACTTTACCTTGAAGCAAGGTAAAAATCAACTTCTGATGCTGAACTTTAACATACAGATAGGTCTGCAATGATCTGAGCCTGAGATTTAATTAAGTTTTATCTTTGAGGGACCCATTTTCACAACAAACATAAATGAGTCACTTTCAGATGAAAACCAGCCGGACAGAATAATCTATAAAATAACATTACCTTTTCAATGTTACAAATTACCAGCAAAAGGGAAGCTGTTAGAATTCCCTGCTCCAAGAATGCAATTAGGAATTCCTCTGGAAGAGCTCTTGCTTAGAGTGCCGGTGAGTGCAGCAGGAGGCTGTACGTTAACGTAGTCACTGCAGAATAACACCCCCCACACATGGAGTTAATTCTGAACAGCACAACAGGTTCCACCTACCTCCTCAGACAAGCTCCTAGCCATGAAACCCATACCTCCTCCTCAAGGAGGCCCCGCTGCACCAGCCCAGACAGTTCACTACATCATCCCAATACCGGATGCCGATACCAGGAATTTTCTCTCCCCCACACATCCTAGAGGCTCCCGGATCCTCCAGAAAAAGGCAGGAAAAAAAAAAAAA
>NW_020799100.1:9833883-9858364 GCF_003259725.1 Athene cunicularia | reverse complement strand
GCAAAATCAGCAGTAACTAATTCCCAGAAAAGGTACTAAGTTACTTGGAAACCTTTAAAGCTGTTTCTACATCTGAGCTGGATAGCTGCATTATCATAAAGACATCTGTTTTAATAATAATTAGAAGACAAAATCTGATTTTATCTACTACCTAATGAACAGTGCTGCAGCTAGCCAGTAGCCAGGGATACTGCCTTGCAGATCTTGTAGTGCTGCTGCTGCTTGGCAGGGAAAGGACACTGACAGAATGACACGGCTGTAAACAGAACCAAATCCTGAAGGGAGACAAGAACCTGCTCAGAAAGCCCCTGTAAATCCTCATGGCTTCAGACAAGCTCTGATACTCCTATCTTAAAAATACACTTCAGTCAACTGACACAGAAAGTCACCGAATCATCTCCCTGTTTATACAAGGAATTTAGAATTTTAAAAGGCACGAATAGCACTCTGTTGGTGCTAAATTGCTATACATTTCCTCTTGTGTTTAGCTGCCATCTTCCTCTCAAGCTCCTGCTCCAGAACATATTTTGCCAGAAATGAGGCAATTAATTCTACTGCCACCTTTTATCAAGCACAGGTCAAGGTCCACCACGAGATTTACGTTAGAAGTACAGGTTTAGATTGATAGGAAAAATATTTTCAGCACTCAATAGCTGCTTGATGACAGAACCACCCAACAGATGGTTAAAGTGTTAAAGTGGCAGAAGCAGGAACATTCAGCATGTTCAGTACCACTTTGAGGAGGAGAGAGAGTAACCTGCGTTGAGCCTGGGAGGGCCACCCAGACTCCTAACCACTAAATTTCAGCAACAAGACATTCTGCAGAGGTTGCTGCTTGCTCTACTCCCAGTTCTGGAGGTTGATGTACAAAATATCTGTCCGCAGGGCACGGTTTATACCAGGTAGTTAGACGTCTGCTCTTACGGACAGAAAATCTCTGCAAGGCTCTTTGGTTTCATGAACACATTTCCACTGGTAGCAGCAGCAAAATAAACACAGGAAAAAAGGATTTAGAGTGTAGGCAAGGCCTTTGTCACCAAAGAGATACTTATCAGATGATTTCTCATGACATGCACAACTGCTTCCATAGTCACTGTCAACACAAATGGGCTGATAAACACAAAAACGGGATAGAAAATGGTAACAAATGATCTTAAAGGCAGTATACTAATACTTTAAGCATGCACCTAATTCAAACATGAGTGATGGAGTTGCCGGGTCAGAATCATGCAGATAAAAGATGACTCAGGTCTAGAAAAATGCATATAATCCTGCCAGCAAATTCTCAGTTCCATTCCACAGAATAAAAACAGCGATACATTCCTTTGACTGCAAATAGCGTAAAATGAAGAAAAAATCTGATCACCTCTTAGTGCTGAAAAACCTTTAAACCACCAGTCAATACATTTACTTAGGAAGAAGTTTGAAAAAATTCAATACATCAATTTTCTCATCAGCATTATGGGACTAAACCACCATTGTGGAGCGTAAACTCCAAACACTGCTGTTGGAGCTAAACTTTCAGTGCACATTTCCAACTCATGTGTTTCGAATTTACGTCTTCCCTTCTGACTCCATAAACACTCAAATTTCCATCAAACACTGATCCAAGAATGAGCTGATATTTTAGCCCTAGGAATTAATGCAAACTGTACTGTCTCAAGTTCCCTTTTGCATTTTAAGTGCCTGCAAGTAGGATTGGGCTTAAAGGGCACTATAACTCAAACTCTAACACAATTACACCCTCCTAAAATTTTTTTTTTTTTAAATCTGTGGCCACATTATTCTTGAATCTTGATATTGGCAATATGAATATTTTGATTTCATACACAGCTGCACATGTATGTATGCATGTTCAGCAATTTTTCAACACACATCCAGCTATCAGTTTAGTGCCAAGTTTAAGTGGGTCTGTCTCTCACTAAGTCAAACTGACTCAGAACTTTAAACGCATTAGAAAATGCCACTTGTCAGAGAAGGTTGGAGAATCAGTCTCAAAATAAATACCATTCCAAAGAATATTATGGCTTGGAAGAATTTCAAGAACTTGAGTCCCTGATGTCTGCAAAATGAAAAGGCCTTTGGAAATGCATTCACATCAATATTTTTACCTATTTTGAATAAAAAATATATATTATTTATAAAATAAAGAGAGCAGGCCAAAGAAGATTGGCCAGAATCACTTTATAAAACTGTTCTGTTCACTCCATAACTTAAACTTATAAAGCCTTGAAACATCTGGATAGCAGAATTTCTGGAGAAGCACTCTAGAATGCAGGTTCCAATCAGATGATACTTCATGATGTTTTCTCATCTTGAAGTTCCACTTGTTTTCTGTCCCTCAAAACTCAAGTCCATGCCAAGAGAAGGGATGTTGACTCCTGAGAGGGAAGCTGAAATTCAAATAAAGAAAAATGTGCAACTATAAGCACTGATCTGATGAGCAATAGATGGCTGTCTAATCTTGACTCCCAGCATTATTTTAAAGCCATGTGGAACAACAGGGAAAATGCTGTCTTCTCACTCCCCCAGCAGAATGGCAGTTATGTGGTCCTCACTGACCATTGGCAGAAACAGTACTTTGTGGTTTTTCTTCTCAGTGGAAGAAAATGCAATTGCATCTATAATATGCAAGCAGCCCATTTACAAAAACCTCGAGTTGCCCTATTTGTGTGCAGGACTCCGCAGTGGATTACAGTGCTTTGCCATGCAACACAGTCATTCAACACCCACAGAAAATAGAGGGGCAAATGCTATCTGATTGTTCCACCTCCTGCAAGCGAGACAGCAGATACTCCTCAAATCTTGCTCACTTACACTCCACTGTGAAAATATTTTGTGGAGACTGAAAAGGACACAGCCGGCAGCTTACTGCAACAGTATGTGTGTGGGATATCTCCCCACTATTATGAGAGTCACACAGATTACAGAGCAGTGAACATTCAGATTGCAGCATCTACCCCAAACTGCATCATCTGTTGTTGTACCCAAGTTTCTCCAGGGTGAAAAAAAAAAAAAAAAAAAAAAAAAAAAAAAAAAAAAAAAAAAAAAAAAAAAAAAAAAAAAAAAAAAAAAAAAAAAAAAAAAAGAGTAGCAGCTGATGTGGGCATTACAAGTTACTTCCATTTATTCCAAACTGCAACTTGGCTGTTCCCAAGTTCTTTTTAAGACTGTATCTGCACCTTCCCACACCTTTCATGAATCACTGAACAGACTTCCAATCCTGTAATTGTACAGGCTAGAACAAGAGTCGTTCCTACCACATTTATCAGGAGAGCTGCAGGGTTTGCACCCTCCCCTACAAACAGGGCTTTCAGCTCTTGTGTTAACTCCATCAGCATCCAGCCCGGGGCTACTGGAAAGCCACTGCTTTCTTTTAGGTTCTCTTAAACAATATATTGCTGGGTAAAATAGAGAAATACTGGTGAAATACTACCAGGCATAGATGCATCAACACCACCCTGTGGTGAGAGGTTCTGTGCTGTTCCGTGGGCTCAGAGGCCTGCTGCTACCAGAGCTGCACTGCTCCCACGCCAGCGTGCAGGTCTGCACCCCGCAGCCTCGGCACCTCAGGGGACTCTCCCTGAGCACCCACGTGCACCACTGTTAAAGTCAAAATCTGCCCGATGTTACCTACCAATGACCCTGCAAAGCGGCTGTTTTGAAGATAATGAAGAAATAAATACTGACCTTGACCTTTCTGAACAAGGTTTATACTGCTGCATTTTCAAACTGCTATGTCTCCTTTTCTATGGCAAGGGATGAAGCTTCACCAGACTCTATACAATGAAAACCAAAGTAGTTAGAGGTAAGTAAATCTGGTTTTCCTCACTGAGAATATATTTTCCACTAAGTAAGGGAGCGTGTTTTTAAGAATTATTCCAAATAAAAATAGACAACCACTTGTCAGAGATAACTGAACAGCAGTTTTTAAACTGAGATTACTCTATTATTGGCTTTATCTCTTTCATAACTGCGTCACAAGCATTAAAACCACAACGACAAATACAGATCCTTCCATTTTAATGGCACATTTTGGGCCTTCCTGCTTAGAAAATTATACCCGTTGACTTCTATTGTGTAAAAGGGAATCTGAAAACACTAAGCTTAGATCACTTCATTTGCTGATGCCTTACAAAAAAGAAAAGCAGTGTTGAGAAAACAAGGAAGAATAAAACATCGTTTGTGTCTACAGCACAGTCTCCTAAAACCCTTCTGTTAGATGGGACTGAGGGTACCAAAGCTTAATGAACCAGGAAATCATGTTCTCTGAATACTGTTGGGTTAATACAGCTGTGGTAGAAATATATGGTAAACATTTCATGCACTCATGGTAAGTTTATTATTAAACATTTTCACTTGCAAAATATTTTTTTTTTCCTATGAAGACACATTTTAGCCCAAATCTTGGAAAACTGAAAGCTGTGGAGGTCAGACTTAAGCCATATATAAGCAGCACAGAAATTTCTAGTTTTAACTTATGTTGAGGTAGTTGGGCTTGTTTCATCTGATGAAGAGGAAGCTCGAGGTCAATCTAATAGCAGTCACTAACAGTGTGGAGACTGTTTAAAATGACAACTGGCCTGAAAGCAGGTCATACCTCATATTCAACGGAAACAGGATCCTGCAACATTTTGCTCTATCGTAGAACTGTATTATTACAGTAACTAATACCCCAGAAATTCAAAGCAATTTATATGCCTGAGAAATAGGAAAGCTATCATGCTGCATTTCTCCCCACCTGCAATACATGGTTAAGTGAAACATACTGTCCTATTAAAAAATAAATCTGCAGCAGATATAGGAATAAGATCCAGATCCCAAATTCATACTTCCAGAGTTGTTTCCATGCCTGCAACAAACAAGATTTCAAAACTGGGTTGCTTTGTAGACTTCTTACACTGATCTTGTGCTGTTCAGTTTTAAGATCCAGAACTCGTTGTAAGACATGATGGTCAAAATGCAAGAACGGCATCAAGCAGTGTCAAATATCAATTTGCCACAGAACTTAAATTTTCTCCAAATGAATTTTCTCTGTGAAGGTAAAGGAAGACAAACAAAAAGGAAACACTTCCCCCTTACCGCTCAATGATACATACACAATAAATAAATAAATAAATTTGCCTAGGCCTCTCGTTTCCTTATTATGTATAAAGAGAATCAGTGCTATTGCCATTATCAGGTTATTTTCCTATTTATTAGCATAGACATCTATTTTAAGATGTAAAATCTAATACATTTATTCAGATGGGAGGTTCCAGAGAGCAGCCCTTTGTTCTGCATACCTTTAGGAAAGCATCTGATCTGAATGTCAAAGGGAACTGATAAAAGGATATATAAGACCTGCTGGCTCAGGGACATTAGTCCCATTAAAATTTCACTATCAACTTTTTATGGAATATCTTTTTTCCATCTAATTGATTTAGCAGCTGCAGATCCACGTACAAAACCATACTGGTTTTACTAAATATATTCACTAATTAATTTAGTTGAACTGATGCAGATTCCTGCACAGGTACCTCTCTATTGTTTCAAAGCTGATTACAAGGCAGTCATTGATGCAGGGTTTTGCACTGCTTTAACTTAATCTTTTTCTGTCAGACACAATTTAACCATTTATATCACGCCTAAAATCCAGAGATGCAAACCTCATCTTCTGTCCCAGTTTACTGATTGCCTGATACACCATTGTACTGTCTGAGCAATCTCTGCTCACTTCTGACATCCAAGCAGCTTTTTAAATTTCTTGATGGATAGAAATTCCATCCCTACAGTCACCACAGATGAGTTCTCTAATTAAAGGACTGCTATGCCAAATTAGCTGGTATCTCAGGACTTGAAGCTCCTTTAATTAGACTCCTACTGATTTGAATTTAAATTCAAATCACATGCCTTCAGACACCTGAAGCTTCATCACACCAAGAGGTATCAACTTCCACCTATTACTCAGGATATGCTGGTTTCTGCTGGAAAGATGTTACTTAATACAGATGACAAATTTTTGAAGGTGCAAACAATTTGGGAAAGATCTGATTCATACTGAAGCCTTTTGTACACGTTTGAATAAAATATATGATTAAATTAATAAATCAGTCCAAGAGATGAGATGTTGCTATAAATGTAAGCTGTCCTGTCCCAGGCTCCACAAGACAAAGTGTGCAAGCATCCACAGTACTGACACACCCATGACCAACATGTCAAAGACATTCTAGATGAGTTCTTTGAAAAAAATGATAACCTTACAAGCTGCCAGTTTGTGAACTGGGGTAGCTCTCTAGCTAGACAGATTAAACAGATGCCTGTGAATAGGGATGAACATTAATAAATCTGAAAAAAAATCAATTTACTATGAATTTTGAAGCAAGTGTTTTTGCCTTTGGCTAAGAAATGAAACAAAAGGTTCTCCACAATAGTTTTCTCCCTACATGAAACAATAAAAGTCTTAGCAAGGCCAGGATTAACCAAAAAAAAAAAAATTCCAACCAGGAAGGGTACATTCAAACATCCATATCAGGAAAAAAGGACAACCCTGTGGATAAGATGATTGAGACGAACGCTTGTACACTCCTGGGACCTGGATGAAGCTACCTCATCTCCTTGCTTTCAGTTGGGCTTGTCCTCTCGTCATGAATGTCCCAGTCCCCTTAATGCTCATCTCCCCCAAGATCCACATGTGAGCTGATTTTGCAGTTGTGGGAGCTTAAATATGCCTTGCTTTATGCAGACACAGAATAATCAGAGTGGAAGCAAAAGGCTGCAATAATGCTGTTAGACATACCATTACATGAAGAAATGTTTCATCGAGCTCCTCATTTTTTAAATTATTTCTGTGGTGTCTCTCTTCTGCACAAGCCTGGAGTGAGGGACTCAACTGATGAGAAGACCTCTCATTACTCTTGCTACCTAACACAAGTGCATGAAGATTTACAGATGAAACTCCAGGAGGTGAGAGACCCCACTTAAACACAAGAAGGCAGTTATTATTCTGATCTTGAGGCAGCTGGCAGTGCCATCTCCTAAAACTGCAGAACTTAAAAATCTGAACTTTCATGTCCTCAACTCCTGTTTTGCCTAATGTCCAGGTAATATGAAAAACCCAAACCTGGTGCTTTTTCTTATACAACTCCCTCTCCCCCAACAAATGTAAGAGATACACAGACATTTAATATCGTGCTAGCAGAATGGTATAGTCAAGAGCTTAGAGAAAATGCTCCATGAGATGGATTTATTCTGTATCACAAAAGTACTTACTCAAAAATATTTTATATATGTTATACAGTTGGACTCAATGATCATCGAAGTCTTTTCCAATCTAAATGATTCTATGATTACTGAATCAATCATGACCCTACCTGGTGGTCATGGAAGGCCACAGAACTTGTCAAGTGCAAGATTCAGGCAACCTTGCCTGTTGTGGAGCTTTTTGATGAAAGCGTCACACTCTGCTCCTGAAACCAGATCAGCAGCAGGGCTGAAAGCTGCATTACCAGCGTCAGCTACTATCAGTCCTACAGCACTGGCCACAGAAGCATCCAGGGTGGGGCGTCAGCTTGCTCCCCTCCCAACCACACACACTGCTCCCAGTCTCCATGTGGGATTTCTTCTTGCAAAATTCAGATGTGCAGACTGAGAGCTGAGAGAAGGATTTGCTTCTTTTTAAGAAAAATAAAGGGAAGTGGATTTCTCTCAGTGTTTGGTCTAGCAGCTGAATTACAGTTCCACATCACCAGTTTGTAGACACACAAAGGACAATCTCCTTATCTAGGGCATCATTTTATTTGTAACTCCCGCATTTACCTCACGGCCACTGCAAAAAAACTAACACTTCACCAATCATGGACCAAGATCCACATACTAACAGCTAACCATCTATTCACAGTGTGTGTTCAGCCTGTTTTATCACTTTTGTCTGTAACATTGTACAGGCTCAGTCTGGCATTTAAATTACAGCAAGATATTCCAATTTTACCAATATTACAGTTCTGCATCTTGTTGAAATAAGATTACAAACTCTTTTTTCACTGAGAAAGAGTAGTTAGAATAGGATAGAATATTTCAGTTGGAAGGGACCTACAATGATCATCTAGTCCAACTGCCTGCAAATGTAATTTATTTTATAAGCACTATAAATTGTGGGACTTCATATAAGCTCTAGATTCAGATTCTAGGGTCTGATCTGGCCAAAAATAATCTCACTGTCAAATGTTTTCATACTTAAGAATTAATGTTTTATTCAGAGAATTTATACTTTGTAAAAGTTGGAAGAAGTTCTGACTCATTCCTAAAGGAGTTATTTTTAAGCACCATAAACAATATACAGAGATGCCATATTTTGTTATCTTTAAAGCCAATTTGTGTTATAACTGCCAAAATGTATAGAACAAACCAGGAAGAACAGGTAGTTTGTAACACACAAATACAAACTAATTAAAGTAGTTAATCTGAAGAAAAGCTGAAATGAGTCCTTTAAGTCCTATTGACAAAATCCTGGAGAGCATATTTTCCCAGGAGTCTATGAAGTGTGCCTTGGAAAAAACAGACAGTGGAACAACTTAAACAAACAGCTGCAGGTAAGACCTAACCAGAGCCTGAACAGCAAATACCGTGCTGTTAGGATTAAAGAGCTCATTGCACAGTACATTGCACACGTATAAAAATGCTCACATGAAAAGACTGTTACCCCCTTTAATCAAGACTACAGTCTTCCTCACAGGTTCCCAAACATACATTGTGCACATGACTACAATGTATACCCTGAAAGGGAACATTATCAGCAAAGTTTCTGAAAACTTCTGAGGCAATAAAGAACATAACTAAGGAAATCATGTTCCTGAACAATAAGCAGTGATATTTGGTTTTCCAAGTATACTTGCTTGATTCACTAATACAGTAGCCTGAGAATTAACTAACACTTTCACCACTCCTTAAAGGTAAAAGAAGAGTGAGATTACTGTATTTCTTTTAAAGGGAACCTGTGGATGCCATCCTTGCTCCACTGGAAAAAAATATGAGCCCTTGCTTACTTTACTAACAGAATTTCTGAACCCTCAAACATGGTAAATGGTGTCTCTGACATAAACCCTGATACTGTGATACATAACGTATTTTCCAAAGACCAAAGCTTGGAGGTAAATACACAAAGGAAAAAAACCAATCAAGTTCAAACAGAGAAATGTAACAGTAAAGAATCATTAAACTAATTTTGGATCCATCTAACAAAAATCATCAAAGAATGAATACACATATAAAGTGTCTTTTTCTAATAGGACATCCACAACACAAAAGGTATGCTTACATTTCAGAAACTGATCAAATCTATTGTTCAAACACACCAGTTCACCTAGAATTGCTCTCAGCACTTATATTCCTTCTATGGAGATCAGCACATAGCTAGGCAAGCATCAAAACCAAATGAACTTCTTTACTCTTGTAATAAAGCTGAACAAACAAAGTCTAAGTAGCTTCCTAAATGTATCAATGCATTCAGGTGTTTGCATGCATGTTTTCACAAGCTCTCAGAGGATACATGCACTGTAAAAAAAAAAATCTTAGTCTTTTCATTTTTACAGGCACAACTTTATGTCTCCAGTATCTGTTCTGCATGCAGCAACATTTACATACAAATACACTCAGTTTGTGGAAATTTCAATTGCTCTCTGCAACTTGTAACAACCTCACAGTTCATTTACTTGGAAGTAGAAAGTTACTAAAAAAAGAGTTGACTCCAAAGTAGGGCTTATTTTTAGTCTGTGTATATTAGTCAAGTCAGAGCTGATCAGTGAATTAGCCAACACAATTTTTTTATTTGATTAGTTCTTATAATTCATCCATTAATCACTGTTGGTCAAGACACAACTAATTTCCTTACCATGAGGCTCTTCATCTATTCCATCATCTTCCCACTGCTCTTCATTTGCTAGGAGAGGATTCTGAGCTTCACACAAAGCTCTCATTGGGAAAAAATGTCCATCACCCTGGCTGCATGGAAAAAGTCAGAGAAAGATACTGTAAAAAGCAGTAAGTGACACTGAAGGATGACAATTTCTACATGTTTTATCTGCAAAGTTTTCTATTGCTTGTATTTCCAATGTTTACTTAAAATTATCTTTAAGTTCTAGAAAATACTGTGTTCATTTTTTGTGGCACCTCAGATACCAAGCTTTATTTGTGAGTAATTTTGGTCCTCAATTCCTTCAAGCTCTTTAGAGAATAAAAGTTCAAACCTACAGCCTGGAATGAAGTAATTTTAAACAGAACTTAAATGTGCCTAACTTGATCAAGTCATAGGTCACAGGTACAAATTTTCTCATTTTATGCCATAGATTCTTCAGGGCAGAAATTACACTTCTGTGTTTGAATGACATCCAACAGAAAATTGCCCCAATCTTAGTTAGATGTTACCAAAAAACAAATAAAAGACCCACTTTCCTGTGACCTAAACCTGGACACAAAATGAAAAAAAAACAACAAACCCAACAAAAAAGTCTCTGCAAAGATCTAAATTTGCAAAAACTGTTTTTTGCTTTACTATTAACCAAATAGCAATGCATATCTGGGTATCAAACAAGAGTTTGAGAGTATGTTCAAATTCATGTAATGCAAACTAACAAAGTTAAAATCTAGATGTTCTAGCTTGGTCTGCAGCATACTGCATTCCCTAACATCCAGCAGCAGAGACAGAGGCACTGTAAACTACCTGGAATCCCTTCTTCCTTGGATTTATCTTCTTGCAAGGAAAATGACCTGAGTGTTCTCCCTGCAATGACTATATGCACTGGTAAGGTGCCTCTGGCTAGCTCTTCAGTGCTGCCTTTCATTGCATTTTTATTCTGGGCTGAGCTCTCCCCTTTCACTATACTTAAGAATGGAAAACAGATGCAGTGGGGATGGTACTGGGACTTAAGACTAACACATTGCTACTTGAAAAAGTTGTGAATTGCTGTGCCAGGAAGTTATTTTAAATTGTGCCCAATTACTAAAGGAATTAAATTCCAGTGTACTTTACTACTGGTCTACTAAGTGCCAGAACAACATTTTCCCCTACATTAAGAAACATGAACTCGGTTTCAGGCAGAGCCATCTGACAGATGAAGAGAACAGCATCTTTGAAATGAATGCCCATCCTCACATGGGCCACAGGAGTCCAGGAAGAGTGGAGCACATTTAGCCCTCAAAAACTTTTCCCTTCCAGACTTCTGGTGAACAGGATTAACACTGATGTTTGATGGTGCATTTACAATGATGCACAATAGCAGTTGGCCACACAATAACAGATGTAACACATGAGGGTGTAGCAGGCATTTAGAAGTCAGTCCCTCCAGTAATTGTATCAGCTTTTAGCACTGACTTGATTATTACTTACCTAGAGGCAATAGGTAGTAACCAGAGCTTTTTTTCTTCTCCAAACACTTGCTGAAGATTCTTTACAAAGCCAAGATTGAATCCATTTTTATCTGGGCCATTTTGAAACACCGGAGCTGAGAATGCCTCTACATACAGATGGAATTTCAGTGAAAAAAATGAAAATCAATGCCATATACTCTGAAACAGGATTGTGCATGTTGTAGCCATCTAAACATGATTTAACAGGTTATGAACTAGCATTACACAAAGTCTGAAAATAATAGATTTTTAATTTTGCAAGCCTGTAAAGACTTTCAAACTGAAGGTAGGAATTTGGTTTTGCAACTGAACCATATGGAACACACAAACTGAACTACAAGTGGTTGTTTAGTCTAGAGAACAGAGTTAAAAAGTCTTCATGTGAGACTTGTTGAAATTCAGTGGTTAGAAATTTCTAAGTAGGTTGGTCTTTAATGCATATTTCAGAAGTGGCACTGGACATTTAAAATGCCTCATTCATTACTGATATAATGAACAAGCATTAGGAACAAACATACGTCAATAGACCCCTTGTTGTGGTGAGACATATAATTAAGAAAAGAGAGGGTAGGAAAACCTAGATTGCACTAGGAACAATTTTATCTAAGCTGCTGCAGAGGTCTGATGTTTTGGGACAGATGAGATTTAGTGCCCCATGAAATAAATTTTAAAGTTAATAACTATACAAAATATGAATATTTGCTCAAACTCTTAATAGTGTGTGTTTTATATAAAACTTTATCCAAAAACTTTGAAAAATTGAACATTTATCTGAGGAAAGACAAAGAAATCACTTGATAAAATGATACTGTTTCAGATCTTCATTTCATTGGTTTTACAGTCATAAATTCTTTGCCTTTGTCAGAGATGATGGACACTCTTTTTGCCCAACCTTACTAAACTGTTTTAGGATACACTCCAGCATATGAGCATAAAGAACCATTATTCCTCAAAAGCTGCACTCATTTCACAGCAAATGTAGTTATACATATGCATAACATTTTTATAATTGGACTTTTACACTTTAAGGCTCTCATTTCCCTAACAAAGCTTTTGTCACACCAGCTAATAAATGCAGCTCATTTGAAGTGACAAATTTCTGCAGGATTGTGCCAAGATCTTAAAACTTCCTCCCCTCATAAGCCAGCAGGAATGTACAGAAGTAGAACAAAAATGCCATTATTTTTTTCTTCTTACAGCACTTACCTAAAGTAGATCTGTTTCTACTAACGAGCCAACAATGGTAGCCAAATAGAAACATAAGGCTTACAAAGAACATGACCGCCACGAAGAGAAGGAAAAGGACATGAAATTTCGAACGTCCATTAGTCAGTTCACCCTGGAGAGAAAAGCAACATAGAACAAGTGGTAGGAGAAAACAAGAGCTGGAAATTCCTTGCTTCTAGAGAGAAGAAAGATAGCCTCCAAAACTCCTATCTAGAGTTCTCAAACTTGTATACACAAAAGTCACACACTACTATAAAAAGCCAGAAGGGACAAAGAAATGCTCTGATTCCTTTGCCCTCCTGTAACCAAAGCAGGAGGTGTGGGGCTTTGCTACTGGCTCCTCAAATGTAACAGAGCCAGCCCAATCACAGCTTCCCACTCAGGCACAAGAAACATGCCTTGTGCCCACAGGGAAAGAAGCAAGCACAAGCTCTTGAAGACCTGTTTATGTTCTCCTGGGTTTCCTGTGCACATATGAAAATTCTGCCCCTTTTGCCCTAGAAGGCACGCCAAGAAAACCCGGCCTTCATAGCCACAGCAATCAGGTAGCTTTAGAACTGAGCAGAGATGGTTTGGAAAAGTTTAAAAGCCAAGTGGGATCTTACAAGCAGAAGAAACACTTCTTCCCTTCTACAGGGGAAGAGTCAAGTGCCAGAGGTCCTCATAAGCACACATCGACAGAGAGGCTGTGGGGAGCTCGAAGTTAAAAATTACTTCTCAGCCTTTGCTCATGCCATCTGTGCAGCCACAGAGCTCGTCTGTGTGCCTTTCTTAGCATAAGAAACTATTCCTGCTACTGTCCCACCAGCATCCCCGGAGGCAGCTTAGGTAACTGATTAGCCATTAAAACAACAGAAATTCAATAAATTAATGCAGAGCAAAGTTAAGTTACTTAAACACAGTCTATACAGAGTTAGCAGCAGAGGGGATGTAAAAAAAACCTAGAGACGGAAGGCCAGACTCTTACAGGAGCTGTCAGTGGCATTGCTGGCATATGAATGACAATCAGGAATTGAATGAGAAGCGTACCTTGTTACCGTCAACTTTTAAATTGAGAAAGAAGTCATGTGGGGATTAGAAAATGAACAAGGCTTTTTGATATTTTCCAATAAATATGTACAGATCAGTGTCAGTATGTTATACACTGATACCAAAGATTGTGAGATACATGCATGCAAACACAAGACCAGGTAAAGGATATATCTTCTTTGCCAGAAGCTAACCCTACAATTTGAAATTCCAGAAGTCTATTTGCCTCTTGCTTTGTGCATTTCAGACATATAATGGGAATTATACTTAAAAAAAGGGCACAAGGAAATAGCTTACACAAGAAATGCAGACCATCTCTCAGGGGAGACTGAAAGCAAAAAAGTACCAAGAGTGACTAAACCCCACCAGACTCATAGGATATGAAAAAGTAACCAGGTTTCACAACTTACTGTCCAATACTTAATGAAATACTTGAAGACTGTTGCAGCAATATACATGCAATACAACAAAGCATAGGCTAAGAACAGTAGAAAGAATTTGTAGTTAGAAAATCCAATGCAGTTATTCACCCTAGAGAACAAAAGCAAAGTTGAAGTCAGGGTATGTACAGCACACGGTTGTAACACAATGAATTGTACAGTTTGGGGGGTTTTATTAAGCCTCTTGATTCTACAACGTGATTTCCTCAATACATAGCTCCCCTTAGTGGTCAAAATGAAATAGAACTGAAGTCTCTGCTTTTCACTTGACCGCTTCTTGCTATGCCAAGTAAAAGGACAGTTCACAATTTTGGAATCTGCTTTAAAGTTGGTGCCGCAGGTGAACTTGTCACAGAGGCAGGCTCTAATTACTCGTGACTGTTTCTTGTCTCCAAAGGTAACGAGATCTGGGGTGTCTGTGTTACTTGATCCATTTGCAAAACTCAGCAGCCAGATTCACCACTGCTTGTTTGTTGACATACAAACCCAATAAACCCAAATTTGATTGTAATTCTCCATGCACAGGACAACAGGACAACTCTAGAAAGGAACAAGGGAGTGCAGACAAAAATAGTAGGTATTTGCCTCAAAACTCCCGTTTGAAATATCCCCTACAATTTAGGACTACCAGGGAGGTTCAGGTGGGGAAATGTTTGTGTTGCCTCTGATTTCTGAAACCTTCTTTTTCAAAAAAAAAAAAAGAAGGAGTTTAAGAAATTTAGTGGCACCGATTCTCAAAAAGTATAAAGCTTAACTCATCCATGCACCAGTCTATACAAACTGTCCCTGACTGTGCACAAGTGACAGGCATCATTCCAGAAACAATCTGTGTGCAAGTCTTTTTATTGAAAGCAACCACCAACTGCAGGCTGAAACGATTATATACCCAAAGCAGTGGGGCTTTAAATTGTATTGATAAAACAGCTCTTTTACACATAGCCCATGGAACAAACACAAGTGATCTGGCTTTCAAAACACCAAATATTTCAGGCAATTTCAAAGTGGAATTATTTTATAAATTTCCCAGCATAATGGTCTAAAATGAGAGAGGCGTACAGTGTCTGTTCTGTGGCAGAAATGTATTTAAACAACCTCTCTTTTCAGAAAAGTACAAACCAGTATCTAGAACATACCACGGACAGTGATGATCCATTTTTAGCACGCATCTGCAAAGGGACAAAAAAGAAAAATCAAAGATTTATATTTGGTACTTAATTGACAACTGCAGATCAATAGCAAAAGCCTCTAGTTTTTGTGAGATTTCTACACAACACTATCTCAAGATGATAATATCTCTTTGAATTTTTTAAGGTAGGTATCATTTAAAGATGGAACATTTATTATTTTTCAACAGCAACCAGTGTTCTTGGTATTCTGCCAGATAAAAAGACATGAAAATAAATTCTGCCCTAGAGGGCTTAAAACTTTGTTTGGAATATTAAAAAAAAAGTCAAAACCATACTTCAGTTTAACCTGCCTAGGTTAAACAGTTAATTTTCACTAGATGGCACATGCTTTCTAGCGACTTAATGCTGATACCCTTGTAGGTGTGGGAACAGCAAACACTTCAGGGCCACAAATAGCAGCAATGCCCATGGTACCGCTGTCACACACCAACATCCACTGCTGACTGCAGCTGGACCAGAGGTACTCAGGCACCTTTCCGTGTAAAAAGACACGTGGAGGACCAGACCGTTCACATAACTCAGCGGTGACGATATTCACTTCAGTGAAAAACAGTCCAGGAACTTACACAGCACAAACGGAACAATGGTGACAACGATCAGGTTTTATTAGCTGGCACCTATCACAGAATCGAATACCTGAAATTAGAGGCACATTAATAGCAAAGAATAGAACAGTGTTCTTTTCACATGTTAGTTAACATTCTGCTCGTTTCCTAACTATCCGTGTTCTTCCCTCTACCACTTCAAAAGATGAGTGCATTTGCAGCTGAGTTTTGCTGCCAGGACATAATCAGATAAGCAATGCTCAGAATTCTCCTGGAGACCTGCAGATGTGGGGAACAATCCTCACTGCAAAGCATAGAACCAGCTTAAAAGGGGTACAACAAAACTGTACATTTCCCTCTGGCTTCCACATTTACTCAGACTTTACGTACATTCCATTTTGGTAATTGCCTCTATAGCAGCTTTTTACTTCAGAATTCTCTGGCTTCTCTGACAGAAATTAACACATCAGAGCCTCCAATATGAACATGGATTTCTTCTAATCTTTGAAATGAGCACAGTATGCATTCAGTCACAGAACAAGGTCCAGAAATCTGTTCAAATAATTATGTCCTGAATCTCTAAGATAGACTCCTTTTCAAGTAAAAACAACTAAGGATTTTGTCACTATTACTATTTCTAAACACATACAATGTAAGTAGGGTTTTAAACTGTAAATATATATTCGTTCTCAAAGGCAGCACTTGGTACTCCACTTGAATGGAAGTGTTCAAGGCTCTTTTGTTTTCCCAAACATAAATCCTGAACGAAAATGCACTAAAATTATTTGCACAAGAAGTTACACGGTGCATGCAGTGGCTTTAGGAATACCCTGTTGGTCGGCAGTATCATCCGAATTGCCAGCATATGCTACTTTAGCATGCTTGATTAGTTTGAGAGAAACAAAACTCTCTGCTTAGCTGACCTCCATTCCCTGTTCTGGTGTAGACCGGCAACTTCCTTGCAATTTCGGCGAGAATTTGCCTTTGCACCTCTGGCCTTTCTTCATTTTCATAGCGTTCTTGGTCAGCATAGGACATATGATACTAGAAGCAGAAGTCACGAGAGGAGCAATTACTCCTGGTAGCAGAGATAATATTTCAAATACAGATGAGTTTGGACACATTTCAACTTTCAGATCATTTTAATGAGAATAATCTAATGTGAAAATGTGTTAAGAAGACAGAGATAGTATGTGCTGGACAGCCAGAATACTATGTGACACATCAATAAAAAATGCAAAAGTGAAATTAAGGGTCACGAAACAACATACTACAATTGCTGCTACTACTACTGCCTTAGATTACTATTTTTCAAGAATAACATTACTAACCATGAAGCACTTCCATTGTGAGCAAGAACCTGTCCCCAGCCACAGTTTTATGCTAAAACAGGGAGTAGTTTTTAATTTATAAATTTACAATTCTCATAATTAGGATCAGATTATGGCCATGTATATTTGGAGTGCCACACAAGCATCATTCTCATTCAATTGCTCCAAACACAGTGTTCCATTAGTATCTCACAGAGGTAAAACAGAACTCAAAAAAAAAAAAAAAAATCCACCAATCTGAGCAACATGAAGAAGTAAATGTTTGGTAGAAAAATAATTGAAACAAGTATCTGCTGCTGACTGTTGTGTGCTCAAACCACTAAATCATACTATTGTCCTAAAATGAGCCCCCATGTTAAAAAACCCCATGCCAAACCCTTAACTAAATTATTATTTGTGAAGAATCTACTTTTGTCACAATGAACCCCAGTTTCTCTTTACAATAGCATATTGTTACATTTCTCTTTCCTGATTCTGCTGTCCAGGGAAGTACAAGGACTGGAGCTACTTGTGCTCTGTGTATACTTGGAACCAAATCAAAAGCCATATGCTATGCACACAGCCACAGTCCCCACTGCCACAGACATGTGACATCAGAATCTCAGCATGTTTTAAAGGAAAATGATTCTTCTAACCCTCACTATCACAAGAAAGAGCCTGGCAAAGGAAGCAAACCGCCACTACAAAGGGGCCTATTCCAGCCAGCAAAGGGCTCCCAGCAGCGCAGGCAATGCTGGACCTTGGTGGGACACAGAATGTTCACACACGCACCACAACCATCTGGCTCAAGAGATCAAGAAACCCCTCTACCATTGCAAATGCGCCTGTTTCCACCTGCACTGTAACATCTTCCATGAAGAGTGAAAAACAAAACGGAAGGTCCTTACTCAGGAGACTCCAGTAAGGCTAGGTTAAGGAAGGTCCTCAGGATTTGGCTTGTAACTTGTTAAATGCTTAGAGATCAATGACACTAGAAATATGGAAGTTAATAAGCATCAATATTATTATTCTCAACATGAAAAATCTTATCGACTCCTGGAACACCTGAAAAGGCAGCTTTAAGTTAACACTGTCTCAGATTTAAACCATGCTCTGTGGGGAGTTAAAGGATTCTCAGAACACTAAATGACTCAGTTTTTATGGACAACTCTAGGTCACTTTCCATCTCGTTAGGAAATCTGATCAGTTGTCCAGATCAACCAGATTGAAGGATTTTTGAATTTTCTTTAGCATCCCTGCTTTTATTCTGCAGTGAATGAAAAGTGCTTGGACTCTTACCTTTTTGCCTGGCTGCACTGGGAGAGTAAAAATAGACTTCCAATATGTCCACACAAAGAGCACAAAGAGAATATGGAATATTACAAGATAGGCCACTAAAAAAAAACCAAAAACAAAGAAAGAACAGAAGAAGAACAATGACTTCTTAAGTAAAATTTTCATTCATGAGAGGCATAATTCTAATCTTTCACAACAATGATCATAGAAAGAAAAAGAACAATTTACAGTACCAACCAGTATTACAATCCAGCTAAACCTTATGGTCACAGAGGCAGTAAAGTTTCAGAGATCTGTTGCTGCAGTTGGGGGCTACCCATCTCACAAGTCTCTCCTTCTCCACCTGATCCAATTCCGTGGATGAGGAAGAACTAAGCTATAAGAGACTTCAGCCACAGGGGAGGGGGCAACCTTGTATCACTGGGAATGACAGGATTCCTGTCTCTTCCCCATACCCTAGGCACAGGCTAGTTCTGTTTTGAGCTGGCTGGTGCTGGGCAGCAAAAAGGTTATACTGCAACACTCCAGCATGTCCAGCTTCTGTGTTCAGCTGCTACTAAATGCACTTAGAATCACAGCACCATATTACCAGTGTACTGTCCACCCATGCAATGCATTCTTCACCCCTTGTGAGAGCTGAGAACATGCTCTAGCAGAGCTTTACATCACCAGAAAAATCATATCTATCTTATGAAACATATTTTAGATTTGCCACAGTTGATACAACAAAACAAATCAGGAAAACATTCCTCAAATTGAGCAAAACAGGTCTTGTGATTACTGAGAAAGAATTGTAATCCACTAGGCACAACAGTATCATGTGAAATCCAGCCTGCGTCAGAGTAATCTTATTTCAATACGCAAAATTTATTTCAAAGCCTTTGAGTGTAAGCAAGAACACTGTAGTTCAGAAAGCCAAAGGACAGCTGTCCTTTCGCTACACAAACTATTTGATTGTTATTTTTTTTAATACTCGGCTCACTAACACATTATCAAACAGTTACAACAGTTTTGTTTAAACACACCATTTAATCATAACCATTACCTCATTTCCCCATGTAATCTAAGATCAAAATTCTAGCAAACTCAGATGAAAGTAACTACAACTAGTGGAAAGAAGTCTAAAGTCCAGACACTATCTAATCTCTCAGGCAAGACTGTGTGAAAACATAATTGGTAAAAAGGCCAAACACAGCTTTGAGACTTTCTAATGAGACATCAAATGATCTGATGATACACCTCACAACGATGTGATGGATTGTGTGACTGATCTGTGAATCAATTATAATTCATTACTATGCTCTTATGTTTGTTTGAGATGTTATACTACGTGCAGGTGGAGCTCAGTCATTTTTAAATTAATATGTAAGGAGATAAATCTTGCAACAGGTTTAAGTTTGTTGATAAAGCAATACAGTAGCACGTTAGAGGAAGCTGACCTGGAGATGCACTAATAGATTAGGTAACTAATCTTCTTCTGAATAATCATTAACAATCTGCTTTCTACAGTTTCTCTGTAACAGTTACAAGTATTAGGACAGGTCTCTAATGGAAAGAGAATTTACTTGATGCAGCAATCTGAAGGGTCTTTAAAGTATCAGCCTTCATGGGACAATTTGCCAGATGAAAATCGCTACACCCACTTCTAGCCCAGAAGAAATGAAGGTAAGAGGCCATCTGTATCAGCCAAATGCCTCCAAAGCACCTCCAGGAAAGAAGAGGAGGAATACTAAAATGGCCACTGACCCCTTATCCTTAGAACATGACTGTAGCCTCCAACAATGCTCCAGTGGAAACAGTCTCATCCTGTGATCCTGCTGCTCTGCCTGACTTGTTCAGCAACCTCACCGTACTGTGCCTGGGACCTCAGGACAATGTCAGACTGTACTACCACATGGATCTGAGAAGTGTTGAAGAGAAACAATAATGAGACAGAAACCTTTGCTGTAACTCATCTATGGTAGTAACTGTAAATTACTGTGCTACCACACTCAATACATGGTTAGTGGTCAACAGAACCAAGCAAAAAATCTTTTTGCAAAAGCCTCCCTACAAAAAAATATTAAAAATAGATTTCACTGAAAGATCAAATAAAACAGTGAAAAAACCCCAACAACAGGCAGGTCACAGAACAGTACTAGTCTCTTCTGTTTAGCTTGTAAAATCAGCTCTGAAAACATAAAACAGAAAGGGAGAAAAGGTATGTGGGTGTATACAGAGAGACAACTCTTTCAGAAAAAACTATGTATAAGGGATGAAAGCTTTTTCAGGTTCTCCTGCTTATACTGTGACTAAACAGAGGCATTTCTCAATACATCCAAAAGTTATAGCATGTCTAACAATGCATACTGTATACTTCATGATGCATAATTACAGGAAGGAAACACTGAAATCAGAGTCTATAAGTTTAAAAAAAACTGATGGAAAGTATTTTTAATATTTTAACTGGAACATCTGTGAATCTTTTTACACATTACTGAATGACAAATAGTAAATTGAATGCACCTACCTTTTTCCACAGGGTTGCTCAGAGTCACTGAAAAAGAAAAAAACACATGTCTACAGAGCAAATAGGATTCCCAGTAAAGTTAGTGATAAACAATGTTCTTATTTGAAATACAGCCATTTTAGGGAAAAAAGTTCAACAGACAGGAGGAGAGCCCACAATTTAGCATCAAATCAAAAGCATCCATAACAATTCCTTGTTTACTCATGCAAACAAACCAAAAAGTTATTTAATAACTGTTACTTATGTTCTATTTTCCACGTTATAAAATATATGCTGTATATTTTACATTAGAAATATGACAAAAATAATCCACTGGTGACAGTGATGTGACAAGATTACTAGGGCTCCTCTAGCAACCACCCAAGCAGCATCTCTATGCATGTACTTTTAAGTATGCACTTGTAGCCTGCTTTGTACTAGTCTCTAGGTGGTCTTGATCCTCTGCAGTAAGTCATGCCCCAATGCATTTTTGCATCAGTATACATAAAAAATTACAAATTGTCTCAGCTTTGGCTTAGTCAGCAACAAAGGATACACTGTAATGACTCAACTATTTTTACACTTCCTACTAGCAGAGTTTTTACATCCCCTCCTTACTTTACCATAATCACAGGAACAGTCCCTGCTAACAGAACCACATAGAGCAACCAGCAAAGGGTACACGGCTCAATGTCTACTTTTACTGATTATTTTTAAATCCATCTATTATTCTAAAAATCATCATCCAAGTTTAACAAAAAAAGATAAAGACATATTTCTTTAACTGAAAATGGAGCAGTTCTATTATATCTTGACAGAATACTGGAAGACAAAGATCGTTCATGAGATGGGAGCCCCTTAGATTGAGTCCACAGCCTTGAATCTATAGGTTACAACTGATATGTGTTCCTCCTTGGAGGAAATGAGGAATGAAGGGAAACCAGCGGCCACAGATCATCTCCCAGAGGCACAGTACTCTTACACAAATAAGATCACATTGTTGAAAGACTCAAAGATTTGAGAGATTGCATATACCAGCAGTGACCCCTTCAGTAACTCTGTTAGAATACATAAAAAGAAGTGATTGAGGGATCGGAGCCTTTTACTTCTAGCCTACAGCCAGCATCTGGAAAGAGACTCTGCTCTTCAAGACTCACTCTATCATATCTTACTTGAATAACAAACTTAGAAAATGTAAATCAGATTAGGAACCAAGAGGTCCTGCTTTTACTAATGAAAGTAGCTTTTCTTAAAACCATGTGAACAAATAATTTTGATCTGCAAGCTCTATGATACACAACAAGGTAGATGAAAAGAAGAGATTAAATGCTTGCTGTGTCTCTGCACACTCAGTTTCAGATGAACAAGACTACTAGGAAACCTTTAGTTTTTCCTTTGGTTTGCTGCAAATCGAACTACAAAGAGTACATCAGCTTTTCACAAATACTGCTGGGTACCCCTCTGAAGTATGTGTCACACCTGCAGCATGGCCTTTCTCAGGATTTTAACTGAGAAAAGAGCAAACTCCTAAATAAATATTATATAAAGGTTTTTATCATAGGACATTGGATCATTGTTCAACCAGAAACCGGACATGAAATCAAAGCCTCCTCTGGAATGCGACTTGTTGGCCATATCAGTCACTGAAAGTTTAAAACCCAGCATTATGAGATACCTCTAGGACATCACTCCCATAGTAGTTTCAATGCTCAGCAGTCTGCACAACCAAAAACAAAAATCAAGAATCCAAATAGAACATCTACTATTTACATGCTTGCGACAGCTGAAATGGCAATACACAATGGAAACGTGAGGAAAAAGAAGCCAACACAAAGTCTTGCTATATTACAAATCTGGAAGAGAGATAATATCTTGAGAGCTAGTTCTCAAGTAACTGCATATGCCAACATTTAATGTTCAAATCCTAAAATAATTAATTTAGTCATTTCAATTTCTGTATAGATAACCTCCTCCACACACAAATAAAATGCATGACTGAGAAAGATGGGGCAAAAAAATAGATGGGTGTGGGCACAGAAGTGATTTTAAGCTGTGATTCTAGGCAGTGAGATGAGCTCCTGCCAGCTTAACCAGCATTTACAGAATAACACAGGCCCAAGCTAAACCCCACTTAAATCAGCCAAGTCTTTCCTAATATCTGCACTGAGACTTGGAATTAACCAATGTTAAATATTACTGAATTTGCACACCACTACAAACAAAGCATATTTCAAAAGACTGACATTTCAGGAAAATACTCTAAATTTTCTGTCACATGGTCTAATTGTTATATGCACCTTGGAGATATCATTCCATATGAATTCTTGAAAGAAACAGCCCACAATCACAGAAATGGAATAAAATGTCATGAAGTATTTGTTGGTTTTGCCTAGCTGTCAATTAAAGCAAAGAAGCTGCATTTCATTTTAGTCCCCATCAAGAAAAAAACAATAGGATTTCCTGCATTGGCAACCCTAATAAAAATATCTGATTTAAATTTGCTGTGCAGTACCAGAAGGCAGCTCCTTTCACAGAAGTTCTGAGAACTTTGGCTTCGTTTATCTGACTTATCCTATCTTGAAGAGAAAGGGCCACATGCTCCTCCTCAAAAGTCCAAGCTACCAGCTTTTCTCTCCACCCTCAACCAGACCTAGAAACCCTTTCCTCTAGTAATAGGTTTTTGCACACACAGTAAATCAGAACATAATAAGAAAGTTTGCATCTTACTATATAAATTGCTACATTAAACTATACACTTACTAGCTAGTACCAAAAATCTGATTTCCATGCTACTGTAACAAGTTCCTTGACTCATGAGCATGGTTTAACATAACCTATTTTTTTCATTTTCAGAATATAAGAAAATTACTGCAACGGAGGGCATATATTGATTTTTGTCACTGCTTAAACCAGAAATCACATCTGAACATCATCATATGGCAACAATATGGACTTTCCCTGTGGGTATAACTCTCCCAGTCTTCACAAACGTCATTTCCCCTGGCTGGCATGAGGACATAGAATACACAGACTCGTGACTAAGTAAAGGAAATCGCAAAACCTAGCCAGCTCAGCTAGGATACAAATCTTATGGAAAAACAGGGCAGCACACCATAAAAATCCCACTAATTAACCCCATCACAGACTTGACTACTAATAAAGTGTTTCTTCATATCCAGCCGGTCGCTTTTGGGTGTGTCTAACTGCAGTTACAGGCGTGATTCGAGCATGTGGAAACATCTGCCAGCTGCCAGGCGTGCTCGGGTTTAAGGTTCAGGTATCGGCCGCACCTGAGCCGGCCCGCCAGGCGCCAGCTGGGTGCGACTGCAGGGGCTGGCAGAAACATCGCTTCCTCCAGACCACACAGGAAGGGGAAGGAAGAGAAAGGGGAAGAAAAAGAGGAAAAAAAGGAGAAACCCTCCCGCCGCCGTCGAGATGTGCTCGAGGCTGTGCGTCCTGCGGGCACTGGGGCCGCCTGAACCGCCGGGCCGAGCAGGACTCCCACCCTGGGGGCCCTTACAGACCAGCACCGGGAGGGCAACGCTGCCCCCGGGAAACGCGGGCTCCTGCGGGGAGC
>NW_020799100.1:9779847-9833833 GCF_003259725.1 Athene cunicularia | reverse complement strand
GTGAGGAGCGCGGGGCCAGCGCGGCCCTTCCGCCAGCTGGGCAGGGCCGGTGGGAGCCGCGCGGGGAGGGCTGGCGTTTGGCGGCGTGGTTAGGCGCTGCCCGACCTGTTAACCGCCCACTGCCGTGGTCCCACCAGACCCGCTCCCGGGAGGCGACGGCACAGGCCCCTTGGCCCGTCCGGGAGGCGGAGCTGTCTGCGGGAAACGGATTGAAGGTGCTCCTGGAATTCCCAGTGACGTCGGCACGAGCCATGATACCTCGTTACTTGCCCTAATTTAAGTTCATCTGCGTGTTCAGGCTGGGGTGCCCGTCCCTGGTACGGCGGTACTCGGCTTGTCCTCATCTCTGCCAGGAATACCCACGGAGAGCCCAATTCAGCCTTTCCTGTACCATCCCTGTGCCAGTTTACGTGTCCAGTGGTGGCTTTCCTCTGCATTCTCTGTGACTGATGAATCCTTATTCTAAAAGCTGTTTTTTATCGGTAACCGTACAATTTTATACTTTGTTCTATTAAGGTAATCCTGTTGTAGGACAATCCTCTCCTCTGCACTGACAGCACCACGTTTGTATTGCTCTCAGATTTCCCAAGCACAAACCCAGGTTACTAGTGAATATTCATGGAAAGATCAGACTCAAGACAACTTGTGGAACAAAACGAGTATCCCCTCCAACAACCTGGTAACATGGCATTTAATGTAAAAAAAAAAAAAAAAAAAAAAAAGAAAAAAAAAAAAAAAAAAAAAAAGGAAAAGACCACCCCATTTCACCAGTCTACTCCACAATCCCCTTTGAATTCCTGTAGGAATCCCCCTCATTTCGACATTCACAAATGTGTTCTGAGTTAAGGCTTCAATTAATTAAATCTACTATATTGCCTCTGTTGAGAAAATTAGTTTTCTCATCAAGAGAGCAATTAATCTAACAATGTACTTCTGATAAAACCCTTGTGTAATTTACCCCACTTTCCAGTCACCTCTTTGTTAATCAGTTTTGTCCCTCAGAATTTGTTCTAAAACTCCTTGTTGTTGGTATCAAACTTGCAGGCTGTACTGCCTCTAGCAACTCCTTTCTTTGAGTACAGGTACCACATTTGCCATTCTCCTGCCCAGATCTCTGAATTTAAGACATCAGCTACAAATCTTCAGACCACACTTGTAATGCCACATTTAGTTTTTTCAATATTTTAAGATGATGATCTGAAATGTCTTAATTTTCTCAAAAAAAATGTTCAGTAATGAGGCAACTGCTGTCTTAACCTCTTCTCTACCCTTCTCACAGTCTATATGGTCACTATTCTCTTCTTCATGCTACTGAACTCTTTCTTTAATACAAAACCTGAACGTTTGGCACCAGTTTCAGTTTTCTGTGTGTGGTCCAGTTTACGCAAGCTTTTGGATTGTTTGCTGTAGCAAAAGTGCTTTGCAGATACCATAATATATGTTGGCCTGAGCTGCATGTAACCCTAAACATGAAATCTCAGACATTTGACTTGGATTTTGAAATCCACACTCTATGGTTTGTTTTTATACATAATATTTTTTTTTTTTCAATGGAAATAGAAATGTCCACTTCTGGGGCATTCAGAGGGAGGATTCAGGACAAGTACACTTGATGTTTTGAAGTTTTGGAAAAGGAAGATGTCAGTGCCCACTTACTTTCTCCTCCTTCCCCACACTGCATAGAGCTGAGAAGCCAGCAATATGTTTTACAAACAGTAAGATTTGAAAATAATTCTTGTGAGGTAAATCACTACCTGAAATGACTCATAGAATCTCCTCTCCTAAAATCTCAAAACTGCTAATCATATAGATGGGAGGCACAGTGCATCCATGATATGTTTTTCCTGCATGTGTGTATATAAAAGAGGAAGGCAACCTCTCCGACAGACAGCAATGGAAAAGTGAGCAGACATTTTCAGATAATGCCTCTGTAAATAAAATTAAGACTATTTTTTTTGTTCAACAGCCAGTTTTTCTATGTGTTCTAAGATCCACATGGATTATCTTCAAAATTCTTTTGTTTCATGGGCTTCCAGGGGAGATTTAGTCATATAAACATGAACTTAAACATGAACTCATCTGAGGTAAGAGATTCTCAAATCCAGCTCTTTAAAACAAAAATAATCACGCAACCTTGAAATCTTCTTATAATGTATTTTTTACACTTGTGGTTCAAATGGTAGCTCCCCATTTGAAATTGCCAGCTGGAATTAGATATAACTGGTATAAGGTACCTTGTGCTCTTTTCAGAAATCAACACGATGGATGTTAGTCAAAATAAATGTTGACTCTAAAGTTCAGCTTCAGCCAATTTTACAAACTAAAGGAAGTCCTCTCTGGATGTGCAGCCTCACTGGGTTCCACAGCAACTACAACAGTTGCAAGTAGACTGACTTAGGAGAGTGGTTTAGAAAGACGTGGGATTATCCTATGTAATATCTATATCTTTAAGTTTCATTCTGACCATGAGCAGTTTCCTGCTAATACACATCACACACACAATAAAGAAGCAAACTCTGCAGAGTTCAGAAAACTCTGATTTCATCCCCATGTGTAACTAGACTGTAAAACTACTGTCAAAGACTGCAGCACTAAGGAAAGCAGATGAGAAAATCAAGTGACAGCAGCTTTAGAGTAATTTAAATAAGGCTCATCATCATTGGCTTTTTCTTGAACATTCTTGGTACTCAAAGAAAGGAAGGTGGCGGTGAAGCACCAGTGGCATAGAGACTCTGGGCATCAGGAAACACATCGTTACAAAGAGCTGTAGTCTGAAGACTAGTGTAAGACTGACACCAGCTAAGATGGCATTGGCTTTGTCATTGGTCAAAAAAAAATAGCTAAAATACATCAGGAAACAATATAAACTCAGGAAACAAATGCCAGTTTTTACAACAATTTACGTATTGCAGAAAATCCCAAAGGACCACATGTACCTTTTTCACCAAAATGCTGTCTTTCACATGAAAAAAAGCTCTTAAAAAATTACACATGCTAGAAAATGCTTATTGTATTGTCCTGTAAAAAAACACAACTGGAAAATGCGGTTGTATTTCCAGTACTGAATGTGAAACTGTGCACAGACTACAGTATGCATTTTGAAATTATATTCTAATCGAGAAAATCAAAGTTGCACAAGTTACTTTCCTCACTGTTCCTTTCAAAGTCTTGCTTAAGCTGGTAATATATGCAAGCCCTGAAGTTATGTTGAAATATAGCTACAAAGCAGTTGTAAACAGTAATGAGCTAAATTTGTCAAGATCTAACTTTTTAAACTACTTTTAACTTAGTGTGTGTAAAATAAAGGTGTAACCTTTTTTTTTTTTTTAATTGTCAGACATATTTATATCTGGCTAGGCTACACATGGTTTTGCTCATCAGTGACAGTGATATCCAAGAAGATGTGACAATCCATGACCTAAAAAGGGAACTAAAACCAACCCCAACTGGCAGCTGAGACCCCTGGCTTCTGACCTCCCTGCTGATCTGAAAAAGGCTCATGGGCCTAAAGGCTGGCCCGTTTTGTCATTTTTTGTAGGAAAACACAGCAACCATCCCTACCTTGACCATATTTTGGACTAGTGCATACCATACTTGTAGGTAAGTAGATAAATTTTACAACACATGTTAATCTAATCATAACAGATTTGGGCTTTGTATCAAAAAATGCTGCACCCCAGCTCTTGCAGAGGAGTTAGACTTTTTCAGAAAAATTGAAATTAAACAGCTGATTGCAGAGGCAAAAGAAGAGAACTGGTCCAGAGGGTGGCCATGCAGAGCTCTGTAAGGACTGATTAATGTCTTGGCTGTCATCCAGATTGTTGTGTGTAGTTATTGCAGCATGAACCACAGCTTACATAGTTTTCAACAGCAGTGGCAGTTTTTGTTGTAGCTGGAGTTTTTCAGTAGCCTTCACCTTTAGTTTCGGACAGGCCAGAAATTCAGAAATTTTGTTTGATTGCTGTTGTATCAGAAAGT
Organism: Athene cunicularia; assembly: GCF_003259725.1. Lineage (NCBI taxonomy): Eukaryota > Metazoa > Chordata > Aves > Strigiformes > Strigidae > Athene > Athene cunicularia. The sequence continues at coordinate 9,829,855 of NW_020799100.1, read as the reverse complement.
TCAAAGGTCTAATGGGCCAAAGAATCAGGATTAGGGAATACTTTTAAAAAGAAAAAGTAGATGCTCCCAATCACCTTCAGACTTCAGAAGAGATCCTATTTTTTAACTGGTGACTTCTCAGAGAGAGTCATATTTTATAAAAGCTTTCCCTTCTCTTCCTCATTTATCCAGATAAGTACCAGCAGATCGTTCAAGTGTAATGAGGACTGACTGGTAGTAACCTGTGACCAAGCAGTATTTTTGTTATGTTCAGTAAGAACTCTCCACTATGGGTGATAAGCTGCCACATTTACACATTAATGCCTGCCCAGAAACCCCAGGAAAACCTATTTTTTGTTACTTTTGGCAGGACTTCACAGCTCTGTATTGGGACTCCTGTATTTTACATGAGTTTTGCACACATACAATAATCCTATCATACATTTATCTGCATACAACATCATGATATTATCTTGCATGGATAAAGTGAATTAAAGAAACCTCTAGAACATACTCACTTGATGTAAATCAGCAGAGCTCTCACAAAGTGAACAGAGTTGTGTTTGTACATACCAGTTTTAAGATCTCTCTCTACCGCTCTGGGGCAAAAGATTTAGACAATTATCTTACCACTAATACAGAAACCAAAGTGGAATGACTTTTCCCCCTCATTGGTTTCCCAGGTTTCTTTGTCCTATACAGTAGTACCTGCCTTGCCTTTGACTGTAAGATGCACGCATGGTGTCATTGCTCTTAGTCATCATCCGCTTCCTGCTCTCAGATTTCTCAGTTACCCCATCCCCCACTTAAAAATTTTATTATAACTTAATGTGGAAATATGGGCAGGGTATATGGAGTATGTAGCAAAGTCTGTCAGCACAGATTGCAAGTAAAGCTCTTAAATATTACAAAACTTTTAATTGCCACCAAATGAAAAAGTGGCCATTTGCAGCAATATTTGTCTCGTAATTGCAAATGCAATCATTTGTTTGCAAGTTAGAGGAACATATGGTGAGCAAATGCTTGCACCATCAGAGGGTGCTGGAGTCCACACAATATTTATCTGCATTCAAGTCCCTCCAGCTCAAGAGCTGCTCATTCTCCATAGGGACAGGAGACTGACCTATGTGAATCTCAGTGCTGGTAAATACAGAAGGATAAATCACCGGGGATGAAAAATCATAACCTAGTTTTGTCACATTTACAGCCTAGCCCTAATATTTTTCAAAATACTTCCCCACAACTATTGCCTTCATATATTCTAGAGAGATTGGAAATCTGATCAAATGTATTTACACATTTAGGTGAAAAGTCACATGAAATACCATAAATATGACATTTTCTATTTTCTGAGTTCTTCATTTTGCACCCTAAATAACATCCTTTTAATTAGACAGTTGACATATATCTTTCCATATCTTTTAAAGGCAAAACATTAAACCAATTTTCATTCTATATAGCTACAGCAAACCTGTCTTCCCTATTCCTCTTCCTCTCCTGCAATTATCAAGTGAATCCTGAACTTTTGTCACAGGCATTTGCTATTTGACACTGGACTGACTACATTAGTTGACAGTAACTAAGTCTAATAACTTAATGGGTGGGCCTTTTTCTCTTGCCTCTGCAAAGCAGAGGTGGGCCTTCCTCATATAGCACCCTTAGAGAAGAACAGATAGGGAGAGAAATATGCGACATCCAGGGACACACTTCTGTGATGTCTTAAATCTCTGTGTCTTTCCAGCACATGGAGAGGCCATGTCCCATGTGACACCCTCAGAAGAGGGGATGGGATGCTGGTGAGAAACCCTGGGTAAGAACCTGTTGCTACAGTGGTTAAAGCAATCCCACATGCAGCGTGTGCTGCTGCTTCTTTGGTGCTACACAAACCTAACGGGCATGCACATAATAGTTACAGCACAGAAAATTTCACGAGGGGAATACAAATAAGAGAAAATATTGATTTTCAGTGGTTTAAATCAGCTGTCAGTGCAGTTCTCTAAAACAAACCAGAAGCATTTCCCAAGCCAGAAGGTTCCACCAACCTAGAGCCCTGCTGCAAAGAGGGAATATTCTGAGAAAATTTCAAAAGAGCATCCATGGCCTCTTCTAACAGATTGGCCCACATGGTCCTGGCTTGCAGCCCTGTGTGTCCAAGCCCAGTTCTGTCCTCTGACATGCAGACAGAAGTGGGAACAATGTCTGACAGAACAGATCTCTGACAGAAGTATGGTCTTTTTGATCCCTGATTCTTATGTGGATCCAGTTCTTACAATTGTGTGAGTACTGTAGCAGGATACACAGTTTCTGGTTTCTAAAGCAGGTGTATTCTGTGTTACTTTTTGAAAAATCTGCGGTTTTTGTAAATCACTCCCCAGTATTTTTTTCTTTCACACTACTGAACTTTGAAGCCAGATAAACACAATCTTAGCCAATTCATTGTTTCCTTATCTTTTACAACAACATATTGTGGAGCTTTGAGTCCTCTGACCATGGTGAAGCTTCAGCAAAACTCAGTTTTTAAAAAATGAAGTCTATGCCATCTTTCAAGAATGACATATACACAGCTGTGTGACTCTTTTGAGTTTTGTTTTAAACCAAATAAATAAGTATGTAGTCTCAGAGATGCACAGAAGGGAATGATGCTTTTGTAATCTCACTAGATTTTGTAAATGGATTTTTTGCAAATCAGTTTACTTGATTTTCTTTGTACCTGGTGGACATGATTTCAGACCTGAACAGCAGTGCTGAGTGTAGGCAGGTAGCACATGCCATGTGTAATTTTTAAATTTCCTGGTAGCAGCAATTCTTAAAGGCACAATAGCAGGTTTGTTTATTTTTTGTTCTTCATCAGACCTTTTATTAACATTCTGTTGGATCTCTTGACTGCACCTGGTTTGTTAGTGACTGAGTAAAATGGCATCTTTGCCCTGGGCTTTTGGAGACGGTGCATATAGATGGGGAAGGCAACAGATAATATGGATGCAAATTTCAGATTACTGGTTTCATCCCTGAGGCATTTAAAGAGCACAAATCTCAAGGAAATAGGGAGAACAGCATGACTGTGCTTTTAGTTCCTACAGAAGGTAGAGACTTGAAAACACTGTTCATGGTCCTTGCAGTATTTTCCTTTGCAAAATAAGAGAACATAAATTTATTTAAGTCAGGAGTACCTGCACTCTCTTGATGAAAGCTTAATCTAGTGGTAGATCAAGAGCACTGTATTTACCAGCCAGTACTTGAAGAAGAGCCTGCCACTTGCACAGGATCAAGATACCAGAAATCCAACATGATGGTCTTTCTGATGAGCACCCATTAGTGATCACTGGCACAGAATACAGACTGTCTTGGACTAATCACTGCAAGGAGTGGTCTTTAATGAACTGAGAGGCACTTTCAACATTATAGTCAATGTTCTCTTGCATACAGAACCACTCCTATGGAAAAAGCAAATGTTTTTTTTCTATTTATGAAATTTTGTCTGTATGACTGGAGGTTTTTTTGTGGGGGGGGTTTGTGGTTTGGGGTTGGTTGTTTTTTTTCCCTTTTAAACGGTTTCATACTGATAAAAAATCTATGTATCCCACAGAACAGATCTGGTGTGACCCCAGCAGCTCACTGGTACTCCACCTCCGAAAGTAAAACACAAACTGAACCTTCTGAGCTGGAAAGATTTATCAGGTTTTGCACTTCTTAAGACTCTGCTCCCCTGGAGCAGTAGTGTATGTACTTCTTCAGTTAACTGCCTGAAATCTTCCACTGCATTCAAATGCATGATAAATACCAGTGATGAAGAAGTCTCTCAAACATACTACCTTCTCTACAATTTTCAACAATTTCTATTTTTCTACATTTCTACAATTCTCTACAAATTACCAAGAGGGTCTTTGTAAGAAAGATCAGCTTCATTTTTAGGTATTTTTTTTAAATCAGTGGCATAATTACCAACTTGATGTATTTTCTTACTTTTTTCTCCACTGATGCATACCCATCTTCTGGAGGATGCTCTGGTCTCATTTTTATGTGATGTTTCTTCCAAACTTCAGAAACTTCAGTCTGGTAGTTAGTTTGAAGACAGAATTAATTAAATTAGATTGCTAGAATGAATTCCATAATACCCTGGGAAGTCTGATACTTGTAAACAGCTATGCAACTGTTGCTAGGATACTGGAATTGTTTATTTTCTGAAAAAAAAAAATTCTATTGAAATATTTGCCTTTCTAAAGCTACAAATTCAAGATATACAAAAGTTTATTTGGTCCTATGAACTATTCTTTTGTGCTTTCACATATAAGTAATATATTAACTCTTGACTCAAAAAATTTATGGAAAACCCCACAAGAACCTACTAATATATCTATCAGATATATTCCTAAAAAGAAACATGTTATACCTGATGAATGTTTACTTCTATGATCTTTTTCCTCTGTTAGCCCGAGCTGCATATACACAGAAGCACTGCACACATAGAAGACAAGAAACATCTATTAAGTATATTAGATTTAGTTTGTACATCTGACAGTAACAGATCATCATCTACAACATAAAAAATGTATAACATTGAAATATAAAGGATGCAGTGATGAAGCTTGTGCCACCTTAACTAGAACGACTGAACCAAATTTCAGTTTTTACCCTCAGGTTCTTTTTCTCATTTTCCTACCTGTGGGAAAATACTGAATCCTACCTTAGAAAGTATTACCTTAGAAAATACCGAATAGTTCTACTTCCTCTCTAGAGCTCAACTTCAATTACTTTTAGAAGGTTTTCTCATCCTTAAATGTCATCTCTCCAAGTTATAATTACTTAATTCTTTAATCTTTTTTCAAAAGTCGATCATGAGCTCTTCCCTAATGTTTTCACAATGTTCAACCACCTCAGCAGTGACAGACTCCATCATAATTTTGAAACATGCAGGGAATAATTTTCTAGAGGCAATCATCTAGAGATGTGTCATGTGTCTTCTCAGCTGTCCTTAACAGACTCCTTCAGTTCACTGCATTGCTCTTTACGTAGCATTCTAAAGGAGAAAATTGTTAATTTTACTACGTTTTAGAGATAATGTCCATTTTCTTCATTATTATTTTGCCTTCAATTCCAACATACTTTTCCTTTGCTTTCATTATCTGATAGAGACTTTGGGGGAGAGAAGCTGGGGATATAGAGAAGTCTATAACAGATGAGATGTAATTAAAGCCATGAAAAGAAAAGCCCATGTTATCCACATGGCTTTATTCCTAAACTAATTTTCAACTGCCAAAAGGTGGGTGAAGGTCTCGTTGTACTAAAATTGATTTCCAGAATTATGATTTAATTCTTCACCTCTGTTTCTCCATCATTTTTTTTTTCCTGTTGATATTCCATTAATCAGATAAGAAAGAATATTTGGTGGGTATTGTGTAATTCAAATTGTTCTCTATTCCTAGCAGAGACTATTTCTCTCTTCTAATCTGACATGTAATCTATTTTACCTGATCCCATCAGTGAAGAATGTTCTGTTCACATTGTTATAAATCTCCAATAAATCCATTTCATATAAAACTAGAACACTTTAAAATACCTGTAATTGTCACTTTTAATCTTCAACGTACAAAAAAAAAAAAAAATTAAAAAATGCAGTGACTTCTGCAGGTTAAATCCGTCTTTGAAAGTCCACGTCCATTTTCTCTTGTCTTATATAAGCTTCAGCTAGTCAAGATTCTGACTGCTAAGGATGTAATGGGTGTTGTGAATTATAGCTGATGACCCTGAGAAATATGCAATTTATTGTCAATTGTCCATTATAATCTGTGGGAAAAACAAAATACTTTTCTTGAAATGCTGTGTGAAAAACAAGTTTTGGCCCAAAATTTTCAGAACATAATATAACCACTAGATTCACTCTTCTCTTGTAATGCCGATGAGCCCCAAGAGTGCTCATAAATATTGGCAGACTGAAGTAGGTAGTATTTTGCCAGTTTTTTTCCTGCTGAATTGTAGTTAGTGTTTTTAACATAGTGATACATAACAACGCCCTTAATGCTATTCCTTGGAACTTTGTCCTGAAATTCTGTTTCAACTCACTTAGGTCCTAGAACATGTAGATCAGCTCAGCGATATTGCTGCCAAAAAATAGTTAACGAATTTGCTGATAGACTCCAAGAAGGGGGGGTGGGGGGTGTACATTTCAAACAGCTGCATTTCAACTGTAGCAGGAGGAAGAAAACTTCCAATTTTTTTTTTTTTTCAATTTTATTTCACGTATATCAGTGAAACTCATTTAAATGGTTCAAGGCATCCTATTTCTAAAATTCTTATAAAACCAGTTTTTGTGCTTGTGCCAAGCTCTGTTCATACTGGGATGTGTGTGGAAGCTGAAACACACAGTAGACATATCCTCCTAAGACTTCACATGGGGCTAGGAGCCTGTTGCTTTTCTTTCAATAATTAGTTCATAGCCAGTTTATTATTATGATGAGATCTAAAATGTCATTTTAATTCAGCTGGTATTTGCCTCTTCATCTGGACCCTCTAGATTAACACTGTCACATTATTTCAACAGAAGTCTTGTGAATGAAGGAATGAAATGAAAGTGGGGATGTATAATTCATTTATCACCATGGCTAGTTACTTCCCACTTCTGGTCTGCTATTTTCCCGGTAACGCGGTTTTATTTGTCAAGTCTGTTCCTGGCATTTGTATCCGTGGACTGTTTGCTTCTTTACAGTTTCTGCTACAATACCAACATATTTTGGAATACTTGTAGAGAACTGTATACAGAGACAGTGGCTACACTACATCAGGGATGACATATATTATTAGCATGTAATTAAGTTTGTGAGATGCTAGCTACTGTTGAAATGGCACAATATCACAGCTGAGACCTGGGCACCAAGCACAGACCTGCCTGGATCCTTAGCACATTGAATCAGAAGGTGTATGTTTAAAGTATCTGACTTCTCATGGTTGCTGTTTTGTTCAGGACAACAGCCCACACATGGAACATTATCCTGTTTTTCAACCTTCTAGTTTGGTTGAAGTTCTTTCTCCTAACAAAACCTTTTCATCCCAAATTGAAACCATGGCTAGTACAGCCTGCTGAACCACTAATGAGATGTGGCTGTGGGAATCCTCAAGACCAGTAAGTTTGAATTTTAAAAGATATTTGTGTTTATGTAGTGGAAATATGAGAAAGCATATTTTGACTAATGGTATCACCCCAGAGAGAAACATACTTGTTAAAAATATGTTCCATTGCAATTGCTGGAAATCTAACAAAATTGCCATAAACAGGACTTACATCAATGTTTCTGCTTGACCTTTCTGGGAGAATAGACGTACCTTCTGGGAATGCAAAACAAATGAATTTTTTGGAAACAAAATGAGTAACACAGCCCTTCCTCTTTATAAAATGGAGCTTCGATATAGCTGCTGCTGCTTAGTAACAGTTCCTCAAAATGATTCATAAAAGCACCAAATGTAAAGGTGCGCACGTGTGTTTCTTAACTCCAGGCTCTGATGCAAAACTCAAAAACACTCATGCTGTGGGTATGAGAATTGGAGATTTTAGATGAATAGCATTTTCAAAATGAAAACCATATCCTTCTAGACATGGCTAAGCTGTATGATCAGCTCCCCTGACATTCTTGTTTCTGCCAGTCAATGTGTTGTTGGAACTGCGATAGCTGTTGCATACCATTTCCTGGTGGTTCCCAACAACAGCTAGCTCTCTTCTACATTTTACCCTTAGGAGAAAGATATCCTGTCTAGCACAGAAAACCTGCTAGAAATAGTGTGATAAAACCTGCTATTTTTGAGAACTTAGTTAACCTACAAAAATACTATCAGCACTACTGAAGTTGAGTATATTTAATAGGACCAGAAGGATACCAAGACACTTAATGCAAATAATAGTGTTTCTGCCCATAATTAAATATTACAGATAAACGTAAATGTAGAAATGAACTAAGAAAATTGCCATTTTTTTCCCTTCAGAAATTATTCCAAATGACCTATTAATCTGGATTAATTATCACCATCCAAATTAAAGCAATTTATAATATCTTATATAAATAGCTAAAAAGACTATCTAGGACTGCTACTAAACCCCATATTTTTATACATTCCTAGGAGCAGATGCAGTATGTTCACATAAGGGATACTGCCAGCCTAAAAGTAAAGCGTAACAAAACGAGAAGCATTCTCATCTCTCGCAGCCAGTGACTGGTGAAGCTGTTCGATACCTTACCCAGCTCCTCAAGTTGGTGAAGTAAGAAACATGAGTCCCTCATACAGATTCTTTTAAAGAGAGGAAGTAATTTAAAGGCAATCAGAATTTCTGATGCATTTATTACCAAACAATCGCAAAAAAAAAAAAAAAAGAAAATCACCATGTTTGTCTTGTAGAGCCTGATAAAGCAAAATGAGCGACTCCCCACCCCATCCTCAAACCATCCTGAGTAGAACTCTGCTTTGGCAAGGCAGGTTTAAAACCAGCCAGGAGCCTTGCCAGCAAAAGTACAGAACCAGTGCATTTCTAGGTTGGCTCTTCTTCTGTGGCCTCTGCCAACTGGCTCCAATAACCATGGCAGAGCAGAGACTGAGCTTCTTTGCTTAACCCTCTGCTACAACCAGGCAGAGTCAAAAGGATGATTCTTGCCATCTTGATATGAAAATCTAATTTTTTGTAAGAAGTCATGGACTGGAGACTGTGGGTTGCACAACAGTATTTGTGCAATCACTAGCAAATACACGCTGTTCAGAATTTTGAAAGACATCAGTAGATAGAGTTATTCCTGCTCACCCCATCCTACAGCTCTCCTCTCCTTCCTCTTTCTCCACACATCCACATGTTAAAATTAAGTGGGTCTTAACAGATCCATAAGTGGGATATACCCAAGTGTTTCCAATTTACCCTTAGTGAACTTGAATGAAAAACATTTGAAAATGAAATTCTGGGTGAAATCTTACAACATTGCTACAGCATATGGAGCTAATTTCAAATAGCACTTTGATAATGTCATGATCTGTTCGAAAGTGTTCACCTTATACCGAAGATAAACTCAGTTGCCTCACTCAGTATACGTTCATCTTACGATCCATAAGAAAGCTATTTAGTGGATTGTGAAATACAAACTTTGGCCAGAGCTAATTTAGAAAGATTGTTATACTATGGATGGTGCAGCGTGTTTCTTCTGTGAGTTTCATATTATTCAACTGTTCACAGCTAGTAAATTCACATCTAATAAGCTGCAAAAGTTATCAGATGAAACACAGCCCATTGTAATCCCCACATGAAGTAAATAACTGATGAAAAATTAGTTCCAGCATATGTAACAAATATTTTTGCAAACAACATCTGATGAAAGAACTGGCTTTATTAACAACTAACTTATACACACAATGGAGAAAACGCAATAATCTGTTCTATCTCTACAGGCCACAGCATTTCTCAAGTGCTTACCAGGAAAGAAAAAGACTTAACTGGAAACAAAAGCACATATAGACCACATCTCCTGGCAGGCACCTAACTTGGCACTGGGAATGCAGCGGCAGAAGTATGTTGAAGTGGAAGGGATTTGCAGGATGTGAAACACAGGCGAAAAGGCACTTGTGCTAATGAAAGTCTTGTTGTAGGGCTGCTGTAAGATGCACTGGCAACACTGAGGAGACTGTATTCATAAGTTCAGATAAACTATTCATTGCTCTGCATTTAAGGTCGAAGAAAGTAGTAAATTTACCCCCCACTTCTTGAGACAAAACAAGGGCCAGTGACTCCTACCATGAATCCAACTAACTTCTGGTTCTTCTAAACCCAGCCAGGCAGTAGTATCATCCAAAGGGCTGGTCCAGCAACCAGGGAAAATGTAAATGCAAGCACAAATTTGTGTTCTTGATAGGCCTTCCCCTCTGCAAAGGCAGGAAGACAGGCAGTGTGAAGCTGGCCACCACAGATTCATGCTCCTCAGAAGATCCCCAATTTGTAGGCAGCTCTTAAGATCCTCTTGATGCCATATGCAATATAGGGTGAAAGAGTCTGAAAATCCTCAGGTTCTTCCTAGAACAGTAAGTTTTCCGGCACTATAAATTGCGTTTTCATAAGCACTGCTTCAAATCTGGAGCTAAGAAATCTACTTCTTTGCAATGCACCAAAATGAAGTCCGTTGCTGAATTTGGATTAGAAGTATATTTGCTGTGTAATACTTGAGACATCACCTGAGGTCCCAAATGTAACAGCAAGCCTACTGCAGTTTCCCTTCAGCAAATTCCCAAATAAATGATACATGAGCAAACAGTAACAACCAGGAGCTTACACAATGGCTCTGGTATGATGCACCAGAAAGGATGCTCAAGAGTAAATCTGATAAAAATCAAATAAACTATTCAGAAGAGAAGAAAGCTCACACAGCTGTTTGGGGCTAAAGGTGTTATAGAACATAATGATTCCTCCAAGCACTGAGGAGTCCACTGAGTGGTTTAAGTGAAAGGCACCAGGTACACACAGAACCAGGTAAATGTGCTGATATGAGAATGAGTACTAAACTAAACAGAAATCTCATTTCACTAAATACTGAATCCTGGGAAATTCACTCAATTTTTCTCCTGCTTTCACAAACTTCCACTATTGTTAGAGACAGATGGAAAAAGAATTAACAAAGGTCCTTAAGATTTAACCCTTAGAAAACCAGTGTTCAGCCTTGTACTAGGGACAACCTCATATATCAGAGATGGTAGAAATTTTGTTCAGTTGTCACAGATTTTCCTTCCCCTTCCTTCAGTCAGTCCCTAAGCCTGCAGCAATACTTCTCCCTAACAGGCCAGAGGTTTCTCAGGTACCATCAGGAACAGCCCCTTTCCTCTGCCTCATTTCTCCTTTACTCCAGCAACAATTCCTTTGCCTCTGAAGTCTGTCATCTTTTCTTGCCAAAGAGAAAGGAATGACAAAAGTATTCAAAGAAAAAGAAAACAGAGAAATCCCAAGCCTCATGTGTGACATAAAGAAAACAATTCACATGATCTTTATTTTTGTAACCCTCGTCCTCCTCTCACCCCCATGCCTGTTGTTATCACTCAGCATGTTATTGCTATTAGTTGAAATTTGTTTTTAAAAGTGCCTATCCAGTGCTGGAGGTGCTTGAATACACATTGAAAATATACAAAACATATGTCTGACTTAGACCCTATGTTCCCTGAGGAAGGGCTGGTATCCTCTGTAGTGCACTCAGCACACTTATGGCATGAACAAATTATGAACAATAATAATAAAGAATAACTTGTGCCTATTTATCTGTTTGGTCTATGAAACTGATCTGTGAATGACCCTGAAAACTCTCGGTGACGCACTGTGGTTGAGTTAAAACCAAGCTGCTCTTTCCATTATTTTTTTCCGAATAGCTTGAGTCAAAATCCCAGGGTAGGTGACACAGAGCGACCCTCCTGCTTTTGATGTGAATGGGAAAGGATTTGTCTTTTTATATCAAAGCTAGCTGGGAAGAGGAGGTAGGTGGCCATGAAAGGGAAAAGCCTTGAAACTATCTCCATTGGTTTATAAGAAACAGCCATTTGATGGGATTTTGGGAGGGGGAAACCTTCTGAAAAATGTGCTCGTGTGATTCCTCTGGAGGCCAGCACATCTGAGCCAAGTGCTCGTATCAAGTGAGGGGGGGGCAGGAGAAGTCCTTCACTTAATTGAGAACACACTTGTTTGCAGAGTTCAATGTCGGGAACTCCAACATTGTTTTCAAAAGACAGAGTATTGTGTAGGTGTCGGAATTCAGAAGAGGCAAAACAAAAACGGATGGAAAAAGGCAGCTGTGATGATTTAACTCTCCGAACACCTTTAGCTGTTTCCCTTCCTGTGCCCCACCAACTGGATCTCACTCTTCTCTCTTGGCTGCTGCTAAGAGAAGCAAGCCTGTCTCCTTGACCCTCTCCCTGCTCTCCTCTCTAGCATGTTCTTCCTCCAGCAGCCTCCTCCTGCCTATGCCCAGTTCACTGCACCTAGCTCTTGCCTGCTGCCTCCCACAGCCACTTCCCTGGCTGCTGCTGCCAAGCCAAAGCAGAGCTGCCTGCATGACATACCCATACCTACTTGTGCTGGTCCCAGCTTGAGGGAGGAGGCAGGGATTGGCAGCACTGAAAGGGCTTGAGTGGAACTGACAGTTAGAAAAGGCGACAAGTTTCTGGTGGGTGACATTGCGGTCAACAGTGGCACACTACCTTAGCAGGCAGGAGCCAGCCTTCCCCAGACAGCAATCTTTAGCAGCACAAGATACTTAAAATTTGTATAGTTCTCATGAGTCGATTTAGGAATTAGCTACGCTTCACACAAACCCAAATGGTGCCTTCTTGCTGCACAGAGCCTATAGCCTGCATCTCTGATGTTCTACCTTAGGGGTCTTCTGAACGCAGAAGTAAAAGGGCACACTTCCATTGAATATCTTCTCTGCCAGTTCAATAGAATACAAAACCAAAAGAGACATCACTAAAACCCAAAAAAATCCTTTATAAATCCTGGTTATTTTTCATTACTAGGGCAAACCTTCTGTATATTAGTGGGAGTCCTGTCAAAATACAGACAATCTGTAGAAAGAGGCTGAAGGTAATTAGCATCCTCACACGTTTCAGTATTCAATTGCTGCTGGTCTGATGCAATGACAGATTTGTATTCCTGTTGGAGACTGAGAGATGAAGACAAAGTAGTTCTGCATAACTCAAATCAGGTTAAATGTATCTAGGTATCACTCTTACCTGCTAGATGATGCCTTGGTCCTTTTAAATGCATGGCAAAACTGCAACAGGGTAAAAACATTGTAAAGCATAAGTCTTCTTTTTAGCAGTTATAATATTCCTAGTCCTAATCAATAAACTAATTGACCTGTGTCAAGGTCAGTCTCACTTATGCACCCAGCAAGATCATGGAGCGGATCCTCCTGGAAACCATGCGAGGGAACATGGAGAATAAGGAGATGATTGGTGGCAGTCAACATGGCTTCACTAAGGGCAAATCCTGCCTGATAAATTTGGTGGCCTTCTATGACAGGGTTACAGCATTGGTGGATAAGGGAAAAGCAACTGACATCATCTACCTGGACTTGTGCAAAGATTTTGACACTGTCCCGCATGACATCCTTGTCTCTAAACTGGAGAGATGTGGATTTGATGGAAGGACCACTCAGTGGATGAGGAATTGGCTGGGTGGTCGCATTCAAAGAGTTGCGGTCAACAGCTCGATGTCCAAGTGCCATTCCTCAGGGGCTGGTGTTAGGACCAGTGCTGGACAGTGGGGTCGAGGCACCCTCAGCAAGTTCACCGACTACACCAAGCTCTGTAGCGCGGTCACACGCTGGAGGGAAGGGACGGGCTGTCCACAGGGACCTGGACAGGCTGGAGAGGTGGGACAGTGTGAACCTCATGAAACTCAACAAGGCCAAGGGCAAGGTCCTGCCCATGGGTCGGGGCAATCCCAAGCACAAACCCAGGCTGGGTGAGGAGTGGGTTGAGAGCAGCCCCAAGGAGAAGGACTTGGGGGTATTGGTGGATGGAAAACTGACTGTGAGCCAGCAGTGTGCGCTCACAGCCCAGAAAGCCAACCGTGTCCTGGGCTGCATCCAGAGCAGGGTGGGCAGCAGGGCGAGGGAGGGGATTCTCCCCCTCTGCTCTGCTCTCGTGAGACCCCCCCTGCAGTGCTGTGTCCAGCTCTGGGGCCCCCAACATCAGAAGGACAGGGACATGGTCGAGCAGGTCCCAAGAAGACCACGAAGATGATCAGGGGCTGGAGCACCTCCCCTGTGAGGACAGGCTGAGAGAGTTGGGGGGTTCAGCTGGAGAAGAGAAGGCTCCGGGGAGACCTTAGAGCGGCCTCCCAGTGCTTAAAGGGGCTACAGGAAAGGTGGGGAGGGACTCTGCATCAGGGGGTGCAGGGATAGGACAAAGGGTACACTGACAGACAGTAGATGTAGATTAGATGTAAGGAAGAAATTCTTCCCTGTGAGGGTGCTGAGGCCCTGGCACAGGTTGCCCAGAGAAGCTGTGGCTGCCCCCTTGAGCAACCTGGTCTAGTGGAAGGTGTCCCTGCGCATGGCAGGGGGGTTGGAACTGAATGGTCCCTTCCCACCCAAACCATTCTATGTGTCTATGAAGGTGATGAACTAGGATTCATTTTAGTTGGAAAAAATTGTTATCAAAAGCCAGTTGTAGTTGCATGTATGTAGTTGCATAGGTACGGTCAGTTATAATGACTAGGTATGGTTGAAGCATCTATCGTATAATTCTCATCAAAATATTCTCTATAATCTTTCTTTTTCTAATAAATGTAATTTTGTCTGTTCAGCAGTTACTTTCTCTTGACACAAAGAAAGATATTTTTCATCACAGCTGACCTGGGAGCAGAACAGTGATATACTACTTCTGACTTAAAAAACATAAGGATAGCCAAGCAGGTGCCAATGTGGTAAACGAGTGAGAATGAAACACACAAGGCAGAAAGCCAGATTCAAGTTGATGTAATGTATTCTTCTGCGTGAGTCTTTTTATCTCACCCTTTATGTCTTGGCTGCCCTTACATAACTAATATGGGTCCTCCCCATTGTCATACAGTTTAAATTGAGGTACCACTTCTATCTTATCGGCGGAATTTTGCCAGGAGAGAGAAAACAGGAAGGAGAACATTCTGAATTTGAAGATAATTATCACAGTTTTACATAATAAATTAAATGACTAAAGCTTTCAAAAGTCTCAGATAAAAGGTGATCCAGCAGAATACTAAGTTCTCAGTGGCAGACAACTTTGCTTACAATAATACTGAAGGACAAGAATGTGTAAATCATTCTGTGTTTTAATTGCACTGCTTAAATCACAAGTTAATCGGAGTTGCATCATGAGCGAATACCTCTGGCATAAATACATTTTCTTATATAGTGCATATACTTCTTGCCAACTCAAGACAGGCAGGATGTATTGCCACCAAAACCCGCTTTCATTTAATTATTTTAACAATACTCATGGGAATCTTACAATTTACAGGAAGAATTATTTTTTTATTTTAAATGTTGATGTGCAGGTAGGGGAAATACTGTGGTGCCCCAAAGAGATATGTTACAACTTGCTCTCATCTAATGTCATCGTGATATTTAGAAATAAAAAGCAGTATTATGAGTTTCTCACATAAATAGCAATTGTTATGGAAATCCAAACAGTGGGGATAAACTGTTGGATTATTTAGTTAAATGCGCCTTCTGGTATTATCTTGTGGTTGTTTTGGTTTGGAATCAAATTAGTTTTTCAAACTAAAAAACCTCTAAGATTCAGTCCAAAAGTTGACATGTTTGCCCATCTCTTGCAATCAGTAATTTATTTTTTATCAGTTTAAGGGCCAGAGTGGAAACAAGTTCTACGATTTTCTCAGATTTCATTTAAAAGCAGAAAACAACTCACAGCAGCTCAGTAATGCTTAGAAGAACTGCCAGTTTCAAACAATGCATTAAAATAATGGAAAAAACATAGGAAGAAATTGCATTTATGTGTAGTCTGTTACAAATGCTATTGTTAAGTTCAGGCATAGCAATCAGAAATAGGTATTGCTCATATTAACATTTATTAAGAGATTATCAGTGTAACCAGACTATGGAGAGATGGGCTGAAATAAAAAAGCTTAATCCAACATTGTGGTATTTCAGTTCTGAATTTTTCATCCCCTTAGGGGTGAGGCTGAAGGATATGGAATCTGGATCTATTTCTTAATTTTGTGGCTTGGTCTCTTTTCCAGTTCCTGCAGAAACATGTTCATCAAGATCTCCTGACATTTCTCTGCAATTTTTATTTCTTTCAATGATAATTTGAAGCAAGCCCTGCCCTTTTCCCCATAACATTATGCTTTTTACATGACTGCAGCATGTAAACACTAAAAAATGCAAGCATAGCAACTCTGTGAAATACATAGAAACAAATGTTAACAGAACAGCCTTTTCTACATTTTTATGGGAGTTCCACAGACCTGGAATTGCACATGCAAACCAAAGCAGAGTTACATATAAACCAGAGTGTTCCTGTCCTGAGTGAACAGACTGTAACTCTACGGACTAAGATTAAGGAATATGAGATTTCAGCCCTGGTCTGACAATGAATCATTTTGCAACAGTGGGTCTGTGTGTAATACTAAGTATTATGATTACAGAAGCCAATGCCTTGGGAACGTAGGTAAAAGCTCCATAGAAATGGGTAGTTTGAGTCTCTTAAAAGATTACCACCGCTTTAAAAATTGTTCCAAAAAAAAGGAAAATATGGACTAAGAAACAGGCTCACTTCCAAAAGATGAAATCAAAGCCCTGATACCTTTTATCATTATTTCATCGTAGCTAATAAAACTTCCGTAATTATCTGAGGACACTGAAGCCTTTTATCTGTGATGAGTGACACAGCACTGTGTGTCTTGAGTTAGTAAGGTGAATACAATACAAGCCTGTGACAGCATCTCAAGAAACAAAACAGAGATCCAGTTACAGATGAATACCAGCATAATCCTGAAATTGTTATTTCCCCTTCCATTCTATGCACCTTCCCAACCTCCAAAATGACTACTGACCTGCTTGCTTTTTTGTGTGTTTTAATAGCCGTGTACTTTAGTCCAAGCTTCTGCAGAAAGTGGCCTCCCAAATACCTTTTTTTGTTTAATCACTGTAAGTAGCTCCATCATTTAATCAAAAGCCTCTGCTTTTATCAGTGATCTCCTTCCACTCTAGGCTTACAAGGAACAGAGAGCATTCTTCTGTAACAAGCCTCTGCTCCTGAAAAATGAGGGATTGTGTATATACTGAAGGCTGAAATTCTCCCAATTTGCCCCAAGGGATGCCAAGTGTAGCTCAGAGAAGTACAAAGGGAACCTGTTCTTGCTGCTTTTCAACTGTGGCCCTACTTAAATTGCCACAGGGGTTTCACATTTCATTCTGCTAAGGTTACTGTCTCAGGCTTTTCTGTAGAAAACATTAAGGACGTAGGCCTTGCTTTAAACTGACTTCCCTGGGAATAAGATTGGGCTCATAATCTTAGAGTAACTAACGACTCACATGTTTGGTATTGTCTGTTTTTCATGTGTGAATCAACCAGCCAGATATTTAGAAAGAGATCCTAATGTGTTGATATATATACACACATAAACACACATGCACACATAGACAGGGAATAGAAAGAAGGTAAAATCAAATAAAACTAGCACTTTATACTACACAAAATCTTATAATCCGAAAATTTCACATTCTTTTTTAGACATTCAATTAAAATTCTCACTACAATCTTAGAAGGTATATGCCAGTAATGGATAGTATGCAGGAGGATCACTTGATCTACTGCTGAAATGCTGCCACTTCAGAGTGGAACAGAGCATCTGTTTTACACATTATAATAGTTTGGGACATGAAATGAAGGGTCTTATAACCACCTGAAGCTGTAAAGGAAAATGTAGGCAAAAGGAATTTTAATTAGCTGAATCACCACAGCAAGAGTCCTGGGAATGCCGATGAATAAAGCAGGTAAGATTCTATTGCTAATGTTTTTACTCTTCTGACAAAGTCAAAAATAATTTCGTCTTGCCCCTAAAAGATGTTCTCGTTTACCTCAGCTTAAATTAAGACCAAGTCTACTAAAGCTGTAGAATCATGCCAGATTTAAACAGGAGCAAATGACAGCAGTTCTGCATCTGGCAACTGCAGCATTTACTCTGGCTATTGGGTGCATCCTGGCCGCAGTTGAGGGACACCACGGGCACACTCGCTGGCAGCCGGCACAGGTACCGAGACAAACCAGAACGACAATTCCTGCCCAGAGGAGCAGCAGCAATTCCAGAGTATGTCTACACAGACAGGGGCAGACAGAGGAGAGCTCCTCTGTCCACTCTCCGGGCTGGCTGGAGGCGAGCCCACTTCAGCCTCAAAACCGAGGCGCCACGCTGGCACGTTGCCATGTTATCAGGCCTGGAGCAGGCTTGTGTCTCACCAAGTCAAAGCATGGAGAGAAGAGCTCGTGTCTGCACCTACCAACACAGACCTGTCTTCAGCACTGGTGCCCCTGGTTGTTGACAATGGTGAAGAACTGAAAAGGAAGGGTAATATTTACTGAATGACATTAATTTACATTAATTGTGTCACTGAAGGAAGAATGACTGAATGAAGTAGGAGGCCTTTTCTACTCTGTCTCTTTTTAGAAAAAAAAATAAGCATTTGTGAGACAGAAAAAGAGAGAACTGATTTTCAAGGGTAGGTAAAGTGCAGATACTCTGGTCTTCCCTTTCATCCCTCCTCGACTTTTGACAGACCTAATCTTTCTCCCCCTGAACATAATAATCCCATAACAGATCCTGTAACTCCAATTGGAAAAGGCTGTTGTTTACAGCATGTGAGAAGATGAAGAAAAAATTACACCACAGCCTGTTCTGTCATAGCCCAAAGACAGTAAATCGTGGATGGGGTGATCTGAGACATTTAATATAGTTTCCAACAAATTCAACTAGATCCCTGGGTTCTCATTGGCACTAGCAGTGTGTAATAGCCGAATAAACAGAATATTGCCAACACGTCCTCTCACCCAACAGATGTGCAGTTCTTGTTCTTATTGCTAGTGAAGATACAATATAATACATGTGCAGAAGATGACTACAATTTAATTTACACCAGTTGCAGTATAGAAATACAAGCCACCACACAGAGCTGAAATCACGGGGATGGTGCCATCTGTGTGTAATTGTTAGGGTTACATTTTCCATTACATTTTCTTCTAGAGGAATGGGAGGATATACAACCGGGTAGCAATCATAACAATCAGGCCTTACGAAATATCAGTCAGAAATCACACTTTTGTTTGCTAAAGGGGTGATTTGCATTTTATTCTGACACATAAGAATGGTCTATTTCTAAACAATGTCACTGAAAATTATATGAAATTAAATTTTTATTCCAAATATTGTAAAGCAATAGGCCAAACAGATGGACAGGTATGGCATTACTTCATCTGTGGCATGCTAAGCTTGGCTAAGGGCCTATGGAGTACAAATGTTTCAGCAGTCCTTAGGGGTTAACAGGCATTACATTCAGTGAGGCCCACAAATTAAAAGATCTAGCAATTGTTGCTTTTTCTTTTAACCCTGGAAGAGGCTGCTAGACTGGGAAAATAGCTAGCTGGACCAATCAATTTGTCATTTTTAATGGGAAACTTAAGAAAATTTAACTGCAACAACAGAAAACCAACCCAAAATATGCTAAGCCTGAATTTATTTGTTGTGTTGCATATATTTTCTTGGATAGTGAATACTTTAAAAGACCCTGAATAGTCCTTATAGATATCATATAAAGACTCTACCAAATCTTTTATTTGTTTGCATCTTCCTAAAGAATTCAGCAGTATCTTAGAACTAGAAACTGAGGGTGCAGTTCCATGAATATTTTTTGTGGCAACAAAGCCAAAGGCAAAGCTGTTTTAAAAGCTCCTGGTTGGTGCCCTCCACACCACCTTCCCCCTTACACCCTGTGTGTGCCCTTGTTCTGCAGTTCACCTCCGTCTCAGCAGTTCTGACATAACTGTCTGCAGAACTGATCCATGAGCTCAAGCCATGATCTGAGGGGATGGAGAACCCTGGCACTAAAGAGGCTGTTTGAGTGGAGATTATGTTTGCAGAATGATACTCTGAAGCACCAAGTTCCCCAAGTCTCTGCTAAAGACTAACCTGGAACAGAGTATTTTCTGTCCAGAATCCCTGACGGCATCAGCTCCTGAAAGGGAGTCCTACAAAGGACTCTGCAGCAGGAGAAATAATTTTAAAATATACTTTTGCTGTATATATTTATCTAACAGTTTTCAGTTATGCTAATGGAGCAAATCTTTTCCAGTTCCCTCTAAAGTTTGCCCAGGTTTTGTGAGGACTATTTTTTTACTGTGAGCACTTTTCTGTAAAACCTCAGATTTGCATATGCTATTTGCATTTGTAGCCAGAAAAGGGGAAAAAGGGATAACTACCCAACTGCACAAACTGTGCACTACAAAATGTCTGTGCTGTTTCACATAAAGACTCTTGGATAGGCCAAAACAGGGATTAATTTCTTTGAAACGCTGACCTCTGGCAATCCCCTATAGGTCTGGAAATACAAACACTCTAGGAGAGAAAAGTTCTGCAAAGCATTCACACCTCCAAAACGACAATATACCTGTCGGTATGTGGCCATTCTCCGACATCTTTCAAGATGAGTGTTGCAGCCAACATGCTCTTTTAGTTAGAAAAATCTACATTAAACAGTTATACCAACATTTGCCTATCCATCATTCTTCGGAACAAAATCTTTGGCAAAACTGCTGCAAACCAAGACGTTGATGGATAGGGACGGGATGCCCTTCCAGTGAAACCCTAGAACTTCAGCTTAATTGTTTTAACTGGTTAGAGTGGCTTTTTCAGCAAGTGATGGTTGTGAGATTGAATACCAAAACTTATTCTACTGTACTAAGTTAAAACATTCTTAAAACCCCTTCTAGACCTGTATATACATATTAAAAAAAAATCAGACCTGCAGAATATAAGGGTTAAACCTCTGTACCCTTAATGTTAAAGCGTTAAACATTTCCAGAGAGCCTGGAACTACAACCGGGCAGTGCATACTTCAAGCTAACTGGCAAAGAAGTGTTGCTTTAGGCTTAGAAGCACTGTCTTTTCACTTCTGGGCCCTGGGTTTATTCCAGCTTAATCCAACTACAAATTGTTGTCTTGAAAAGCCTGCAGCTTCTTTTAAATGCTTCCCTCCTCCATGTAGCATATAATTACCTAGCAATTAGTTTACCAGTGGTGATTTCTGAGTTGTGTCAGTACGTGTGTGTTTATGTAAGAGATGGAGTCTTTATTAAAAGCTACATGAACTGACCTAATGCTCTTGGGAACGATAAGACAAATTGGTGTGGAAAACTGAAAGATCTTAATGATCCAAAGGGGAGTTGAGTATTAAGACAAAGCACAAAAATAATATCTAATTTGGTTTTGCTTCATTTCTTTGAAAGACCTACCACAGAGTTGTTTGCCCTACCTGATGTAAATAATTGCAACATTCAGTCATTCAGAGGCTGTTGTGTTAGAACAGTTGAAGGGTGATAAAGTACTTTGGAGATAAGTTTATATAAAGAGTTATTAGACCTATCCTGCCAGAAAAGTGACTCAGCCCAGTGTGCTAGTTTATAGGCTGCCCTGGTCTTGAAAATCATGGTTCAAGTCTTGGCAACAAGGACCAGGTGAACATTGTGTTCTTCACATGAAGCATCAAGTTTCTGGGGCTTTGGCTGTCTGGCACATGTGCTCGGAAAGAGGTGCTACTGCATGGTCAATTAAATGGTCTCGCTGCCTTAAGCAGCAAAACCCATCTGCTGAGTTTCTGTGCAGTTAGGTGCATTCAGCAGCAGAAAAGATCCTTCAGAAGTAACCACAGACTTTAATGAGATGAAGTATTTTCTAGGAGTATTGTGCTCTAGTCTGTAAGGACTTGAGAGCGTATAGGACCACTGCTGGATGGGATTCAGTATAGAATGAGGTTGGCTCTAACATACCAAGCAAGATTAAAAGAAGTGGGCTGGCTGCATGAGTCACAGCTCCAGCGAGAGCAAAGGAGAACGTGATGAGTGCGCTGGTGTGAATCTGCGAGGATCGGACTGGCAGCTGATTTGCATCACAAGCACGCCGGGGAAGCCTGCTCATAACCTCTTCTGTGGACCAGTGAAACGTTAGCACAGATGGCGCAAGACCAGATGCTGCAGTGCACAAAGCAGTTCTGCTGATGCTTGTGACACGCTCACAAGCCTGCTTTCTTAGTGTGAATGCCGGCTCATAGATTTTGTGTTGTCTAAGATATTAATATGCACCCTCTGCTCATACCTCAGCATCTACTGCACACTGATAGGGTGACTTTTATGTCAAGAATGAAAAAAGGCAGGAACAGAAGGGAATTCTCAAACAAATGAGTACAAGAAGGTGAAGAAGGAACATATATTCTTTTCTGCTTTGTGACTTTGTATCTGCCACATATTTAAACTCCTGATAATACACTCTATATCTTTCAAATAGTAAACCAGAGACTGATGAAAGCATTTTAGGAACATGGCACTAAACTGCTTTCTCAAAGTTTCTATGTTGAGTTTTTCCTTTCTGTAGAATCTCAGTACCTGAGACCCCAGAACTCTGTGGTGACTGAGAAAGAGGGAATAAATCCAGTAACATGTAACTGAAGACAGTGTACATACTACATGCAATTAGTGCCCAAAGAGCTCCCCACTATCCACTAATGTTTCTCGTACCTGGGAAAACATTCCGCAGCTCTCCCATGGAGTGGTTTTATACCCTTGTTGCATTTTCACTATGTAGTGTAACACTAAGTGTGTCTGTCAGTGTAACAGAAATGTTGAGGTTTGGCAGTAGTCCACTCTTACAAGAAAAAGGTATCCCTGGTAAGAGCAAAGTAGAAAGAGCAGTGACGGAACAACTATTGCAGCTTGTTAGCCTAATCAAAGAATTTGCTTAACTCTGATGAGTGCTAGCTGGATTCAGCCAAATAAAAACAAACTGGTATTAACCTGCGTTCTTCCACTCAGTTCCTCCCTTTTGTGCAGTTGACTTCCCAAGTGTTGTTGCAAATGAAATCTATGAGAGTTCTTATCAGAATATTTGCTTTGCTTAACTCCTGCTATACGCGTGGGCTCACTGACATTCACTTGTATCTTCCTATGCCCAGCATCTAGTAGCTACTTGACTCTTTATTCTAAAAACATGCAGTGAGCCTACAAATTGCAGTCAGTGTGACCTCACTTCTGTATCACAACCAGCTACTGACAACTGCAGAACACCACAGTTACACTGCAGTGCATGAAGAACATGAAAGTTATTTGAGCTGTTTTATTTAAAAAACAAATACAGGTGGCATGCTGTGGGAAGCCACATTTAACAACTGCTCCTGTGTGTGTTTGGAAACTGCCCCAGATGGAGGTAATGTGAGATCTCAGGTTCATCCATCTCTCCATCTTCCACTAGCCACTGCCACTCCCTGCCTTGCTTTGTGCCCCCAGCTGTGTTCTTCCCACCTGCGAAATTGTTGGTGGCAGCATTGTGATGCTCAGACCCATCTGCAGCCACTGGCACCTTGCTGGTCTCAATCTACTCTTTTTTTCTTTTATTTAATTCCCTTCTTCCTAAAGGCCTAGCAACACCTCTCCAGTGCTGCTCTACCCTTCCTTCTTCTGGAAAAGAAAACGATAAATTGAACTTCAGTGAATTGAAGATATTTTCCTTAGAAACCCAATGAGAAACTTGTAATTAACGTGTTCATTCATGCTATTTTTCCTATTTTCCTTCCCTTTTTCCTTGCCTATCAGCTATGCATGGGCCTCCAATATCAGTTATTTAAAGTCATCTGATCAAACTTCCATAAGCTGTAGAGAGGCAGCAGTAGCACAGTGACTGCTCAAACAAATCTCAAATCTCCTGCTGGAAGATCACAAGACAAATCAGCAGGTGCTAAACCTCCTCTGATAACTATTAACACCCACATTGAGAACCAGTGAGCTATTTTACAATCTTAGTTCATATTATCAGTAACATTTATTTAAATCTACAGTATTCCAGAAAAAAAAAAAAAAACAAGCCATCACATCACTTTAACATGCATGACAAAATAAAAATATCCAGAATGAGAGACAGAAAAGTAGTATTTTAGAGCCTGCTTCAACACCCTTTGCTCACATTAGATAAGGCTCATTTACAAGAACAGTTTACATGTTTGAGCAATCAGGTTGTAAAGCCTTTTGAAAAATCTGAATCTTTGCAAAAGTTTTTTCGGGTTTGCTACAAATTTTGAATTGAGCTGTGCATTATGCCCACACCAAAGACTTAGACTTACCATGGATTTACAAGTCCATGAGAATTCCTTTGTCCCTTATTATTTCTATTTGTCTTAAAGCAGTATTAAAGCTGAGTTCTAGATGATGATAAAATGCTTATCTAAAGCTTGGTTTGGGATTTGAGCCATAAGAGTATTTGTTTTCAGGCATGGAGGTATAAAGAAGGCTCTGAAGAAAATACTTTTCTCAAGTCATAAGCTGAGATAATGTAATGGGCTTACAAATTGTGAGCTGCAATTTCAAGCTTAGAAGAATTTAGCTGCAAGGCATTCACTGAAATAATAACAATAATAAAAAATAATAACAATGTCAGAGACTTGCATTTCTCCATATTTGAATGCAAGTTTGCATGTAGGAAAACATTACCAAGCCAGGGAGTAGCAAACAAAAAATTTGAAACATAAAAAGAAAAAAGCTCTAGATCTGTAGCAATATTTGGCAAGTAGAATTTGGCACTTTGGAATCAACATGCTTTTCTAGTTAAGAGTGCAAACTATACTATTTGTACCAGAGAAGGATGAATCTTCTGGATGCAGCTGGAGGGAGTAAGAATTTCTTGAACAGCTGTATGGGTTTTCAAGTCTGCCTTGAAGAAAACTTTTTCCTGTAACTTTAATCATCTCATCTCCCTTCTCTCCCACCCCTGCCCCTAGTTAATCAGTCTGCCCTACTCTTGTTTTTCTCTTGACTAAAGGAAAAACACTGGTGTACGTTAGAGGTAAGAGCTTATCCCAGTTGCTGGCACCAAGAGCACAGCCATGCATAGAGCGGCAGTGCCTTTCAGACACTCCCGTTTCAAAATCACAGATTGCTATTACCTCAGCTAATGGAGGATCGCTACTGGTAGCACAGCACCTTTCTCACCCAGACTTCATCAGCTCCTGTCCATCTTTCAGAGGGCAGTATCAGATACCTACACAAAAACGTCCCATGTTCCAGTTCTTAAGTACCCCAGAACTATGTTGTTGGGTTTTGAGCTTAAGTATATTAAAGGTTGTAAAGAGCTTTTCCAGCTGTGGGTGGAAGATGCAATAGAAGGTGAAATTGTTATATTTTTCAAGTGTGGGGTGCAGGTGAATCCAATTACAAAGCAGAAAACTCAGCTGTGATATAGTAATTATGAAACTCCGTTGCAAATGCAGATGAGGGTACTCATCAGTGTTGTGGTGAAAGCATGAAACACCCCAAGAAACAAACTGGGGAACTGCTCCAGTCATATGAAGGAAAAACCTAACCAGAATTTAATAAAATATCATAATCTCACCAGCAAAATGACTGAGGTGTTTCATAGGCAAATGTAATGCTAAAACCACCCTCCCACAGCCTCAAGAAAAACTGTGCACTAGAGCAATGATGAGAGCTCGATGCAGTGTATTTTCCAAAGCACAAAGAGCCAAGAATAATATAACATCACCAAGCAGACTTCAAAGCCCAGTTCCTCCACTCACTCCTTGCTCCTGTGCATCCCTCCGATGCCAAAGCACACAGGGATCGGAGGGCTCTGCTCAGCAGCTGCTCAGGATGTTTGACAGATTTCCCAAACTCTTACAGCACTTGTAAAAGAAGTTTCCAATAGAGGCAGCGCTTTGACTGTAGCATTTACAAGAACCAAAGATAAAAACAAAAAAGAGGTTTGTTTATTGATTGACTGACAGAATTTGCACTTATTTCCTGGAAAAATGCATCACTGTAATTGTGCAGAGTATTCTCCTGTGGGACTGCAGATGTTTACAGAAGTACGTGGAAAGACTTACTGCTCTAGAAAGGAGTAAAGTCATTTTGGGAACCATCTACAGATAATGACAACAAAGACTTGTTTATTCAGTGGATTAATTACATTATGAACTATCTCTAAATTGGCAAAACTGAAAGTGCACGATTTTAAGAGCTACTGTATTTTCAAAGACAACAAATTCTTAATCCATTTATGGAGACTTTTTAAGAAGCAGGAAGACCTGATATCAGACCGTATAAGAAGACTATTGGCAGAATAAAGATTTACAAACAAAACTGAAAAACAAAACATTCAGGAGTGTTAGCTGAAATCCTCACAAGGACTGTGCTAGTCACGTAAATAATAAATTTTCCTGAGGTTTAATGGTGCGCTTCTGCTCTTGCACAGTGTGGGATATGGAGGGCTGGAGAAAAAGGGTGGAAGGGACCCTGCAGGACACACTGCAGAGCTCTGGGCTGCTGCCCTGGCAGTGGCCAGGGTTTCAGAGTGAGATCACCAGTGGGAGCTCTGCAGACACACAAGTACACAGGTTTTAATTTGCAGATTTTTAACGAAGCCTGAAACCTAAAGCAGATATGAGTCAAGAACATAAATTTTCATCTGGGTTGCTATTACTATTATTATTTATAATTTATTGAGTTTTAGAAGTGTGTCTGAAACTGTATGAAAAAGAAAAGCAACATGATCCCTGACCTAAGAAAAAGGCACTGTGAGCACTACTCGAGCCAACTGGTTGTTTTGCTACCTCCTGTGGCTGCCGAGTGAATTTGGGCTGAATTCACAATGGGTACCAAATCTCAAAACCAGGTGACTGCCATATAGCTCAGATGAACAAAACGTTCACCCTCATCATCCCCAACACCCACCCCAAATATCCCATTTCACTGCCCACTCAGATAATTGGATGGGAAGTGGTTTCCATTAGTCTCAAGCTAATTTTTTTTCCAGTTTAATAAAAGGTAGCATCAAAAACTCATTCTCACCCAGAAATGCCACACATAGCCAGCAGCATGATCTGGCAAGAACACTGGAGATAAGTTTTGCTCCCTACAAGGCCACATTTCCAAATATTCCATTAAGGCCATTAAGGTCAGATCAGTTTATGTTCCCTGACAACAAAACTGGAGCAAGGAAGACTGAGTTTCGCTATTGTTTTGCTTGTTGGTTGTTTTGCCCATTTTCATATGGGTTTATAACTTGGCCATAATCTTGTGAGCTCTGGGTTCCACGTAAAAGACTGAAGGCAGCAAGCACATTTGCTAAACAGAAGTTCACCAAGAAATTTTTTTTTTTAATATTAAAGCCACTGATAAAAAAGTGAACTGCTAGAAGTACTACAAGTCATATGAACTGAGAGAAAGAACAGGGTACTTGAAGGTACCCCCATGTTCTACTCTCCGGAGTTTTCCTGTCAGTGTTGCTAATGGTGTCCTTTATTCATCAGCTTTCCTCAGCTGTAAAACAGAAAGTGTTACTCATGCTATGAAACTGTTCTGTATTTAATAGATTACTGTTTTTAAAATGCTTTAAACGTATAAGCCATACACCACTGAAGTGATTTTGGTTTTAAATAGATGATAACTGACATTAGTTTAATGTGTGACAAGTTATACTGGCATTTTAGAAAAAACAAACCACTAAAGGCAACAAGACTTGGAAAATAACTAAAAAATTATAGCATAAATCAGTGTTATTAGGAAGAAGCATCTGGCCTCTTCTACATTGTTAAAATACATTTTTTTTTAGAACGAATAGTTTTATGAAGCACAAGACAACATAGCTCTGTGGCTAAAATGCATATAGATCCTTCAGCTTGGATAAATGGCTGTCCATGTCCTGTTTGCAGCTAGTGCTTCTGAAAGACCTCTGAAGGATCTGCTCAAGTGCTAAAACATTTTCCATTCACCTCAAGAAGGCAATAGAAGAGGATTGGCTCCAGACACGATGCTTTTGAACTTTAGAACATGCCTTCAAAAAACACTGTAGCTATGATCATTTCCTATG
The DNA here is from genome assembly GCF_003259725.1 of Athene cunicularia. Lineage (NCBI taxonomy): Eukaryota > Metazoa > Chordata > Aves > Strigiformes > Strigidae > Athene > Athene cunicularia. Next base: position 9,802,254 of record NW_020799100.1, on the reverse strand, counting down.
ACTAGAACCACAAAGCTGCAACATGAGGACGTCCTCACACAGTGACCCCGTTCTTTCCATGCTATCTGTAATCTCCTCCTCTTAACCTTCAAACAGAACGGCCACAACCTTCCTCTCAGTCTAACAACTCCCAGTGATCCCAGGGCTCTTCTGACATTTGTCTTTCTTTTTCTTTAGGTACTTTGGAGTTGATAACTCATAGCTTTCTGTCAGTTAAACAGCCCATGATGTTCACTTCTCTATTTTTAAAAACTAACCTCTTCTGCAGTGTGTTTTTGATCAGATTGCTTCATCAACTACACAACAGTGCTTTGTTTTTAGATAAATAATGATTTCACTTCAAACAGAAAATTCAACCAGATTCAAACCCTGTATACTTGAGATACAACTTGCCTTAAAATTAATTATCTACACATGTCCAGCTGGAATTTTACTTTTTTTTCACACAGTAGGTTTAAGCATAATAGACACTATAACAATTATTTATACCACAGACTGGAATGGCTTGGGTAGAACAATAAGAATCTTTTAATAAACATGTTTTTAAAGATAAAGCCAACTAGTTTTCAGCTTCAAATTTAGGTTTTGCAATAAAAGACATTCTACAACACATTATACCATTGGAAATGCTTTAAAGAAATAAATTGAATTTAGAAAGTTCATAGTTATTTTTGTGAAGGGAAATGTGGTGGGGAGTTTGGATTTGAGATCGCACGACATCATAAGTCTTGGAATACTTGGAATTCTTGAAATACAGTGGAATTTCCAGAGGACTAAAACCAAACTGACGGTGTGCCAGTTTTCTAAAAAGGGTAAGTTGGACAGCCTGGCCAAATACAGTCTGGTCAGCCTCACTTCCTAGACAAGAAACTATAGCGATAATAGCAAACACAGTGATTCAACACCTGCAACACAATTAAAGAGAATTTATACTTAATCCCAATCAACACAGGTTCATAGAAAATTATTCTGGCTGAACAGAGCCATTCACTGAGAAGTCAGAAAGACACAAAATCAACATGGTAGATATTAAGAGGATTTAAAATTAACTAAATGACAGTTTGCTGCATTTAAATGAGTCAGAAATACACTTGCCTACTGATAATCACAAAGTGCTTTTAAGACTACATTAAAATATTTTATTGGTGACTGGGAAGAAACATAAAATCGATATTGACCAGGGATGATTGTAAAAAACACGGTCGGAGCAGAAAGTAGAAAGAGCTTGGTCACTGGTAAAGAGTAATCAGCATCACGTGGTAAACTGGCCAAGAATATCAGCTTTAGTATAGCCAAATACAATGTCATATGTTTAGCCTACAGCCTTAATGCAGGGGCTTTCATCTTCTCAACGGCGACTCCAGATCCTTTTCAGGGATCTCAGTGGATAAGCAGTTAAACAAAAGCTCCCAAATGCAACAGCACAACTATATGCAGAATATCCAGTATGGGAGGTGTGATTACCCCATCTCTGGGTATGGTAGTGGTGCCGCTACTTCCACACAACACTGTTACAGATTCGGTATTGACAAATTCTGACTTGATCACACTCAGTTTGATTCAGGATTAATAACTATGTATGTTCTGGGTAAAGGTGTCCATGAGCTATATTGGTTTAATTTATTAAGCAGACGATTCAGTGCTAAAGTTGTCAGCACCTAAAAGAAGAAGAGAAATATAAGACAAGAACCATTTCAGTCTAGAGACAAGAATGCTTTCAAATCTAGTGGGTAAAATGTACACACATACAGACTTGGAGTTAAAGGCAGATTTAAACACTCTGGTTACCAACTATTGGAATAAGTGAAGACAGACTGTGATGCATCAGCGGAAACGGTAAGATCAGGATTCTTCTAGTTCAGCAGGGATTAATTCCTGTGGTCCATAACTGTTTTGCATGACCCCAGTAGCCCACTTTTGACTATAATCTTTATGATCTATAAATCACTGGAACGTATCACCTTCCCAAAACTAACCAATGGAGAAATGCACCATCCAGCCACCTCAGAGAAGCAGAGTAAACAGAGCATAGGCATCAAGGGTGGCACGGTGATATTGTATTTATCAATATGTACTCTGGTTTGTGCCTCACTGTCTCTACACGGCACAATTCTGTGCCGTCCAGGCACCTCCTATTGGAGGATCAAAGCAAACCTTGTCAGATCAGTTTCTGTTAACATTTGAGCAAAATACAATTTGGTATTGCCTTCAAGAGAAAATAACATTACATGATTTAAATATTCAGATTTTAATAACACAGAATGTTTTTATTACTAACACATGCAAAGAAAATATGACAAAGTGAAGTTTATGTGAATATCACATGTTTTTATAAACAGTGATAGAAGTTCATATTTGTATTCATTCTTGTTTGTCGAACAAATCTTCTATGACCTTTTTCAATGCAGGCTATTTTAGATTAATTTTTTAAAGTACATATTTACCTAACAGTTTTGAGCTGGTATGAAGGCACATGATGCAGAACATGGACTTTATAAATTTTTATGAAAGATCAAAAGAAAAGAAGAAACAGCCAGCATCAAGCAGGAACACACATAATAACAAATAACAACTTTTGTGACCAATACTAACCCAAGGGCTTGGGTTGAACTCTTAGTCTGAGTGCCCAGAAAAGATGGAGTGAGGACCCTAACTTGGAATTTCCTGGCTGTCGTCAGCTCTGTCACAACCGTAACGTGTTTCAACATGTTTTCAGCTTTTAAATTTTTTCCCTCCTCTTTAATATAGTCTAAACTAGACATAAAATGGAAAAAATGCACTATTTCCACTGAGCACTGATGCCTTTGACATCTGCTTCCAAGTGTTATTCATCACCACATAGTGTAACAATCTGAGAGCAAGTACAATGTACCTTTTGGAAAAAGTGAGTCTCTGTGATTGCTTCTCATAACAAAGGCTGCCCTTTCCCCTGGTAATTAAAGCTCTATGTACATTCATAAAAGTACAACAGCCCACCTACACATCCTAGCAAGCAGTAATATTTGCATTGTTTCTTTTTAGGGTCACCCCACCTCACAGATGGCGAAAGGGATGTCCCATACACCCTTTTTTCATGCATAGTTTCTAATTATTTTTTTATTCATCTGTTCCCATCCCACGGTGGCATAGTTTTATACTCATGACAAATTTTGAGTACAGGGCAAGGAAAGCACCAAACAGCATTTCTGAAAGGACAAAGATCCTGATGAGCTTCTGTGTGACAGAGTGGGCTAAACCAGATGGCTTTGGGAAACCCACTCTGTGTTTCTGCAATATGCAGCACCACTCTTGCACATACCTCAGAAAACAGAATGCAAATTCAAACATCAACATGTTGGAAAGATGTTCCAAAACCAATGCATGAGATTCAACAAAGGTAAGTTGATAGGGATTGCCTGGAGGAGGGAATAAATTCATGTATACACCTGCAAAGCATGCTGGGATGCTAATGATTGTAAAATAATGCTAATTCAAAGGCATGATTGCAAACCATGCACCCTAGAGTGGGATTGGTTTAGGCAATGTCATACGTATGACATGAAAGGTCATTGTTCTGCTCTATTTTGCACTGGCAAATCTTCAGCTAGGAGACAGTCCAGTTTCAGTCACTGTATTCCAAGATGGGTAATTCTCAAAGAGAAGAGAACTCAGGGGACAGCCAAAAGATGATCCAAGAAAAAAAAACCCAAGGTGGATCTCTAGAAAAAAAGAAGACAGGGCACAGATGAAAACAGTTTTCTAGTATACAAAAGACTGTCCGCTATCTGTACAGTGAGAGACGACTAGTTTAACTTGCACTGAAAACAATTTAGGTTGGTTCTCAGAAAAAAATGTGAAGTGAAAAGAGAACATCAATTTCAACAAGAACAGATGAATAATGATTGAGCAAAATCAGAATTATGGTGAAATTATTTTTTTGCTTTAAAAACTATATGGAGGGTATAATGAGACATTATTAATGGGTCCTTTTCCAGGTCTATTTTTTAATGTGGTGCTCACGTGGTAAACATCAAAGCTGGTTTGTTTTGGGGATGAGTGATAGGATTCCTGAAAATATATATTGTTTATAAATCCCACTGTGGCCCTCTGGGCTAAGAGACAAATAGCACTGGGACCTACTCTTCCCCTGAGTTGGCAACTCATGAGGCTATATAAATCAGAACAAAGGACGTATTAGATATTACTATATTATAATGCTTTAAACTTGTTCCATAAGACATATATAACTCCAAAACATAGACGTCAACCAAGTTGCAAATAAAACATTCTCCTTTGTCATTAGAATGTTTTTTCTCCTCGGTCACATCTTTTTTTACTTCAGCTTCTGGATGGTTTTGTGTGTCATACGTGGAAGCATCACCCCTTGGTTTCAGTGACTCAGTTATTTTGTAAAAAGATTTTGTGGAGCAGAGCTTTTGGGACGAAGTGGTGGGTTGATCTTGGCTGCATGCCAGGTGCCCACCAAACTGCTTCATCACTCCCCTCCTCAACTGGCCAGGGAGAAATCACTCAGCAATTATGCTCATGGTCAAAACAGACTCTGCTTGGGGAAGTAATTTAATTTATTGCCAATTAAATGAGAGTAGCATCATGAGAAATAAAACCAAATCTTAAAAACACCTTCCCCCCACCCCTATCTTCATCCTGAGCTCAACTTCACTCCCAGTTAATGTATCTAGAGAAATGAAAGAGAACGTTTGCTACAGTTTCATTTACTATTGTTTTGTGATATCTTCTCTTGGGTAAAAAGCCCACAAAACAAGCCACAGAACAACCAACAAAAAAGCCCCAACCCAACCAACCAAAATTCAACATACGAAAAAACTGGGCACAATGAAACTGATATAAAATCCTAAAAAAGTTTAAAGGTTTTTGACAAATTGCTAACATTTTTAGTTGGGCAATGTTCAGCTATGTTTTTACTATACAGCCTATATGGAAGTGATGACAGTACTAACTCAAGTAACTGATTCTCCACCTTATTTTCATGTATCACAAACAGCATTTTGTGATGGAAATAAAAACAACAGATAAGACAGTATCATTCCTCATTCTAAATACAGAATTATGCATAACACACTCTGAAGTATGCTCTGTTCCCACAAATAAGTTCTTAGACTTGATAGGTAATGCCTAATTATAATTTGAAGTCTATTTAACTCAACAATGGGACACTGTTGAACACAGTGACATCTATTCTTTTCAGCATTCAGCTATTCTGAGCTTCAGTCTAGTCTAATTGTCCTTCCATCATTTCATACGTTAAAATTTAAAATGAGTGTCCCCCCTACATATTAGGGAATTTTCTTGATTGGCTAGTGTTAAAATGATTTTAAATTTATCTTCTCCATATGTTTGCTAAACATATGGCTAGAAAGCAAGCCTTCATTACAAGTCCGTCCTCAGCACTAAAAGTTCTGAAGTCACATAGTGGCACACACAACAGGTGAGGAACAAACATCAAATGCATGCCTTAGACCTTTGATATTTAACTGTCTTTTTACCCAAAGAAACCCAGGTTACACTTGGTCACAAATTAAATAAGTTGGTGAATGGAAGCCAGAAAATAAGTGTCCAGAATCTGAAAATTTAATGAATGAAAGGAACATTGAGAAGGCCACTGATGCACCTGCCTTATACAGGGCATTAAGCAGAACAGAAACTTACCCAGAAACATGATATAAATCTAACAGATAATACCCTTTTTTCCCCCAACTATTTTTATTTGTCAGCATCTTTGATCCTGAAGGTAGACTTGAAAAAAAGCACTTGATTTTTTTTGTCCGTCTATTCAGTTTTAGATAAGGCCATGTAGAGATATGAGCGGACCTGTTCTGAGCAACTCAAGCTTTTGTCATGTTTTGCCTAGATAAACTTGAAATAACCTGCAACTGGAATTGGCTACTGCAGATATTGGTCCATCATGGCTCCATCAAAAGTGCTTCAGGGATAAGGAGGTGTGTATAGTTAACACTATTCTCCCTTTGAAACATCCTGTGCTTCCATACAAACGGAATTGTCCTTTGTTGGTGAGTGAACTGGCCAGAGAAGGTGCCCTGCTGGATCTCCTCTTTGTGAACAGCAAAGGACTGGTGGACAACGTGGCAGTTGGAGGCCAACTAAGGCACAGCGATCATGAAATAATAGAGTTCTCTATTCTTAGAGAAGCCAGGAGAGGAGGCAGCAGAACTGACATCCTGGACTTCCAGAGGGCTGACTTTGTCATGTTTGGGCACCTGCTAGACAGGATCCCTTGGGAGACTGTCCTGACAGGTACAGGGGTCCAGGAAGGCTGGGTGCTCTTTAAGAAGGAAGTGTTAATGGCTCAGGAGCAGGTGGTCCCCAGGTGCTGTAAGAGAAGCTGACGACAGAGAAGACCACCCTGGCTAAACAGGGAACTTTGGCTGGAACTCAGGGAGAAAAGGGGAGTTTACAAATTTTGGAAGAAGGGGCTAGCCACTCACAATGATTACAAAGACACTGTGAGGCTATGCAGGGTGGAAATCAGGAGGTCTAAAGCCCAGCTGGAAATTAATCTGGCTTCAGCAATCAAGGACATCAGGAAATGTTTCTATAAGTATGTGAGCAGCAGAAGAAAGACCAGAGAGACCCTCCATTCCCCTGCTAGATGCAGGAGAATACATGGTAACAAGTGACGAGGAGAAGTCTGAGGTGCTTAATGCCTTGCCTCATTCTTTAATAGCAAGACTAGCTGTTCTGAGGGAATCCAGCCTCCTCAGCCAGAAGACAGACTGGGTGAATGGCCCCCTGCATTCCAGGAGGAGATAGTGACCTGCTGCATCATGTAGACACACACAGGTCTATGGGACCGGATGGGATACACCCAAGGGTGCTGAAGGAGCTGGCTGGGGTGCTCACCAAGCTGCTTTCCATCATTTACCAGCAGTCCTGGCTGTGTGGGGAGGTCCCCAACAGATTGGAAATTGGCCAATGTGATGCCCATCTATAAGAAGCGTCAGAAGGAGGATCTGGGAAATTACAGGCCTGTCAGCTTGACTCTGGTGCCCAGGAAGCTGATGGAGCAGCTCATCCTGAGCACCATCACACAACACATGTGGGACAACCAGATGCTCAGGCCCAGTCAGCATGGGTTTGTGAAAGGCAGGTTCTGCCTGACAAACCCGATCTCCTTCTACGACAGGGCGACCTGCTAACTGGATGAGGGAAAGGCTGTGGATGTTGTCTACCTTGACTTTAGCGAGGCCTTTGACCCCATTTCCCACAGCATTCTCCTGGTAAAAATAACTGCTCAAGGCTTGGATGGGCACACGCTTTGCTGGGTAAAAAACTGTCTGGATGGCCGGGCCCAAAGAGTTGTGGTGAACGGCGTTAAATCCAGTTGGTGACCGGTCACGAGTGGTGTCCCCCAGGGCTCGGTGTTGGGGCCACTCCTGTTTAACATCTTTATTGATGCTCTAGACGAGGGGATCGAGTGCACCCTCAGTCAGTTTGCAGGTGACACCAAGTTGGGTGGGAGTGTTGATCTGCTCGAGGGTAGGGAGGCTCTGCAGAGAGACCTGGACAGGCTGGAGCCATGGGCTGAGGCCAACTGGGGGAGTTTCACTAAGGGCAAATGCCGGGGGCTGCCCTTGGGCCACAACAACCCCCAGCAGCGCTACAGGCTTGGGGAGGAGTGGCTGGAGAGATGCCAGTCAGAGAGGGACTGGGGGGGTGATTGACAGCCGGCTGAACAGGAGCCAGCAGTGTGCCCAGGTGGCCAAGAAGGCCAATGGCATCCTGGCTTGTGTCAGCAGTAGCGTGGCCAGCAGGGACAGGGAAGGGATCTTACCCCTGTACTCGGCACTGGTGAGGCTGCACCTCGATTCCTGTGTTCAGTTTTGGGCCCCTCACTACAAAAAGGCCATTGAATGACTCGAGCGTGTCCAGAGAACGGCAACGGAGCTGGTGCAGGGTCTGGAGCACAGGTCGTACGGGGAGCGGCTGAGGGAACTGGGGGGGTTTAGTCTGGAGAAGAGGAGGCTGAAGGGAGACCCATCATCCTCTACAGCTACCTGAAAGGAGGGTGCAGAGAGGGGGGATGAGCCTCTTTAACCAAGTAACAAGTGATAGGACAAGAGGGAATGGCCTCAAGTTGCACCAGGGAAGGTTTAGACTGGATATTAGGAAGCATTTCTTCACAGAAGGGGTTGTTGGGCGTTGGAATGGGCTGTCCAGGGCAGTGGTGGAGTCCCCATCCCTGGAGGGGTTTAATAGTAGAGTCAACATAGTGCTGAGGGATCTGGTGTAGTTGGGAACGGTCAGTGTGATGTTAATGGTTGGACTGGATGATCTTCAAGGTCTAGATGATTCTGTGAATACAGGCATTTAAGGATGATTCATATTAAAAAGCAAGATCTGACTGTACAACTATATTCTTCTTGCCTACTTGTATATTAGTTCTAAATACCATTCTAAAGGGGTAAATCACAGGAAAATTAAACTAAGGATCCAGCAGTGATGTCTGTCATTGATTTTTACTCTCTGCACAAAATTGTCATTCAATTTTCATTACGTGAAGTCTCTGGCTTCATGTGTTTGACAGCAAAAACAGAGAAATGTGGGAATAAATGTGGATCTCCTTTGTCATATGGACACATATGACACATTCAGTTTGTCACTGAGAAGAATGATGTTCCAGGTAAGGATTTCTTTCTTTTCTTTTTCTTTTTTTTTTTTTTAATTTTTTTTTTTTTTTTTTTTTTTTTTTTTTAATACAAAGTATCAGAACCAAGTGATGGCAATAACCACTGGTAATTTAGTAGATCTTAACTTGCTGATGTGTACAGCAGTAAAATTAATTTGGACAATTTCTGTGACTAGTCATAAGTCAAAAAACAAAGTCTGTGAACAGCTAGCTGCTATGATTTCTCATTGGTCTTGTATAGGACACTCACATGCATTGTGCTGCCAAGATCTTAATATAGATCTTGGCCAAGGTCTACAGAAATCCAAAAAGTTATGCTCAATGTCACTCTTTTGAAAGAATCTGGGCTCTGACCTGGGGTGCAAATTAACTTCAGCATACTCTTTACAAAGTGTTGACATGGAGACATTACTTAATTCTTGTGCAGCAAGGGTGACTTGTATGGATCATTTAGGACTGTCAAAACAGACTGTTCTGTGACTAAGGACTTGCTCCATGTGAGCTGTGCTTGCAGTATCAAATTCTTGGGGAAGAAACCACGAGCCTATTGCTCATACATTTGGAGAGCAGGTCAATTTAAAATCCTCTAACACAGAAATAATGTTCTTTTCAAGAAGAAAATATTTTATTGATATACTACAAAAAATAAAAGTGAGGGTGTTGTAACAAAATAATTTTTGTAACAGTCTGTAGTAAACACACTGGTCAAACAAAAGAACTAGCTATGTCAGTGCTCATATTAGAGATTCATTTTCCTTCGCATTAATTTTGAAATTAGGCACTAAACAGAGTATTTTTGTTTGAAGAACTTACCAGATTTTAATATAAGAAAAAATGGTGCTTGGCAAAGTGACTGAAAGTGGCAGTGCACAGAACAGCCTGGGGATTGGCACGTTTTCTTTACTGAATATCAGCAAAAATTTTGGATCAAAAAACTCCTCCTTTCTGCTAAACCCAAATAACTAATGTTGGTCCAGGGCACATTTCGGGGAGTAGGGAAAAAAGTAAAATAAATAAATAAAAATATCTCACCTTTCAGGTGAAAAGGAGAAAAGCTACAGTCTTTCATAAACTGTTGTAGATGTAGCAGCTTTATTTGCTTTCTCTGACCTCTGTGGGTCCCAGCAATAATGACGTCATGGAAAAACACATCAGCCCCATTATACCTCCCTTAAGCTAGTCCCCATCATGACAGTACCTTATACTTTTTAGAAACAACATCACAAAGTTGGAGTCTGGTACAAAATTAACTTCTGGAATAAAATACAAATGACATGGCTTAAAACATACAAAAGAAATGTTTTCCTTCTGAAGACTAAAGTTCTAAGAAAAGTCAGTCTTTGCTGGATCTCATGATCTTACAGACCTCAAATCACTCATGAGAGGAGGTTACTGTTCTTGTTAGAGTAATTTATCTCCCGGACCAGTGACAAAGATGGGAACAGGACTAATGACTCTCAATCCGCAGTCTAACATAGAGACAGTCTACCTTGGATATCGTCTATTCTTTTATGGACAGATGGGAACAGTGATTATCAAATACCACAAACTGAAATAAAGGTAGAGCCTAGGGAAAGGGAGTCAGGGCATAATATAGCAACAATGGTTTGGTCATTCTTCTGATGAGAAGGTAAAGAAATCGAAAGCTTGCTTCTAGGAAGATAATAAAAAAAAAGGCTATAAATTTCAGCCCAGATATGATGGTGCAGGTTGAAAGTGACAGGAACTTGGCATCATTCTTTGGAAGAAATATCAAATAATTGTCACCACACTCTGATGAAAAAGTAGTTGTACTAATGTTTACAGTGGCATTTTTAATTCTAGCACAGTTATTCTGTAAGAAAAATTCCTTTAATTCAAAGTTCATAACTCAGCTGTAATCATAAACTATAACCGTAGCTACAAAATGAGGAATCACATGCTATCTAATAATAAAACTAGTTTAATTTATTTGTAGTATGAGAAAAATGCTTATTTTTCAATTTTTTTTCCATGTGGCTTTTTTTAATTTGGTGCTTTTTTTTTTCTCCCCACCTTTTCTTTTGGACTATTTTTGTTTCCTACACAAAAATTACTAAAGTATTTGCAACCCACTTTTACTTCCATAAACTTGACTGAGAACCACATCAAACCCATTGCTTTCCTTCAGAAGAGAACGGCCACTCGCTTAAGCTGCACATTCTACTTGCTACTGAAAATATTCTACACATTATAGAAAAAAGGCAAATTATAAAAAAATTCCAACTTCCATATATTTGCAGTAAATCCTCCTCCTGTGACAGAGGTACATAATAAAAAGAAGAGAAAAAGGCATTTTCTGTCCTGGTTAAAGTAACTACCTCACTTTAGATACAGCTTATAAACCAGATCATAATTTTAGCCAGCTCCCCATTGTCTTTGTAATGTTAACAGTAGCTATGATCATGAATACTTTTTTTCCCAGCAAATGCAAGATAACAGAGTTCAATGATGTCAAGATTTTCACCAAAAAAAAAAAAAAAAAAAGGGGGAAAAAAAGGGGGGTGGGGAATATATACATTTAGATGAACACTGAATGCCAGCATATAAATAAGTAGATAATTTTCAGAAGAGCTCAGGTCCAAAAAGCAGCATCAAAGGGAGAGGTAACATGAACACAGAAGACAGATATAGTAAGGCTACCAATGAAATGCAGTAAAAGTGGCATAATGAAGATGTCTGCTCTGAGAGGAATCTTTCTTTCAAGGACATACTGCTGGAGGAATACCATTGAGAATGCTCTACTGTTAAACCATATATCAAATACTGCCCATGATCCCAAACCAACAGCGTATTTTGTCAACTCAGGCAACAGCTTTTGAGATGTGTACTATCTGAACAGTTTTCTCATAGAAGTTCCCTACCTAAACAAGGGAGTGAGTCTGGGAGAAAACATAGCCTGCTCAGAAATACGGAGTAGATATGGTAGTGAGTACTACATTCAGAGTACCATATGAAATCAGTTTAGTCATCTCGATAGCTTCTGCTGTTCATAGCCACAATGTCTGTGAAAAGGAAAAAGCAGCAAGAAAAGTTCTTGACTAGAAGAAAAAAAAAACAACATAGAAACACAAGGCTTTGGTAGTTGTGCTGTCTTTGTTACTAGGGAGTGTTACACCTGCACAAATGTAGGGAGATGTCAATGAATGAAGCATTTTGACTGTGATATATTGACTTTGGAGAGAACAATCTGCCAGACTAGCTGGTTGGTGTGACGTTTTGGTTTTCCTCCCAGAAGATCCAGGCTGTTGATGATTCTTTTGACAGTGGAGTTAACAGAACTCGCACACAGCTCTGCATTAAATCCTCTGAACAAGAAATTTCAGTGGCTTAAAATGCCACTTGGCACAAGTATTCTTCATACCCTGGAGAATTCAAAGGTCAAAATTCCCCTCTAGCTGTAGTCAAAGAGTATACAGACATTTGCTAGAAACAGTTTTGCTTACTAATTCAGATATTTTGTTGTTTTTGTTATTCTTAAGATACCCACTCCTACTGCAGAGTTTAAATTACATAAGATTAGTGGCATGTGCCAATGTTTCCTAATGGGTACAGCACAGATCTAATCACAGTCTTTGTTTCCTGTCCTAAGACAAAGTGAACATAATTTTTCTCTTATGGGAACCTCTGTGGTCTGGACTATTAGGTTGCCTATAAAGCACAGCTGGATGAAAACGAAAACTTTCTTCATGTTGCCTTTTAATGGAAATTTGATGTTTCATTTCTGCACAGACTTAATATATGGTCTACATAAAATGGAGCTAACACCCAGATGTGAAGCTCGGACAACTCTGTCTACAAAATTTTTGATAGGTGTTTATCCTGACTATATTTTGCAATCTACAATGATAGAGATTCTCCGTAAGTAATCTCTTCCAGTGAATAACTATCAGCATCTTAGAAAGTCTTAAAAATGTCTAAATCTGGAATTGTCTTATCTGTTTCTTGTTCTGTTTGTTTAAGGAAGTACATTCATTGCCATCCTCTTATAAACACACTGGTAGTGCCTCCTCTCAGTCGTCATTTCCCTAGAATAGATACCCCACAGTACTTCAGTAGTTCCTCATAGGTCACTGACTTCCAGATTTCTGATCTGTATTCTTCTCAGGACTCTAGTTGATCCCTATGTTTTCTGATAGATCTCTCTCAAATTTGGAGACAGTACTGTCAAAACCCCATATCAGATACAGCAGTAAAATATCTTGCATGTGTATTAGATGACTTTCCTGTTGATAAATCCCCCATTTAACGTGCTCCTTTCTTGCAAAAGGATAAGGATCATTTGATTTGCACAAATCAGAGTTTTACTACCATCCTTTCTGTCTTTGCTTCTTGCTTTGTTAGAGAACTGCAAGTTCTCCATGAGTCACTATCTGCCTTAAATTTGTTGCTCATAGAAGCTTAGCTATTCAAATAGAATTAATCTGTGATTGAGCTGTACTCTCTTAAGGTTTACTTTCTTATTCTTCTGAAGATCACAAAATCTCTTCACATTAACCCTTTTCTTCTCTCCATCTTCAAACGCTCTATCAGTTCTTCTTCCTAACACGTTGCAGCCAAATCAAGAACTGCAAGTCAACTTCTAAGATTCAAGTTCACACAAGTACTAAACGTTTTGCTTGTTGGCCACAAACAGCCATATTCATCCACGAGTGGTTAACGCCTCAATTGGCTGCATCTCTGCTGCCCCCCTTCCTCCCTTTTTATCATCCTCAGCTAATGTACCTGCCTCTGATCTAGATCGCAGAGTAAGTTAGCTCACCCATGATACACCAACATTGATTTCAACACCTGCCGGATTCAGAAGTATCATTAAGCCAGGCAGCTGCCTGGACATTCATTCTCTATCTCCAGTAGCCCAGAGGAGCTGCCCAGCTAGTCACCCATTCTCCAAACTGCATCTTCTTTTTACTCTTGAATAGGATATCAAAAAGAGCACTAGGACCCAAACTGACCATTACACCTCATTCCCACAGTCCCAATGACATGTAGCAGGTCTCCAGAGACCAAAACAGGTGTCGATTTTTCATGTAGCTAATGGTAATTCTGCTAGTCTCTTGTGGCTTCAAAATGGTGCTCCATAAACCACAAGTGCATTAAAAAAGACTTCAGGATGTTTGTGAACTATGATGTCTAGGTCTGAGTTTCTTTGCTTTGAAAAGACCTGTGAAATTAAGAGCAGAACTACTGTCTAGTTCAGTCATGTAAACCAATTCCAAAGGTATCCAAACAGTGTTGTTCTATCTTTAAATGAGAAAAAAAGAGGAAAAAAAAAAAGAAAAAAGAGAAAGAAACAAGAAAAAGAAAACATTTCACTGTTCCTTTGCCTAGCTACATAGTGTGAACATTATTGTATTTCTGTCCCCTTCCCCTGGAGCGGACACAGCAACATCCTGAGATGGAAAAAGGGAAAACCAAGCATGTAATTCCAGCTGTACCTATCCACTGCTGCTAGATACCAAAAATACTCTGTTGAGAAAGTAGAGGTTCTGTTTGGCATGGTATTAGATGGATAAACACAAGGCAAAACATCCCAAAGTGCAGCTGAACAGCTCGTTTAAACTCATGGTGTAGCCATTTAATCAGAAAACAGCTGCGATGGAAAATCTGATCTTTCCTGGCAGTCTGTGTAACATTTTCTTCTCACTGGTGAAAAGTATGATCCCAAGAGCTTATAATTAGGCAATAATTAATCAGGCATACACCTCAGCAAATGACACAAAGCTTCAACATCTCTGAACATTCTTTCACTTCTTTCTGATTTATCCAAAATACACTGTAAAAACCAAACTCCAAATTTGAAGACTGAGAGGCTGCCAGGTGGGCCTAGGAAGTTCATAGCACCAGTCAACAATAACATTGAAACATGTGAGCATTTCTGCTCTACAGCTAATTCAGAAGGGGAAGATCCACATGCATATTATGGCTTAGTAAATTTTTGCAGTTTGAAGGAGAATATGACAAAGACACATACAAAGAGAAGCACTCTAGTGTGAATCCAGATTCCAATGGGACATCTTACTTCAAGGTTCAACTTACTTTACAGTGGAGAACTACCTGCACAGTCTGGACCCAAACACTTCTAGAGATCAAGAGGGCCAGAAGTCAATTTTTAGTTTTAGCTCGTAGAATGAGCTACACTACATTGCATTGTGCTTGTGTCGAGAGAAGTTCAAAAGCTAAATGGCTAAATAGCTTTTCTGTAGTCGTCTGTTTCATTCAATTTTCAGTATTTTCTCAGCACTCAAAAGACCAGCACCAAAGTAATTGCTGACACTGTCCACACTCCATCAGCCCGCATAAAAGAAATATTTTCTTTTAAGGTTGCACCAGTAAAAAACATGCCAGTCAAATCAGCTCTAAATTGCAAAAGAGGACGAATGAATAGACCACAACTGTCATTGAAGTTAATGACAAAAGATCAAAAAAATGAAACTTCATCTTTTGACTTACAGGATAACTGTTGCTTGGGATGACAAAATATTCAAACTACTCAAAACCCCTTCTCCCTTGTGTGGCGTAGTATCTCCACTCCACTTAGAGCTGCAGCACATTGAACTTTTTTGTAACATTGTCTTTTCTACTTTTTTTTTCGGTAACATTTTTATGCTACCATTTACAAGAGACCCACAGACAGAGGAGAGTGGGATGAGATGAGACTAAAACCTCCATGGCTGTACTGGTGATTTCCGTTACCTCTAACTTCCATCAATCTGTAGTATAAATGACCAGGCATGATGGGAATGGGCAGGCTGACAGCCAGACAGGTGGCCTAGGGTTAGGCTGCTTTCAAGTACGAAGTCAATAAGGAGACTTTGAAGATCTTTTTTAGCAGCTGCTGTTTCTAACCATTAAATGGCATTTGCTACCTCTCACAAGTTTTGGGGATCTCTTCTGGTGACAGGCAGGTGACCTTTGATTTGCTTATAATTTTGGTGCTTTCTTTTAGGGGGTGAGGACGTGTAGCCTGACATAAATGAATTTAATTCTCGAGTCCTTGGAAGATCTGAAATCATAGAAAGATAGATAATTATTTGGACTTCAGCCTTTGCAAGGAAATTCTGTATGGCCATTTTTATCCCAAGAGAAGAGCTGGGAAACAGAAGTGAGAGAGATGGTGCTTGCTCTGGTAACCACATTTTCTGGCTCCAACACAGCCTGAAAGCAGGCTCTTAAATTAGTTGGCATCCAGTGAAAACGGTTTAAGATTTCTCTGCCTTACTTATCAGTGAAATGTTGACAATTACAGACCTTCAGCTACAATTTTTTTTGTCTGTAACTACTCATTCTTAATAATGAGCTCTAATGCTGGTGTGCTCTCACTCCTTCATTCACAGTAATAAGAGAAGAGGACACAGTCAGCACAGCTGTCCCCATTACATACTAGATGCCAGTGCAAAGGTAGTAGGAGAGACGGTGAAAGATGACTACAAAAAACATTTAATGAAAAATCTTTTGGCTCATGTTCATGTGATAAGTACCATCCAGCAAAGTGCACTGGAAAACATCTCAAGGCAGAAATACGTACTGTAAAATACTGTAGCCATAGAACAGGTACAGCACAGGGCACTGATAACCAGCTTCCCTTCTCAGCCTCTTGGACTACTGTGCTTCAAACCAGACACAGAAATATCAGCTGTTGGGACTGTTAACCAAAACTAAGAAGTCTGAAAATGAAACTCTTCCTTCATCTACAGGTGTTACAGAGCAATTCAGCCAAAACAAAGCAGACTAAGCAAGATTTCTTGTAGTGTCTTCATAACTCCCCCTCCCAATTCAAGTACTTAAACCACACTAATTCCTCACTAGTACTGCCTCTAGCAAGAAAACATGTGTGTGACATACAAAGCTTTCTCCAGACTGCATAGGAAACAATTGCTACAGAATATTTAAAGAAAATGCCTTCATCTTTAGCTGTCTGGTGGCATAAAAGTAGTTTTACTAAAACTCACATTGTCTTTGTCAAAACAGATACAAAGGTTTAGTTCCACGCGTCAAAACCCAGCACACTAGTTGCTTCTTGTTGCTGAAATGTTATGAACTAGAGGCATATAAAATGCCTTTGCATTTACCATGAGTGAGTGTGAACTGGCAATAACCATACTCCCAAACAAGTAGATGACTAATTTGACTGGTGTCAAAATCTTGGTTTTATCCCAAGCATTTCATTCCAACACTCACAAATGACTACAGTGCCACTGAAACAGAACCACTTTTGTGGCATACAGTGGCAACTAAAAGCACATCATACAACTTTTGAAGGAAATAAAATGTTGGCAAAGATAACGTTGTCAAAACTCCACTTCTGCGAAAACTGCTCTGTGAACTTTCAAGACCATTTCAAGTAAATGCATGTACTTTCAATTTATGTAGTTTCAACTAGATAAAGAACAAACAAGACCTGAAGATTATATTTTAGATTTTCTTCTTCACCACTCATCGTAACAAACCACTCCTTCCTTAGAATAACAGTCAATTGGTACTTCGTCTTCTCCAATCCACTGTTAAGAACAGCTGCTATACATGAAGCTGAGGAGGAACTAAAAGTGTTTTCTAAACATTTGCTTAGCTGCAGGCAGGATTTGACCCAGAGAGAGATGGAAACAACAAAGTTGTTCCTTGTTCACTGATGTGAACATATATGGCAGGAGTGCCCAAACAATTGTTCACAATCACCATTTTGGACAAAGCTCTGACATAAGTCGATAGAAACAGCAACTCAAGCGCATATGTAAGTGAAAATATAATCTTGCCGTTTGAAAATCAATCCAAGTATATAGTTATTCAATAACCTGAATCTGAAAAGAGATTTAGAAGCAAATATTAAATTGGCCGAAAGATGCATCTTTAAAATAAAGGAGGATGGAGCATCAGGATAACAAAATGTTTTGACTTTTTATTGTCAAACATACTTTTGCTTTGAGCTTGACATAAAAAAAAGATTAGGCCACTTATGAATATAGCAAAGTTTATTACAAGTTTATTGCAAAACAACTTGAGATACCAAAGAATTATTCAATTCTTATGTTTGATCATTCCACCCACTGCACTATGTGAAGTCAAATCCAGTTATCAAGGAGCACATCTGTGGCTAATACTTAGTGAATAGTTCTCTTTTTAGCTGGAAAAAAACCTGCCAACAAAGCCTTTTGGAGAATATGGAAAGAGGAATGAATACTCACCAAGTTAAAATCTTAAGATCTTTCTAATGCACATTCTGTTGGAACAAGTAATGTTGAAAAATTATCTCTACTTGGTCACAAAAAAGCATAAACAAAAACCAAACAGACTCCAGGAAACAAGATCACTATTTTCCCATATGCTATATGTGTTGGTATTGTACTTCTTTTTACATCTGCTAACACTTTGCAGAAGGGCTGTGACTTCTCACTCTGAGCTGTTGTCTTCCTGCTCTGAACACATGGGCTCTATGGTGATTAGGCCTGAACCGGACAGAAAACTATGTCCAAAAATGGTTCTTTGTGGAAACTGGTATCTGCTGAAGATATCAAATATAAACAACATTTAATGCCATTACAATGTCTCTCTTGAAGCTTCAGTGTTATCCAGTTTCACCAAGTTGCCAAGAAATGCTATTAAAATTTGGCAGAAGCAGTGAAGCAGCACTGCAGTGCCATGTCCTTTGTTCGTGACAGTTTTAGAGAGCAGCGGGCCTCCTTCTGAACTTGCTTATGATGACAGAAATCCAGTAACATCAGTGGAATTCTTCCCTCTTTACACGCATCTGAATAAGTCAAACCAGGCTTAACTTTACACCAAAAGGTATTCTTAAAGTTAATTTGCTGCTTTCTAGGGTGAGATCACCCCTTTGAGGTTTTGTTGATTACCTCGATGAACGGTTAGAACTGGAAAACTCAAGTCCACTAATGCAAAATGGAGTGATAGCAGCTGTCTTAGAGATTTTTTTTTTCCCCTCAAATCAAATATATTTAAAAATTTTGAATGGCACATGTGCAGGTCACAGCAAACACTCAGAGACCTGACAATCCTAAGCAGCATGGTGCCACACCCATTTACAGGCTTTCTAACACCCAAGCTGTGGTCAAAAATTGTTGACAAGAGCCCACATGTAAGCTAACACCAACAATGAAGGTGACAGTTATGGAATAAATGGAAACTTGTGTCTAAAAACCCAACGTGAGAAAATTCTATCTAAATACATTTTCTAATCAGTTCAAGACTTAACTACACTTACACTATCCTAGGAATTAAAAGCTGCTGGCTAAAAGTTGTGTTTCTCTATAGCTAAAATCAAGACGTTTTCAATATAAATCAAAATATAGCTACTTATTTGCAGGAAATAACTCCTATAAGCAAGACAGAAGAATTACAATGTAGCAAATTGACACAATAAAACCATAAAACTACAGGAACACAGATGATAGCAACAGATACACAGATTCAGGTCAAAACAGTAAAAAACTAACCATAAAACACCCAGCACACAGTAAGAGATGCAATCAGAAGTGGTTAAAAAAAAAGTAATGAGATGATGAATTTGTAAGAATTAAAAATCTTTATATTGAAAGTCAAAGAACAGTAAAAGCACACTTGAAATTGGTAATTTGGAAGAGAAAAAATATTCCTCAGAGTATACTGTCTACCTCATGGTTTGTTTGTTGTTTGCTTTAGTTAAAAAAGATAACTAAATTCATTATGAGAATACTTTCACATTTTACTGAATTTATATGATGTTGTTGAACTAGGTAGGTGTCATTAAAAATGTCAAAGTTAAAATTCTACAAGTAGTAGTAGAATCTGTTTCTCCCGGGGAATTTCTCTGCTGTCCTTCACAGGAGTTAAATGTTTCTTGTGACTAATCAAACAGGAAGTAATATGTCCTATAAATATATATATTTATATGTAAATGTTGGCCAAATTCTCCGTCTTACACAAATTAACTTATGGCATCTTGAATATTTTTTTATTTCCTAATAAGGAATAAGTTGATACAAGAATAAATCCAAACAAAAGACTCAGCGAAGGTGAAACAGCTATTTTAAAGGCTGAATAATGATATGACCTCTTGCTGGTGGGATTTATCAGATCTCTAATACTCTTGGCCACCAGTTTTCTTCTTTATGCATCTATGTACTTCAGTAATTTAAGCAGAGAAACTTTGAGGATTCCTGTACATTTTTATGAGTCATTTAGGCACATGATCATACGCATCAGCAGAATTAACAGCAACATCTCCATTGGACAAAACGACTTGTAAAAAGTATGTAAAGACTATGGTGCTCATGCTTACACCTGTGTACATTCTTAACCAGAAAACGAATATACAAGAAAAGGATATGAAGCTCACTGCAATCTTAAACTTTGTCCAAGTTGCTCATACCTATGAGAGATCTACAACAATAACAGAGAAGCAGGATAATCCATGAGCTGACACATCAGTGCCTTTCAGTAAGCATGTTTTTCTGAAATATCCCCTTAGAAATGTTTTCTTTAAGTTTGTTAAAACAAGTGAGGCCTGCCTGCCCTCTTATGTCTTGTTTGATTGGTTTCTTTCCAAGTATGACACGATCCCAGTCCATATGGTTTAAATTAGGGTGAGGCACTTTGCAATGCTGTGACAAAAAAAGAGTAAGTCATAACAAAGCCAACCAACTGCATTAACATGTTTAGCAAGACCACAGTTATGATTGCTTAATTCTACAGACCGGAGCCATGTGAAACACAGCCATGGATCAGAGGCAGCAATGGCTAACGCAAGTTTTTTCTCCCCTACCTGAGCACCATCCAGGATATTCCTTTGCTGCTGTTGATAGTATCATTTGCCTCTCCAGTCACATTAGTGATAGCAACTGCAGAAAAACTTGGTTATAAAAGAATGAAAGAAACACTCCCTCTCCTCAAGTACCCAAGGATCCCAGCTCCCCAGATGCAACAGCCATGGGCTGAATTCTCATGTAAGCCTATGACAAACTGGAATTGTGAGGGAACGGGAACGTTCTCCAAAAGCATAACTTCTTTGAGCATGGTTTCATAGAAAAGCAGACATTTCTCAGCAATATCTACACTGTCATCATATAAATAAGTATCTGAGATGGACAGTAAATGGTCCTCAGATTCATTTTGGGGGTCTTTATCATAACTGAACATAGGCTACCATCAATCTGGGTACAATCTGTTGACTACCAACTTCCCAGGCAGCGAGGTATCTAATAAATAAGGCCAGACTAAACAGGAGCTCTAGGCTGATCAGTGGGCTTGACTTCTTGTTTACTTCATTATAATACAAACCTAGCATGCTCAGGCTACCACATTAGGGTAGCTGGTCTCTGTTGGCTGTTCTTCCAAACCTGGCTCCTGCCCTGCTTGCTTTCTGCTCTAAGTGCCAGATCAAATTTATACCAGTTTCCCTCCATGCATTGTTCTGTCTGCTGTACAGATTTCCTGGTTTCCAGATTTCCTCTGGGCAACCACTCACAATGTTCCTGGGAAATCAGTTTGATGCAAACATCAGTATCTTCATTCCTAGTGGTTGCTCTCCTTCCTTAGGGTATGTGACTCCCAATTTTTTCACCAGATGTCCTATCTCTCATTGTTTGCCTTTGCAGAACATCACCAAGCATTTCCATGAAACTGTACTGCAACACCAAGAGCATTTATAGGGGTTTGAATGAGCACAACAGGGTAACTGAAAACACCATCACTAGACAGCTCAGCAACTTGTCAATAGGTCTAACCACATCACAGACTCAGAGTCTGTTTTTACACTGCCAGAAAAACTACGTGTGACTTTTCTAAGAGGCCAGATACAAGCACTGGAATGGATCTTTACAGCTTGGCATTGCTGCTGCCCTCTGAGGAAGAACAGTATGATGAGGTGGGAGAACAGCACCACAGCCTCTTTTGGTCTAATGGATAAAAAATGTAGCCAAACTATTTTTAGATGAAAGCATAAAAGCATTCTGCTTGAATTAAACTCAGAACCAACTTGAAAAAGCTAGAATAGATGCAAAAATACTTTTAGTAGAAAAATGTTTAAAATTCTCTAAAAACAGTTTGGAAGATGCACTTCCTTGCAGACTTACACAATGTTTAAAGATGAACTGACAACAGCCATTCTCTAACCTCCAATAACTTTTTGAAGCTGTCTGCACTCCCACGGGAGTTTTGAGAATGCTTTGAATGAGCACAGTGATGGCATGAAGTGGCATCCACATAAATGAAGACAGCAACTACACGTTGGCAAACTGAGTAAATCAGTGCAAAGAAGGGGTAGTCACAGCAATAGGCTTTTCAAGAATGGTCATCTGAAAAAGCCCATCACCCTTTTACACCCTGTTAATTATCCTTTGTCACCTATGATCCTTTCTTTCTATACATATTCCTATGCTTGATTTAGGATAAAGGTCTTATAGTCTGAAGCTGGGCAGCAGAGCAGAGGGCTGGAAGGAAGCCAGCCTGTGATTTCTCCCACAGGTTCTAGTCCAAACCAGTTGGTTGTGCAGAGATCACCCCTCCTGCTACGTTAGCTCTGTTCTGATGCCTCAAACTGAGTTTCAGATTGACTTAATTTAGAGAGAAACATTTTGTTTAAAGGAAAAAAAAAAAAAAAAAGATGCCTAGATTACACTCTGCAGAGACAAAGGCTGATACACCGTGCAACATGAGTTGAAAGTACTTAGTAACAGTTTGGGCTATATTACTTACCCATAGATACTGTGTTTAAATAATCAGAAGGCAAAGGC
>NW_020799100.1:9625975-9779797 GCF_003259725.1 Athene cunicularia | reverse complement strand
GGGGGGGGGGGGGGTGTGGGGTGTGTTTGTTTTTTTTAGCTCAGAAAATGGAATAGTGCTACTATTTCATTCTATGCAAGGTTCTTCTCATGAAAAATATACTTGCAGACATGTTTTCAGGGGAAAAAAAACAGTAGCAGTCTGAACGTACCAGGTTCATCTCCAGGTTATTCAAAGTTACGCTTACATGCGTACTAACACCAGGCCATGCACTACCAGATCACCCAATAGCATAGCATGATCTGGATCAGGTGCGGGCACGTGATCACATTTTTCTAAAATTAGCCAGAACCCTCCAAATGGAGTTTATGCCGGCTTTACATGGCTTCCTGCCAGCAGCGGGGCAACAGACAATACCGGACCTAGCATGGAAGTGCATCAGTACAGTAACCTAAACCAGAATCTAGCCAACCAGTAGGAATTTAATCAACGTAGATATTCTGAACACATGTTGGTGAATTTATACTAGGAGAATACTTTCTTCTTATCAGGTACTAGGAATCTTAAAAACAAACACTGTATTTTTAAGCTATGGCGCAAGTGCAAAGTGGAAGGGCCAAACTGATAAATATCCTTTTTTGGCGTTTGGCACTAGCTTGAAACAAAATATGCAGCAGGAATAGAAATGCAGCTTAGCAGAGAAAAGCAAGTAACAGAAAACTATAATAAAGCGGAGCTTCCCACTGCAAAGCATTGCTCCTCATAGACACATGATTCCTGAAAAGTTGACAATCTATTAATCTAGAGGGAATTACACTCTAGATAATGAGGCCAGTTATGCTTATTTTCACACTATTAAGGTAAGGACTGTTAGCAGCAACATAGGTTGTTTGACAAATAAAGCTGATGCAGAAAACTCCCACTTCAGATACGCTGCTGCAGTTAAGTCCGGGGCTGTTTTCCTTCCCTCAACCCAGGCCTTTCACTCACCACCTCATGTGCAATGGAACAGGAGCTTCTTACACAGAGGCAACGAACATTCATTGGGAAAGTGAGGAAAATTATCCTTATTTTTGAAGCAAAAGGAATTTTTTTAACAGCTAGAATTTAATCACAAAAGTACTGCGAGAGTATAATAAGTACCTTTTTGTTCTTATGCTCTTTCCTAGGCACTGCCTTTTGGCCCCTGGATGCAGTATCTGACATACTGAAGTCATTCTTGCATTCTAATGAAATACATGTATGCTATGTATATTATTTTATTTATATTTACTATTATGCTAAAAATTTTGAGGCACTCAATGACTTTTTGCATCAGACTTTGCTGGCAAGGGCTCCAGCTACGCTGCCAAGATTCAGAAGGCAAAGGCAGGAACTGGGAGAAGGAAGAACTGCCCACTACAGGAGAAGATCAGGTTCAAAACCATCTAAGGAACCTGAAGGTGCACAAGTCCATGGCACCTGATGAGATGCATCTGCAGGTCTGGAGGGAACTGGTGGATGAAGTAGTTAAGCCACTATCCATTGTATTGAGAAGTTGCAGCAGTCCAGTGAAGTTCCCGCTGACTGTGAGAGGGGAAACATAACCCCCATTTTTAGAAAGAAAAAAAAGGAAGACTCAGGGAACTACGGGCCAGTCAGTCTCACTTTCTGCCTGGCAAGATCATGGGGCAGATCCTCCTGGAAACCATGCCAGGGCACATGGAGAATAAGGAGGTGATTGGTGACAGCCAGCGTGGCTTCATTAAGGGCAAATCCTGCCTGAGGAGTCTGGCGACCTTTTATGACAGGGTTACAGCATTGGTGGATAAGGGAAGAGCAACTGACATCATCTACCTGGACTTGCGCAAAGCTTTTGACACTGTCCCACATGACATCCTTGTCTCTACATTAGAGAGATTAGACGTGGATTTGACAGGTGGACCACTCGGTGGATAAGGATGGTTGCTGGATGGTTGCAATGAAAGAGTCGCAGTCAATGGCTTGATGTCCAAGTGGAGAGCAGCAATGGGGAGTTGGAAATAGATGATGTTAAAGGTCTCTTCCAGCCCATACTATTCTATAGTACATACAGCCCCAGGATAAAAGTGATAGTATCTCTAGAAGTAGGAATTTGGTTCATCTATCATGCAGAAAGAATACCTTTCAATTGATTTAGTGTCACTTAGCCACATTTTGGAGTGCTGGCTTCTTACATGCTGGTGTTTTTATTGAAATGGATGGCTGGTGCATCACGATCAGGAACTAGGTTTACAGAAAGCAGCCTCGTGCAGTGAGATGGACAGAGTAGGTTATAGGCAAGAATAACATAAAGCACTTAACTCTGGCTGGAGAGCTCATGAAAATAGCCTGCATTTTCTTCTAGTGAGTTTTGAATTAAAGTTTTGCTTTCTTTTTTCTTTCCTTAAATCTGTTTTCAATAATTATGGAGCTAAAAAATATGAAGATAATTATAGCTGTCTGTGCAAAACAGAAATGTCAGACCTCACATTTCCCAACTGACCTTTCATCAAATGAAAATTCCCACAGCAACCTTCTCCAATCACAGAGTTGAGAATTACGAAAATTTGCAAAACAGCATTCTCTCCAAGAACCTTGTTCACATTGCAGATGCACAGGTGAGTGTTAGTACGATTTATACAGGAGAAATAGCATCAAGCTAGTAAAACTTTACAAACTTTTCTATTAGAAAGTCTACTCTGAACAATCAGAGACTAGCCTTGCTGCAGTACTGGTTCTGAAGCTGGTCTTCTGGCTACAGGAGAATGGATGACAGAAGCTGCCAAGAAGGTCAGAGATGAAAATGGTATATTTTTTACGATATGATTTGCCTGGCTCCTTCTATTCATTCCGAAGTGCTGCACTGAAAGTCACCTGCAAGGAGAACATCCCTAAGAAGGAACAAGGGAAAAAGTTCTCAGTAACTCTGTGATAGAATAGTTGGCCTGGGTTAATAAAAAATGAGAGCAAGCCACACAAAATCTCAGTCTAGCTGGAAGCAGCCTAGTGCTGGATATCATAAAAAGCATCTTTAAAATAAATTATTTTTTCCCCCAAAGTACTCTGTTGGCTGGATGTGCAAATATCATAGTTCACTTGCAGAAGGAACAGAGCAGAGAGGAATGTATTTATGTATTTTCAATTGGCTTGGGAAGAGATTTGGTGACTCCCAAGTTCTTATTTCATACCTGACTATAACTCATACTGCAGCCATAGGTCTATCATCCCATTTAGTTTTCCCAGGTGTATACAGGTTTCACCCCACAAACCGTTCCAGGCAGGAATCTGACACAGCTACAGTCCCTTCTTCCTAGAACACCTTCAACTCCCTAAAACAGTTTAGATAACTGCCAATGTGTCAAGCTGTCCTTCAACTGTCTCATCCTCACTCACACATCAGGCAGCAAACAAACTGGCTGACTGCAGAACTAACTGCTCACTCCAGTGTCCTAAAGGCTGCTGTAAATATCTGATCACCACTCCCATGGGAATGCCCCAGAGGAAGCCAAGCATTCTGCACTGTCCTCACTCTTCATATTGCTTGTATCACACTACAGCCTGACCAGGAAGACTGGAGGCGATTTATAGGAAACTCAGAGCTAGATTCTGTACTACAGTCCTTACAGTACAGCTTATTCATTGATTCTTTATGAGAGGACTGTGGCAATTACTAAGTCTTTTTCTTGTTGTAACAGATACTCAGCTGTTATGAATTGACATAACTTTACTAATTTAAAGGCATTTATAATGATTTACAGCTGAGAACTGAGACCAGTTTATAAGGACAGTGCGTTCTGACTTCCTCTAAAAATTAGTCTTCAGATACAGAAGTCTTTTTCTTATTTACTGTATAAAAAAAATTAAGAACTGTTAGGTACCATATAACTACAGCACTCCAGTCTGAAGGTCTACAGACTTCCCACACACAGCCTACTTCAGACTGAAACCTGATTTGTCCTACAGTCACGGTTCAGCTGTAATACAGCCAGGCACACACAGTCTCCATCACAGACCTCCTTAAAAATCCAGTAACAAATGTAGGTGGGTTTGACCTTTTCATACATGGTTACGTGTTTTTGATGCACCTAAATTTTTTAATGAAAACCAATATATGTAAACCGGATGTGTATTGTTCCACCTGTAGAAAGCAGATGCTGCTCTCAAAAGAATTACCATTGCTTTTATGGAGGTGTTTGGCTTTCATTTCATCATTGGTTATGACAAAGTTTGTACATGAATTTGCCTTAAGCAACTAAAAGACACGATTTATTCCAGCAAAATGAATCAGATCTAAAGAGAAGTGGATCGGGTTAGGTAAAATAAGAATAAATAAATAAGAAAGTTAATTACTCTCACCCTCTCTCTAAAGGCAAGACTATGGTTGAAGACAAGTAGGTCTTTTCCTTCATTTTAGATTTCGCACAAGTTTATCCAGTCATGACATTTCTAAGGGCAGAAAAATCACATCTTAATTATTATTTCTTGCTCTTTATTTGTATTTTCATAGTGTCTAAAAAGTATTTTCATGCAACAGAACAGGAAGATAAAGGGTTGCATACTGGGTTTGAAAAATAAATATTAAAATATTAATTCACCATTATCAGTTTTGCCCACCACACTCACAAACATCCCAGCAATACTTTGTAACACTTCTCAGGCCATTTTCAGGTAAATCACAAGGCTAGAAAGATTCTGAAGCCAGAATGTAAAATCCAGACTGAGTGAAATAACTACAGCAGCCCAATACTGCACTTTATATCCATGTCTTTCTGATTTTGATTAATCACATTCCTAAAGGTAATCCACTGGAATCAAATGGGAATTGGCCCAGACCCGTTACCTGAAAATAACAAAGTCAAAATGGAGCATTTACTTCTCCACTTAGTGATCAAACTGTCCCCTCACAATTCCTTACATAGCAATGTAATTTCCAATGAAAGAAAAAAGAATAAAAATAATTTATCAAACACGGTTTTCAATGAAGTGTTGAGTTCTGGAAAGATTTTGCTGTTAAAGAAAAAGTTCTGCCAGAATGGTTTGGCTGACAGCTGAGGTTAAGGGAAAATGGGCTGGTTAAATTTTTTGCAAGATTACGAAAAAAATTTCTAAATTCCTACCATTTTTTTTGTCAATTGTAGTGAAAACTTTTCCCATTTTTCAGCAAACGTATATTGATAAAAGTGTCATATAGTTCATATGAGTATTCCTTGGGAAAATTAACCACAGTGGGAGTCAGCTGATGCTGTCCTTGACATTTACTATTACCCATCCTCATGTGTACAAACGTGTGATGGCTGGTTCTAAACCTACAACATCACTTTTTCCTGTGTTATATTTTTATCCAGAAGTCTCAAAGCAATTACAAACTGTCTCACCCACAAAATGCTTCTCCTTCCTCATCACTGGAATGCCAAGCATGACCAAGGCATGATTTACTCTGATAAACCCTGGATACCAGCGCAAAGGAAACCAGTTCTTCTGAAGTCCTCCATCACAGGTCTTTCAGTATAAAATGGAAAAAACAGACCACTACAGCCTTCAGTATTTTCTTTGGTACAGGAAAACTGTAAATTCTATCTGCTCCTAGGTAAAATATTGTGATAGATGTCATTCCAGTAGGTTTTCTTAAGTCCATAAACTAGTTATGTAACACTAAATATGGGCTACATTAGAAACAATCATGGCAGCAGAATAATAATTTTTAAAAATAACACACTTGCCCACTTGTATACTGCTGTTTACATTAGACAAGGTACAAATCTGTTTGGTAGTATTCAAACTAGAAGGTAATAGAGGGTGATGACAAAAACAAGGGCTTTAACCTCTGAATGGGGGTCCTAATGCTCCATCATCCTTGCCAGAAGTAGAAATCTTAATAATTACATGGTTGTGATTTATTATCAGTGTATGGCCACATTCTGACAAAAATCCCAGAGGGTCTGTAAATTGCAGATGTAACCACAGATTAATGCTCATAATCCCTGGTAAAAACTCTGCAATAACACTTCTATAGCCTACAGAAATTCTCCCACTAATATTCCTAATCCTTTCCCATTGGACATTATAATATTTCTGCGAGGCACTCCAGCAGTGACTAAACAATATTTATGATTTAACTCTGCTGGTTTTCATTTCCCGACTAGAGCAGGGGTTTTAGTTTTATTTTGTTACACCCACACACATAAATACTACCTCCTATATACACAGGAAAAGGGGAAAAAAAAAAAAAAAAGATAAGAAAAAAGAAGATGCCGCGCATCCTTTATTGCCTCTCCTACCATTGCATACCTATTTGGAAAACTGTATTTCTTGTGAGACACTCGCAAACAGACCTGGAAGCATTAGTGACCTTCCACTGCTACTACTCTAGCATCACCCCTTCAACTCCCCATACTTGCAAAGAGCATATAGGGGGCAGGACAAGTGGAAGGAAGTGCCTTCTATTTGTTTTCCTTTTCATTACATCATATTTAGTCTATTCTTTCTTCTTAGACTGAAAAGCTGTCAGTTTTCAAGTGCCCCTCATTAACTTTCAAAAACTAAGCTCTGCTAAAGAGTAGTTATTAGTTTTTTCCTGGCACTGCCTGAAATTGCAATACTCGTATAAGAGCACTAAATCCTAATAGCTACTCAAGGCAAACCAGGAAATACTGCTTAAGGTGAGATGTGAAATTAAGTATTTGTACACATTAGGTTATAATATGGATGAATTTTAGCTTTAGGTGACTATGTATGCTTTTGGAAAGATAGATGACCAAGCTGTTTTAAAAGAAAAATCACCTTTTAAAAGTCAAAGCATAGGAAAAGATAGAGTAAATAAATATAATTTCTGTACTGCTTAAAGGAAATAATTTGCTTATACAGATCTGAAGAGATGAACTTCTGATTGTCTTTAGTCAACTGAACCACAATAGCCCTATGTCCAGCCCACACCATACATAGCAATCCTTACCAAACTCATTCAAATCAAACTTTATACTCTGGGGAATGGTTCTAAAACATATCAGAGAATGGTGTGCCTTTCCTCTGGTCCTAACTCTATGTGCTCTAAAAATGGGAAGAAGTAGAAAAGGTTCAGAATTCAGAAGATGCCCTGCAGGATTGTTGTAGGTAGACTCCCTGTGGCCCCCCACCATCCTGCAGAAAAATATTGGCTGCAAGGCAACCAGGGAAAGAGCAAGTTTCATACTAGAGACAGGCTGAACTAAGGGGTTTACAGTAATGATGGCTGGCAAACACAGGGTTGAAAATATCTTTAAGGTGAACCCTAAATAGCAGTATAAACAAAACCAGAATGCCACAAGCTAGATTCTGATCATCCACAAATCACTCCAGTGCTCTGCACATCATCAGTTTGACATCTGTACTCTCATGCTCTGTCAGGATTCTGGCATTTAATTAATAATTGTTTGGGGTATCAAAGTGAAAGATGCCAACTCAAATATATTTAAATTTCATTTTGACATAATGTAAGACCAAAGGATTCTAAATATTTTCACCAGAAAAAAAAACCCTACTTATTTGGTCTTCCTTTCAGAGTGAAATTACAGCCACATGAGCTCAGACTTTTTGATATACAAGTATTTGTAGTTTCAGTGTAACAAGAACATAAAGTCCCAATATGAAGTTTTATAACCAGCTTGTTTTGAAGGTGTCTAAGTGCAACAACGTATTTAAAGTTTCCAGGAATTTTCACTTCAATTTACTGTTTTTTTCACAGCTCTGCTGACCTAGAGAACAAATAAAAGAAACTTCTACTGTACGGATTATTCCATCAGTAGCACAATGCTTTTCTTAAATTTGGGGGGGGGAAGACTGCCTTCAGGGAAACTGCAGTTACAGTCTGCACTTTGTCACATCATGGTAACTCAGCTGATTTAAAGGGGAGTATTCAGAATTTACACCGTTATAATGGAGCAGGGCATTAAAATTTGAATATCCACTTTAGTCTTAATGAAATAGGATGGAG
The DNA here is from genome assembly GCF_003259725.1 of Athene cunicularia. Taxonomy (NCBI): domain Eukaryota; kingdom Metazoa; phylum Chordata; class Aves; order Strigiformes; family Strigidae; genus Athene; species Athene cunicularia. The sequence goes on along the minus strand of NW_020799100.1, from coordinate 9,771,888 downwards.
GGAAGAACTCTAGCTAGTAGGGCTTTAGCTCAGTGTAAAGAAACTTTCACTGGGGCTCTGTACCATACACTCAGAATACTTACCGTTCATCTCTGGAACTGAAAAGATCTCACCACCATTAACGGACAAGGAACATTGTCTTCAGCTGATGAAGGTAGCTCCTCAAGCAAAGAGAAGGTGATGTTGCTCTGACTTGCCAACATGATACGCACTAACACTGAACAAGCCTGATTACATAATAACATAATAAAATAATAAAATAAAATCATTACATAATAAATGTTTAAAGGAGAACCTGCCAGATTGGTTAGATTCTGCAAAGGTGAATTTTTGTTTTAGAAGTTGAAAAACAAACAGGATGTACTGTTTATTTTTTATTAAATTTCATGTTATGATAAGTATTCCTTTGTACTATTTACAGGACAAACAGTAACAATAACAGAGCCAAATAACATTTGCATGGATTTATCTTTAGGCAACTGAACTCAGCTCTGGTACAAAGCACTGTCGATCAGTGTCCAAGTCTCAGAATTTATGTTGACCTAGACCTGTCCAGACAGCAGATGACGGTAAAGATTTGCAAATGCTCTTCCTTTATTCTTCTGTCTCTGTACTAAATCGATTGGTTCTTAAAATTAGAGAAAGATAATATTAAATAACATATATACAGTGTTTTGAAATTGAGAATTTTTTTATTTTTTTTTTTTTTTTTTCAGAGGCATGGATTCAATAGATCTGAAAGCTATTTGTGAGCTAAACTTCAGATGGATACGTTCACCTCTTTCTTACACTCAAGCTGTATAAAACACACTTTGTGAGAAACAGAATGTCATTATTTATTTACTGGACTGATTTTTACATGACCAAAGCATGATGAAAAGACACATCACCATTCCCAATCCCCCATATTCAGGGTTTGAGTTATACTTAAATTTTGTAACTAGAATGTAACCGAGTACAAAGATGCTGGTCTTGAGCACCAGCCAAACATTCGTGAACTCAAGGTCTGTCTGTGGTTTGGCTGATCTGAACTCATTTCATGAAGACTAAAGATTTCTCTACACCATCAGTTTATACGGGCTGGTATAAGGTATTTATGAGTCTTATGCTAGACTCGTTTTCCTACCTAATGGAACACAGAAAGCAAGCAGCATAAACATCAGCAGAAAAGTAATGCTTTCTAATTAAAGGTCTGGCCATCAGCTTTTTAAGAAACTGTACCTGATTAGAGTCAACCATCTCTACTGCTTGTGCTTGTAAATGTCAGTATGTGTACACGCATGTCTTGAATAACTACTATGCTGGTCATGAAAACTTCTATGGCTACCGTGCTTTACTTCAGTTAGAAGGCTGTTAAAATGTGCAGCCAAAGAAAGACCATGTTGAAAGGTAGTTACCCACCTTCCACCCAGTCATGTGGAATAGCATCAAGACAGACTTGCAAAGGATCCATTGAAAAACAAACTATTAGAAGTCCGATTTCTAAAAATCCAGGAATTTATGATGCTGTTGAATGAAGCCACAAAAAGAATTCAGTATTAACAGGACTACAAACCTTCCCAGATGTACTGAACCTGATAGAAAATGAACTCTAGCACCTGTTTTTTACTTCTGAAAAAATAATGTATCTTTTTCCTTCCTTTCCTCCTTAAACCGATTCTTTTTCTTTCCTTTTAGTAAAGTGGTGAATGGCCAAAATTCCTGGAGTCAGGAAGTCCTAGATCAATATTCTACCACCAGTTCCCTGGGAGTGATGTCCTTAAGCAGAAGAAGGAAGGATATCTTATCTAGATGCTCACAGCCACTTTCACAGTGCTTTCGTTTCAGAGATAGGCTCCTGAAGCCTGTAGCACAGAAGCCTTCTGAATAAGTCAGATCCAAACAGTCTCTTCTGAGTATCTGCCAATATGAAGATGTGTACTTCAGTTCAGAAGAACACTGGGGATATTTAAGAAAGTAAGAGGTAAGCTGAATATCTCAAAATACCTCCTGCAAGACTCACATTTCACACTTCTCCCTGTGATGCCTGCTTTATAAGGGAGGTAGGAAGATTCATGAGCACACAGACAGAAACTTGGAATTGCAAGAAAATACAAGATGTTCTTGGAGAACTACCTTGGGTTTAGTTCTGCAGCACAGTCAGTAGCAGCACAGATGAAACAGCAGAGTTCTACACAACGCTGGCCAGGGAGCTGCCCTTTCAAACACTGCAGTGCACAAATAGATCCCAAGCAGTTACATACCTTGCTACCCCACGCTTAGAGTGGCACACATACGTGTGCATACACACACACTTCTATACAAATAGATTTTATTTCTGGGAAGTTGCTTGAGAAGCCGAGTCTCTAACTGGGTGTGCTGGCAGACTGCGAACCACAGGATCGTTAAGCTTGGAAGGGATCTCAGCTGGGTCAACACAATCCATCATTCTGCATCAGAGCAGAAGTGATCTCACTATCCCTAAACTATCCCCAAAAGATGGGTGTCAAGTTTAGCTTTGAATATCTCGACTGAAGGGACTGCTCACCTCCCTTGGAACCTTACTGCATTGACTAACTCTTCTGAGACAGTTTTTCCTAAGTCTTCTCTGTTCTGGCCTTACTGCCTAATCAAAACAATCAGTCCCTGTCCTCTTCATAACAGTACTTAAATATGTTTGCAGACACTTATGTTTCCCAACAGTTTTCTTTAGGACTAGACTGAACGTGACCCTTGAAATTTCCACAGATCTGAATGGCTGATGATCTCCCTGGGGCTGAGACTGGGGGATGGCCATGGCAGGTAACAGCTGTTTGGAGGACTCTACCATGTGTTTGAATAAGCTATCAACATAATTCTGTCACTCACAGAAACAGGTTCAAACATTCCTCTCTTTCACAACATTATGGTGAAATTTCAGTTTCTCCAGACCCACAATCATAGATTATTTATTGCTGCTTTGCCTTCTGAAGCAGTCTGTTCTTAAAAGAAAAGTAAATTTGGTTCTGCTCTAATATGTGGGCTAGAACACTGCCTGCTGCAGCTAAGTGCAAGAAGCTGGTCCATCACCCATACTTAAAAAGCAGTTTTAACAATTAAAGAGAAAAACTTCAGGGAAATATACCTAATAAGAGATCTGAAAGAACCTGGTGTATTCAGTTTATCACAGAAAAAAAACCCCAAACAACAACAAAAAAACAATAACAAACAACTTGAACAGTCTTTCAGAATTCTATAAGGAAAAGCTAAGACGTCTTGAACTTAGCAAAAGTATAACAAGATCAAATGCTGGAAGTCAGATATATTCAAACTACAAACAAAATGGAAATTTTAACAGTGAAGACAGGCTACCAACGAATGTGTCAAAGTCTCCATCACCCAGGGATCTTCATTTGAGACCAAGGTCTTTCTAAAAGAGGCCGGTTCGATGACATGTGGATTTCTGAGGACTGTATTATGCACAAGAGATCATAATATTAATTTCTGGGAATCAAGTCTCTATTTTACAGTTTGCAAGTTTCCTTATGGGAAATCAGCTACAGAATATTTGAAGAAAGACTAGACTGCTGAGCTGTGAATTAGCTTAGAATGAAATAGCAAATGGCAATTCCATAAAATTTTATGAAAGGTACTGCAATCTTTTCTTCCCTCATTGGTAACTGAGCATACTGGAGTTCAGGTAGACAGACAAAAAGGGAGGAGATGAAAAGTAGAAAGCTTGTCTAAGTAAAACGTAGCCTGGGGAATAAAAAAAAAAAAAGTCCATGGCATATTTAGAAACTCTTCCAAAATCTTTTGGTTTTCTTTTTCTCCCTAGATTGCTATACTCTTTGAGGAGGGCCTGTTGGAACATCTTTTGTTCTCATTTCCCTATCAGCATAGAAATTATATGCTAATTATAACTCATCTGTTTAAGCACAACAAGAGATCCCACTTCCCTTCTGTTGTTTTCTTTCACTTTGTCTCATCACCCCTTCTTCCTCCCCAGTGTTTCAGATCTACTCTTCTATCCCATCCAGCCTGCTCTTTTCCTCTCTAAATATCTACCCTTTGGTTTTATGGGCCACTGGTTGGCAACCACAAATTTCTGTTATTAGAAAGGTTTTCCCAGTTCTTGAATGAACACTTGAGGCAATAGAATTCCTTCCTTAACCTTATTAATGTCAAGTACTACAGTTGCTGTGGTGACCGTAAGGTAAATTAAATCAGTTCTTTTGGGGATCTAAAATTGGATTATAGACTAAGTACCTGTTAGCAATGGGAGTAATAAATAAATAAATTAAGCCCCATGGCTCTAGTAATTTACAAAACATAATAGGGAAAAATTAGCCTTCGCTGTTTGAAATCAAACTATTGAAAGGGTGTCACACTGCAAGAGGTGCCTATTAAAACATCATAATTTTGCAGCCTTTAATGTTATTAGTATTTTCCACTTGATGCTGCCAGATAACTAACAGCGGACAGCAAACATCCTGCCTTTACTGTCATAGCATGTATAGAAAATATCTTCCACCTTTACAAAAAAAGAAATTCTAACACATAAGGCTGGGCTGCCTGGTGGGACTGAGTGGCAAGGCTGCCATTTTGTAGCTGCAGTAATAAAGCAAGTGTTGCCATACTTAAACAGGTGCTGCTCAGAAGTGCTCCTTCCCCTAGACAGCCAGACAGGCAGGCAGACACTATAAACTATGCCTCATGTTGTCTTGTCGAACCTAATTCTGGTGGTGTTGTCAGTCAAAGAACAGTGGGATGGATTTCAAAGTTAAACAATAATCAATAGTGTGATGTCTGGCAGTTGGGAATATTTTTTTTCCTTGAAAAGATCTCACATTTACCCTTGCCGTTAATTGAAAGCTGGCTTCAGACTCCCGTTTAGCTCACACGCTGCTCCATCGGTTAGGAAATAATTCTGATGAATGTTCGTCCTAAAGTTCAATCAAAGAGCAGAGGTATGACAGATACCCCACCAACCAGGATATCTGACCAACATACACTGCAGTACCCCTCTGACAAGCTTGCTAACAGGAAAACTGACAGCTTCATATTTTAAGAGGTTATTTCTAGGGCTGTGAAAATTAACTTCATCAGCCCTTGTGCTCAGAGCTGTAGGACAGGCAAGGCACAACGTATGGAGTCATCGTCATGGCAAAGGCTTGACAGAGTCAGCACTCAATGCCATCTAAGGAGGAGCCACCCTGTGTGCCCACACTGCCTCCAGCCACCCTTGCTGTGACCTGGCCATATCCAAAAGAGCCCCCACCTCAAGGCTCCACTGTACATGTGACCTCCATGCATTTTAGGAGCTAAGCATTTTATACTCCATCAAAGCACCTTCTGCTGGATTGCAGGACTACATTGCAGTTGAGGTAAAAAAATCAGTGAAGCTATTTGTGTTACTTACATCTAGTAAATGAGAATAGAGCAGCAGTTCCCAAAAGAGTGGGATATGTAAAGAAACCTATGAAAAACCTTTCTATATTTACTAAGATTTTGCATTTATCTTTCTTCACAGTTTTGTGAATCCCTTCACACATACTTAAACTCCATAACATCCCTAGAAGGTGGAACTACTTATCATAGGAAACAGATAGCTGTTTAAACAACATCAAGGACTAATAAGGAAAAAATAATAAATTAATGAGCCTGTGCTGTGCTCTAACCACTAGGCAATATCACATCTGTATTAGATGGATCAAGCTGCTCCAGCACTTGAAAGGGAGGGGCTGTTCCTTGGCAGGAGAAGACAGCAGAGGGTGTAATGCTCATGAACTCCACTGTCTCTTGCCCAGCACAACACTATAGTTGAGAAAAAAAAAAAAAAAAGATGGAAAAACAAGGCAAGAAAAGATGATCTTGGCTGAGCATGTAATGGGTATCTTGAATAACTGATATTTAAGTCATGTTCTTGTTTATTCTTTTAAACATAGTTGTGGTGAGCAATCATTCACCTGCTATAAATTACAAGCAACTGATAAGTCTTCATTTATGAGTCTCCAGTCAACAGCACTCATATTAAAAAAAAAGTGCAAAAGAAAAGCCATCCATATCCAACAGCATTTTTCCAGAGCTGGACCACATAGAAAAGTTTCCAAAGCAGATATGTAGCAGATTTTTTTTAAAATTTAGCCCCTCAAAAAAAGTCCCAAAGGGTCAGGCAGTTCAAGATAATGAATATCACTCTCCATCCATCTTTGCTAGATGTAACTTTAATATTAAAAAAACCCATTAATCTGCATGCTTGAAGCCTGTTCTTTTTAATCTTAGTGAGTTTTGATTTTACACAGTGTAGAACCTTATTCAGGATAGCTTTAAAAATTGAAAGGAATAAGATCAGAGAGTTGAGAAAATGAAGTGGGGTTTTATCCAACGTATGACTAGATGTTTCCAACTAGTATACCGTGTTAAGGAGAGGAAAACGAGCCATTAAAGAAGTATTTTAATAGGAGATCTTCACAAACATGTTACCTCTGCTGACCTTTAGATAAAGGTAAAAAGGTTAATGCAATAATTTGGAAATTATTATCCTGAAAAAGGACCAATGACGCTCTCAGGGTTGTTCCCAGATTTCTCCAGCATAGCTTGTAATTCCTGGGAGATCACTTGAGCCGTGCAGAGACCTTACTTAGTCAGAGTCAAAATATTTTTCTGCCTTTGTAGTGGCTCTCCAAATATATAAAATGTGGAGTTTCCTTTTGTTCCACCTCCACCCCTAGCTAGGGAGGGTGCCAGAGCAGGCTTTCATTCATGGGACTACAGATTTTCCAACCATATACCGTACCGGAAAGAATAACAATGGGGATCAACTTTGCCCTAACATATCCTCTCCAATCTTAAGGGTTTGAACATTGAACCATCAGTTCCCTCAGTGCATCAAACCATGCAAATTCATTTTACCCATTTACATCATAGCTCAATTTGGCCGACAGTTTCCTCTCCCCTGTTTTAAATCATGACAGTATTAGTGATGCAGACCAAAATGAAGAGTGCAGAAAAATCCAGAGTTCTGGGTTCTTTCCCAGCTCCTTCATTAACTTGAAATCCAGTTTGGGGAAGCAATTGTATTTCTTTATGCCATGATTTAATTTTAAGCTTGTGTCACACAGTAAAATATCTCTAGGATAGATGTGAGTCTTGGGCACATTTACAAAACACCCTTTAGAAGTTGGAACAGGTAGTGCTAACTGCAAAGAAACATGGAATGACACCTGAATGAGGAAAATTTCAAAGCAGAACCTTCAGTAAGGGCCAGAATAATAATTTTAATCAGAAATTCCTCACAATTTCAGCCCCTTAGTTTTTCAGATGTAGATTCTCCTAAACCCAATTTCTGTTAATTTGTCTTTCTGCAAAACACATGAATATGAACTCCAAGGGAGAAGATCAAGAAAATTTGCTGTACTACTACAACAGTCCATTCATGACTTAGCAGGATTTCTGAGGATCAAGCTATTTTGTACTTCCCTCTGAAATATATGCCACACTGAATTCAAGGTTACATACTCTGGAGACAGGAAATTAAAATAATAAAAAGTTTACATGATATCAAAATACAAATTTGTAGCCGTTAACACACCCATAAGAAATTAGAAGTCATAGGAACACATGAATAATAATACTTTCCCAGATAGTTCAATATATCTTATTTAAAATTTTGTAAGGGATACCTTAAGAAAGGTATGAAGACAATTTTCAGTTTTTTGATGCCACTTTGCTTGTTATTTTGTGTTTCTGAGATGACTACTTTCTGAGAATTGTACTAGCTTTTTACTATTATACCATTTTTTTTTCCTCCATGAACAAACAGTAGCTGTAGGATGTCCAAGTTTGATTTGTATTTCTACATTAAAATGCTATGGAATAATTTCTGATTAAGTCTGTGATTCATTAAGATGAGTGACTGTAAATGCTTCTCTTGCTGATGAGCTTTTCCCACATTAAAAAAAGGCATTTGTTTCTAAAGTTTTGGAAAAAGATAAAGCAGTTGGAAAGAGCAAGTGAGAGAGAGTGTGCAAGCATGACTGATTCATTCATTTTATTCACTGATTAATCTCATTGCTAGGTAAGGCCTACAGCTGCAGGACTGAGAAGTCATGCACTCTTACTATTTTCTGACTCAATGAATCTTGAACACTCCATGACCTGCTGGCTCCCCACATACAAGGGAGAAAGGGAACTTCACAGGAAGCTTTTTGTAGCTCACTTCAAATCCCCAGCCACAGCTGCTTGTTTTGGGGCAGTATGGCCACTTAAGACACACTCCACTTCTACTTCCCCAGTTTCTGGGAAGAAACTGGACTTTAGCTCTCAGTCCATAACTTTATACAACATGTTTCTATGACAGAGCCTGTAAATACTCACGAGGTAATTGTGAAGGGATAGGCAGAGCACACCAGAGCAATGAAAGGGAAGCAGGGGAGGGCAGTCACCCATTTGAAACAGCAGCTTCTTGATAGACTTTCATAACACCTTTGGGGGAAAAAAAAAAAAAAAAAAAAAAAGGCAGCCAGAATTAGACCTCTGACTGACACAAATCAGGCACTGCACACACCAGCCAGCTATCATTCTAAGCTCCTTGATGGCTCAGTCAGCACTTGCGTGCGTTCATACATAGCCTGTATGTCCAGCCCTAGAAACTTAAATTTCCTTTAAAATAAAAATTAATGTATAGCAGTATAGCTACGGGTATCATACAGCGGATATAAGCCATGCATTTTGCAGAAAGAAAAACTGACAATCTGGATGTAGCACAACCTACTTCTGCAAGAACAGGGGGCTAATGATGATTTATCACATGGTCTTTTTACAGCAGGAGAACTGTTTCTTGGTTTCTAACATGCAATAGTGGTGCCAGTAACCCAGCAAAGTCACAGGCTCCTGTGAGCCTTTTAAAACATTTTCCTGCTGATGCTGTTCTTTTCACCAGTAGTGAGATGAAAGCTGAGACCAGGATTTAAACTCAGTACTCTGCCAGCCATACTAAGTAAAAGCCCAGGAGTCCTGACTAAAGAAGCAACCAGTACCGTCTAGAAGTTAGACACACTAATAAGACTACATGTTGACATACACGGCACCTTCAAGGAGATCAGATTATTTCTTTGCTCATTGTTTCTTTGCTCTCCCCCTCTCCAGTACCTATGTAACTACCAGTATCAACCACAGTTCACTAGACTATATATTTTCAATCTGAGTTTAGTTAAAAAGGCAAATGGTATCACAAGGAGCAAGCTGACCCCATTATCAGACCCTTTGGGAGTTAAGACAGCAGCCAGCAGTGGAGCCAGCCAAAATGCCTGAGCTGAGGCCAGCTAAGAAGCCATCCAGGCAAATCCAAAGCTGCTGGAAAAATACATTCTGAGCACAGTGTCTGGGACCCTGAGCTACTATGCACACCCTGCTTTAGTGGATATGGCTGTTGGCTTGAATGCAGTAGCACAGAAGAGAGGGTGAACTGGGAAAGCAAGTCAGACTGGAGTTACATAAGAGGCCTATTGACTTTTTAATGACTTTGTTACTTGGAAGTAGCAGGTATGTTTACTAGAACATAATCTCCTATTTTACAGTAAAAGGTTTTTACAAGGAAAGGATATGTAAAAAGGGATCTTACAATATACCCTTAGAGCAGTTCAGAGGGCTAGAATAGGCAGCACAAGAAAAGTGTAATGTACCTGTCTACTTAAAGTCTTTACGAGCTTTGGAAAGTGTATTTTTGACTGTTGAGCATAATTGCTCTTTAAAGCCAACAGACAGAAGGACTTGGGAAAAACATGGCCCTCACCGCCAAAAGCAGTGAAAGCAAGAAGATTTATTAGGATCGCTAACAGTTATTCCGTCACTTCCAGATCTTTATTGTAATAATAAAGCAAGTTATCTGTGAATTTCAAAACACAGTGTAGATAACAGGACACAAAATAATCCAGAGACACAGGGTCTGTTCTCCCACTGATTATGGGACTGAATTGTATTTTGAGTGACTTCTGTTGGTGGGATCACTGCTTTAAGCTTAGCCAAATAACAGGACAGCATCATGCCATGTTTCCACATCTGTGACCAGTGTGGCACAGCATGTCAGTCTAAAACATGAGAAGTTGATATCTAACCACGTTCAGTGTCAGTGGATTAACCACTTACATGGTTATTCTGAAGGGCTGACCTGTTCTCAAGAAGGTAAGACTACCTAATGCATAAAGCCTGGCAATGCCTAAGCAATTACTCCTGGAATTAAAAAGTCACAACCCTAGATCACAGTAGGACTATTTATAAAAACCCTGTTCTGTTTTTTCCTCTTCCATCAGGCCACAGCTCATCACTGGAAAGCAGTATTTCCACAGGATTCTGAATGTCTTGAAAAACCTTTGCTACAAGGATCTCTGCTCCCGTTTCTGGGGAAGCATTTTTACTGGAACTCTAAGTAAGAGAAAAAAAAACAACAACTATGCCCACAACAGCTACAAAATGTAAGAATCTTGGGAAACTGAGAAGTAAATTGAAATATCTGATATGAGCTTGGGATCAGAACATGGTGTTAAGTCTATGGCAACGTTTAAGAGCATATAGCTTTTCACTCGTGCCATTGGAAGCTCCAGGCATAATGCCTGTCAAAAAAATTCAGACTGAGTTTTGGACCCAGCTTCCCTTCTAAGGGAACAGAAGGTCATTAAGACACAAGAGAGTGGGTCTGCAATCAGAAAGAAAAGAGTTAGAACCCCACAGCAGAAGAGAAGAAACAGCACTTCAAAATTTCTTCTGAAGCATTGCCAGCACTTACAGTGCTCCAGGTTGTAGTGAATTAGTGTAGATCAGGTGAAGTAGACTGTCACACCCTTGTAAAAGTTTGTCAGAACCATCACAGAATTATGTAAGATTATTAATATCTTCATTACAATTTAAGATTAACAATAATTAATGTAACGGAGCACAGAGAGCAATCTGCTGCTGCTAAGCCTAAGAAGAGTGATGAACAGTCATGACCCTATCAAAAACAGGACATGGGGCTCAGGGCGTATTAGAGATTTCAGTTTCCCTTGAGAACATCAGCCAAAAAATTCCATTCAGTTACACAGATGTAATGTGTTTGTCCCAAGATGGCCATCACCCCTGCTTGCTATCCAGTGATAAAAGACCCACAATTTTCAGCCTTTATGGCATTTTATTCTCCTCAGTAGAAGTTAGGAAACCTCACTTTGCCAAGGTGTCCTAGTGCTTCTCTGTACAAATAGAAGTACATTATCTAGAATCTTGTCACTGAAGTTTGTTTCTGTTAGGAGTCCCAGGTAACTGCAAACCAAATACGTAAGATGAAAGAAATGTAACAGAAAACTTTCCTGCTGTCAGAAATGCTCTTTTTAGTCATTAGTACTTTGGTAAGAAAACATATGTGCATATATACAGAAGTTTAACATTTCTCTGAAAATCTGAACTCTTGTACTTTAGGCCAAATTAAAAAAAAAAAACAAAACAAGCAGGCCAAATTCTGAAGAGAATCTGAAGCAAAGTTAAGTTGATTTGTAGTGTTGGAAGACCATACCTGTTTAAAACAAGTAATTTACAAGGTAGTGAAGTAAGTTTTGGGTAAACACAGAAAACTGTTGCTTTGGCATAGGAGAGACTAACATGGTTTAGAAATATGACTGCTGTTTTCTGCTCACAAGACCAAGAAGAGAACACCACCGTTCGAAAGACACTAAATATTCTGACAGGAGAGTGATAGATCTGTCAGAACAGATTAAAAGCATCCTTAATGAACAGAAAGATAAGAGGCAACTGGAGAGATGGTCTTCTGTTGGCAAAAAGTCATCAAGACACTCTCACCATTGGAGACTGAATATTGCTGCTTTACCTGGGAGATAAATCATTTAAACCAGAAAGGAAACATGGAGATGTCGCATCTGGCACACGGTGATGTACCACAGTGTTGGAAGCTGTACAGTCCTGGAAGAGTATCTGGGAACGTGGCAATCCCATCAGGGAGTACATCACTGATTTATGCATATTTATGTTATTTAGCACACAGAACACACTAGCATTGTTTGCAGATTTTTACTACTAAAAAGGCAGGTTATCAGACATCTCTCCAATTCCCAAGTTCCTCATTTACAATAACACTCAAAAGTGGAAGAATCTCCATAAAGATACAGAATGAACCGGAGGAATGGAAATGTAATCACAAATTTCCTTCTGCTGAAGTGATAACCTCTGGCCAAAAGACAGCAAAGAGCCCCAGATGCGATGACTTGTAATCCTTCAACAAAAGATTTCCCGTTATATCAATGGCTAAATCCTTGAAAGTGACTTGCAATGGCTTGAGGCGTATATGGGAGGTTTCAGTGTTCAAGAGCACCCACTTTTAGCAGAGAACTTCCAGTAAGAGATTATATTTGTTTGTCATTGAACATGTATTCTTCCGTAGCATCAATGCTATGTGGTCCATTTCAATGTATTTAAGAGGCAAGGCAGAGTGCTGCTTTTCCACTTAAACATTAATCATGATGAGAAATCAAAACAGAAAGTGTTTCAAAACATAGGGCACATTCATTCAAAATGGAAAATGTGGTTAATCATTGCCATATTTACATTGATAAAATTATACATCTAAAACTAAGATGACAAGAAAGAAGAAAGTAAAGCCATTTATTACAGTGCAAATCTTCCTCGTGGAATGCCAAAAGTTACAGATGCTTGTCTCTTTTTTTTTTTTTTTTTTTAATTGGGAGTTACTATTAACAACAGACAGTTAAATCAAGACCTGGATAAGGTTTTTTTTAAAAACTTTAAAACCAAACAAAAATACATTCAAACTAATGTAGTTCACCTATGTATTACTGCAAGAAATAAAACAAGAGGTTTGCCAAGTGGCATGCTGAGTCAACCAGACACCAAAAAGGCTTTTATGAGCATAACTTTACAGGCAGGTAATAACTTCAGAGCCACTCTGTAACAAAATTTAGGTCAAAGATAATCAGCTTGTATTTGTTGATACTATTTGGAGTGGAGAATAAATAAAGTATTTACTTTCATTAATTCATAATCCATGTACTTAACCATAAACCAACCCTCTTACGTGATCCATTTTTCTGACACTGACAGACCAAGATTTTAACGTTATCATAGATCAGTATGTTCCGCTTCAGCCAAAGGAAATGGACACATTTATGCCTTCCACATAAATTTTCAAATTTATATCTAAACCTAAACATACACAGGCAGGTCTGGAACAAACAATAAGAAAAAAATCCAATTTTTTCATGGAAGAGGTAAATAGTGTCTTCTGTAACCAGCTGTATAAAGTTAGGACTCTAAAACTAGAACTAGAATGGGCAGACAGAGATTCTTTTTAAAAGGACTACAGTAGACACATGAAGTTATGCTAAACACACTTTTAAGTAAAAAGGGATCAGTTACTGAATCGGGGCCACAGAAAAGTGACCATAAACTTCTTGGGTAATCACATTCTAAAATTAACTCCAAAGCCTTTCTGGATACATTGGATTTTATAAAATTATTTACAGTTGTGCAAGACATGAGTCAATATGAAAACACTGGTGTAAAAGCAGATAAAAGGAGCCATTTATTGTAGGTTATAGTGTTTCAGCTTGCTTTTCACTGATCCTAGCAATCACTAAGTTTGTAAGAAAAAGAAACAGATTCTCTTACATTTTTCCCAGATAATCAAATGCTACCTACAAGTAGTTCTATAAGCAGTAGTAGAATAGCACCAGCTCTATCTTCCTTTAAAGGGTTTTTCCACACTTCCATGTACACCTAATTATCCTGTTTAAAAAAAAAAATAAATAAATTGGAAGACTCCACTCTCTTGCAAGGAAGCTGCAATTGTACGTTGAACCATGAGGATAGATTTGGATGTTCATCTCGTTCAACTGCACGTAGGCCGCACATCTGTCCAGCTGTACAAAGCAATCATGGAAAACTAAAGATACACCCGAACACGTACACTAGCAATGAATGGGCCCTAAAGGATTTAATGAATGAAGAATGCCCGGTATTGTGAGCTTACGTTTGATTTCCACTGTTTAGGGAATAAGGCTGACCTTTCAGTTACCATGCAACCTAGGAAAATGGGAACTGAGAAAGTGTGTCTCACCCTAACGAAGGGTTTGAGTCAGCTATTGCTCAGCATCTTATGGACCATCTGCTGTCTGGATACATGTTCTGCTTTAAAACTGGTCCCCTGCCAAGGAAATAAAATGAAGTCTGAACTATTTCTTCCTGAAAATAGCATTAAGGAACTTTAAGAGAAAGGAAACATTGTATCATCTTGATATACCACTACAAAAATCAACTAAAACCCAGGAAATAATACTTAGACTAACAGAGACCAATGAACTGTAAATACAAAGGGCCTCCAGAGAATCAGATTCTCCTACCAGTTTCTCCAAGGGATAAACTGCCATCAAAATTCAAGAATCAGATCCTAATATAAAATGAGAAATGTCGATAGAGCTTTATAAACCCACAAAGATGAAAAGCTGTGAATTCCATCATTCACAAAAGCTAGTTATTTCATACGCAACAAAACAAACTAGACAGAAAATGTATGTTCCAAAATTCTGAGAACTATTACATTGTTGTGCTGCCTCTCTTTTTCCTTATGAGGGAAAAAAAAGATAACTGAACCTATTTTATGGCTGCAATAAGAACTTCCAAGTAAATGATCAATCCATGCAGAGAATTAGTGCAGGATGAAATTGTATAAGATGGATGCAAATCTGTATTCCTAACTGACCTCTACTCTGTTCACTAAGTATATGAGTAAATCAGTAAGATTCTTTGTGTATACATTTTCACAGAGGCGGCTTTATCAAGCTTCACTACATTTTTTAAAAATCTGTATATACACACTGCATTTGCAAATGGAGCTGCTACGTATAGGTCCATACCAGACACCACTCCATGCTACACGCTCAGCCCAGAAATGTGCTAATAAAGTTATCCCTTTAGCTGAGGGGTCTGTTGCCAAAAATACATATTTTTTTTAAGTGGCTGAACACCTATAGGAGTTCCCATTACCTGCAAAGACACAGAAGTTCTGGAGAGAGCACCGAGCAATCGATAATGTTGGAGGGGCACAGACGACACAGAATGATTAGTGGTGAAGGAATTAACTGTCATATTTATAACAAAAGGAAACCCTGTTAAGTGTAATTTAGGTAGAACCTAGAATTCGTACCAAATTTGTCCTTTGCAATTCCATGCTTAGGGTAGACACTGTGTTCCTCCTAACAAGAAGTGGTTACCCATCTTGGGCTTTGCTATCAAGGCAGTGGTCACTTTCCTTGCATATTACTTCAGGCTTTGCAACTGATTTGTGCTGTCTTAAGGCCACTTCTGCTAAATATATCTATCCTTCTCCTTTTGCAGGCCTCTCAGACTTTATCACAAGAGAGGGGGTTTGCTGGAAATAGATGGCAAATTTATAAGGTTGAACTTCTACAACTCTTAAAAATATCTGCAAAGGTATTTTTAGGTTCATTGATCTCTAATATAATGACAGTTATAATGGGTGAAACACCACAGTTCAAGTTCAGCAGATGTTGGCCTAATCCTCATTTGACAAAGCAGTTTTCTCTCCTTCAAAACTAATTGACAATAACTACATTGATATGAGACATGTGACAACTCTACAGTGCTGACAGAAGCTGTAAAGCCTACAAGGGATGGCAGCTGTCGTGCTGTCCCTAACTGCCAAAGTTGAGAGATGTCACAAAACCAGCAAAAATTGGGGAACTGCTCAGAAAGTGAGCTTTAGTATCAAAAGAAAGATGTTGTGGTTTTTTTTCTTAATAAGCACACTAAATTTAAGCCTTTGGCTGGAACTGCTCGTATCACTTTTTCCTGAACCAGTTTCTACAGTCCCAGTATCATGTTTATATTTATAAAGGTAAATAGGCTGAAATAAAGGCATCTATGGGGAGGGAGAGAAGAAAAAGAAGGTTATACTGAAATAAACACTTAAACTGAAAGTAATCACAAGCGGTGTATAATGTGAGCTTCACCTACAAAGCTACACCCGTCATGTGTGTCATGGAAATCCTGAAATCTGTTTTGAGCCTGTAGTCTGAAATCAGTGCTGCATTTACATGAGAAAACACAGAAACACAATTCTTTGTTATGTAGCCTCAGAGACACGAGCTTATTGATGTCCCACATGACACAACTGTTATTTCTTTAACAATCATTGTGACAGACATATCAGAACAAAGTAAAAAGAATAAAGCTTGCAATAGTTTCCAGTAGGTCTCTAATATGAAGCGCCATTTGTCAGAATCATAAAAGGACTCCTGCCTTCCAGTCTAATTTCTTTCAAATAATCCACGAAAGATCTGAGAAGGGACATTGTGCCAAAAGATAAGTCTCACAGGTGTTTTTCTACCCCCAACACATATTATTACTCCTGCTTCCCTCCCTCTCATTTCCCTGAAGAAATTCCCACACTTTTGTCCTCCCACCTGGAAGAAGACAAGGCATTTTTTTCCCCGTTAAAAATATAAAGGAAAAAAAAAAGAGTGAGGAAGGAAGGGAAACCTCAATGCTGTGTAATTAAAAATGCTCATTCTGATGTTCTCAGTGAGAGAAGTTGGCTTGAAAGAGGAGCTAGATTGCTGTCAAAGCATCATAATAAAGGGATCACCTAGTTTTGTTCTCAATTGTACCTTAGTTCTCCCTTTCAATCTAAATATTCCTGACTTATTGCAACTTTGGTTTATCACTATAGTATCAAAACACTTTAAAAAAAAAAAAAAAAGAATTAATCTTCCTTGTAGCTGATGGACAGCAAAGACACAAAGCATTAGGACCCTTACCCCAGTGTAGGAACACTAGATGCAGCAAAGGACTCACTGCTCTGATCCGAGTGAACTGACTATCAAATATATTTCTCTGTCTCATGCCCATGCTTTCACCTACACCATCTAGGCACTTCTTTCTGCCCAGTAACCACCACCCATTCTCCTCCTATAACTATCTTAACTGACATTTCTATCATAATCCACTGAAATGTTACACTCCATAAAAAGAAGCATTGCTAACCAGTTGCTCTGTCTACTCTGCACCATCCAGGCTGTTAAAAAAGAAAACTGTGTCATCTTCTGTCCTCACAGAGTGTGCTGCCAGCACGTAAGAAAATGGCACCAGGGCTTCCAGTCAGGCAGCTTCACAGCTGGCACTATCCAGTGTGACTATACACAGTGGACACACAGAACTGTGCAGCAGTGACCAGAAAATAATTTGTATGTTCTTACTCAAAACTGCGCAGTTCCATAGCCTTCAGATAAAATATTATAATGCCTGGTAGCACTTTATGGCTTGGGCTATGCAACATGGCAATCCTGTTTCTTGAGAAAAAGCCAGCAGGAAATGTAACACTTAAGTGGATAGGCCTATGACTTTATATTTGTGCAAAACTGCAATGTTAACAGAAAAACATTCATGAAAGTAATTTACCCATATTTCTATTGCCTTTGCTTTGAGCTGTATAAACTTTCAGCAAAATACCATTATCGTATGCCTGAGTGGCATTTCTTATGCTAAATTTCTTCTTTGACATGTGTCTCAGTTACTTTTGATGTAGAATTTTTATTTTTTTATTATACATGTTTTCTGTGATGTATAAACTCATATTCAATGTTACTTTTTTTCATTCCTACCTAATGGTTTCCTTCGGGAAGTGGAATTTTCAGTAGCCTTTATCTTTACATAGTCATGTCAGATTTAGATTATCAGCCAGCAAAGCAAAATTGACTTCAATCAGAAATTATTCAGTTATATCACTCAATTTTTCCAACTGTTCCATTCACAATTTAGTTGTATTACATTGATCTGTAACATTATGGTCAAGGGGTCCCAATCTCGCACTTGACCACATAAGAGAAGAACATCCTTCGCAGGTGCAATTCTTCCTGAATGATATGGAAGTGAATGATAGTATGCCAACAATATTTACATTTATACATAATTATACAGCCATGCAATACAGCGCAACTCATACATATGTGTCTGTTACACGTCATTAACAATAACATTGCTGTATTGCCTTTTCAAAGACACATCTGATTAATGGCTTAGATTTTACAGTTCCTTTTCAAACAATGGGTATATTTAAGAATTATTTTTGCAACAGCATATATATGTTATACTGGAAATAATTAGATTTAGATTAATGGCTAATAGTTCTAAGTTAATAAAAAATAGATTTTAAGGTGTTTTCAATATACTGCAACTCCACTGGAATGCTCTTCCCCATTTTTTGCGCAGTGAAAACAATCAGTGCCAAAAAGTAACCCAATAGAAACAAATCGGAAGCAATTCCAAGGTAGCCCATTGTCCTCAGCTAGGAAAGCATCACTCAAGGTATTAAAATGCAATTTTCAATAAAAAAGCTTTCCTTTTTAGCAGCTACTTCACTTCAAAAGCAATTTGACTTGCAAATGAACATGTAAAACAGTGAAAGACTTTAGAAGAATCTCCAATACTAATTGTCAACTTTTCACCAATTCAGCTGAATTTCAGCATTTGATATCCTCAAACGGGAGAACAGGATCTTAGCCAGAAGCCTCTATGTAGTACAAACATTTGTGGACTTTTACAAGGTAGGTAAAGACCTAAATTATGTTGCTAATTAATTTTATATTTCCTTTGGCTACCCAAAGAAACCTGGAGCTGTTCAGCATTCACTGAATTATGGGGTTTTGCCAAGTATTCAGGTATGCTATTAACAGAACAAGCCAAAAGAACTGAGGTCATGCTTTCTATAATATCTACAGGGAAAAAAGTCAAATTTAAAGCAAGTACATGCAAATGTACATATACATGAGACAGAAAGGGAGAAAGAAGTATCAAAGCATCCGGGACATTTAAAAACATGTAAATAAACTTAACATTAGTCCAGGATCAAGACAACAAAACCAAGACTATAGTTCAATGACAGAAAGTAGCAAACTACTCCAAAGAAAAATATTTAAAAGAAACTGAGGACAAAACACTAACCTGATCAACTTGCAAAAGATGTGGTTTGTGCTATGTGCACACTATCCAAATAGGTTACATAAGACTTAATTGATTTTTGTAATTGAGCATGGCACAATAAGCCAAACTTTCCTACATACCTACACTGTGTGGGTGTGATGCCCTGTAGAGAAATAAACAGATGCAGTGAGTACAGGCAGGACATTAAATACAATATTTTTACCTTTAAAGCTGCTTTCCTGTCTCCTTTTAATCTGGAGAGTTTTGTTTTTCTTACAAAGAACTTGTAATTCAATTGAAGAACATCTGTGTTCATACAAACTTTAAAGATACTTAAACCCTGATTACCACACACGTATGCATCTCCCTCTTCACTGATCAGCATAAAGCAAGTGTCTTTTACTTGATTCTCAAGGCACAAATGAAAGCCAGCACTCTTTTCTTCTTAGCCAGTGAACAAGTTCATCTGTTCAGTTGAGATTAGATGGGTATAACTTACTAACCACAATATAAGTTATCAAATGCCAATCTACTTTTGCTGCCCCACAAAGACTTAACTCGCCAGTCCCCTCATTTGTTTATACAGCTTTTTTCATCACAAGACGATACTGCGAGACCACACAGCTAACACACGCACAGTGGAGAGCCATGAAGGGTATATCTGTGCCGTGGTCATGTAAAGAGATCACCAAAACTTAGGAAAGTGCACCAACACCTGCAAGTTTTTTTCCCTATGTATTTTCTTTCAGGCTTTGGAACTGGAAATTTCCTATTCTGAATAGTATCAGGAGGCTTCAATTACACTTAAAAAAAACCCCAACAGAAACTCAGCACATTTTTTACACTGTTTATTTTCATTTGACTGTAACAGGTTCCTGTTAATGTCAATTCCTGTTAATCTATACTTTCCATCCAAACTGAATTTAAATTTAGAGAACATCATTCCAGTTTGTCATCAGGATGGTCCAAGTCTATTTGTCTCTCACTTTATCTAAAGACTGTTTATGATCGAAATACATCACAGATGCACAGCCAACTGTAAAGTTGTATCTGTTAACTTCCAATGACACACCTGCTGGAGTAAGGATTTGCAGGGCTGCTCTTTTAAGGTTATGGAATGAAGCAAACACTGCTTAGAAGTGGAATCATATGTTATTATTTAGCCAAGAACCATTACATTTGAGGTTATTTGAAATAGCAGATCTTTATTTACAGCTTCAACTTTCCTGACAGAAATCTGATCAAGAATTACAGTCAAGTTTTCCTCTAGTCCCAGGAGACATAGTCACTCTTCTCATCTGTTTCTCATGATCCCATGTTAAGTAAAAAAGCCATGCCTTGACTACATTAGAGACCTACAGCTTTTTAAGAATCTATTGTGTGGATCTATTGCTTATAAAGACATATCCTTACTAAAGAGATTCCATTTTTTCCATCCTAAATCACTCCCAAAGTGATTCTCAGAGTCAATGCTCTCATCTCATCATTGATCACGATACTTTTGACAGCAGCTCAATACTACACTATATAGAACCTCCCTATCAGGAGTGCGGCAGGACTACCATAGGGATCTGCACAGAAAAGTGCTAAAATGGAGCTTTTGGTTTTCTCAGCAACCAAGGAAATCTTTACAAATGCAGATATATAGGTAGCAATATTTTTCATAATTCAGCAATCAGTTCTCCTTACTGTGTTGAGAAGATTAAGATACAGCAAATCCACTTCATCACTTAATTCTTTTTAAAAAGGGTCAGAGTTTTAAGTTGCATTCTTTAAGACAAAATTTAACAGTTTATCCCAGTCGATGTTGCAGCATATTTTCATACATACTTCTGCTATTTCCTTCAAGTGAAAAGAAAAAAACCAAACAAACACTTTGCTTCAGCCTACTCTTCGACATTTTAATTTTAAAGGTTTTGGCCTCTTTAATGTAAGCAATTCAAGAATTAGTATCTTATTCAGCCAAGCATTTTGAGTCACCATTTCAAAATTGGATTGATCATTGGATTGTCTTTAACTGGTGTAATTCCATTCAGCTGAAAGAAGTTAATTCCTGTTTAGATAATGTGCTGGTTCAACTACCTTCATCTCCAAGTTTTATGAACTAAAAAAATCTCTCTTAATTGCTAAGAAACTGGATGCAGGAATAAGGTTCCATATGTCTCCATTATATCCTGCATACTCTGCCTCTGTTCAAGCCTTACATGCAGCAGTTCCAGACTTTAAATGAGAGGGCCAATGTTAACAAGATGCAATCCAACTACACATGTTCAGAGACATGAATAACCATCTGAGACAAATGGCCTTGAAATTACATGCTTACGGGAAAAAGTTAAGTTGTATATTAAAACATACAAAATCCTGCTTTATGGTCCCTGAAGAAATGGATATAAATGTGCAAGTGCACAGAACATTTGCATCGCTCTCCTGCCCACAATTTGTTACACTGCAACACAAGTCTGGGCTTGAGGCAACTGTGTTCCTATGCCAAAATTGTATGGAATGCACAAAAAGGTCAAGGCTAGGAATTTATGTGTTTCGCAGTTATTTAGAAATTACGGGAAAGAGAACTTGGCTACTCCTAGCATTGCACAGGTGTAGTTAACTGAAAGTGTTCTATGGGTCAGACTTTTTCAATCAAAATTCCACTTTATCAGAAGCATTTGCCCTGTGCATGTGATTATTAGAACTGAAAAGATAGCTCAATCTGGGAAGAGAAACTAAAGGAGCACCTTGAAAATTCTTTCTTTGCATCATTTTTCCATCAGTAAAGTCTAGGCTTTTTATTAGAGGACCATTATCTGAAAGAAAGATAAAAACCTAAGAATAAAAAATAAATAGATAAAAACCAAGATAGATAAAATAGATAAAAGCCAAAAAATAAAAAGATAAAAACTAAGAAAAAACCTAAGAATATTACTCTGAAGTTTTGATTTGGTTATGCTCTTCAGTGGAACCAAAACACTCAAAAATCACCACAGGAAGTGTCATTTGAACTCTTAACAGTATAATTAGTAAAATGTTTTAGAAGCTAAATGGAAGAGCTTATTGGCCATTCTATCCATAAGTAAACCCAAATTCCCAAACTTTTGAAGTGTACATTGTTGTTGTTATTCTTGTAAATGGATAGTGTTCTCTAACTGTAGCAGTGTATCTGGAAACAATTAAACAATTAAAATAGCTGTGTGTCAGAATAAAAATTCATAGACTTAATGGCATTGGAATTATCACCATGTGAATGCTGAGACTGTACTACGTGTAAGAGAAGTAGGCTCAGCACAGCTGCTTAAATTTGTTTAAACTAATAGATGAGATGTAGCAGCAGTTTTAAAATGCTGAGGCTGCCAGACCAATAGAAATCAGTTGAAAACAGTGTTGTTCTAGAAAAGGGGACTTCATCTTACCTGAGGTTTAAATTAACATGAAGAGCTTTGGCCTCGACTACTAATGAGGTGCTGTGAGTAGAAGACAACGTAACTCCTGGCCAAAGCATTTTAGCACAAATGTGTATGCTAGTGTACCACAAAGGGCCATGCATCGTAACAGAAGCTATCTTATAAATATAAGATTTGTCCAAAAAGCAACAGGAGGACATGAATGGGAGATGGCACAACAAAAAGCAAAATGGATGACAGGTGGAAAAAAGGAAATGTGAGAACATGCAGTAGGAAACAAAAAGGAATAACAATAAGAAACAATCTAGACAATTCTCAAAGGCATTAGGCTGACTCTGAACAGCTGTCAACTACATGGGACTGTCAATTTTTTGTGCTCTCAATATTATATCTGTGAAAAGCACTACTCCACATTCTTACTGTTTCTTGGGAATTAAACACAGTAACAAATGCTATAGCATTCAAATTAAGGAATGAATTTTCCCTTTTGAACAAAATAAATGCCTAAGAAATCCTCCAGGATTAGTGGCAGCTCATGAAAAGAGTGTCCCAACAATGGCTTTCCAAAGCAACACATTCAGCTTTGTTTATGGGCAAAAAAGCAGTCTTTCCACAATACGGGCTGTGCTACTCAAGTAGTAATACCTCAATGCATGGAAAGTTGAGTGTCTGGACAGCACACTGGTAGGTAATGCAATACAGATGATTTCACCTTTAGGTCTCCAGTTCAAAAAAAATCAGCCCAAAAAGTGTCATCACCTGATAGTTTTTATTACTTCTATTTACAGTACAAAATTTCCCAGAGGGCCAAACTGAGATCAAGACTTCCCCTGTCCTCCCTCCCTCCCTCTGCTAGACATTGTGTCTATACTAAGGAACAGACCTTCTCTACAGATCCCATATTGTAAACAGACTACAGATATGAAGGAAAAAAGCACAGGAGACTGAAACACGTTGTCGAAATTCAGTGAGTCAGACAGAAAAGTGATTCCGACTCCCAAGATGATGACATTCTTGTGCTTTTTCTGTGTTAGGATTGCTTCTCCCCACCAAAGGCAAAACACACATGTGCAGCAAGATCTGAGCTCCAGGACAGATCAACCTTACTAGACAAGTGCATATTTTCCTTTTAGCCCATGCGGAATAGAGCTGATACCTTCCAGGAGTGCCGGGCTCACTGCACATAGGCTGCGGAGATGGTCTCTGCACACAGGGAGCACATCCAGGATTCCCAGACATGCAGCAACCTGGACTGAACCGCCACTCTGAGTGTCTGGGAATCCTAGGCAAAGGTTTAAAAAAAACCCCAAAGCTCATTCTTACCTAAATAAAGCATCCATACCCAAGGTATAACAATCTGAGAAAGGAGTCTTAACGATTTGATTAAAAGGAGCAGGAATCCATACTCCCATTCTCTGCTCTCCTAATAGGAGAGCCACCTATGTCTATAATTATTTGTTACATCAGTAAAAGTGCTCTTGCATGAATTTTCTTCTAACTGTAAAGATGGTCTTTCCAGGTCAAGCTGGCAGGGTGGGTGGGAATCCTGCTGAAGCTTAGGTCTTAGTATCCACCAAGCACTTCTCATGGATGCCAAACTCATTTGTCCTAGACAATTACACACTTTTCCCAGTAAAATAATAATTTTTAAAGTATTAGAAGAAAATGAAACCTCAGAAATGAGGGAGCCCATCCAGAATAAAGCATCAACAGCATCAAGAAGGTCTGGGTTATCTCTCCATATGTGTATTGCCATATTATATCTCTGTATAATCAACTACCTCATCTCACCATTCTGCAATAAAAAGCAGTAATACTTTCACTACAATTCTATTTCCACTGTAAATCATTTCAATTCTGACATCTTCACTGGGGACTAAATAACATGTGACCTTATCTAACTTAAATGTGGTTTTAATTTTAACACAAAAAAAAAAAAAGTGGTTTATGAAATTCAGGAGCTTAGGGTAACTGGGGGGATATAGGTCTGCCTCAGGGGGTAGCATATGGATTTAATTTTCCCTACTTTTTTTTTACTCTAGTTTTTAGAATTTGGTGATGTTTTGCGATAGGGTGGCACAAAATCATAACTCCAAATCTTGCCTAGAAGAATCTGAATGCTGCACTGGGGAAGAAAAATTCAGAACGGTTGAACAATTGCAAAACCTTACATAGACTTGATTTCTTTCCAAGCTTTTTCATGTAGCTTGCAGAACCTTTAAAAAAATAATTGTGTTCTTGTTTGAAAAAAGAATACGCTGCTATTATGAAATATAGATAAAGTACAATTCTGTTTCCAGTTATGCTGTTGAAGTGTGGAATGAAGTTCAAGAAATTAAGATGCTATAATTCTAAAAATTGATCCTTTATGAGACCTCTGAGATAATTTGTCAAAAAACTTTGTGATTCTTCACAGGAGCTTTCTGAACCACAACAGGAAGGAACTCCACCATACTTAAGATCTTTCTATACACACAGTTTTCTCTCTTCTATTGTTTGTTTTCTCCTAAACGTTTTCATGACACCTAGCAGAGCCTGTTGCATACCCATACCTTCAAAACCAGGGAAATCTTGACTTGAATTAACACTAACACACACCCCACTACATATTTCATAAGTACATTAATCAGAAGATACCGCTTATTCCATTGCTTTTACTCGTCGTCTCATTTTAGGAAGTTTTCAAGTAAGTGGTCTAAAAAGCACTTATTTTTCTTTGCTTTAACACCTTAACTATTAGTTTTATTGCATGTTCCCTAACTCTGCTATTGTGGAAAAAAACCCAGGGAATAATCATTTCTTGCTTGCCTGTAACACGTTTCTCCCTGCACTCCCTCCAACAACCTTTCCCAATCTGGACAGTCTGAAGCTACTCCCACTCTCCCCCATTCTGCACCTCTCATTATCCTTGGCCTTTTTAAAGATTTTCTAGTTCTGTTACATCCCAAGTCAGAGGAAACTAGGATCTGGTAGAATCACAAGTGTACCTTGGATTTACATAATAGATTGTGTTGCTTTCATGTTTTGTTCCAATTCCTTTCACCACAATTCCTAACCTGCCATTTGTAGTTTTGATGACTGTATTGCTAAGCACTAAGTCACTGTGTTCATAGACTTGACCAAGTCATGCCTTTTTGGTACTAAGGAATTAAGATACAATATACATACTCCAAATATACATACTGGTGCTTTTTTCTCTCAGTTGCATCTAATTTATAAACAGTGATGAAAACAAAAGTTGAATTTCATTTAGTGAGCAGTACAAGTTAGATATGACCATTTCTGCTGTTTGATCGAAGTGCTTTATGATATGCATCATGCTGGGATTTAAAAGAATGACCCTAACTTGTATCCTCAGTGAAACATTCACACAAAGCTTTTATCAGTCAGTCTATCTGCAGTGGGCAGGATACAGTCAAAGAGCCAAAATTCACACTGCTGTTACTTCACTGATGGCAATGAGATGTAACACAGACAGATTTGGTTTAGAACATGCATCAGGCAATGCATGTAGGGTAGATGTGGTGCCAGGTGTACAAACCAGAAGTAGGTTCTCCTTTTGTACTTACAACATAAGAAATAAAATCACACATCGATATAGGTCAGGTGACCAGAACCAAAGAGATGGAGACCATAGGATGACAGATGGTCATTTAAACTGCTGTCAAGTTTGCAGGAATGAAAGAACTTTAAAATAACCAGGTTTGGTTTACAGGTCTTTTCATATACTTCCTTCTGTACATCAGTTGCAACATCCAAGAAAGCCTGACTATAGGACTTCAAAAATGTAGAGAGTGTGTGCAAAATAAAAAAGTAAAATCACTAGACAAAATTCATCAACAACTGGAAGATGAGATTTCTCAGTAAAAACGTGCTTTAAAAATAAGTGATTACTATATTTACTAAATCTGGGTAGAAACAATGTAGAGAGTTTGCATTCTTCGTTCCTGGTAAGAAGGTTGCATGTCATTTTGCAGCCAGTGTCATCAGCTGCCATAGAAGAGGCTGTAACCAATTCCATCAGGGAGCTGAACTGTCTCCAAGAACATGGTTTTCTCCTGGTAGGAAAAATGATGAGACCTGGAGCACCTCATCTCCCACAAAAGCTCCTGTGCCATGTCAAAGACAAGACAAGCACTTTTTCCTACTGAAAGCAGACACATCTCTGCTTCAATTCATTATACATCAAAAACTCAGGTTAAAACAATACCAAACATAGTAACACAAAGGCTTATAGAAGGAGGGTCTCCTTACACATCATCTCTCCCCTGTGCCCACCAAAAAAAACTCCAGACAAGTGTAGGAAAGGCATCCTGCTGGACTATTAAAGAGTTTGGAGCCAACAGTCAACACATTAGGTAACCTCATTATCCACTGCCTAGTGCCAAAGGCAAAACAGGTGCGAGGATACCAAAGCAAGAGGAAAGCACAGCCTGTTAATAGAAATCTGCAATTTTAAGGGCATTAAAATATTTCCAAATGTTCAGAGAAAAGCCTCACGGTGGAGCAGACATTTATTAATGGCAAAGTATAAGAAAAATGTGAACTGCTGGAAAGATGCATCATCCTTAAGACACCTCTTTTTTTTCCCCTTTTTGGGTTCAGACTACTAACAGTAAGACTTAAAGGCTTTCATTCTGTTCCCCACAGTGAGGAACAGGAAAGAACAGTTGCTATCTTTTTTTGTGTCACATTACTAAGTTTATCATTTCAGGGGAATGGAACACTATCGCCTTTTTTAGACTCAATAAATAAGATTGTTCAACAGGAGACATCAGATCACAACTGCTACCTTGCCCCTTCAACTTCCCCTAGTCCTCCATTTCCAGTTCAGATCTGGAAATAAGTGCTATCAGAAATAGCTACTAACAACCAGTAGCAAATTCTGGTGAAGTTAGTGAAATTACACAGCTGCAGAGTTAAAGTGAGAATCAAACCTTTTTCTTGAGCAACCTCCTGGAATCTGTATCTGGTGTACTGAAATATCTGGGGAAGCAAGTAAAGGCTAGTAGAGTTCCAAAAGTCATGGGTTTACAGCATCACTTTGATTCTCCGATACATTTTCTCAGACATTTAATGTCAGAATCTAATTGAATTTAGTTTTGTACATTCCTTCAATCCCCACACTCGAATTACACAACGCCCTTCCCTTTACTACAAGGTACATAAATATTACCTTAACATTGTTCTTAATGAGCCATCTCCTTACAAGACTGAGAGTCTCAGATTTTTGTTGTTATTGATAACCACTTTCAAGAAAAAGACATCAAATTCCAGAATTGCCACTTAAAAATAGTCTTCTATTTCAGTTTGGGATTCAAAATACAACTTAGTTCAATGAAACTTAATCCCACGGGCCACTTGCAGATGCTGTAGGACACACTGATGGAATTTCAATTTCAAAGGATACTTGATGTTCAGAGCTTGTAGTATGAAGATCACATGGTTTTTATTTATACATTTATTTCAGTGAAACCATAGGATTTGCAGAGTGGACTTCTGCTGAAGGGAATGCATGTATATGAAGGGAACGTTGTACCACCTGAGAGTCAAAATCTCGTAAGGACTATTTATTAGAGCTTTAGATAATTTCTCACATTCAAAACACAATGTTGCTGTCTAATTAGTCCTTAACAGCCATGATAAATTGGTTGGCATGTATATACATACAGAAAGAGAAGGGCAGAAGTGAAAAAACATAAAAGGATAGCTTTAACCGTTCAGACCAAAAGCCTATCTGCCCCAGCATCCAGTCTGTACTTGTACTTGATGGACAAGGGAAAAAGAAACAGGCATGGGACAAGAAAGAGTGTGACTGATTAACAGTGAACAGCAGAAGTTCTCAGCGTAGCAGCTGATATTTATACCCAGGACTCCAGTGTTTCCAGTGCTCACTTTCCAATAGATCACAAGCTCCTGAATCACTTCATGAGCACACTGTGGGTTGTGCAGTCCCTGCCATTCCTCTCTGTGCTCTGATCAACCACCTCACCCTCAGTGAGCACAAAGCAGGACGGACATCTCAGTAGCCCTCTTGGCTAAAATAATGTGAAAGATGTCTAATCATGCAGACTCCCAGATTAAACCAAGCTATTAACCACACACTTTCTCTCCTACATGTGCACATATGCCCTTTTTGAATAGGGCCAGAGTGCTCCAAAAATTCACAGGAAATTGTTTCCCTCTTCTTGCAAAATTCCAGGTAATTTAATTTGCTTGGTTCATCCGTTGTTCTTCCCTATATCATAAACAGGCACACCACGCTTCCTATAATCCAGAATACAGAAATTTAACATATTATTTGTTAGCTTTCTTCAGGAGTATGGTTTAGTGGTTTAAATGGAAAACTCAGAACAATGAAGCCTGGTTTCTGACCTCAGCCATGTCACTGCTTGCCATGGTTAAGTTTCTTGGGATTGTTTGCTAAAATAATTTAGAAACACATTTTGCACATTCTTTCCTTGCCTGTGAAAAAAACCCTACTTATAAATACTTAAATTCACTGGTGGAAAAGGCTGTATTAGCACGAAGTGAGTACCTCTTGGTTACATGCTATTCAGCTGTGTTGAAGGTTCTTACACAGCCATTTGGGAAAAGCCTTTTACCTTGGAAGGAAACGCTCTTTGAGCTTCTGATTCCCGACTGAGGATCTCCTCCTGGAACTATTTCCAGCAGGTACGGCTGCTATTTAACAGGCAAACAACGCAATTTAATTTACCATTTAACAAGAACAAAGTTTCCTACACTTTTTCTACCCTGCCACTATCAATCCACTCTGGCACAAAACAATGTGTCATTATTTCCATGGAGTCATGTAGGCTGTTTTATTGAAAAAAAAATATTTCCAGAAGTTTTTGTTGAAACATCACTTTGAAGACTGTCTATGTGCAACTCAGAAATGCCACATTTGCTTTTTTTTCAGCTGTCACTGTATTTCCCCCAGCTTTTAAGAACTCATGAACATTCTTCCAATTAAAAGTCTTTGCATCTGACCTGGTCAATCCAGAAAAAAGTGCCAACTACAGAGTATCAAGAAGCATCTCAAGCAAATTCTATGCTTTCAATTATGTTAATCTTTATTTCAGTGTGTTTCAAAAGCCCTGAAATCATGAAATATAAAAGCAAGATTTAAAAAAAGCAGCACTGCTTTTGACTGAGGAAAGAAGAATAATCTCTGTATATCAAGCTTTCTCACAAGGATTTAGAGTAATAGATCAACAACTCCTGTGAGCCCTGATACACAAACAGTGGAGAGATTGCAATGGATTAAATGAGAACTTTGAAATGGAACATTAAAAGACAGTACAGGCAGCAATGTTGTAACAACAAGACAATACTCACAGCTCTTGACATCCTGGCAACCTGCATGCTAAATAATGCTAGCTAAACCCAAAGTGAGGCTTCAGAGTCATTTACGAGGAAATTCTATCAAAACAGGAAGTGCAATGGAAATCACAGATGAACAAAATCGCTGAAAGTAAATCCCAGCAGTGAGTCTCTCCTTCATACACACACTTCTCTAATGTTTCTCTTGACTGACTGTTGTGCTAAAATAAATTCATATGACAAATCTGATTTTTTCCTCTATAGATCACCATACTTTTCCAGCACAAAAAGACCCAAGTATAAATCATATACTTGCTGAAATGCTTAGATTGGCATGTTATCTCATGTAAGAGGAAGGTACCAAGATCTCAGCTGTAGAGATGTTGTAATTTTTTGTTAGGTGAATTGCACTGATTTTTTTCTTTATAATGCTTCTGTAGGATATTCAGTGTTTTTCCCTCCTCTGATAAAAGATATAGACCGGTAACTTAGTATGTATATAGTGTTCTTCAGTCATGTATTTCAAAATACAGATAATTATCACAAATTTAATAATGCAAATCCTGATACAAAGATGTCTGTCTTCTCATTCCAGCAGTAGAACATGGAACAAATCTAGTGAGTCTGAATGCTCAGTTCAATACATTCTCCAAATAATTTACATCCCATTAGGAAATAATTTGACTGGCTCAGACTACAAAATGACTTTAAGGAAAGTTCAGGAATTTTGGGTTCTCGGATGTGTACCAGACTCCCACACCTGCTCAAAACAAGTCTTAACATCAACAGTTCCGTGAACATTGAAACTAAAAAATTCTGTTCTTTTGTCCTATTCCCTCTACCACAATAATCTCAGCATTTTTTTCCTCTAAGATAGTCCTTGTTTCAGCATCTTCCTTCCTTCCCTCCTTCCCCCACTCACATTGCCCAAGGTCTCCAGCTTCCACCCACACTGCTTTCCTATCTGTCTAACAGGCAGTATGTACAACATTTATACTGGCTGACCAGCTAGCAATCATGAGCCAGCTTGTTGGTAAGATGATGCCTCAGAACGGGTAACATTTGAATTCTATATACATGTCTTTTTGTAAGAGCTCCAATTCACACATCTTTCTTCTGTTCAACTCCCTTTTGCCACAAAACTTACAGAAACTTAACTGCCTTGAGATATGAAGCTAAAAAAAAAGTATATGATATCATAGTGTCTACAGACAGGAGTGAAGGTCAATAGGATAACTGTCTTCAGATACATCACTGGACTGCTACAAAAAGGATGAGCATTCAATGAGTAGGATGAGAAGACAGAGGAATTAATTATGTGACAAACCATTCAGATTAAACATGTAAGGAATTGTCCAACAATTCTAGCTTAATTAACTAAATTGCTGATAGAGGTTGGAATGGCATCACTGGTCTTTCAAGAACAGGCAAGTTGAAAGTTCTGGAAAGAAACCAGGTGTAGTTTGGTTCTACTTAATTTGGTGGGCAAAATGCCTTATGAACTCATCCATCCTTATTTGCTGAGATTCAGATCAAATTGAGAGAACAGGATACCCAGAAAGACAGGGTACAAAACCACCATCAGACAACCTTCAGTGAGCCAAACAAAATTAACTAAACCCTGTCATCATCTCTGGTGAATTACGAGTTATAGCATAAAGAAACAGTTACAAGAACACAGAGCTCACTACAGTGATTCTCTGGGGGTTCAACATCTTTAGCTCTGACCCCAAATTAAAAGGTTAAAACCCCAACTCTGTAGGTAAGAAAACAATCCATTATAAACAGGTTCTGAAAAATAAGCTTGGTTCAGTTTTGTATTTTTTCTTCAGAAGTGTCCACCTTATTCATCATTGCCCTATCTTACCCCAAGTCATAAAATATTCAGGCAGGGGTTTCTTTTGTTATTTTATTAGTACTATGTTTTTTCTCCCCACTTGGGTAAAATTATGAAATGAATCAGTTTCCCTTTAAGAGCTGGAGGACCCTGCCACCTTAGCCAACATAAATTGTTTCCAAAGAAGTTTCTTGCTCATCACAGTAAGGAACAAAATATTTTAAAACCCCAAACTTCAAAATCCCAGATGGTCTTGAAGTCCTTTTTAAATAAACTGCATGAGTTTATAGTCAAATCTGCCCAAGAAAACCTTCTAATGGATCCTGAAAACTATAAATGCTCTCAGTTTATTAAAAAATGATTTGACACCAGCACAGACTATTTCAATTTTTTTTCCCCTCACATTGCAGAGCTAGACACACTTCTCAAAATATTTGCTTTCAACAAAGTGACAGCAGCCCCTCTAGAAGTGTTATGTAAGAGCCAGTATTTGATTTTTTTTTGTTAAATTTCATATTATATTGTCTGTTGAATAAAATGCTTTAAAAACATTAATGTAATATAGAATTTCAGACTCTTAATCATTTTGACAGGTTTTCTGAAACTCTTCAGAGCAACATTTGAGTAAAACCCCTATGCAATACACAGCACTGAAATAGGTGCAGAACTGGGGGGAAGGGGAGAGAAGGGCTAGAAAGGTCTCTGCTCTAACACACATGCATTCATTAAAAGAGAAAAATGCCTAGAAATTTGGCACAAAGAAGAGTTTTTAAATGAAGTCTGCCTGAGGGGATAGCCCTGACTTGCGCTCTTACCAACTGGATGAATATCATGTGACTGTAACAAGTATTACGTACCAGGTAAAAAAATCTCTCTGTAAGAAACTACAACACTATGCAACTCTATGTGCAACTTCAGAGACAGTGCTTCCTGAAAGGGAAATGTTTCTAGATTGATGCACTGTCTATACACAAACACATCCAGACAAAAATGCCGATAAGCCGAAACCAAAGTGCAATATGTGCTGTGCTTTTAGGATGTCCGTTAAAGGTGAATTTGAAACCAAAATTATTTAACATTTAATTATTTAATAGTCAGGGTTTCAGGTCAGGTTATTTTAAATACTAATTATTCTATGCCTCAACTCCAGTTTTTCACTACGTGCCTTCATCTTAATGTAGATTTTAACTTTTAGACCTATATTCAAGTTGTCTTCATCTTGCACCTCAGCTTTCTGAAAGGACTATTTAATCATTTAAATGCCAGAGTCCACGTGCCAATTTATGTGCTGTCATCTGAAAATCAAATCCACAGTTGAAACACAGCAATGGACTCAACATGTACTTGGTTTTCCAAACCACAATTATTCAAAAAATACTTCAGAACCAAAACAAAGCAGCCTTCGTTAGCACTACAGAAAATTCTCGTATTGGCCTGAAGCCCTCAGTATTCATTGTCCCCCATAACACACAAGTAACTAATTTCAGATATCTATAACTAAAACACACAATCTTTCATACAAGGATCTATTATAGTTCAAACACTATAACAGGGGACATGCATGTAGCCGTCAAATAGAAGTTCTTTATAAACCTTTTGTTCTGTATGCTTCCCCTCTCAGAGAAAGTTTGAATGCAAAGAGCCTCAATGTGTTGCTTTTCCAAACATTACAGTTAGCAAAATAAACTAGAAGTTTAACATATGTTTTATAAGTATATATTGCAACACTGTCAATATCACATTCAGATAGAGACAACTCCCTAACAAACTACCAACAAGTTAACTAGTCGCCCATTTTTGCTTTAATTTAGGATAGAAATTAATATTCTGTATGAGCTGCTTCCCCAAGAAAACTCAGCTCTGATTCAGCATCTGGAGGCTGATGAAGTACTGCTCTTGCCCATTTTCACAGCTGCAGCTAACTAGCAAGAGAAGGTCAAGTGATTAACCCGAGGTCACAGAGTGAGTCAGTGCAACAGGATTACAATCATTAACACTCCTGGCTGCCAGTCTCAACCCTTGTTCTTCTACTACCACATACACAGCCTTTACCAGCTTCAGTACACAAAACTGACGGACTAGCTAATGCCAGACAGAGAGAGAAAGGGCAACTTTGCCTGTGCACAGCAATGTCAACCCACTCAATCTTGATCTGTAACCACTCCTCAATTCCAGCACAGCTCTGCCAATACATCTCACTTCTGGTCTGTCAAATGCTGGTGTTCATGCTGTGGGCCCCTGCTGAACAGCGACTGCCTGCTGGGCCAGATGGAGAGGTGGCTGTGGAACTAGACAATTAATTGGAAAATTCAGCAGCAACTTGCACCTTTATCCAACAGCTCACTGACTCCACAGAAAGCAAAAAGAGTCTGATCAGAGCAGTACAGATACAAACCTCACAGCTGGGCTGGATATGCTAATGTTAAACAGTATTCTGTCATGCAGTATTTTGAGAACAGTTAAAATGACCTTTTACTTAAACCATAAACAAAAACAATTATTGTCATTAGCAGCACTTCTATAGCATACGCAAGTCAAACCAGAAATAGATGGTATATTCATATCCTGCACACAGCAATACATGACTATAAATACCCATGTATACAACAGCTGGAATGACAAATAAAATTTCATAGAAAGGCTGCTTCCTCAGTGGAGATTACAGAAACTCCAGATTAAGATCCTGACAATCTTATTTTCTTAAATCAAAGTCTAAGTGATAAATACAGCTCTGACTGCAGTGTCTCTTGACCCACACCAGCTAGCATTAATCAAGTTGGTATCATCCTTCATGAAAACAGGTTGCAGAGGCTTTGCTCACCGAGACCACTGACAACACATCCACACCACTCTGGATTCATGGCTGTTGGTGACCATGACCTGTAGACTGAAGCTTGCTCAGTTGTGTCTATATGAGATCACAGGCAAGGCTCACAGTACATTCAATCCAAAGTCACATGAAAAATGTTCTCCTCATAACGCAGTTATGTACATCCAAGAGGTCTGGACAGTCCTGGAACTGTCACCTTTTGTCAGATTTGCAAGCACTTTTCTGAAACAAAGCTCTGAAGCATCTGTGGCTCACCTACTGATGTTTTGTAATATCATTAATCAATCACAACTGATACACTAGACTTCCTCCATGAAAACTAGAATCAGTTTCACTGCATTGATTCACTGCCAAAATCCTTCAACTGGTGTCATAGAGTAGTGACGTTTGTCAAGCAACAGCACTGTGCAGGATGCAGCTTTAACAGTCAACTTATTCTGCTTTACAGGCAATGGCATGGGATCATGTGGAAAGATTCAAGAACTGAAAACAGATGGGAAAGATATCTAACTCTTGAAAGGATAACACATTTATCCTATACCAGTGCTTAATTTATTTTAGGTTTTCCTTAGGACATTACAGGTACAGCTCAGAACAAAATATACAAGCATGCATGTGAAGATAGGAATTCTACATTTTCTTATCAATTATAAATTAAAATATTTTAATAGTTATTAATTACACATACTAGTGTTATGCAGCTACCATTGGTTTTGATATTGGGATAAGGGAAGAGAGAGAAACTGAAAACAATGTATATGGAATCAGTGGATAACTTTTGAAGTTATGAGATAGCTTGGGATAAACAAGGAGACCAGTCTTTGCTAAAAGGAAAACAAAAGCAATTCTCTTGTGCCTCCTACATGTGGACTGACCTGCTATTTTTCTCCACCAAGCAACTTAACACACTAATCACTGTCTGTGCTTTTAAGTATCACTACTCAGAATCTTGAACAGGTACAAGCAGCAAGGGGAAAAGAGTCAGATGAATGCCAAGATAGCCAGCAGATTCACCCATGGTTATCCCAAGGGCAAAGGCCACTCTTTTTCTTTGCTCTCACATACACTGTCTCTTGAAGGTGACACAATCTTCATTGTTGCCACTTGAAGGAACAGTATTTTTAGAGTTCAGATCTCAAACAAATGAAGCCCAGACAGCTAAGCACATACAAACCAAAATAGATTACTAATACTTGTATAGCACCTTTTATCCTAAAATCCTACAATAAAAACATCAAGTAAACCAAGACAGTTCCTTCAATTCAATCATTAAAATAATAATAGAACAATCACAAAAATGAAATTAGTACAGTCCTTATTTACAAGTCACTTGTTCCCATTTTAGTCCTGGGGTTAGTCTTTTAACTCAGATAAACCTGCCTCCAACTGGCAAGTATTTTGAATTCTTCAGTTCCCAAGCATTCAAGACTTTAGCAATACAACAGTCACTAGAGCTCTTAAAATTCAAACTGCACACAGAGTTCTTGATCACATCTACAGACTGTATGTTCCTCTCTCATACACATTGGAGTGTGTTCTGCATGGAAAAGAGAACAAAGTACAGTCTTATAAGCAGAAAGACTGCTTACCAAAGTAGAAACATGACCATCTGTTTTGCCAATCATCAGGCCTAGCATAGAGGACACAGGCAGCATAAAAATGAACCAATAACTAAATTGTATTTGATACAAAAGTGTCAGTACATGGGTGAGCGCTGGGGGTACAAACAAGTCAGATTATACATAAACAACATCAATCCCACTGACCCCAACAACAACACCGCACAACCAACAATGGGTGGAATAAACAGTGAAGTGCAGTCTCCCATAGAAGGGATAGGAGACAACTGAGTCAAGCCAAACACATAAGACCAAGGAAGCCACATACTGAATCTCTACACAGCCTGCATTTAGAAAAGCCAGACCTGAGCGGAGCCCAGTCCCAGGGAGACAGGAGGTCCTTCCCCAACAGGGAACTCTGCACAGGGCATCCACCTCATAGACAGACACTGCCCCTGCCTGCAAGGGGTCCCAGCTGTTATCCCTCAGTGGGACACCTGACCCTTGTTTACTTAATGTGGGACACCTGGGGTCATTTACCCAATGGCTCTCCCTGCCAGGCCAGCACCACCCTGGAGGGAAGCCTGAAGGCAAACTCACCTCCCCTTTGTGAAGGGCTGTGGGAACCACCCAGATGTCAACCTTAATTTGGGGCTTGGGGTTGAAACCCCAGCATTTCATCTAACTCTTAACCAGCACCAGATCAAAGAAACACTCCCAGGAACCGATCTCATTCCCATCAAATTGAACATGTACAACAAAGCCCTTAGTTCTTAATTAGTATTTGTATTAGGAAGATCCTAAATCAACTGCTTAGATGGCAGTGAAAGACAAGTGTACATTTGTAATAACAGTTTACAGAAAAGCCAGAGTTTTCCGTAAGTTGTGCAAAAAGTAGACATTTCAACTGCTCCGATGTTGTGGCAGTAACCCAACCAGTTGCCATGCAAGGTACCCCATTCCCAGACAATCCAGTATTCTGTCTGAGGGAAGCTGGGGACTGAGCCCTACTCAATCGTTATGGAGAGAACCTATGGCAGCAGCAAACACCTTGCATCTCTCTGCTGTAACTAATTTGGACACATGGAAGGAGGCAGTGATGCCTGTGTTCTTTTTGGCCTAGGAAATATCATCTGCAGCTGTGAAATTCACACGAGCACCGAGTTGGTAAAGAAAACAGATGGCAAACAGAAGCAAATGGTTAAAATGTTCCCTCCACTGCAACACATGTGAAATCCCTTATTCCAATGGGCTGCAATAAACCTACGACTGTCAGTGCACATATAATGTGTTGAAGAATTTTTCTTCACAAGGAAATAAATCTGATTTTTATCTAAGCTGGCAGTAAACAGGGTCAAATATTTAACTGTTTCTGTGGAAACTTCCCTATTGTTTTTCAGTTTTTAGTTTTGCGGGTTTTTTTTTATAATGTCAACAAAGTCAGAATGCTGTATAGCTACAGATCATAAGGATGTGAAGAAAGGTGAAGAGTGTCCATGGCAAACACCAACTGTCAAATAAGGAACATAAATGTTTATAGTAAAGAGCAAACTGTGGTGCCAGACAGAGGAACTTAGCTTCACCAATACTGGATTTATTGTGCATGGCTTAGTCAAGTGATTTATATGGATTACACCACATTTTCCCTTTTTGTAGCTTGCCTTGATAATCAAAAAATCTTTTTGTAATTTACATTAATAGCTCTGCAACATTGTGGAAAATATTAAAAAAGACCTTTATATTTTGGCACCTCCTACTGCAGAGGACTGCACACAATCAGCACTCTTTTGAACTGTTCCAAAGGGTTTGGCAAGAATTTGAGGTACACCCAAAATGTCATGAAAGACCCTGTACTGAATCCTCAGAAAAGCTGGTCAGTGAATATCCAGGTCAATAGTTTTCTTAGGCCCAAGTCCGCAGCGCGCCTCTGCCAGCAAGAAAAAACATTACGCATACAAGTCACTTCCATTATCTTAACTCAGTTATTTTTAATAATAATACACATTATATAAGTGTTATTTCCATAGCCAGTGGATCCCAAGTTGGGGAATACTTTCAGACCATAAAAGGATGTCACCACAGAAGATTTCAGAATGAAATCAATTAAGAACTAGGCTTTTACAGCACACGTTGCTGCCTCAACAGCACAAGCAAAAGAAAGCACAGCAGTGAAAGTACAATACGGTAACCCCAGAATGGAATTCAGAAAAGCCTGAGTTTTTGAGCATAACTACTGTTCTGACCTTGGACAAGAGTTGTTCTATTTTCCTATTTACATACTTTTATTAATAAAAAACCTCCTATCTCAGGGTATGATTGAATGAGTGACCAGAAGGAAATAATGGAAAGTTTTGTAAATACAAAAAAGTTATGGAATGCAAACCCCTTATGGAAGTTGTGTGGATGCAACATGCAGTGCTGGTAGTGTTTTGTAACACACTCACAGCTTAACCTAGCAAGAACTATCGTAAAGTCGCCATCAAGACTGATATGCTGAAAAGAGAAAAAACAACAAAACACACCACAAAATTGGAAGAACATTAATAAAAGCTGTATGGTTTTGATGCACCTTACCTGCCAATTAAAAAAAAAAACGGTATTTAAATCCACATCCAAATAAAAGCATAAAATGTAGAATGAAGCACACAGTGGGTAAGAATGGGAAGTGTGTGAAGCTCAATTCATGGTCCCAAATTTCAGCTGAAATTAAGGCAAACTTTTTCCAAACCTTCCCATCAGCATTATGTGATTTTATCATTTCTGTAAATGTAAATGTCTTGCTATGCTTCCACCTCTTTTGTGCTGTCTTTGTGAGCTTCAGGAAAATCTAAATCAAA
This sequence comes from Athene cunicularia, assembly GCF_003259725.1. Taxonomy (NCBI): domain Eukaryota; kingdom Metazoa; phylum Chordata; class Aves; order Strigiformes; family Strigidae; genus Athene; species Athene cunicularia. Next base: position 9,733,147 of record NW_020799100.1, on the reverse strand, counting down.
ACAGGATCTGTGCCAGTCTTGGGCACTAAGCACAGATACCAAAAGGTTTCTCTCTACCTTTACACTGTATATTTGGAACTGTTTAACAAATTGTAAAGATACATTTTACTCTTTTTTCTTTTTTTTTTTTTTTCCTTAGTATGCAAGAATGTAAATACAACAACTAATGTAAAATGAACCAAGATGTACTCAATAAAATTCTGGTCCACAGAAGAATCAGTTATTTCCCATGTGATTCTCAAACTAGCAAGAAGGATTTGGAGCACTGGTTCAGTTTCCTAAAGATGACTGAGAAGTGCTACTACAAGACATCTTTCTGGTTTTCCAGCTGTCAGTCCCCACAAAAGCAGAAGGAGGATGGCTGGCTACAGAGCTCTTGCTGCACTGCTCCAGAAGTGCTCCTCCACACTCTGCCAGGGCTGTTCACACAACATGAGAAGGATGACGAAAACTGGAAGCAAATACTTGCTGTCACTACGGTATCAGGCCTATGGGTACATGAAGCCAATGCCTAAACTTTTTGATTAAAGAACATAAAAATTAAGCTTTCATTGTTAAGCTAGAACTATATCTTGTTCCAAAGATATGCAAGACCTATAGCAGCTTCTCTCAGGGCCAGAAATCAGTAACTCTAGTACAAAACTAGGGACACCTGAAATTTCCCCATATACACATTTCCTTTTACATGTAGTGAATCATCCTAGAAAAACTCCTTCCAAACACTTTGAGACTAACTGGATACATGGGTATTTGGATAACATAGTATTTGAACATAACGGAAATAAGAGAAACAAAGCTGACTTTTACAGACTGACCCAAACAAAACCCAACCCTCAGTATCTTAGAGAGGGCTTTCTTTCCCATATATTGAATATTAAGCAGAAATAATCAGGTAGGAGAATAAGCCTACATGTATAAAAATAAAGCCACAGGCATCAGTTCCCCTTATGAAGTCCAACAGTGATCAGATCTACATGCATCAGGTAAAAGCTGTGATGAATTAGCACCAAAGAAACTGGCACTGAATATTCTCTGGTTTTTGCTGTTCTGCATCATTTGGATTCCAGGAGTTTGCTAAAATCTAACTACATATGAACAGGATTGACTTCCAAATTTTTCTAACTGTTGAGATACCAGTTTCTGTTAACACCTGGATCAGTCCAGCTTCAGAATCCACCCAAGCCTGAGCTAATGTAATATTTAATTATATTAATTCCAACCTCAACAGTGACAATATGTAAATCTTGTCCACATGCTGAACAAGAAGGTGGCAAGGCAGAAATTTATCTCTTAAAATAAAATACCAGTTATTAATAAATCACATGTTTATATCTCTTTGGAGGAATACTTATAATACAAAGCAATTCCAGACAGAGCATTCCATGCCAAATCAAACACTCCCATGAAAAGACAATTTCTGCCAGTTCCTATGTCCAAAAAACCTTTAAAAACTGGAAAAATCAAAGCATTTGCCCTCTTTCCATGAAAACCCAGAGTGCTGGGCACCAGGAAACATAATGTTCCCACTGATCTCCAGTAACAGAGGTGAATAATAATAATTTCAGAGTTATGAGAAGTAATTTGATGCATTCCACTGGGCGGGGAAGCACAACTCCTTTTGATACTGTAGAGACTTCCTGAAAAGATAACTGCACTGTGTAAGAATTCAGATTTCTTTTCCCCGCTATATTGTCCAATTGAAGATGCTTTTCCCCACAGTTACAGAGGATTTGAAAAAGCTGTCAGAACCACATCAAAAAGAAGGCAGAAGCAAAATTTTATTTATTTATTTTTTAAAGCCTTGGGTATCATTTTCTCTTACTCAGAAGGAAGCTTATCAAGATGATCAGCTTATAAAGCTCAATTTCAGAAACTAGTTCAGTTCCAGGGAAGAAGTAGTAGTTGCAGAAACCTTTTAGTCAGAGTACTAACAAAGATCTGAATAATAGCGGAAATAGTATCTTTTCCCCAATAAAACAAACAAGTATTCTCCAGAAATACTAGAACTTTGGAAAGCCAATTTGAAATTAAACAATGCAAATGAAACAGCCAACAACAGTTTAAAAAAAAAAAAAAAAGCCACCCACAAAAAAAAAAAGCAACAATTGAAGATGTACCATAATTGACAACCAGTACTTTTGGTTCTATCTCAATTTCTCGCTAACCTTACAAACTGCAAACCCATTTTATTTTTGACATAAATGACTATTGATATGAACAGTCATAACACAGAATATGAAAAGTTTAGTGGCTTTTCAGTGACAGAGTCAGATCCAGCTCCACATGCTAGTGAAGCAAAGGAGTCTGGAATACACATCTTACGTTCTTTAGAGTATCTCCATCTCCAGGGACATAAGTTATTTAAAATTTTGTTTTTCCACTTAAAGTTTCATAGCCCCCTGTTTAGGTACTCACATGTTCATGCTTTCCTTACAGTATAACTGCAGCAACAGCACCAGTCTGTACGCTTTTGGGTAGCCATTCAAAAATAACTCTTTTGATTTTGATGACTTAGAGATGCAAATTTTTTTTTTTTTTTTTTTTTTTTTTTGTGTGTGTGCAATCAAGGAAAGTCATTTTCCTCAAAAGTCACCTCCCAACATACTGGTTCTTAGACAGCCTTCACCAGCCATGGCAATCTGAGCTATTTCAAAGTTCCCTCTGCTCTCCAAAGACAAATCTATCAAATAACATGGCCCCAGCTATAGCCCATACTTCACTTGCTGGCTTATACCTGCTTGTCAGTGTTTTTCTCTACTTAACTTTCCTCCACTATGGTGACTTTGAGTTTATAATCTCCATTCTGATAACAGAAGTAGATATCACACTCAAAACCTAAAATAATCCCAAGTAGTGAAGGTTAGGTTCCTGACAAAATCATCCAATCAAGACAAACCTGGCCTCTAGACTAAGCAATTTTGAACAGATTACATGCCAAAATATTCAACTGAGAAACATTAGAAGTCTCGCTATTTTTATTATTTTTTAAAACATTCCCTTGCCTGACTAATTTCAAGTTCTCTAGAAAAGAAAAAAATCCACCATGTACTAAGTTCCACTGTATGAAACATGAGACACATTGAGCCACTTCCGGCAAAATCTGTAGGAAATGACAAGAATAAGTTTTGTTGGAAATGTTGTTTAACAGAATTACTGAGAAAACACTGATAATATTAATCTCTAATAGCACAGAGCAATAAGACCAAAGAGAGTTAAGAAAATGGTATTATTTCCTCTCCATTGTAGGGCTTTAGATTCTGCTATAGCAGAAAAGTCAGCTGCTGTGCTGAAAGCATCACTTCAAAGGTAAAGACAACCAAAGAGAGCCGGCATTTTTCCTCTGATCTTGAAAAAGCCAGCTGGAAAAGGTACCTGCAACAGGAAGACCTTTTCTTTACAGGTATGTTTTCTAGATGTGTTCTGCTTACTTATCTGCCCATGGTGGCCTGTGGTGCAGACAGCGTAGCAGACCTTTGGGTTTTTTGGTTTTGCTTTTTTTTTTTTTTTAATATCTGTGCAGACAGAACAACTATGACCACTGGACTGGAATGGGGTTTTTTATCCACTTTACACAGCTATACAATGACAATACAGGGAGAATCTACAGGAGAAACACATCTAAGATTGTACATTAAATCGGCTCAAAGATCCATCCAGCCTATCTCAAATAATTGTCTTATTTGGATATCTAATAAAGAATGAAATCAAGGTGAGTATATGACAGTTCCCTTCTTTCCCAGCCTTGACCTATTTTCAACTCCAAGTTATTAATCCTCGGTAGGCTTCTCTTTCACGAGCCTGCTCTATCTCTTCTGAAACCTCTAAGCCTATCACATCCACAGTGTCCTTCAGCAAGTTCTACAGGTCTGCTACCCACCATGAGAAGAACCTCCTTTTCTCGCTTTTTGAATGGGTCCCTATTAGCTTCATAAGATATGCCTTAGTTCTTATATTAGGAGAAGTAATAAACACTTGAACCCCTCTGTGCCACTAATGACTCTGCAAATATCCAGCATTTTATCTGTTTCCTCCCAGGCTGAAGAGAGAACTCATTTCTTACACGTTTTCTTTTTCCAACTCTTTCGTCCTTCCCTGTTACATTTTCACTTCTGCTATGTCCTTCTAGAGATAAGGTAGTACTCAAGAACCAAGCAAGTCACAGACATCTCTAATCCGATACTACCTGTTCATTATAATTATTATAATAATAATACTTTCTTCCCTTCACTGCTGCCAGGTACTGAGAAGATCTTTCCATATGGAACTGTTGTCATCATCCCCAAGATCTTGCTTTTAAGTGGCAAGGATCATGTTTTACATGTGAAAGTAGTACTATCATTTCCCCACATGCATAATTTTGTGCACTATTTATGTACACTGAATTGCATCAGCCATTTCATTGCTAAATCATTCTCAAAGTCTTTCTTAAATTTGTTATAATCTGTGTTATTTCCCTCATAACACATTAATATGGCACATAATCCTATACACTGTGATACAGTCTAGAAATTTAAGGACCACAAGTATTTTTAGAAAGATATTACAATGAATTATTCCATAGAGAGAAAAGATTATTACAGGAGGATATTCAGTTCTACTCGCTACTAGCAAAATACATCATGATATGAATTTGCAAGAGTTCTCAGAGGTTCATTGCTTTATTTCAAAAGGAAGTCAGCTGCAACTTCCCTTCCCACTGTGCACACACATTTTTTTCTGTAGAACAGTGTTAAAATAGTTGTACAGGAAACTGTAGCAGAAAGTTTTGGATCCCTCTATCCTACCCCCTAAGGCAGTCAAACAAGCCTTGTAACTAAACACAACTTGTGCTACTAGCCGGAACTGGAATGCCCTTCTTGCTTCACATGACAGCCTGGCAACAAAACTAGACAGTCAGTCACTCTACCTTTACAATACAGGGAACCTTTATTTTTTACACAAAGTGGAGCAGCTTCAACAGGTGACAACCTGTTTTCTCATACTCCATGTGTTTTTCCCATATTCCATGTGTAAGAGGGAGGAACAGTTTGTCCATGGTTAACTTGTACAAGTGTTCTCTCAGCATGGCTATAGGTAAAAATATTAAAATCTCAGTACACTTCATTTATGGTTCCCAAGACAGCTCATGCGAAAAGAGCATCAGGGTTCTCAACTTGCCAAAAAAGTTCTTCCAGTATGCTAGAAACAGGAACTTAGGCTCGTGTTAAAAATATTGGTATGTCTAAATTTTACACGGCTCCTCAGTCTCAGTACACAACCTATATAGTTAAGCAGTGGAATATTTTGTTACAAGACATTGCCTATGCTAAAATTTTACAGAAGTTCATGGGAAGATCAGACAAGCAAATGAAAGGAATTCAGAGGATTTTAAAGTACAATCTGTCTGAAGCAGTTCTTGAATCCCAAATTCTTGGTAGGAAGTTTGGGGATATTATCCCTAAAATAATATTTCACTATTTTTCCCTAGGTATTTGATTTTCACTGGATAAAACAAGATCCTATGCTATAAGACCTCACACCTTATTTAGAGTAATTAATAATTCCTGTGTCAGCACTAAGACAGATAAATAATGTAGAGACTCCCATGCCATTTCCATCCACAAGCAGGCAACGCAGCCTGGAAGATGCTTTAGGACTCAGGTCTTGCAGCTGACTGGTTGGACCAACCTGTTTTATCAGCCTGCAAGAACCAGGCTGGTCAGTAATCTTCTGATGATTACAGAAAGACCATGGAATGTCTATGTTGCTTTCCCAAAGTTACCCCAACAGTTATGTGCTTTACAGGACAAGCTGGTTCATTTCTTTATGTCTAACTTTCCCCATTGGGGTAAGCTGTCACCTTTATTTTAAAGCAGTTGCACATTAAACTAGAAAAAAGTTGCAATCATAACACAATCTTTTTTTCTGTAGTTATGAAAGTGGACAGATTACTTTTCTCCCCAGGTTATTCTGGATTTTTCTTTAACAGCTCTGAAAATTTAAAGCCATCTGGTAGCAGCTGTGTCTTGACTGCGCACCTGTGCTTGAGCTGAAGTGGGGAAAAGTTCAATAAGGATTATACTTTAGGTGCCATAACGTCTCATTTGTTCCAGAAATATCACACAGATTTAATATTCCCCTCCACTTCTCCCTTAACTGCTTTGTGCTTTACTCAGAACATACAGATTAGAAAGACAAAGCAATTTCTGGAGAGCACAAAGCCCTTGCTGCTAGGCGCATAGCAAAAGTTTCCATGAATCTCTGTTGATCCTGGATCTGCACTTGCAAAGCTATATTGATTCAGGACAAAAATAGGGCTTTGGCTGGGCACCGTGGCTTTCCATAGATATCTACTCATCAGCAAGCCAAAGCAAACTGTACTAACAGTGAAAAAACAGCATTCTGAGCAACTAGACAATACCAAGCTTGGTAATGTCTGAAGCTGCAAGGACCATACAGTCAAGTGCAATTAGGGAGTACTCTCAGGACAGTATCTGCTTATTTCCTTATTTGCCCCTTCCCTTAAATTCAAGAAAATAAGAAAGCTGTGTGTGCAGGACACAAAGAAGAACCTGCCAACCTGCAGAAGTTCAGAACAGGACAAGCTAAATAGGTCAGCAGTGATTTGTTTTGTACAGCATGGCACCACTTCACCACTGGTGATGATTCACTCATTTTAGTGTCCTTGCAAGGACACTTGTTCCTGTAAGTACTCTCTGGAGTTAAGCAGTCTAAAACATGGGATCTCCCCCATACTTTAACCTTATTACACTAGGGCTGCTTGCCATAATCTAGCACTGGGTTTTTGCCATTGACTTTAGCTTAAATCCTTCCCCAGAGCAACTCACATCTTGTTCCCACCTCTTTATCAGTGAAATGCCCTGCAGTCTCTCCTCCAACTCTGCTCAGCCAGTGCCCCAGCACGGGTCTAAGAATGCTCTGTTGTTAATGGTATTATCATTTGAATTAAAAATAAACCCAAAACTACCTCCATATAGTTATTACTAACCCCATGGCATTCTCTGCTCCATCCACCTTTACACCTCCACCATCATCAGGCTTTTTAATAAGCAGCATTCTCTCAAATAGCAAAAAGCAGAAGATGAGAAAAATCCCAGGTATTTTTTCCAAGGTGTAGGATTATAAATGTAAAACCTTGAAACATTTCAAGTTACATAACTATTTTCCCCTTTATGATGTCTTTGATTCTTGTAGTTAATTATTGTGTAGATTTCATGCGTGTTCAACAGCTGGCACAAAGTGCCATGGGATTTTTCAGCACTAAACAGTCTGCATGAGATACAATTTCCTTCTAAAACTCTTGTCTCTTTATTAATCCATCAAAATGAGGCAATGCAATATCTAATCTAAGTTTAGCTGCTCTCAAAATCCTTTTCTATAAGACATTAGTCACACTTAGGTACCCTCTCTAAAATCCATGGGCACTTCTGTTCTAGCTGGCAGCGATAATGCGCCACCTGCAAGAGTAAAGCAAAAAGTATTCCCCGATAGGAACATAATCTCTTTAACAGAATGTGGTTTTCCAGAGGTGGAAAAAAGCAATTATTTTTCTTCCAAAAAAACAACATATACCCAAGTACATGTTTCAATATGTATATAGCAACTTTCAACAGAAATTGTGTAATCCAAAATTCACTAGTTCCTTGTCTCCCACGAAAATCTTTTAGCACAACAACTGAATTCAGAAAGAGAAAGGAGGAGGCTAGGTAGTTTAAATTTCATGATGAGAAATAAGCAAGAGTCTTGGGTTTGAGCAAAGATGAAGACAAAAAAGAAAAGTAAGCTCTTCCTTGAAGAACAGAATGCATCATATGAACTTTCAAGAAAATCAGATTGGGGTTTCCATTCCCTATAAACAGGAATATTCTATTCATCAATCCCATCCTGAAATGTATACTGCAAGGTTATAAGTGCTTCTCATTATACACTGAAGGAGCCCAGGCCAAAACCCAATGTTCTAGCCCCTCTATAAAAGATGATTTTTCTTAAAATCCAAACCCAGACTTGCAAGCTGACTGTGTTTAAACAGCTAACTTTACATGCAATATGACTGAGCTCTGGGGTGGCTCGAACAGACTGATTTTTCAATTTCATCAAGGTCACCAACATATTGAGCTAAATGTCAGATTTCTATTGTTCCACATACCTAACATTCAGCTACCCGGTCATTCACACAAGACAGTTTGCCTGAGCTGAGTTTCCATTCTATTCTCCACTGAAAACTAAAAAAAAACAAAAAAAAAAAAAAAAAAAAAAAAAAAAGCACTTGGGCAATTTACTTAGGAGTGTGCTGAGCTGTAACATTGATCAACCCAACCACCAGCTACCATTAAGGTTTCTACAGAGCCGGCTGTTATGAAGTAAAGGAGTTTTGATACACCTTTGGTCCAGCTCTGATGAGATTTTTTTTCCCACCACCCCAATCAATTATATATTCACTTACAAAACAGTTTGGCTTGTAACACACCACAAAACCCTGTCACAGAGGGCTACATCATCATCCCTGCTCTGACTTGAACCAAAAATGGGGACTACAGAAACACGTTCACAATACATTTGGCATTCAGTTGGTGCATCTCCTTTATAGCACTATTCTTCTCCCCAAAGCTATGTTCTGAGATGATGAGACAGCTCAAAGACTACATTCGATAAACTTTTATTGATAAGTCCTTCCCCAGTGTCAAGATCTCCTGTCATACTCAGATTGAAATAATACTTCTTTGTAGACCTCCATGCCACAGTCTTCAATAGACTTACACTATTATTGCTTAGATACTCAGTGAGTGCCCCATGTAATAGGGTACAGTACTGAAGACAATCTCATACTTACATTGATTGTTAAAAAATTTAACCTTTCTAAAGTTAATTTAATAGCCACATTGGTTGAGCAGCACTCCAAAACCCTCACTCATTCAGGGCTTCCTTCATTTCCCTTCTTATAATGAGAATGTCTGATTATGTGAATGAACCTCGGTTCAACTTTGATTTTCATAATTTTCAGTAACTTGCTTCGAAAGAATTGTTATCCAAAACCACTATCCATGTACTTCTTGAAGGTTATGCAATGCCATGAGTGATTCAAATAGGTGAGGAATTCTGGCTGTTCACTGGGGGCAGGATGTTAAACAGATCATAAGTATTTGTGATATGTTCATCACCACAGAACATAAGCATCCTTCAACTCAAAGTATGTAAGATCATCTATAGTAGAAGTTTAAACCAAAACTACTTCATATGCATTATTTCATTCTATTTCAATTAATTTTGATGATGCTCCATCATGATATCCAAGTATGAAATCCCATACCACCAAAAGGGCAGCACTACTTTCAGTAACTGGGTTGTGGTAGCACTTTGGGACTGAGTCTAGAATTGTGCCTCTAATGTGCTAGCTCTTGTAGAATGGAACAAAAGACAGACTTGTGCCAAATAAATCATCATCCAAGTACTTCAATTCCTATTTTGCATTTGTGAAAATGATTCACTTGTAATCACTCAGTAAGTTAATACAAAGTTGGATTCAGCCAGGCTACAGTGTTTAATTCACTAGTGCTTATAAGATACTTTTTGATCCTGTAATAGGAAATTTCTAAGAAGGACAAAAGATTAAAGCAAAAGCTTTAAGACTGTCAAAATACAACAGTTGCCATTTGCTTTCACACAGATCTACTTGGGAAACAGTTCCAGAGCCAGTACTTTAATGGCTTACATACTGTATTTTTTTCAAAAGCCATTAGGGCCTTACAAATCCCATAGTGGTTATTTTGCATGACAGGAGAACTTCTATGCCAGAAAAACATTCCTCTCACCATGATGAGGTAGGGGAGGCTCCTTATAATTGGGCTGGTGACCAGTTCTCTTAAGGAAGGGCTTTTACTTCATTATTCAAAACCACTTCCTTGAGGATAAGAAGGAGAAAATTGAGCATGTGAGCGGCCCACTCAAAAAGCAAAGACACAGAAGCATGCAATATCAGATCAGAGGGAAGCTTTCAACCTGGGTTTCAGAGACAACTTATTGAATCGATGTGGGGAAAGCAGTTTTGAATGTTTTCTGTTTGTTTTGGGTTTTTTTTTTTTAGAAAAAAAAAACTGTTAAAAAGAGGTTAAAAAATACATTGAAGAGTATCACAAGTACTTAGAGATTTTTCCTTCGATTTTAATTTCCTTTCAAAAAGAATAGAGTTAACTTCATTGTCCAGAAAGAAAAGGTTGTGTCCATATTTATAAAGTTGTTTACAAGATTCTGCTTTAAATGCACATCTTCACTCACAGGTCCAACATCACCTACAGTAGTAGTAATTTTAAAAAGTTCAGAGTTCATTGAAATCAGTATTATCATTGTCACATCACATCCTGATAAAGATCAAAACTGACATCTCTGTGATTATTTATTTCCAGCTACTTATGCTGTACCATTAAATTATATTTAGCTATTCACTTTCAAAAAAAGAGAAGTTAATAACTGTATATAAATTTAAACAGCTAAACTCATATCAACCTGTGATTTGCTCAAAGCTTAAAAAAAAAAACCTGTTACTTTATTTTTCCAATTCAGTATTCTTTATTTCTGTGGAGCTCATGGATGGAAGAACCAAAACAGAGAGAAGTTGCAAAACTCGAAAGTCAGATTATACTAAAGATTCAAAATATTCCTCAAGTTTGGATTAGCTACCAAACTCCTAGATGTCAATTTTAATTGAAGCATGGTGGGTTTATTACCTTTTAAGGCACACTGCTTTTGCATCAGTACATGTATCCCAATCTCAATTTTCAAACAGCATTATGAGGTAAAGAATCAGATCCTTTAAGTTCAACCTGTCATGACTTCTCACACATTCTCCTTGCAACTCAAGTCCAGGGTTCCACAGTAATTCATTCAAATCATGTAAAGTTTAGAGGAAAATGGTTTCATCTATGTCATGTGATTCCTCAGCATTTCAAGTCAGCAGTAAAAGGTCCATTCACCATCAATTAATTACCTTCAGAACTTGCAATAAGCTTTTCTATGTAAGCCCTTTGACAACAGGCATAACAGAGTAAGGTGGAGAAATGTAGAGGTTGCAGTAAATGTGTTGATTAATGAAGCACTAGATGGCACCCTAGCATTCAGCTCTTAAGAGGTTTCTGCAGCCCTTTTCTCATCCAGAATTGAAAACAATGCAGGTATCCAAATTTTTTCAGGTCAAGAATGAGGATTTTTAATTATTTACATGGGATTGTGTCTTAGAAAATGCCATCTACTATGGTAGTGCCAGATCACAAATAAAAAAATTAAATTATTCTATTCTACATAAGCAAATATTAGTTCTAATTAAAAAAAAAAGTTTTAGAAATGAGTAAGGTATTCCATTGCTGCAAGCAGTTTAAAAGCAGCCTTTAGACTGGAGAAAATGATGTTGACATGTTTCTTTTCTTCTTGCCACTAAACAGTCAAGAAAAAGTTGTAATTAATTTCTGAAAATCCACCTGAGTGCTTCTCTAAATGCAGGACAAGCCAGCAGAGTTGATGGTATGCAAAGATTCAGTTGCCCTGAAACAAGAAGGTCTTTGTGTGCTTTGCCAAACAAATTGGCATGCACCTATTTCCAGTGCTACTGGGATGCAAGAAGGCTCTGTTATCTCTAGACAGCATACTGATAAGAAAATTCAGGCTTTGAGCAATTAAATGATATGGTCAAAACCACAGAGGAAATCTGTGTCAGAGCAAGGAAATGAAGCCACTCCAGGTCAGTGACTTACCCGGGAGGCAGTGTCTCCCGCTTGCTCCCCGCAAGTCTTCAGACTTGCTTAAAGTGCATGTCAAACTGGCAGCAGGCAAATTCCATTCAGAGAATTAAAGGGATTTGAAATAAGGTAGCGGGCCTGTAGGTGGGCCATGATATCCTCTTCAGAACTCTCTCATACAACCAATATTCTCCTTTTCTGAAACAGGGACAAAACAGGCTGTTCTAGCTTGTTCCTGGATTATTGCCATGAAACTTTATTATGTCAGAAAAAGAGCAATACCAAGAAGATGAGCACAAAATTGTAGGTACATACTAGACCACTGAAAGAATAAAAGACCACAGCAGACACACAAAGCTATTTTATGGTGGTATTATGGAAAAAAATACTAGTAGATAAGTAATAACTTAGGAAGCAGAGAAACTGGAAAGAAAAAAAATTCTACAATCAACAACAAATGTGCCATAGTATTATTTAGAACAATAAAAACCCAGAGAGATCTAGGCCTTGCTAAAATTTAATTTAGATGACTGAAATTGATTTTACAAAACCCACTTAAGTTACACCACAGTACATGAGGTCAGAATTGGACCCAAAGAACCTAATCTCTCACCATATCAACAAGTTAGCAGGTGGTCAAGACAGTCCAGCTGGAGAAGGGTCTCAAATTTTCAGTGAGCTAATATGCACTAATCTTTCACTTCTGCAGACCTGAATTCAAAACTTAAGATCATGAATTAAAATTAGTCTGCTGGTTTCATCCTAGTCCCCATTTGTGCACAGCACAAAACCACCATAAAAAGTGTCATGACTGGCAACCTCTCTAAGACAGACCCAGTTCTGGAATAGCAGGAAATGTTGTAAGTTAGGACTGAAGCACATTGGCACAGCTGTGTATGGAATTTTATACTCTCTGCCCACATTATGTTTGCCAAAGCCAAATGTTTTTTCTTCTTGACTTCTGCAAGTGCCACATTCATGCTGAAAAAAAAGAAAAAAAAAAAAAGAGGGAGAAAGAAAAGAAATACAGAATGAATCATTGCAGTTACTGGAATAACAACACTACTACTTCACACTCTACATCTGCAGTAAAGGCAGTGATATTACATAGGATTTAACTATGTACAGAGTTTATTTACAGTATCTAGTTGTGGGTTTGGTATTTTTGGTTGTCTTGGGTTATGGGTGGTGGGTTTTTTTTTTTTAACAGAGTACTATGGGATAAAAAGAAGCTATGTAACGGTGCACATTGCTAAACTGGGTCTATAACTTTTGAAGTGGATTAAGTTGAAGTACTGTAAAAGCAGAAGATTCTACCACTCAAGTGACTGTCCCAGCTTAGCTGACTAGTGACCCAACCTGAAAACATGCTTGAATTTGTTAACATAAAATATTCATAGTAATCCATGACAGATCACCGGACAAGTTCCAGCCACATAAAACAAAGATAATTAGCCACATGTCAATAAGGAAATTTAAAAAAAAAAAAAAAAAAAATCACATGCATCTCCTAAGTCCAATATAAAACCATGTATTAATTCAGGCTGTCATATTCAGTAGTTCAAATCTAAAAGACAGGCTCCTGAACTATGCCCTATCCCTCTAAAACCATTTAGTTTTGAGACAGGTTCTTTGCAAATAAAATTTCTCCCATGCATCATGAAAATTCCAGCCAAAATGGGCAGTGAAAAATAAGGTATTCAATAATACAAAAGGTAATACCAAAATGAGCAGTTTGGGGCACTTATGAGATGTTTAAAATAGCAATAAAGGAACACACAAGACTGAGTTAAAACAAGAAGGAATTAACTGATATAGGAGCTTAATGAATTGTTCTATTTGACAATTATCAGCCATAAATTACATGACTCCACTACATCACAGAATTAAATGAGACTAGCTGACTGGAATTAAATAAAGCAGGACCATAACTGTTGCCAGCAAAAATACAAAAGCCAGATAACAGTAGCAGCAATAGTCGCTGTTAATCCCAGGAAACATTTTTCTCCTTTTGCCAAAGCAGCCATTCTCCCCAAGAGCAATTCTCATTTTGAGGCCAAGGTGGTGCTCAAATATAGTAAGTAACAACCACCTTTCTTAAAAACTACCTGCTTCAACTTTACCCCTTCCAATGCATTCAATCAGGAAAGAACCAAAACTATTTACTCTCCAAAGGAGGACTCTGACTTTTATGCAATGGAGTTCATACACATAGCTACTAATGTAAAAATGTGCACAGTCAAAACTAGCAGATTAAAAATTAAATGTTCTATGAATTGACTAATTTATCTACAGACAACATTTTCTAAAAAAGCTCAATGTTCCTCATCTGGACTATGTTTTGAGAATAGCTTCTATTTAAGAAAGTTTCTGTTAACTTCTAGATAAATATGACCGCCTCTCCAACTATGTTTTGGGTCCTCACAGTTCTTTGTATCACCAGAGTTTGCTTAGTTTCAAAGATCCCAGACAAAGGTTCAACAAACAGCTATAACAAACCTGGAATTTCCCTCCCATTAATGTATTGATACACTGAGTAGTCCTTACTAATGGGGTGGACTTCACTGGCTATTGTTAAGTCTTGTAGGCTCCATGCGTCTAGAAACTTACTTCTGAGAAAAGAGGAAAGCCTAAGGTAGGTGCCTAGGACTGCAAAGTAGAAAGAGACCAGTTCTATCTCTGTAGCTAGAAAAACCAAGGAATAAATAACAAATAGAACCTGAAACTGGCCACAGAATTGAGATGTTTAAGCCATGCATTTGCAGCATACTCACTCTGTTCCCACTTAATTTTCTTAAGTCATACTCATAGAAAATGTGGCCATAAAAATATGCTTTCTGGTGACTGAGCAGGTTGGACAGTGGAACATGATTTTCCGTGGCCCTATTTAAGTGAGCACTTTTAATGATTCGTTTCTCAGAAATGTTTCCAAGTGAAAAGTCAAGAGATTTTTGGATTAATGTGAAAGTAAAACTTACAATGATAAAAATGGACAACCCCATTTTGGAAAGTTCAGTTTTTATTTCAGGTTCACAGTTGTTAATGATCCTCTATCAGTGCAATGTGTAAATACATAAAAGCGACAAAGCCTCCAAGAAGAGAAGCCAAGGAGTCCCACTGATATCCTAATTAGACAATAAAACCCCCATATAGGTCTCTAGAAAAAGTCTTGAATACACACAACACTGTCAAAGTGAAAAGTCAGAGCTAGAATTAAAAAAAAAATATTTTTAGTTTATATGGCAGGAAACCCTTCCTGGTAGCAGCTCCCTCCTCAGTCACCTCAGTGAACAGCAGTTTTAGCTGAGCAGCTTTTGGCTAATTCACACCATTCTACCTCAAATGCTTACACAGGTGTGAGCTGCTGAACCTGGCTCTTTTGCAGACAGCTGTGGCAGGAAAAAAAAAATTCTCAGACTACAGACCAAAAGCAAAGTAGGGAAGAAAGGAAAAAATCAATTGACTTCTGCTACCAAGTAAAAACTTTACAGCTGTTTTAAAAAGGTACCGAGCTACCAATTTGCTTTTCTATCACACCAGTTATTAGCCACACTCCTGGCTTTAATAACCATTTTCTGCTCCAACCGTTTGTGTAATACAAAGAGGAGTAGAGGGCAAGCAAAACTTGTTTAATTAGAAATGCTGTTTGCTAAGCATCCAGAGGAAGTTACAGAATTATGTGTTTCACCATAATGATATTTAATCTAATGAAAATTTTCTTAAAATAGGATTTGTTTCCCTTACATGACATAAACATATTGTTCATGCTAATTACAGTTGATTCACACAATAAAGCAGCTACCATAAAATTAAAACACGGATATGTGAACAAGTTAGCACAGGGTAAACTAGGTTATGAACCTTTAGGGTACATCACCTGTGCTGTGGTAACGCCATGTAAATGTTTTCATCCCATGGTAAATTAGAAGTAGCTGATCCTTATTCAAAGAGCCATTGAAAGAATTTCTGCTCCTTTGCCAGCTAGACCTCTGGCTTTGAACAAATGTGGTCAGAAACTACATGAGACCAAGTCCTGGCAGGAACTACAAATCAAGATAATACCATTAAGCAAGCAGCAAATAGCAACCCCATTTAAAATGTTGTAAGCCTATCACAGGCATCAGTGAAAACACAATTTTGCCTGCTCTGTCTGGGTTTGTTTCTTAGGAACAACTTATTCAAAATTCCTAGAGAAGTGACCTGGCCATTAATCCAACACTTGTGTGGTTGCAATGCAACAGACATTTCAGAAAACTGGCCTTTGTCAAATTGTTTCTTTACAAACATCTTGACATATGGAGAACATTATCCTGGCGGCTTATGATGACCTATGGTCTATATGACTAGTGCTGTTTATAACAGCAAGAAGCATGTATGTAATTAGAAAGGAAAAGAGAAGAGCAGGTTGAGTATGTACACAGAAAAATAGAAAGAGTCTCCAGCAGTCTCTAGGGAATTTTGACATACAACATAATTATACTGAGTTATCTGAATCTTCCTAGATTACCCTATAAATATTTTTCTTCATATGAGGAACAATTTGGATAATAGGAGTAGTGCTTACTGGAATGAAGAATTACTTCTGTAAGCTTGGGACCATGTCTAATATAACTAAAGACAAAGTCTCTTGAGCAACCTTTCTGATAACTCAACCAGAATATTACCTACTATTGATCCAAGAACTCAGGTGACATTTGGAAATTTGAGTTATTTCAGTTAGAATGGAAAATACTTGAACTTCCACACCTATGATTCCAGATTTCAAAGTAAGTTTCAAATATTCCCTTTATCTTTTCTCAGAAGCACCCACTATACTGCTATTATGTCTCGTGTCCTTTAAAACACAACAATTTATCAAGAAAAAAATACAACTTTAAAAGCCAATCACCTCCTTCATCTGAGCCACATTATTACAGCTTTTAACACCTGAATGTCTGGAATTATTATGAAGATAGTGATAATAAAATACCAGTTCATTCATTCATTTTCATAGGTAACCAGATTTCTTTTTAAATTCCAGAAATCCGTTTTGAAAAATAGTTCAAGTTTTGGATGGATATAAGTCACCAGACAGTGCCTTTACTGAAGCCGATTAGAGAACTCAGTTTTGGAACTTTATTTGTACTGGATGCTCCAGCCTAGTAAGTCTTGTTGAACTAGTACCATATAGAGCAAAGGCCTCACACATTCAGAGTTTAACTCTCAATATTGGTATTTAACTGGCCACTTATCTAAAGGTGTTGGTACCGGTATCTCAAAACTTTGCTTTTTGAGCTTCACTGCTGTCTGTTTATCAAGCAGGAGGGTTGTGACACTTTTTTCTACCTCACTCTGTATTTGTAAAAGTCCTTGTTCTAGTAGTCTATTTTTTCCATAGGACCAGCATCTAACCAACCTGTTCCCTCCCCTTTTTTGCATCACTGATACTTTTCCTTCTTTTCACAAACAACATACTATTTATCTAAATCTTCACAAGATGCATTAGGATCAGGTATTAAAAGACAAAGTCGTACAAAAATAGTTTCCAACTTCCATCATCCTCATTAACGACAATTTCTTTTAACTTCTCCACAGAATGATTAAAATTCAGTGGCAAATTCTATGGTCTCCTAGGGGCACCTTTGGTCTCCCTTTCCTGATCTTACTCTGGAAGTCCAAATGCAACTGAGCAACAGCACCTAGACACCTATTCCTCAGAAAGCTAGATGGCAAGACTGGAAGTTCTCAAGCTGCAAGATATAGAATCAGACCTAACCAGATGGTCTCCAACTTCTTTTGCTAGCATTTAGCCATGTTGAAATTGAAAACTGACCCCAAAGCCCATACTCAGTGCTTGCATTACCTGGCACAAGCCTTTTCAGAGTAAATTCTGCAGCATTGCTTGACTTGGATGACTCCATCCAGCCATTCAATTGAGATATGATACTGATTAGAATCAAATACATTAAATCAGTTTTGCATTATTTGGACTTAACAAATTATTAACAAAAATGTTCAATAAATGTTTAATCCCATTTAAATTCTTTAACTTTCTAAAGCCTTTGACATAGCTAATCTCTGCTGAGAAATCTCTGAGCTTTCCTGGTCTCCTGTGTTCCACTGAACTTCTTTGCTGACAGGAGGAACCACTGATCTATCCCCAACATTTCACACTGCAGCATTATAGCTGGGTTTCATCATGTATCCAGATCCTATAACAAGCACTCTTTTGTCTCTTCTGGGAAAGATTTACTCATTATTATAGTTCTTCTCATGAAACCTCCAAGTTTAGTCATAATAATTTCTGGAAATTTTTGAGCTCCTCAACCATCTCCTGATTATCATTTCTTCTTTGTGACCTAAATAAATTGGCAGACTTCAGGGTCTTAAGACATTTGAATGAATCAGGACAGGAAAGAGTTGATAGGGCCAAGTGCCTTTACTGCACACCCTCCCCATTCACAAAGATCATATAAAGCCATACATTCCTGCACGCAGCAGGAATCAAAAGAGTAGTTATCTGTTCACCAACTTCAGCCTCTTTCTAGGTAGCATTCATTCCCAAGCACTCCTTCCTTCTCAGTTTTCCCTTCCTATCTATAAAAGCTCTTGTGACTATGTCTATTGTCTCCTTTCTGCCACTTCTCTCATCCTCTTTCTTCCTCGCTTTCATCTTCAAGCAAGGACATTCTGCTACCCATATCTGCATCCCACACACATTTGCTTTGCAGGCCTGTGTTTGGAGAGGGCACTTCTAATGCTCTCCTTCTCCCATTTGCTTTCATAAGGGAGACCTGCTGAAAACCATCCCCATGTACTTTAGTATCTACCTATGACAGCCTTCAAGCATCCTCATGCTCACTTGCCATGGCTCAGCCAAATGACAGCAGACTAATAAGCTACAGTAAGTCAATTATATTCCTGATCTGAGAGAATGAAGCTCTGTCTTCGTGTCCTCTCTTCTTCTGGAAGTAATAGTAGCACTGGTTAGCAATAACTTGAATGCTGGTTTTTGTCACTGCAGAATTAGTCCACAGGAATCAAGCCAAGAAGAGGGACTGTCTTTTTATGTTTGAACCTAATGACTGGAGACTTCAATCCCAACTTGATTAAGCTGTGGCAACCCCATTACAACAGTAAGACTAAACATGTTAACTCACATGTCTTTCACAAGAGGCACTGCATACTTTGCATTTCTGACACTCTACATCCATGGACATTGTTGAGTTCATTGCTCATGTGACAAGCAACAACTTGATCAAATTTACTTGGCTTAACATATGCCCAAAAACTGTGTCTTTCATGAACTATACTGTCAGGTCTCCGGGGAGGAAAAGAATACAGTACTCCTCCCTCTACTGCTTAGACTGAACATCTTGTCCCCTGATCTGGCCAACAATCATCCCAGGACTGCATAACTTTCTGCACTAGACTCAGCTTCACTCAATGGGAAAATGAATAATGGGGAATAAAAATAAAACAAAATTATTATCTTTAAGTGCTTGAAAAACTGAGCATCTCTTTAGCTGTCAGCTCAATTATTTCTGTTAGGACTTAATTTGTTGTTGTTTCCACAACTACAGCTTTCCAAAGCCCACACAAGAACAAATTACACGAGGTTCAGTAAGAAAAAGAAAAAAGTTTTTTTCAGATTAATTACAGTAGGGTTCAACAATTGGGAAACATGTATTGTACAAGAACTACTGCAAAATTACAACCATTAACATGTTATTCTATAGAACATTTAGATACTACAAATATTTTCCAGCTGAAATCTGTCCAGGTTTTCTTCTATCCAGTGCTCCGTGTTTAGTCCAGGAACATTAATGATGAAAATCTAGACAGCATTACACTGTGTGAACTATTAGATGTACACCGATGATACTTGATTTTATATTGCCTTTGGCTTAGTCAGTTCATAGAATTTAAATGATCTGAATTCTGGCTAGCATCTGCTGTCGAATGAGTAAACAGTAAATCAAACTTAAGACTTCATTACAGAGTTGAAAGTCTGTTTTCCTACAGACCTGGTATACCACATGATGCAATCAAACACATTATTATCTGTCAAGCATCCAAAAATGAACTAAATGACTCATAAAAGCAATAAATAAGACACGGTCTCTGCCCCTGAAATACCTTACATTGTAAAATTAAAGCAAGACTCTCAGAAAGACTAAATCCTGGGGAACCAAGTTAGTCCTATAATGGAAAGGAGGAACGTGGGTTACACAATATGATAAAGCACACAGACAAATTCCTACAAGGAAGAGTGGAACTTAAACTGCCCACAGCTGCATTAGGGTAATAGTCCCATGCAAGTTTTCTCCCCACAGAAAATATGAGTTACCTTATTTGGTAATTCTGCTCATATGTTTTCACACTATGCATATTTCCTTGGGCAGTAGATTCCAGTTTTTCCCCTAGATGAAGGTGCATCTACTTCCCCGCTTTTAGTGTAATAACCTACAAATCCAGGTGGTTGCCATAGCACTCCTGAGTTTAACTAGGACTTTGTTCAATTTATAAAATAGCAATCAATAGGTATTTCCAGCAAATCAGTGTTAATATCTCTTCTGACTATGGGTTATTCACATATAACTCACTCAATACAGTTGAGCTTTGAAAGCTTTAACTTTAAAGCAAAAAAAAAAAAAAAAATCATAATTCTGTGCAGCAATAGCTAAAAAATTATAACTGCAGAGCATACTCAGCAGGCATCCCTATGATTTACAATACAGCCTAATAAAATTATGCCTCATGGAGAGAGTGGAAGAATCTTACTCTA
Organism: Athene cunicularia; assembly: GCF_003259725.1. NCBI lineage: Eukaryota > Metazoa > Chordata > Aves > Strigiformes > Strigidae > Athene > Athene cunicularia. The sequence goes on along the minus strand of NW_020799100.1, from coordinate 9,712,654 downwards.
CCCCACCATGCCTGGCTTGTGCGACAGACAGCAGCTGCTACTGAGATAATTTGCAGAAGGCAGAGTGTATTTCAAGAACGCATTTAAACATCCAAACACAGCTGTACATATACATGACCATACACTCATGAAAAGAAATATATGAAATAATTACAGAAGCCTCCATTATACTTACTGGTTACATTTTGCAATTAGGTGCTAAGCCTTTTATATTTCAAATATACATGGATTTATTTTTTATCAGGAAGGTCTAGTAGTCATAACATAAACAATGCTTTTGCATTCTGTTAATTCAGACTTGCTAAAACTAATTACATTTAAAAGTGTAGGTATTTGGACAACACCAAGCATAAAGCTCCAAATTTCTACTTTGCTTATAATAGCCAAATAAGTGACACTGGAAATGGAGCCTGCTGGTAGGAACTCTTCTCTTAATAAATTAGACCTTCAGCACCTGAGGAATATATTGCATGTTAGATGTCTCATGGTACCAATACAGTATTGATAACTACTCTGAAAAAGAATCAGATAATATTTTGCACTGCACTTTATGAAGTCTGAAACTTTCACTATTGCCAAAAATTTTTTGCATTTATAGACATTTTTAAGTATTATTTAAAATTGTCTGAGAACCAGTCTTTATCCAGGACTCAAAAGGGGGATGTGAAGAGCAACTGTTCAAATTTTTGTCTTATCTCCACTATTCAAATCTTGCCATAGACTTCATCTGCTATAATCTGTCTGAAGTCTTTCCTCAGGACAAAAATCAATGTCTCAATATGCTTTTCACCATTACAGAAGTATTCCCTATGCTTTCCACCATGTATGCTTCATATACCCTAATTAATCTTCATAACCACTTCATTTACTTTCAAACAGGACACTGAAGCATAGCAAGGTCAAAAGTGTCCAGCAGTTTTAATGAACTGATTCAAGATGCCCACGATCATATTTTCCGGAGTACCTACATATAGAATATACAGATTCCATCGATTTGCTCTAGTCAGACTTGTACCCTTAGCACTTGTACTTGACAGTCTCAACTCATGTACCTAGAAAGCCACCATCCCACAAATTCTGTGAGCCCAACCAATTTGGTTTGTATGCCTCACACCTAGTGATAAAAAGCACCATCATTGTAAGCATCAGCACAGAAGTAATTTCTCCAGGACGGTGTTCATCTGCACTACCAAGAGACGATCCCTGTTCTGCAGCCCCTGTCAGTCCTATGTATCAATTCTAACAGCTGCAAACAGCAAGGAAAGGATCCTACAGAAAACTAAGCTCTTGAATACCCACAAAGTTTCTTTCTCAAAGCAGGTCCATCATGGGCACCTTGACAAGCATCAGTCACTGAAGAAAAAAAAGGTAGATTGAATGTATGTATGTCAAAAAGCATACATACATATAAGGGGATGGGAAAAATCTTTTGTTTAGCATTTTATAACTTTTATGTGCTCTGATTTGCAACCTTAATGTTTTCTATGTTATGTTTTGAAAAACAACCAGAAAGTCTACCATGTGGCACCATGCTGGCACCTGTACAATTGATCATCAGTTACAGCCTTTGCATACACCATACAGACCTCTGCCATATGAGGTAAGAGTAACTGATAGGAATAGTATATAGCCATCCCTGATGTATACCACTATGAAAGGGAATGACGCTCTTATAACTTGGCCAAGTATCTTCACTGAGAAGGAAAGGATGTATCTCTAAAACAGGAGCAAATGTCAGCTTTCTACATCAAAACAAAGAACTGCTAGAATTTCAAAACAAAAACACAGAGGGAAAATGAAAACAAAAACCCCATCCCAGAACACACTAATTTTTTAACACTGAAGAACTAACATATTTCTCTTTAGTCTTGTGCACAGAACTGGCAGACCTGTTTTGGCTTAAGCTTTAAAAATAAGAAAATGAGGAGAAAAAAAAAAAAAGAAAAAAAAAATCAGACTAAGGTGGACAACTAGCATGGGAAAATTCAGCCCAAATAATTAATACTTAGAAATGTTCTAAGGCACTGAAAACATCTTCTAATGTTATGTCAGGCAAACTTATTAATAGGCAGCCAAGCCAGGTATGTTTATGATAATATTGCTATACTTTCGTGATTCCACAACCAACCAAAGAGTGATTGTAATTTACCTACAGACACAAAACTTCCCAAATAGTATTTACAGTATTAGGACCAATTTAACTTAAGAATACACAACATTACATAGTGTCATTTTTAAAGTAAGAAGTATCCATTGAGCTTAAATCAAATATATGTATTTTATTATCAGCAAGAAGACTTCATAAAACTTCAGAGGCTTTAATGGATTTCCTTTCCAGATATTAATCAAACATATTTTCCTTAGTGGATGTAGAAAGCCCCTGCATCATCAAGTATAAAATCAATACTTCCATGCTGATAAACAAGAAGAAGAAATAAACCTGGTCAGAAGACACTGAAATCTTGATTAATAAAATATTATTTTAATATATACCTAGAAACAAAAATTTAGGTTGGACTACTGCGGTGGTATTTCTCACTAGAAGTAAAATGCAAACGGAAAAGAATTTAAGTGAAAGGTATTTGGCATTTTTTCTTTCAGATGCAATAATCACAAGGCCAGTCTAATTTATCCCAAGTGACATGTTATTCCTTTAGCAGTCTACAAAATCTCTCCAGAATCAGGCCCTGAGTATTCTCTGCTACTAGCTGTATTCTTTACAATTTTGTTTTAAAGTACCTATACTGCATGACTAGGCTCAGTGGTCCAAATCAATGGGATGGAGCAGATGGTATCATAAAAGTAGTCATATAAAATATAACAAATACAAATACTCCCTTATGTTAGCACAGAAGTGAACTACATTTATTGGCCCTTAACAGGACAATCTTTAAACTCTCCAAAGACCACCTGATTCATGCTCCCTCTTGGATAATTTCAGCAGAACCTAATCCTTTACTACTTAATGCTTTAAATACAGTAAAGCTCTTTGCAGTTTACCAAAGGTTTGCACTCAAGTTAGCGTGATTCAGAGCTGAGACCTATTTTCACTCATGAAAAAGCAAACATACACTAAACTGTAGCTACCCCGATACCCTATTGACTGAGTATTAGCAAGCATTTCGGGAGAAACAGCAAGGAATTGTCACCTCACAAGGAATTGGCAGTATGGGGGCGGGGGGAAGGTGCTCTCTGCCCTCCCAAATGCAACTTTCAGCATTCTCATCTGCCAGAAACCAGTACAAAAGGCAACAAATACTAAACACAGGAATGAGCTAGCTTATCTTCAGCCAAGAGATAAACCCACACAATAAATAATGTGCAAAAGACTTCAAACGTATATACAACATAGACATGTATATGTGTGTGTATATATATGAAAAAAGCCTTTGAGTCCCATATTTAAAAGTGTGCATGGTTTATTACCGTCAAACGAGGTGTAAAAAAGCACAGATCTTGGCTGGCTGAAGTTGAGAGCAACACTAAGTGCCCATAGACTCTGCCTGCCTCGAGAAATCAGTTCCTGCTGTAAAATAACAGACTTTAGCACATTCTGCAGAATGACATCACCCAAAGTGGCCTGCCAAAAATGTTACTTTTACATTTCTTCAACAAGAAGATTTCCTTTCACCACTCTTCTTTTTTTTTTTTTTTTTTTTTTTTTTAGTCAATCGTTCAAAAATAAGAAAGTTCTAAGTATTTCCAGGCCTACAGATTAGCAGCTTTTAACACAAGCAAGTGACTATGACTTTTAAAAATGTTGCGTGTATATGTATCTTTTTGCCTGGTTCTTTTCAGTAGATTTATATTTGCAACCATGCTGAGCTAAAATGATACAAGTTGATGCAATTATCATACTGAAACGATTTTTTTTCCTTTTGATTTATCACTATTCCACTGAAGAATACTTCATTTTACATCAAGAGCAAAGGTATGTCTACCCTTTTAGCAAGTTGTAGGTAACCCACCGGAAATTACTGAACATGAACAATGCAATAAATCAAAGGAGAAAACTTCTGCATTTTCAAGGAAGCTGTTTAAAGCTTACTAGATGACAGTTACAAGCAAAGCATTCCACTCTTCCAAATAGTGTAAACAAACAAAAGCTGCTAAATTAGTTGCAGAAATTATGGTCCTTTCACTGAAACATTCAAGATAAGCTCTTCACTTTTTCACTTCTAATGAGGGTTTTGCATCTTACCTCTGTAGAAGCCACAGCTAAAGTACACGGAAGTTTTTTCTTCAGCACTCATTCTCAGGTGTTACTTCTTTCTCCATCAGTAAGTTTTATGAAGTCAACATCCAGCTCCTCACTGCAGAAATTGTGTCTTTGTTATTAGGTTTGAAATTAAATAAGACAATTCAATATTAACTAATGCTGTAGAGGCTAGTACAGTTTCCCCTTTGAAAAAATAAAAATAAAAATTGCAGGGTGTTCAAGCTAGAAGTTACAAGTTATGCATGCAACTGAATGCTATTTCTTTGACTTATAATAATGTTTTAAGTTCCTCTTTTGTAGTTATTGGTTTTAGGCAAATGAACAAAAATACTACTGAAATTCAGATTTTTTTTTGGACAAGAGTTGAACAAGTCTTAAGTATAAAGCACTTTGTATGGTACAGGAAATAAAACAACTTCAGAGAACAATCCAGTATTATCAAGGGGAGAGACAAGGTAGTCCAATGTTCTAATGTTTTAATCCAATGCTGCAATGTCTTTAACATCACCAAAATGGTCATACTCCTGATAAATATTTATAAAGTGTGTATGTGCACAATATCTTCTAAAGACAGAACTTTGGAGAAAACAATATTCTTTAGTTATTTTTCTCAGTGCTTCCACAGTGATTTTTTAATATAGCTAGATTACATAAGGAAAAAGTAGAGTATATAATGAATGCAACTCTTCTGATTTGTTGTAAAGTAGCTCATATCTAACATTCTCCAAGAACTTGTATTGCAGTGCTCATTTAAGAAATTTTTAAGGGTTATTTTTATTTATTTAAAAATAATAAGAGTTTTGGCAATAATAAATTAAGAACCCCAAATTTGCACTGAATTAATTTGCCATCTATGACCACTTTTTAATGTAAACCTTGAGAAATTTCTGCAGTTACTTTGGGTTAAGAGTAAATGAAGAAGAGTAATTTAAGAGTCTAATTTCATGATTTGCAGCTCTTCCTTCTGCATGTCACACAATTAGTTACTTTAGTGATGCTTTCTATTGCCTGTCTTCAGATGACCGATAAGACACTGATACTATGAAATTCGCATTCTGTGTTCTTGTGACAAGGAAAAAAAAAACAAACATGAATTCACATCATATTCAAATACACTGATTGCAGTATAGCTCAGTGGAGTCTTAACACAGGCATGAAACGAACTCATGTGTTCTATTAGCTCAGCAATTCCCGGCAGCAGAGGATCAATTCAGATTAAGTATGTTTATACAATGGAAGGTATTTTTAAAATACAGATGGAGGAAAAAACCCCAAAACACACCCACATGGACCTACTGCATATAGAATGAGGGATCTAATTCATTTCTATATATGATATAATATTTAGTAGAATTAGTTACTTTTGAAGTTAAAACAACATCTTTGCATTTACAGCTGCTTTGCAGACTGTAGTCCTCTTTCTTGAAAAGGGCATCACGGCAAGGCAAGATTAAAGACCAACTTTATAAAACAACATTTTGTGGTATTGACTGTAAATAAAAAAAAAAAAAAAAAAAAAAAAAAAAGGAACATTTCCCTTCAATACTTGTCAAGGCAGCTATAAGAACTTCAGTGCTAAATGCTCAGGTTACACATAATCCTCCAGCTGCGAGGCGACAATTAGCACCAAAATCTCTAGAAAAGCTTTCAGCTCTCAACAGGTGCCTCACCATTGTGTTCAGGTTTAAATCAAAATCTGGCAGAGTGAATGTCCCACCTCCTGTCACCCCTCCCCTTTGAAACAACTCTTATTACAGCCCCTATCAGAGCAGCTCCACTCTCATTTTCTCTAAAAAGACCAAACATTACTTTCACTCTTTTGTTGGAGTGCTTTTTTCCCTTATCTTTCATCTATCTGACTGAGACATCTGAAGGCAGGAAGTGGAATTTATTTATTGTGTATTAAGAATCTACTACTTCTCTCCTGACTGGTGAAAACAGGAGCAAATCCTCTGAGAGTCATATAATTATACTGACAAAAATCAGAAAGTCTTTCCCTTTCCTTTAGGCAGTTTCAGAAATGACCATCCAAAAAACCTCAGAAGTACATTAGGCTGCAACATTAACATCATATCTGTATTAAAGTGGGAATTACAGATCTGAAATTCTCTGTAATATCATGCATTATAAAATTTCCTTCCCTATCAAATCCCAGAAATAGTCTTTAGATTAAAAGTTATTCCTCTCCTTTAGAACATCTTCAACAAGGCAGGAATGGCAAAGTGCTTCTTACAATTCTGACTTCAACAGCAAGTATAAACACTGTTAGAAAATTTCTCCTTTTTCCAATGTAGAGGCATGCTCTACCCAGAAGGAGTATTTATTAGGAAGAATTCCCTCCTTTCTAGCCAGTCAAGCTTTTCTGATCCATTAACAAATACTATTTGGCAAAATAAGCAATTTAAAACCCTTCAATACTCAAGGGAGGCTGACTGCCTAGTGAATTAATCATTTATAATGAAGAAAAAGAAAATGGTTATGAGATATTTCAAAAGATGTAGTAAAACATGATGGCACTTAAAAGAATAAAAAAATCTTGATGTTTGATCTGACTTGTTTCCATATGGAGACAAGATTGATAATACAAACCAGATACTTTTTTGGTGCCATTCAGTTTATAAAGTCAAGTTTCCACAACACAATAAGAAAACAGCAAGTAGATTAATCATGCACGATTTCCAGGTTTGCTTTGTGCTCTGCATCTTGCAGAGTCCTTTTGGCATTACCTTTCTGAGCCATGCTCATGAGTGCTCCTCCCAGTTTTTTGCTGCTTTCTGGTTTCTTTCCACCTCCTGTGGACAGATCCCAGCAGTTCACACTCTGCCCCTGGCAGTCAGTCCCCAGGGAACTCAGGTCCCAAGATTCGTGGCTGATTAACCGTAAAAAACCTCATGCTGCAGGATGTACAAGAATGAACACTAACCAAGTTGCTAGTACACAAGCACTCAGTTCTGGATCCTACTCTAACTCAACTACCAAGTGGTATAGAGGATTTGGATAATTAGGTTATACAGATCTGGAATTACCAGCATGCAATCTGGAACTTCTGTGTGGCAGCAAACCGTCCTGGAGCCAAGACATGCAACCTGCTTACCATGACTGTTTTCTGAAATATTTCTGCTCTGAAGCATCTCAGATGGTATTACTCTATTAGGCTCAGAAAAAACCTAACGTGTGACAGTTACTCGGGGATAATGGCATTCTAAATAGTGCACTTGTATTTGCTAAACCTTTAATACCAATTTTTATTATTTTTTTCTCCATCAATTGAAATTTAGCAATAATTAGTTCCTAATTGTGTGTTTCTTCCCCCCCCTCCTTGGGATCTGAAGCCTCCCCAGATCAGAAGTGAGGAATACCGAGGGAGGGAGGGTCACATAAATATCATACCTTCCACATGCAACTGAAGCTGTGGCCATACACTACCTGTCATAGCAGCCATTATCTCGCAATCATAACATGGAAAGAGCTCCCAGTTATGCTGCAATTTCCTGCCATTCCTTTAGGATGGCTATAAGAAATAATTAATCTCCTGTATTGAAGCTGGTAGCTAAAACAATGGCAGTCTTCAAAGGGAGCTGTGAACATGGCCTTACCCAAAGCTAGAAAGACTGAGAGGTCTGCTTGGAACAAGGGACAACTTTGGTAAAACAGATCTCCTATAACATCCTTAGGTTGCCACAGAGCAGCAAATTTGTACTGAAAAGAAAATCTTCATCTAAATGTTTCCAACCCATTTTCCCAGAGAGACGTTTAGTGAATAACTTGACATGGTTGCAGGATGACACAAAGAGATTGCCCTGCCTACCTTCACTAGGCAGCAGAACACACACAAAGCCAGAAAGACAGGATTTTGACTCCCAGCCATCCTAGATTTCATGCCAATTAAAAAAGTTAGTGGACAACCTGAAGTCATCAATATATATTTCGCAGAAAAATACTGACCTTTTTTATGGATTCACACCGACTGTAGGAAACACCCTATACAAGAAAATTAATTTCATTCTCCTGAATTATTTTGTTATCAACAGCTTAGGATTCACCAGGAGTCTTAAGTACAAGCCAAGATTTAATTGTCTTAATCTTTCAGTAATTGTAATAAAAAGACAGGTCTCTGATCCAAATTATTTATGATTTAAACAAAATTGAAAATAGCAAGGAAACACTGAAAAAGTAGTGATCACTAATGAGCACAGAAGTAATGTCAGAAAAAAACAAAGCCTATTGCTGTTGACTTTTTGCGCAGAAAGAAGAAAGTTAAATTTATTCTCAGGGGCCTCTCCAAAAACGTGAAGGAAACAAAAGCGAAAACATAAATGTACTTTATCTGGAAATGCATTGAGCAAGTGACAGTCATGTCTCAGCACTGAAAAAGGAGCAAAACAATAAAGAAAAGACATTAGAACTAAAGACATCAGAAAGAAGAAGAAAGAAATCAGGGAAGAAAGAAGGGAAAGAATCAGACAAAGGAAAAAAAAAGGAACTTTAAGGAGTGACCTGAAAGCAGTGCAAGGATTACTGGACTTCAGAGGTACGATGCTGCTAGTTTACAGAACTTCAGCTGTTTTGCTGAGGAAAGAGCAGAAGCAATGGATGCAGCCCAGTGTGGGATAATCCTAAAGTCAGAGAACATATGCTTTGAGTTTAATCCAACTGCAGAGTTCTGGCAAACATGCTGCATTTATAGAGGCAAATACATCAACTTTAATTTTTTAGCAGCTGTGCTGCCCTTTAATTTCTTATACCCTGAAGTGTACACTTGTAGCCCTTTCGCTTACCTCTAAAAAGCAGATCACTTAAAACAGCCCAGCCTTTCTATCTGAAGCCAACTAACAGCTCTTGCCCACTGGAATTTTCTTTGAGATGTACTATTATTTTCCACTTGTTTTGCCCGTTTTCTTCTTAATCAAACACACATTGAAGTGTCTTCCTAGGAAGGCTAAGCCATACCAGCAGGAACCAAGACTCTCTAGTTCAGCTGGCAAACTTCTCCCTAGGAATCCCAAATTCTCCCAGATCCAGAAAGCCTCCTCTCTTTCACAATTCAAGCTTTTCCTCCCAGACCCACTAGCTCTCCTAGCTCTGCTCTCATACCTCCATGCATTTCAATGTTAAACCTACTCAGTGTATCAGAGCTGACTGCTGTCAGCAGCAGTAAAAGACCACCACTAATTGCACTTTTCCTTCCAGCCCTCAGCTGAGGATTTTACTCACACACCTCAGGTCACTGCTCTACAGCTCTCCCCAGCAAAGCCAAGTTGCCAGGCCTCTTTACAGAGTTCAGCAGGAGGCAATATCTACACCCCAACCCCAATCAGGCCTTCACACCAATTAAGCTTATTGACACCAGATTTTATACATTCCTTCACAATGACAGCACACACTTTCTTAAAGCGAACAAACCCTTTAATGTGGGAGTGGAGAACAAGGTCCGGAAAGGTAAAGCAGCAGCAGCAATCAGCTCTGGTACAGCAGACCAGTCACCCTGAAGCCAAAGGGGAGAAAAGGATGTTGTAACAATGCTCTAAAAAAAAAAGGGAGAAAGCATTAATTTTACACCTGTTGTTTTCTTCCCCTGGCAGCTGAGGGACAGGAGGAGCTGGATGGAGGTGCAGGAGTGGGAATCTGTGTTTGAAGGCCCCTTGGGGAATGAGAGGGGCAATTAACTGGGGCAGCAAATGCAGGGGAGGGTGAAGACAGCTCCCCTCCCAGCCCCTTGCTCCAGGGCCCCTTCAGCTGCTCCCCCCCAGCCCTGTCTGCAGCTGCACCCAGTTAGGGAGGAACATCCCATGGGAGACAGGAAGGGAAAATTCCCCCAGAGCCTGGGCTCCCCATCACCACACATGAATGAGCTGAGAGGCAACACTGCCTGCTTCCTTTACCTCAGGTTTCCATTTCACAGATGCCACTAGTAATACCTCACTGTGGCAAAGCTCTTCTGTAAGCATGAACTGGCTAGTGGTAGTTCTGATTATGGAGGCATTTCCCAAGGTCAGCCTCTTGTACAACTGCATTTATTCTCTAGATCACACAGGTACAAGCTGCTGTACATACACTGCAGGCATCTGTTAATCACACCTGCAGAAAGCTATTACCTGCAGACCTGGGGATTTTTTGTTGTTTTGTTTGTTTTTACAACTGCTGAACCTACACAAACCCCGCTGACATGAATGGGTGCAGAGCTCAGTGCCCCAGAACACTGGAGTGTGTGTAAAACACAGCCAGCTCCTCATCAGTTAAAAACCAGATGTCCCCTGCAGCATCCCACAGATTCATCAATACAAGTGATGCCTTTGCAGCACAGATCGATCTTGCATCTGAGGCACGTCTTGCGAATGCACCACATTTCTGCCCACTTCCAGCACATGGAGGAAATTCATCTGGTGGGGAGTGTTGGATATGGTCTTTGTGCAGCATGTCAAACAGGCTTCCAGTATTGCTTCACTGAGACATAAATTTCAATCTTGTTTGTTCAGAAATGACTACCGCCTGGTGTTGCCAAGAAAACCCGGCTCTTTGAAACATGCAAGCTCTAATTATTTATTAAGATATTTTTTGGCTCCTCTTAAGCTTTGTATTTTGTTTTCATTTATCAGACTGAGCACTGGTTGGCTGTATACTCAACTAGACTATGACCTCTGATTCATACTTCCACCAATTCTCTTCATATCTCTTAATTGTCTTGAAATAGCCAGACTTCTGCATGGTAATTAATGTTACTGTGAACTTAGACACTGGAAGTCCTAAAATGATTAGATTTCTCGAGGGCTGAATGAACCAGTATCTGCAAATGTAATGGTATGTAGTGGTCTGAGCACAGAACTTTAAACTGTGAACTGCTGGCTTCAAAACCTGGGTCTACCTTGCTATTCCATCTCCGTCCTTCCCTTTGCAGTAGAACAAGAATCTATCTCTTTATTTACCTACTTCCCAAGTTAGGGGAATAAATCTTGAATGTGACGTAAGTGCTAACACTGTAATTAGCAGGAAAACTTTCCCTGTTCATCTCAACATATTCAACAACAGATGCCTATCACTTTAAAAAGACCAATCAAAATTTAAAAACATATATTCTGGGCAGAATATTTTTAAAACAGAAAGTATTCAAGATGGAATTGTCTTGACAGTGCCTGCTGTAGAAAAACTCAGGCCAGCTCATTTTGTTTAAAAAATTTAAATGGAAAGCTTGTAGGACTTACTTTTGTATTTTTCTGTTATAAAATATATATTTAAAAATCTGTGATAAACAAAGAGATAAAAAAGAGTTTCTCAGTGCTGGTAAATTAAGACATCATTTGTAATGCCCATGAGGGGGAAACTTAAGATTTACTGCTTTTGGAAAAAGTGTCATGAAGCATTAAGAAGAATCCTGCAAAGCTGCCTGACCTCAGGCTTTATGGAATTCCCTGTCCCACAGTGCAACAAGGCTACAGCCCCACTTCTGCCCTGTAGTAGTACCTCGAGTGTAGATCTCACAGGATTTTAGCCCAAAGAGGGTGGAAAGGTGGCTGCTGTTTTGATCACCTAATCTCTAGTTATTTTATAGTGAAACATTAATTCATGCAGAAGAGGAGAAAGGCAAATATAATTGCCAAAGCAAATCTGGATGAACATTTTCCGTGAAATACACACACAAATCACATATAGAGAAGTACAAACCTGAAGCTCTCACGCAACTTCCAAGGTAAATTCCAGCAAGCTTCCAAGGAAAGCAGAAAATAGCTCATCATGTTCAAAAGTGAAATTGTCAGTTTAACATCACCAGGATTTATTTTCTCTGTGTTACGAGACTGTAGATGCAGGCTGTAAGACAATAAATATTCCACAACAAGAAAAATAAATATCCTGTAACATCCTATTCCAAGAGAAAGCTATTTCAAAATTCAGGTTTATTTCAGTCTTACTTTAGAAATAAAATATGAAGAGAATCTGGATATTTTATAAATACATGTGTTGGAGCCAAGCTAAAAATGATGATTTTCTTGTTCTTTAGACTTTCAGTTTCAAGCGAACAACTAAACAGCACTTTCATATGCCACAAGTCTCAGCCTTTCTTTCAAAGATTAACAAGAACAGAGTTGGATCTCATCCATCATTTTCCAAGAGATTAGATCCCTAAATCTCAGGATCACTGTACAGTTACTGATATAATATAGAACCAAAATTTGCCATCCATAAAGACATCAACACCCAGCTCTGCCAAAACATTGACCTTCTCAGTCAAGGAGTGTTAAATGATGCATGAGCATAGTTTTATACTCAGACAGATACATGAAATAAAATTATAAAATGTTTTAAGGCCACCCTAGGAAAATTATAGCAAACATGACTGGAAAGTACAAACTGATTCATTGAGAAATTATCAACTAATTTTTAATCTTTTCATGAACATTATGAAATACTCATGAGCTGTCTGCAGAGTTGGTGAGGATAATTTGTCTCTATAAGAATATGTTTCTATTTTATGTTGCTACTGAACAGCAGACAAGCAAGTCCACAGGACCAAAACTTTTAAGACAACTGGTGTCTGAGCCACCTTTCTGATTACATGGCAGTGATTTTTGACAACTGAAAAACAGCAATTGAACATGCCAGTCATCTGTGAAGGAAAAAAAAATAAATTTGTGATTTGGGCAAATATTTAGTCACAGAGTTATAACATTTTATATAAATATTTATAATATTTTTAATTTTATAACTTGATTACCTACATCAAGAGTAGTTAGGAGTAGAGACAGTAATTCAAATGTTGTTTGATTTCTAGAAAATATTCAACAGTTTTTTAGCCAGCAAAGAATATGCCCATCCACACCACAAGCAGCCAGTTTCTCCAGGAGAATGCTGTGGGAAGCAGTGTCAAAGGCTTTACTAAAGTCTAGGCAGAAACCATCCACAGCCCTTCCCTCACCCATTGAGTCACCTTGCCATAGAAGGAGATCAATTTAGTCAAGCAGGACCTGCCTTTCATCAACGTGTGCTGACTGGGCCTGATGGCCTGGTTGTCCTGTATGTGCCATGTGATGGCACTCGAGATGATCTGCTCCATAACCTTCCCCAGCACCGAGGTCAGGCTGACAGACCTGTAAAGTCCCTGGATCCTCCTTCCGGCCCTTCCTGTAGACAGGCATCACATTTGCTAACCTCCAGTCAACTGGGACCTCGACTTCCAGTTAGTTCAGGTAGAAACAGTTATGTAAGTGCCAAATGAGTTACAGAACTGATAACTTGCCAGTTCTTCAGAGTTCAATAAAATTACAATATAATTTTTCTGGCGATGCTTATGAAATCACTTCAGTGATCATGGAAGTTTCTGGTGAACAAGCCCCTGCTGTACAAAACTATACTGTTGGCTCTGAATGTCCTTTTTGCTAACAGTCTTGGCAGAAAAAGTGAGGACTCACAGATAAGAAGAGACTCCTATCTCCAGAGGTGGTCCTCAGGTCAGAGTTGAGGAATGTTGGCTGGATAGGATGGTGAACATGTGCTGCCGGTGCTGCCACTGCTGCCTAGAGTATATTTATCTGTTTATTCCATGAGCACCTAATGCTCCCTGACATAATTAGGACCAAGAGTATTGCTATATATAAAAAGAACCAAATATTTCATCAATAACAACAACATCAAGAACTACATTACTAAGAAATAAACCATTTTTGAACCACAGGAGAAGAATCAGAATGGAAGTAAACCCTCAGACATGAATTTTTAATTATCAGATATTAGGAAAGAAAATTTCATTTGGGGGAGTTTTTCTGAGACTAGCAACTGTCATATTTCTTTCACCTTTTTCCCCAGTATTGGAGCCTAAATAAACAAAGGCAATTCATATGTCACAGCCAAAATTCACATGCACCTGTAAGAAGCTTATACCTAGAGAGCATTCTTAAGTTTCTGTCAAAGTATTTGAGCAGCAGAAAGAAAATACAGTTGCTAAGCAATTGCAAACCCCATGTAATCCAGAAAGACAGAAAAAGCAAACCCAGGTCCTTTTTAATCAAAGGCTGAGCCATCCAGTGTGACCATCTGAGTGCCATGGAAGTGACAGGAGCTGGAGGAGTCAGAAGCACAAACCCCTCTCAACAGTGACTATGCTTGTGGTATAACAGGATTGCACAGGTAGCTGTCAGGACGCTACTTGGAGATCACTGCTTTATTAGCAGCAATGGTGCATGAGAAATGAACTGCACAGCCCTCAGGCCCTGGGGAAAAAACTGTCCTGGCAGCTAAAAAAGAATTGTCTTGCTTTTCACATCTGATGTGAGGTCACCGATACAAAATATACATTACTGTAGAAATTTGTATTTCTTAGGTTTTAAGTCATCTGTAGAAAATCTGAAATCTTCATGATTTTTAAGTACTTGGCAATATTGCTTCCCTCTTTTTCTCCTTCACTGAGCAGAAACATACCACTGTGTCGATTAAGGTCAGGCTTATCTGAACAGACCCTGAACTAATTCTGCTCTCTACCAAGTGTGAAATCCAAACCTGTTGAAACTGGCCTCTCTTTCCACAAAGCAGGATGTGAAATGAGGACTGATAGCCCTAAAAGTAATGAGAAAACTCAAAAAGGTTTGCTTTTGTAATGATGTTACCAGTCTAAATATCATGACAGATTTGCAGTATATCAAACAGTCATGGAACATTACAAGATAATATAAATCAGAGACATGAAAATTCAGAAATTTATATATGTGTCAAATGTTGTACTTCTATACAACTTATATATGTATATGCATACACAAATATAGTGTGTTTGTTGTGGATCAGGGACTAGTTCTATCCACCTGCATGTGAGCTGTTTCCTTTGCCTAATACCATTTGTGCACAGAAATAACCTGCTGTCCGCTTCTTAGAAGAAACTGCCACAAAAGGATAATACTTAACAAAAATATTCTTATCATAGAGGCATCATCATATAACACAGTTTAACTCTGAAAATAATTATTAGATATGTAGTAGACCTTTGATCATTGCTTTTACAATTCAATTGTAACATTAATTTATGCTGAAAGTTTGGTATACCACACTTAAGATTGTCATAAAAAAGCAAAAAACTCAACATGTTATACATACTTTATGTTTATATGAATGAAAAGGCTAACAGAGTGTATATTTATCATTTTCTATGCCTGTATCCCCTTGTATATTCTTCTGTTCCAGTGTTTGCTACTTGATCAACAAAACAAATGTTTAAGTCACTTTCAAAGTACATTGAGTACACTTACAAATACAGTGCTTTGTATATAACATGCATACAAGCTTCTTCACGTATTTAGTATATACATATGTGAAAACATATACAGTCATGGTTTCAGACATACACATCCCTCTCAAGTCATTTCATGCATACAGCTAAAAAATTCAGACCAAACAGCTGCAGTATCAAGGTGCTGCCTGCTACCTGTATAGCCCAGTTTGGATACATTTTACAAATTTCCTGTATGTTTCCAGGGTGTTCCTATTAATCATATTGAAAATAAACACAAATTGTCAACACAGAGTCACAGAATCAACCAGGTTGGAAAGGACCTTGAAGATCATCCAGTCCAACTGTTAACCCAGCACTGATAGTTGCCAACTCCACCAGATCCCTCAGCGCTGGGTCAACTCGACTCTTAAACCCCTCCAGGGATGGGGACTCCCCCCCTGCCCTGGGCAGCCCATTCCAACGCCCAACAACCCCTTCTGTAAAGAAATACTTCCTGACATCTAGTCTAAACCTTCCTTGGTGCAACTTGAGGCCATTCCCTCTTGTCCTATCACTTGTTACTTGGTTAAAGAGGCTCATCCCCCCTCTCTGCACCCTCCTTTCAGGGAGCTGTAGAGGGCGATGAGGTCTCCCCTCAGCCTCCTCTTCTCCAGACTAAACCCCCCCAGTTCCCTCAGCCACTCCCCATCAGACCTGTGCTCCAGACCCTGCACCAGCTCCGTTGCCCTTCTCTTGAGTCATTCAATGTCCTTTTTGTAGTGAGGGGCCCAAAACTGAGGGAGGGCCCCAGTCATCGAGGTGCGGCCTCACCAGTGCCGAGTACAGGGGTAAGATCCCTTCCCTGTCCCTGCTGGCCACACTATTGCTGATACAAGCCAGGATGACCTTTAAAATGAGATGACCAATATTTTTAACTATTTAAACATGTGCTATTCTGCACTTCAGACTTCATCAATTAACTTTTGCATACTATCATGGTAGTGATTCTATTGCGGATTTCTGAGTTATGCGGACTGTTTACATCTGCACAATAACAGCTTTCCTTCAGAGGGACAGTCTGCGTGTCTCTTAAAGGGAATGTCTGTTGTCTTATTCAAAATCAGACATCACAGACATGCAAAGACACAGTTGTTTTGAACATAGAACATGAAGTGATGATTAATCTTTTCCCTGTGCATTCTTGTCAAATGCTTACTTCACCTCTCACTTTATTCAGTTCTCAAAAACCATCTGGCCTACAGTTCTTTTTTGTTCTTTTTTTTTTGGTATATATTGCCTAATTTTTGTTAGTCATGAAGAAAAGCTGAAACCAATGATGATGTGACTGTACCAGGTGCCTGATATTACATCATGCTAGACATTATCTTGCAAAACAGTCAAATACTTATTTTGGCTGAAAGGGTTTTTTTCAGTCCAGAGTAGAACTGGATATTCTTACACACACACACACACGTATTATTTTCTATTCTACTACACAGCGAGCCATTAAATGAAAGAATGATGATCAGTAAATAAATAGACAAATACGTTCTCCAGAAAATGTCAATGTTAGTCTTTCACTTGTATCTTCGTGTATCAAAACCATGTAAAGAATTCCCTAATTCTGTACATAATATACATAGTCCTCAATCTACATAAACTGCTCATTGACATAATCAGATATTTTGCATAATTACAGGTTCAAGCACAGTTCAAGGTACGGAGGAATAAATGGGTAATATTATGTCAAAAAAAAACCCCAGCCCTTACAAAAAAGACTGACGTGAAGCTCTAAAGCACACTTAGCCATCTGGCCAAAGATGAGAAGTGCTGCCTTTCAGGAAAAGCAATACTTTGCTTTGATATATGGATTTGTCTCACAGTAAAAATTTTACTTATTACACAGATGTTGAGTTAAATCATTACAAATAAACAAGCTCATTTCCCTATCTGGACATTCTTCTACCAAATAAAAAATGGTTTTCTTTGTCTTAGGTGAAATTCCCTGCAAAGTGACATGCCCAGATAACAGTGTTTACTTGAATAATTTTACCATACAATTATGCTGATTTACATTGACAGTTTGGCTAAGACAAGTGAGATCCAAGGTCATTCTGTTGCCATTGGACTATAATATTGGACAGGTACTTGCAAAGGACACTTCATCTGACCAGGGCACTATAACTTGATTACCTCAGTCATGTCTCTCATGTGTGATGGATCATCTTGGTCTTTCCTTTTTGGCTACTCAAGGAAGCTAGACAAACAGAAATCTAATTTTTGTCTGAAACTCGGGCTAAGTGTCTGATCCCTTTTAAACTGGCTGCTGGGACTAGGAAAAACAGCCTTTCTCTGAAAAAAGGTTAAAAAGGAAATACATTCAAAGTTCCAGGGACCTTTTGTTTGCAAACAAAAGTTCTTGGCCCTTTCTCTTTTGAGACCTCCAGTACACTGTATGTTTGTGTTGCACATTTTCATTAAATTCTCAGTCAATGCTTCTGCTTCTAGGGCTATACAGAAGTTGAGACACCCTTTTTGTTCTTTTGTTCTCCTTCACAACAAACAATCAACTGATTTAAATTATGCCCAAGCCCACACATTTTTAAAAGCCAATAGTTTTTGTTATCAAACTGTCACAGTACATACACTGCTTTTTGAGCATTATTTTTATGTACTCTCTTGAAATTAAATGTCTCTTTGGTTCTAAATCATTAACTAAATTCTTAGCACTGTTAAACACCTTTACTGAAGGCAACTTTCAAAGGACTATGCAACGACAGTATAATGTTTCACTGTGAAATTTGGGACCGTGGAGCCATGACAGACACAGTTACATAGTAAGTGTAAGCCTAAATGCCAATCCAGGACAGATAAAAATAAATCCTTCCTCTATCTTTCCTCACCTTCCTTCCCCTCTTTTCTTATTTTTCAGGTTTATAATGACTTGCATCATACGTAAAATCAGACTATTGCAGTTTCTCACAAATGTTACTGGATTTGTCTATACCACTATTGGAAGAGAGACATTGATTTCAGGATTCTCCAAACACTGAGTAAAATGAGAATGTATCCCAAACTCTGAAAGTAATTCCTAAAAAAAGAATAAATGAATAAAATTAAAATACATGTAGCAAAAAGTACTATTATAAAAAATACAGATTTACAGCAACAGTTTGTGATCAAAGGTTTCTAAGTTCCTATTGCATAAAAGCTCTACTCTGTTGTTGAACACTACAGCTCTTCCATTGTTCTCAAACACAGCACAGGTCAAAGAAGTAGCATAACAAATCAATTAATGTCCTACCTACCTCCTTCACTAATTAGGGACTCAGTCTCTCTCTCTCTCTCTCTCTGCTCTTGATATTTGAAACTTCTCAGAAGGTGAAGATTAAAGTAGCGTCTCTCAAACTTTTCCAGAGGGTTTCCTTTTTAAGCTTTACCTTCCCTGACAAGTATGGATTCAGCTGAGGTGAAAGAGCATTAGAAAATTTTATTCAACCCTATAAACACAGTCTGTATAAACACTTCTACAAAGGGATGTCCTTATTATCTTTCCTCCAATTCCAGTTCTAAAAATGTTCAGATAATCCAGAATACTAAACCTAAATATTCATGTTCCTCCATGTTCCAGGAAATATGGCCACAGTACACATACAATAAACATCCCATCAGCATCTCTGATTTCATAATCATCTTCCAGTTATAAACCAGCACTGCTTTTCTTTTTTTTCCACAACAGAAATTCTTCAGTACATGTGTCTGAATTCACACTGGACCTTTCAGATGCATGTTTTCTATTCTCCCTCATGGTCATTCCTGCCTGAACAGCTAGGACTATTACATCCTATCATTGTTATTTGGCTTCCTACACCTTCGAGTCTCACTCAGGAAACCAGAACAAATTAACCTTTACTATTGTGCTGGGAGCAGCACATCTGATCGTGTGGAGGGGAGCAGCTACATGGTGCACAGCCTTCTGCAGTGGCTGGACCCAGCCCTGTTAGGAGCTACCTGTTTCAGTTCCATGGACTGAGCTGCTGCTTCTTTCTCTATTCTCCCCTGCTCATTATATGATACAGCAGCCCAAGCTGAATGTAATGTCTTGAAATCTGGACACATACCAAAACTGAGTAGGAACTTCAAATCTCACTCATCTGAATAAAATGTATACATTCATTTCTATCCAACTTGTTCTAAGAATACTAAGACTACAATCTAGCAAAACTTTTAAATGTTTCTCTATCCTTTTACTCTCCCTTTGTTTCAGACATGTGGATCATCCACCAGCACTAGCCAAGCAATGAAGTATCTCCATGCAATCAGCAAATTTTAGACACAGCGTGCCCTCAGAATCATCAAGTTCTCTGCTGCCTTTACAAATGCAGCTGAGGAAGAAAGATATCAAGTAGTAGCGGTCAGGTCTGGGCATCAAATATTAAAAATAATATCTAGTTTGAGTAACACACAGAGAATTGCCCTTCTCCATCTTCACTTACATTCTTGTGTCTATTTTATTGATTGAAACTATGGACACGAGAAAAAAAATAAACTACACAAATAAATATGCTGGTCCTGAGCAGACCTTACTACAAAGAGTCTTTTTATAGTTTGCATAACACAGGCAAATCAACAATTTGCAATAGTACAGGTAAGTAGAAAGATAATACCAGGGTTCTTGATTAATTGACATTTAAGAAAAAAAATTCGAAGAAAAACAACAGCACTGATCCTCATGCAAGAATGAATGGTTTCTAAAAAGATTCTGCTTTGCCCCAGAATGCAAAGAATGTAGCTACAATAGCTTCAAGCTTCATAAGAAAGGAAGGGACTTTGGAAGTTGATCCAATGGCCAAACGAGAGAGAAGCAGCTCAACTGCTCAATGAACATTACAGAATAGAAGGAAACTTCTTCCTTAGAGTCTGTGAATGCTTTATTTGTGCAGTCTTGTCTCTGTCTAAAGACAAGCAAGAGTGTTTATGCACCTGATTTAGTGGCTTCATTCCCTAGACTGTGTCAATATAGCTTGCATACTGAAGCAAAAAAGCCCACTTTGTGGCTTCAGTATTACAGCAACATTTTAGGGAGCAAAATGTGTAAGAAGAGAGTATTGCAAAGCAGTCTTGCATTAACCTCTATTCCCTCCCATCCCATTTTGCCCCTCATATATTATAGTCTTTGTTAACTATAGTGTTCTTCTTTATAATAAAGCAACAACATGGTTCCTCAAAATGTTCTACAGTAAAATAAGGTATATGAAAACAAAGTGTATTTGCTGAAATCTAAAGTTGACACACATGTGAGATGCCACCACATGGACCAGACTACTACTCATCTCTTTCCAGGCTAGAATGTGAAAGGATGGGCACGCCCATTTCCCTTGAACACATCCTTCATGCCAAGAGAATCATCAGTCAGTACCAGCTGATTTCATAAGCTCCATGAAAAGGTCACTTGTCTTTTCTTAAAATCAAAACCCAGTCATTTTTAAAAATATATGTTGCCAACATTAGAGCACAGGGATCTGATCCAATCTAATTATCAAATGTGCAGTTTTTGTTTCCATTACAGAACTTTTCTGTGCGTAATATAAGAATTTGTTCTTTGTTGATACAGCTCTTGGACAAGCACAGAATTTGCATATGTACACACAATCAAATGCAACACAGGACTGAACCCTGCATAAGCATGTATCGCACACGAGTACGATACATGCTTATGCACGTGAAAACTTCTGGAGTGACGCAGAGAATAATTACACCTGAGTAAGTGCCTGCGTGTACAAACCCGAGATGATAAAGTAAGAGTGCTTTTGCAGGAATTCTGGTTTTGGAAGGGTTAATCCAGGGCTTCACTATTCTTTGAACACAGCACTTATGAACCATAGCCACAGAGGCTCTGTGCACTTGCAGCATTCGCTGAAGCCAGTGGGAGTCATGGCTTCTTCCAGGAGTGAGCCATACACACATAAACTAAGTTAAAATATATTGTTTACATACTGGAAACCTAATAATTCACAGAAACCCTGGCATCAAACTGCAGGATTTTCCTTCAGACACAGCCACCTCTCCAGAGCTAGTTTTTCACGTCTTGGTAGCAGTTGACCCTAGAACCATTTTCAGACATAAGTCAGTGTTTTCTTAACCTGCCAGTGCCCTACTGTAAGCACGTTCATCATGCAGCTGCGCTCTTAGTCAAAGCCCCTTGGGAAGGAACAGAAATTACTGAAGAGTTTCACTAGTGGGGTTTTAGAAATGTCGGTGCAGTGCGCCCTGCTGGGCTGCACCGAGAGCAGCCTGGGGGATGCAGTCCCTGGCCCAGAAATGTACCCAGATGAGAGCAGAGCCTGCCCTTTTGCTATTCTACTCTGCTCCCAATTTTAATGTGTTTATAATGAAGCTAAGCAGAAACATGCAAGAACATAAATAGCAAGCAGAGCACAGCAGTGCTAGGATTATGTCTGACAAGTCTCAAATGAGCTACTTTATTTTTCTTTTTTCTCAGTTCAGATTTTTTTTTTTTTTTGCCATGGGTATATTCACTCCTTCCTAATTCCAAACTATCATATAAGTTAAAAATTGAAAAAGTATCTTCGATTGAGCTAATCCCCCTAAAATTTATCTCAGCTTCAAATATCTTAATTGATAGCAATTACAATATTAGTTGATTATTACTTTTATGTTAACCATGGCAACCAACCTCTCACATAATGCTCGAAATTTATTTTAAATCTATCAGCTCCTAGCTCGAATAGTGGTTTTCAGAAACTAGTGGATAGTTCATCCATTTAACCAGAGTTATGGAACAGTTAGCAGGGGCTTCTATTACTCAATATTTAAGATGTATGATGTAATTCCATCATAAGTTAATAAAAAATGGGTATCTAGAGGGAAATTCTGACATAATTCTTAAAAGAGCAGTCTGTTAGGTTATCTTTTTCTATGAGCAACTTTTAGACAGAAAGCTGACCTTTAATTCTAACTTTTCCTAAATCTTTCTTAGGTGACACCTCTAACAGTACAAAATGTCCTAACATAAAACAAGTAACTTGAGCAAGATGATTATATAATTACAAAATATTCTGATTTTCCAAAAGCAGATGGAAAAAGCTTATGTTGAAAGACATGTTTCAGGAAATGTTAGAAACATCTTTTCTATGGGTTGTATGTTGAAGGAAACAGAAAATGATATAATGAGAAAGGACAGAATCCAATTATTCTAATATTTTATTTCTGTCAGAAGCCAATTTTAGGCATTCCAATGAAAGGCAAAAACCTAATTCTGAACCATACAGAGTCTCAATGGAAGAAGTTAAAAACCGGAGCAGGTGTTGGAAAATTGTATCTGCCCTTTTTACTGTTTGCTATCCAAAAATGCAAATTGCTTTTTACCAGAAACCTTCCAGCTACATTTTAGCTTGAGAAAATGTAGCATCTATTCATGTTAGTGCTGAGAGAGAAAGCCATAAATGTCAGCACACAGCAGTCTGGATTTTATAATCACATGTCTCTCAACATCCATCTACATAATGCATAGGACTAGGTAATTACAGACCGATTTTTAAAAATCTTACAATTAAACAAAATTAGGATAGAAAAAATAGAGAAGCAAGGAAACTTATTAATTGAGGCTGGCAAATACTTAGAATTGGCCCCATTTGCTTAAGTAACTGCAATATGTAAACAGCAAAACTAAAAGAAATCAACAATTTACACTCACATATAAGATTTTTTTTAAATTAAAAAGTATCTCTGCTCTGTTAATAGCATAAATAGGCGGAGCTACTGTGTCAAGGAGCCCAGTGTGCAAAAATTCCTATTTCCAGAGTCACAAGCAGAATCCTTTCCTTGTTATAGACAACCACCCCCAAGTCCTCAAACTTAAACCACACATTTTTCTCAATTCCTATGTTTAACCAGTATTGTTAAAAGCATGGTTTCCTCTTTAAAAATTGTTGGTACTGCAGGATGGGTCTATTTATTGAGAAGGGGATCAAGGGAGCCACTTACGCTAAGTGGAGTTTGACCTAAGGTTTCATGCAGCATCCATCAAAGTCAGCACTGTAGCGCCACTGCCATCAGGGGCCCACAACAGTGTTCCTGCGGCATGCGTCCTTCTGGCAGATAGCTGTGCTCGTGAGCCATGGTCTCAGCCTGACCTACCTCCTCGAAGACCTGTACAGACTTTAACTAATCTCACAACTCCCCTTGATGGGCTGGACAAGTAACACTACATAGTTGTGAGCACTCATATCCTTCCTGACCACATTCCACTCCTGACCTTCAGTACCTGCATGCCATTTCAATCACGGGTGGTCTTCCAACACATTGCAAGTCAGACCCACAGCATCCACTGAAATTTCTGTTCTGGGCCTCATTTAAAAGCGACACTCTTTTTATTACTCAGATGAGTAAGAGCTGAAGAATGAAACTATGAAACACATCCTTCAGTACCTTTCCAAAGGTACTGGCCTTTGTTCTTTTTTGCTTCAGTGCATTTTAAATACCTAGCGGAGGGCTCTAAAGTATTCACACAAGCATCTGATGTAGCTTTATAACTAAATAAATAAGTGAAAGGAAACCATGCCTACCAGAAATGAAAGACTAGCATAAATCTCAGTGGACCACCAACTTCATCTTTTTTTTTTTTTTCTTTAACTATGAAATAAGTGGTATTTTTATAATCTAGCATTAGCTTAAAGTTGTTGCATTGTATGCTTTGATGTTTTTTAATATAGTATCTGGAGATCATTTCAAAAGAGATGCAAAGTTTTCTGCCCTACAGATTACCCATGTATCTCAAAAGAAGGAAGCATATTCATTCTCCCATATATCTTCTTCTTGCAAGTCCATTAAACATACATTTTCCATTCTGGGTGCTTTATTTCACTTCCAGAGCTGGACAGTCTTGGTTATCCACAATATCTTGCATCCGTTCAGGAACTGCTTGCACAAGATTCCCTTGATGACAGTTCCAATTAGCACACATTCATTTACACATACTTTTTTTTCATTTGTGAAATTCCTGTCTTCAAGTGGATATGAAAGATTATTCCTTTAATAGTCCCTTCCACACAGGTAGATTAGTCTCATTTGGGGAAGCTGTCGCTCATCATGACCACTAGATCAAAGGGGCTCCAGCAGAAAGACTATCTCTGAATCTGTATAGGGTCACCTGTCCTCTAAGTCCTGGCTGGCATTCACATCAAATGATGGTATAATTCCATCCATCCTGTTTTAACATTACAGTGTGGCTGGAAGAATGGTATTTTTAGAAATGCTTCTTCAGGTCAACTTGCAAACTAACCAATTACTTAATAAAATAATACAAAATTTATTGAATCAATATATCTTCCTTCTTATTCTGGGCACTAGAATACAAAGGACACCTTGGCTACTCACCACAGCTATGGGAAGATTATCAGCTGCACATTCACTCAAAGTTTGCTTTATGGCCAACCAGCATATCTCAAAACAGATTTTTTTTTTGATCCCTCTAAAGATCAAGTGCTGACATTTAACTGAAAGCAGATCCTTCCTGAAAAAGGGTACGTCACAGGAGCTGTGGCAACCAAAAAATGATCTTTGGCAGAAGGGAAGTTCTAGTTCCTAACTTCTGTGAGAAGGAATATCCCATCAAGGTGGTCACTTCAAACCTGTGTGAATCTCATTGGAAGTCATGCAAGTGGGAAGACAAAGAGTTATTCTGACATCTTTGTGCAACTCCACAGGGCATCTTCAATGGCCAGTGTCCTCACTCCATCCACACAATAGGCTTCCTTTTTCTCCCAAGCTGAATGAAGTGTGTGTCCAGAACATAATTTCAGACAGGATTAGATGTAAGGCCTGCATATGGTTCTGAGCTGATCCACTATCAAAGCGGATTACATCTTGCAAAGAAGAGATATATTCTACTTACTATGGACTGATTTTGCTCACTATATAGGCTACTAACTTCAATAAGGCTGTCAGGTCTAATTATAAATCACCTTCTTTGGTGACTCTGAGTAGCCTCAGCTACTCTGTTTTTCAACCTCAGATACATTCATGACATGGATCAAATCCTTCTTTCTAATATCAGTCTCCTTTCTGAGGAAAATATCTTCAGCTACACCACTTATTAGGCCGAGTAGGACTCTACTAGCCCTTTCTGTAACACATGAAGGTATGCAAAGGAGGTATGTGAAGGCATGGAGGTACTGAAGATACCAGATGGCACTTCATATTTGCTTATCTGTTCTTATAATGTGATGACAAGTAAATGTTTATGCAAGGTTCACCAAGCACTGGCCTGTGCAATGAGAAAGCTACTCATTTATGTAGTAATGTTCTTTGAAAAAGAACACAGAGTTTCTAATCAACTTTGTCATTTTACCAATTTTAGTGAATTTCAACTGTAAAATTTATTTAAAAATAGCATGATAAATTTTTACTTTGAACCTGCTAGATTTATAAGATAGAAGCAAAAAAAATCAGCAAAAATAATAAATGATGAGCCAGGACATGCCTTCCTGTTTGTCAGTTTCTCCACCTTCAGTATGTTGTTCCATTCCTCCATCTGCAATAGGGAGAAAACAGGTCACAATCACTCAGCAGAATTTGAGCGCTGAATGAAAACAAAAATGTTGTGCAGGAATATACATGAGACTTAGATATGATTATGAAAAAAAAATTAAATCTGAAGTTCTGAATTTTTTGGCAAATAAAAAAGCCACACAGTAAAGAAAGCTGGTTAAGCTGGGTCTTGTTGACATAGGAAAAATTCCTGGAAAGGAAGCTCAGAAGGCAAGGCTGACACCAACGACTAAAAGGTGTTTCTGCTCCCATATGACAAACGGGCTAAAAAAATCATGAGCATGTCCAAAATGTCAATTTCTTAGCCCACATAGAAGTACAAATTATTAGCAGGTCCCATGTTCTGAGAGAAGCAAAATGTTCTATTTTTAAGTTTTAGAAATTTTCTTTACTGGCTTGGCAGCAAACTTGCAAAATCAAAACCCAATAAAATAAAAAATTTGAAAAATCCCCATCCTCAAATATAGTAACAAGTAAAAATCAATTCTAGGTTAGCCCTCAAACTTTTATATTTTTGCCACTGGAAAGTTTCCAAAGAGCAGAGGAATACACAGGACCTCAGTTCAATTGTAGCCCCTTGCACAATTTTTGATTCAGTGCAGCAAACAGCTGTCCAACTGACTAGCTTTAAAAAAAGAAAAACTACTAAGAAGCAAGTTGAGAATAAGTTTAGAATAACACTGTTTGACTCAGACAATCTTATGCAGTTACTCTTTCAATTCTTCTCTTTGGAAATTTTTGAGAATTCAAAAGAGCCAAGAGGTATTTTTTAATCACAATAAAATTACTTTTTCCTCACCCTTTATATTAAAACTATATATTACACTTACCAACACTTTTATCCTGAAGGACTGCTAAGGTTTTCACAGATTTTATAACTTTTGAATCTCCATCAGACATACAAAAAGCTTTCTCACATTTTTACTTGGAGCAGAGCAGATGCAACAGAACCTAGTTCCGTCTACATTTAGAGCAGCAAACACCTGTTCATATACCTCTAGCCACCAGCTAAAACTAAAGGCATATTTTAAAAAAAGTATTTTTGTATCATAGCTCTACTTTTGTGAATGAACCTACTGACATCCATGGAGTTTTGTCTGAGAGAAAGACAACAGTTTTAGCCTCTTTCTGAATTATTTATATTAATATGTAGTGAAAGCATGTGGTATCTGCAAGGTGGAACAGGGACAAAACAGTCTAGTAACAACTACTTCGGAGATAAGGGTAAAGAATACACTGAATTTCATCATTAATGAAGTTCAAATCCATACCTGTATTAGAAGGTCACAACAGTTACAGAGCCACAAAAAGAACTAAAAAAAAAAAAGGCTTTAACAGTAGCAATATTTACTACTTTCTGTTCCAAATTATGAGAGAGCTGAGTCCATTTATGAAATGCAAGATACTGCCTCTGGAAAGAAGTTTGCAAGGCTGATGCCAGGTGGACAGCCCTAGACACTGTTGTCTTTAGTCGACTGCTAGACAGGTTCTCCCATTGACTTTAGACAGAGAGGATGATGCTTGGAACACCTTAAAAAGTCCTTAGCATAGAGCAGAATTAGGACCAGTGCCATACTGTTGTACTCATTATTGACTGCTGTCCTGATTCTAGAAAAAGCCTATCAAGTACTAGGCATTCTGAGTAGACAATTCAGTTGCCCAATTTGCCTGTAGTTTTCTTCTTTCTCTTCTGTAGTTGAGCCTGAGCTGGGAATTCAGCTGCAAGCATTTCAACATTGATGATTCACTGTTTGAAGGACCTCCAGGGAAGTCCTACAGTACCTCCAGACAAAGTTCTTGCCTCTGGCTTTTCTTGGCTTGCAGGTTTATTAGCCACAAGAGAGTTTAGACTTATAATACATCCAAATACAACTTAAATTCCAGGCTCATACATGTGCTGATGGACCCTGGAACTCCTTATTATAATTACATATTCATATCAGCTGAACAAGATGCTAAATTACAGTCTTGATCCCACACTGTGCCTCTGCACAAAGCCACAGCTGATGTTGATCCCCAACTGGAAGAATGGGAGGGAGCACAGGAAGATCCAGCTGTTGCTCATTTGACTCAAGAAAGAAACCATTTACTTGCTGATGTGAAAAATGATGAGAATAAAATAATGTGAGCAAAATAACATTCCCCACCCTGTCATTTACAAAAAAACAGCTAATGTCTTCAAACCTAAGGCTGTAATGAAAGGACAATGGCATATAATAATGGGAAATATTGCTTAAAAGTAAGCCTTTTTTTTTTCGGTTAATGCACATTTTTACATTTTGTTTCCTCCTTGAAAGGTTGGCCAAAACAAATATTCCTAACGTTTATTTCTCTCAGGAGTAATAGGGTCAATGCAGCATTACACATTCATGCTCTGGATTCCAATAAAAAAGTTGTTACCATAGCAAGAAGTATTGTTGTAAAGACAAAACATATAATGTAAGATTAAAGAAAAAAAATCTCAGAAAATGTTTCCAATGCTCAACAATAACATAGGATATTTTCTCCTAATTACAAAAAGATGAGAGTGTGCTACTGCTTTGATAGTCCCACTGTGATGAAACAGACTGGCTCCTTTAAGACTCATTTTTCAAAATGCAAATTTCTAAATTACTGGGTTTTTTTCTAATTTGCATCAATTATTTTAGACATTATGTATAACCTGCTGCTGCCTGAAGCCAGTCAAGGACGGGAGAAAGATATATTGTGCAAGATACTGTACATGAACTGTAAAAAAAGGCAGGTCATACCTTATAATCTAGGTTAATTTCAGGAAACAAAGGAATAAAGGGGGAAAAAGTGTGAGGTTGGGTTAGTATGAATGGAAAGCCAAAGCAGAAGCTATCTGAATAGAGATGCTCATATCATTTGGCATGCCACTACCTAGTCAGCCAGCATTGTTCAGTAGCATTGTGATACAAGCTAGTTTGAAGAAAAGTTTCAAATGATAATAAACTTTTAGCTTTGTAGGCTTTCTTAGTCATATCACAACATGACAGAAAGCATGGAAATGATTGCAGTAGACTATCATGTGGGAAAAGCTTGCATTGCTGAAAAGTGAAGACATCTGTAAATAATGATGCAGCACAATCTGAGACACAGAACAAGGTGAAAGTGGAAGAGAGAAGAGGAAGACAGCAGAACATGTGAAATAAGACAAAGAGCCAAAAAGATTATCTAAGTTGCAGAGTTTGAATGGACTCTGCAAGGGCGATGTTGCAGAAAGCAAGACCAGAGAGGTGGACCTTGCTTTAACAGAACATGAGCCAAAAGGTGCTTTTGCATATGAGTGTACATGTTTATGTAAAGGGCAGGGTCTCTGCATGCCAGGTTGGAAGAGGCAGGAAAATTTATCTACAGCCAGCCTGTGCAAATCTGGAAAAGAGAAGGCCAGGTTAAAAAAGAAACCAGGATATGGCAATAGGAGAATGTGGGGTTTGTTCACAGTAGCGAAAGGAAACGACAAGGTAAAAGAAAGCACAATGTAAGGACTGGGATTTGTGAAAGATGATCTAAAAAAGAAATGAAAAAGGAACATGCAGGAGAGGCGAGTAGCAAAGTTCACTGAAGAGGGCAGTGATGAGGAGGATGGGAGCATGTGATGTAGGAGGGGCACACGGCAGAAGCTGTAAGTGAATGGCAAATGGACACAGTAAGTGAACAGCTACACCCACAACTATTAAAATAATGTTTAGGTTCTTAATTAACCATCATAAGACCTTTGACTTTACATTGTAAACATTATTTTAATAGTTTGTAGAGGAAAGAGGGGTATTTATTGATTTGACTAAATTCTTTAAGATGCTTACACTGGAAATCAAATGTCATCAGGTAGCATTCCATCACACCAGATGGTCAGGGAACCTGAGATACACAACATACTCTGCTTGACTTTGCCACTAGAAAGTGATGGAAAAACAAACCATGTCTTTGGGTTTCAAATGTAGAGGTGTAGTGGTAACAAAGCACTTCTATATCTGTCTATACTCTCTCCAGAGCACCCTTTCCAATGTTTCACTAATTTTTTTCACTGTTTTTATATGCTTACCTTTATAAGTTCTTTTTTTCTTTCCTCTTACTTCTATCATACTGCCCTGCCATTCTTTCCCTCACCCACTGTCCTTCACTTCTTGCAATACAGTAAGGCAGACCTCCACTGCCTTAAAACTAGTCAAGAGCAATACAGAGCTGAGTTGGAGAGTTGGTCATCCCTGTTTTCTAATCTTCTGTCCAGACTTACTACAGCTACAGTGCAACCAGGGGATGCAATGGCTTCCTAAATCTTCTTCAGCCTATGCTCAGTTTATCTTCCAAGTGGACTGCATGGCTGCTGTTTCCTAAAAACATACCTGGCAAATTCATAAGGCTTTCCCCAAGCATGTTAAATTTGTCAAGAATTAAAAAAAAAATAAAATGTCAAGTCCTCACTATTGTTCATGAAAGTACTATTTCCCAAAAAGACAGAGTTTCTCATACATATGGGCATATATACATGCGTACCTACACATATCCCTGTAAACATGAGCAAAATAGTATCTTCTTTCTTTTTCCCTAACCCCAATTGGAGAAATGGCTGAGCATTTTAGAGCAGACTTTCAAAAATATTTGCCCAAGGCAGACAGAGTGGAAAATTTTGATCCAAATGGTTCAATTTTGGCAAAGTTATAAGCAATAGAAAACAGAATCTTATAATAGAAAGTGCTGGGCAGCCTTATGGCCGACATCACTATTTGTGCTGCTTCTAAGACTTCATTTTCTTTAATAGGAGCTGCATGGCAGGGCTGTAATACCCTGGGGCTTCCTGTCTTTAATTTCCTTTGAATATAATCTTGGTCTTAAGCCTTCCTTCCTAAATACCCTCTGTCTTTAATTATTTTTTTAAGCAAATTACAACTTAACAAGCACACATTCTCATAAGACAGAGCCTCTAATTATCAAAATGACAGTGCTTTTTAGAATCTGAATTTCACAGTAATTCAGTAACCAATTCGATAGGTCAGTAAATAATTATAGACCATCACTGACAAAAAAAGAATTAAATAGGATATTATAATAAGTCATTGTGTATACCTACACCTTGCATTATTCAGTCACGTGGACAAATCTTGCAGAGTATTCACAAAGGGAGCAGCAGGGAGGTATATAAGTGCAGTCCCAAGTAGTCACACAATTAACGAGTATTTTAGAAACCATATTACATTATTTTGGGATAAACTCTGAAGGTGTTTCTCAGTCCTTATTTAGGCAAGACTGTCAGAAGTACATGCAAGAGACATCAGGATGTGGCTCATTCTTGGATGCATTAGATAAGATTATTCTGCTAGAAGTAATTTTATATTAATTATCTGGGGATAATTTTATATTAATAATGCTGGGAATAACTTTTAGATCCTTAAAAAGGATGTTCTCATTTTTGTAGGATTGGCTTTGCAGATTCTCTAGACTCACTACTGCTATGTTGCTTCATCTTCTGACATGACATAAAATAGTCACTGTTCATGAAGCCAGGGTCTTTTAAATCTAAGCCAAGTTTGTTGCAGTCCTTACCTCCAAAATCTGACAGGGCTATACATTTTAAACTAGAATATAGCATTTTGAATGCCTGGCAGTTGCTTTGGAGCTCTATTGTAGCATTAGTGCTCAGAAAATTCAGCATAATTTCTTTATGCTACTTAAAGAAATGTGCCCAGTTCTGACCATAACTCAACCATCATTATTAATCCATGCATTACAAACAACTATTACATAAATCACACAGTCATCCCTGAGGGGATAAGACTCAAACAGTGAACCAAATAAGAGCAGGTACTATCTAAACTATTGGGTATTTAGGAAGGAAACTCACTCTGGCTAGTTCTGAGATCACTTAACTCTCCATGATCTGCCCCCTTCCCCCTGTCATTCTTCTCTTTGCTACTGCACACATGCAAATACATATTAGAATTAGTCTAAGAGAAAAAGAGCCATTTTAGTGGCATGTCCCCTTTGCAGAGGCTGTCGAGAAGGTTTTCATTTGTTGTCCTGGATGCAGATTGCCTGGTGTGGCTGAAGGCTGCCTCATGAAACCCTCCTAACACATTTCTTAGTGTCTAGCAGCCTCCAGTAGTTATCAACTTCAGACCAATGTGACCAGTTGAACTAGAATTGAAAAGTTCTGCCTTCCTATACCAATTTCCCTGAGTTAGTTATACAGCTCCTCTACAATGTATTTTTAGTTATTCTTCATGTGATATTAAGGGCTTCTGTACATAAAAAAAACCCATAGCTTTCCTTTAGTCACTAACAAAATTCTACAGCAATGTCCTTAGAAAAACAATTGCCAGTTGTTTCAAGTACTTATTCAGAGTGAAGGAGTCTAAGAATCTTAAATTTTTCCTTTAATTAATCAGAAAAAATTATACAACAAAGTTTTTATCCCTCTGTTTGAATATGAATGAAAATTCCTAAAATATTTGAGTCACCTTATTCAAGGTGAAGATCTGACTGAAGGAAAATTGATCCATCTTGAAAGCAAACTAGAAAATAAAGGCTACACACATCTTCATGTGTGTTATTGCTAGTCTAAGTAAAAGATTACTAACATCACCCTAGATTCAACTTTCCACAGCAATTAGCTAAAGTATCTCAATTTATCTTTCCCTGACAGTTTATGATTTTAAGGAAATTTGAGATGTTTGAGTTGCTGGGTTTTTTTCCTTTTAATGGACATTTTAGCACCATCTGCTGGTGTTAAAACTTGCTCTGGAAACTAAACACCAGCTACCTCCCTTCATTTTAACTTCCTTAAGGCCTACTTCTGGCTCTTATTAGGAAAGGTTAATTGCTTGCTTTTCTACTACAGATCCCAGGATTGGATAAGTAATTTATCTGAATGAATCATGCATCCAGATGGAGTATACCTTCTGGAGGCCATATATCAGTAGAAATACACTATTAAAGAAATACCTCATCTACAGCTACATCCAAAGGTAGATGCAATTTGTTTTTTACAGTGTAAAACAAAAAAAACCACCCCAATCATTCATTAAGGGGTGACAGAAATCTTTTTCACTGATTTATTCTGAGTTGATAGTGGTATTTAGACTAACAATTATGCTGTGATATTGGAGATTTAATGTCTGGTGCAGACAGTCAGAAACTGACCTGCTAAAATTACCTCTGACTGTATCCAGTTATATAATCATATGACTTATCCCATCTAATTAATTCAGTTGGTTTTTTATTTCCTTAGATTGCTTCTGGCTCAGCACCAGTTCTTTCCTGTTTCAGAACCTCTTGGGGCACAGATAGTCTGAAAGCACTTTAGGAAATGGTCACAGTAGGTCTCAGCTGCCCTTCTATAGCATGTGTCCTGAATACATGAAACATCTCCCATCTTCAGTGAAAATTGGATCTCTGCCTTGGTTAAGCCAAGCTCACAGAATTCCTCTCTATGAGACTTGCCAAGTGCCTGGGTTTGACTGGCAACATCACAGAGCACTAAGAAACCTGCCATGGACTTCATGGACTCCCTAGAGGGAAGGGTTGGTACCAACCCATTTGAGTTCAGGCAGGTCTAGCAAGTAAACGTGCCAGGGGAATTTCAAGTTGTTCTGTTGTGGCTGTTCTTTGTATCAATGACTCCTATGACATGAAAAAACAGGAATGGACTTGGGGATCACTTTTTCAGTCTTCCCTTTCAATACTCAGCATTAACCTTTGTGGCCCATACTTCAATCTCAGTTCCATCTTGATGACCTCCCACCCACTATCAGCACAGCCGTGTCTGTGCATCTTTCATGTACCCTTTACACTAAGGAATACACTCAGGTCTCTTTTGCAGTCATTAGTCTCTCTTCTCAGTTGACTAGTCTTTATGTTAGAAACTCCTCCATGCATAGTTTAAAGCTGAAATTCAGTTGTCTGAACCTTTATAGAATATAGAGAAACAATCTCTCCAGAAAGTACATTCCCGACTGCTGTAAAAAGCTGATGCAAAAGCAGCAGACAGGATGAAATGTCAGTTTAACAGCATGGTGTGTCAAGATGTTATAGGCTAGCAACAGGGCTGGGAAATGAATTCCTTGTACTGCAGCAGGGCTATGTGCATCCCTTCTACTATAGATATAAGTAGGCTCCAGCCATGGTCAGCTTAGGCAGTGGTTGCCCCAAGGAAGCTAAATAGCCATGAGACAATTAATTATCTTTTGCCATACAGCTAAGGTTAAGCAAAGCCCAAACCCTGCTTGCCCATAAATTCTCTATCCTAGAGAGTGGTGACTGAAGACTTTTCAGATAGATGTTCTCGGGTAAGTTTTCAAAGTCGTGTTCAAAAGGGTCAAGTCAAAAAATAAATCCCATTATTTGTTAAAAAGATTTGTGTGTACACCTCCCACATTCACTGCTTTGAAATGGACCCCTTAATGTCTGGAGGGAATACAAAGCCTATGGCTCTTCTAAGGTTTCAGAAGGAGGAAGAAAGGCCGTGACCTTTAATAAAGTTTATTCTGCAGAAATAGGACTACTTGCCTTTTCATAATCTTTTACAAAATAAGCTTGACGAAAGGTGCAATGCAGTAATCTAAAAAAATTCCTTAAAAGCTGTAAAGAATCAAATAGGACCTTGAACGCATTACATGCATTGATGGAAAAACTGTGATCAAGAGGTTTAGGCCAGAGATGGTTCCACTCACAGTACCCAGCCTCTCTGGATTACAAAATAAAGAGGCATATTTAGTATAATTAGCCCAATTACATCTGCCAACACTGGTGAACTTCAATTCAAACTCATTTCTGAATTGCTTCTTTCCACATGAATATCATTCATATCTAATTTCCATCAATATCAGTGAGATTCAGAAAGAGGTTCATCAAGAAGAGATGATTTGGGCAAAGAAGGAGTGAGAAAACTCTTTGCTGCTTCAGCAAAACAGAAACTGTGGAAGCAAATTAATTTGGGCAAATTTCCCATTAAAACAAAGCTAGAACCTTCTGAAACTATCCCAATTCCTTTCTAAATTTTTTGAACAAATTAGTTCCTCTGAATTGCAATCTACTTCTGCTTTTCAAATTTAAATGAATGTATATTCAAATAGAAGGCCAAAGTTTAAATTAAAACTTTCCAAATTTACTAAAATTTGCCCTGATCTCATAGATAGCATCAATGACAGGAAGCCACCCTGTGCTTTGGGAACTCATTGTGCACTGAGACTCAGACAGCAGGGATCTTCCTGAGCAACACCACGCTTTCTTCCAGTGGCTGCAGGTGCATGGGAAGTGAAAGGGCAATACACTGCTAGAGCTATCATGTAAATTCATATAGAAAGTTAAGTGAGACTGATAAAAAACGCATTAAAAGACTACCAAGTACATTCAGAAAACTGGAGTGGCTTTCAGGAAGAGTAGGAAAGCATCTGAGTTACATGCAGCAAATTTATCAAAAGGAAAATGTGTTCTCATTACATTTGCCTACTAACAGATATTTACATTAGAAACTATACATAATTTAGCACAATTTTTTAATATCTGAATGTAGCTTCTATGTCCATTAAAAGAGTAGGTAACTGAAATACATATAGAATTCCCAATTTTTCATTTAAAGTTCTGATTCTGCATTTCTGATGTCCTGAGACAGAGGATGGGATATTGCTAACAATATGTGGTACAAGAGACGTAATAGATTCTTCTACTTGTTTCATTAAACTACCTGACCAGTTAATTATGGAAAACATTTTGTATTTCAGAAGTGATAACTTTGTAATTATGTGGCAAGAACAGACATTAGATGAAACTAAGACAAAGACTTATCTTATGCTTGTCATTTCTTGTTTCATCCTATAGGCAGAAATAAGAAATTTCAGATTAATGAATAAATGTGCACTGAAAATCCCCAAACATCCCTTATCCCTGATCCTCTATCTCAGAAAAAGGAACAAGACCTATTATTTGGGTTTTCAGAGTTCTTGAAGCAGTTCCATGTCAGCCCATGTCCTCTCAATATTTGGTTTCAGGTGTGGTCACTTTGTGAAAAAGAAATGCCATACTTGCAGATCTGATGGGTTCTTTCACATTTTGGAAATGAAATGTATAAAATATTTTAATGAAAAACTTATGGCTTAATTGCAATGTTTTCCACCCCAAGAGATGCAAATCTGCAAGGCATTAGGATTTTCACAGGCCACACTGAAGAACTTCAAATTGCAGTAAAGACTATTTCTATGTCTGACAGGTGCTCCTCCATCTATGGCTTCTCCTGCCCTACCTTTTGGGCTTTGTACTAGCTCAGTCTTCCTATGCTTACATGAGGCTACACAATAAATTACGAAATAAAGAACGAAACAGTTTAGGTGATTGAAGCATATAGTTTTCATTGGTCTTGCCAAGGATAGGTTTCACTAAGTGAACAGGGATAGAGTTGGATGAGTTGCCTAATATAAATATGCCATTTGGTGGTTGTGCACTAATAATCACTTTTTGATTATTAGAGATAAGCAAGTAATTACCCACCTTCAGCTCTAACCTAACTCGGGCACTCAGCTTCCATGGGTAAATTTGCTGCTACTGGAAGAACACAAGTAGTCTCCTGTTCAACTTTGATATGATAAACTATATATTTCCTCTTGGAACTAATCCAGCTTCC
Source organism: Athene cunicularia (assembly GCF_003259725.1). Classification (NCBI taxonomy): domain Eukaryota; kingdom Metazoa; phylum Chordata; class Aves; order Strigiformes; family Strigidae; genus Athene; species Athene cunicularia. The sequence goes on along the minus strand of NW_020799100.1, from coordinate 9,676,057 downwards.
ACTGGAAGCAACACAAAAAAGACCATTTATACATTATGAGAGTCTTCAACATGTAACAAGTATTGCCTGGGAACTTTTTTTATTAGCTCATTTCCTAACCAGTACTATTGTTCAGATAACTTCTATTCCTCCAACCTGACACAACAAAAGAGTTCACTAAGCCTTCAGTTAGTTAGTTAGACAGATATTTTGACTGAGGTAACATCCAAATGTCCCATTCACAGCTGGAGGTCTGTGTTCTTTACATGGAAATCCCAAGTTTGGTCCACAGTAGTTACCATGGTAGCTGCATTCCTAGGTTACTGTGCATGGATAGGAGATGCTACATGAGAGAAATATATTGTCATTCTGGTTCAGAACTTAGAGGCCAAGTGAGCTGGTATATGTTAACAGACAATATTAGCATTTCAGATCAGTAAAACTATATATTCTATGACAAAACTGAACAGCAACAAATCCCCACTTCCAAATATGTTCCTTAACATAAAAGTATTTATTAAGTTGCGTTTAAATCAGAATGTAAGGCAAAGCTTAAGTATTAGGTATACACAGAGAAAAAAAAAGGAACTACTAGTACATTGCAGTGAAGCCATGCTCAAGGTGACAATTAATTCAGCAAAATATTACTTTCATAAGGGTTTTTATTAGCACAGTATAACCTCATAGCAGAAAAAGAGGGCCCCCTCCCTGCCCTGGTCATCATTCAGGTGAAAAAAATTAAAATCTTGAGCAGAAATCCCTTCAAACCATCATGAAAAGGTCTATGCACAGCCTTGGTATAGTGCAGTGAAATTAAAAAAGATGTCATGTAGCCATGTCAGCCACATCTGTGACCCATATGGTGCATGTAACAAGAGCATATGTCTATACCTAAAGAGAACATTATATGCTGTATAAGGCTAGGGCAAATGTAAAAGCAAAGTAGAACACCTTCACATTACAAACACAGTTTGTTATTTGTGTCACATCAAAGAAAGAGTCTCTAGGAATTATTACCCTCTGAAGTCATTTAATTATGATTAAGTGAACTAAGAACTAATGTAAATGGTATTTTATACCCCAGTGAATTAAAGTATGAGATCTAGTCAAGGTGAATAAGATTTACAGCCAAAACTCATGCAACCTTACAGTAATTTCATGACACTTTTACTACTAGCCTAGACATTTCAGTTCTTGAAATAATTAAAAGTACACAAGCAAATTTTATTCTTTGGATGCTTAGAATAAACCATGGACAGAAAAGAGGATAAGTTGCTTCTCAAGTGATTTATGCACTTCTACTTTTATTATAAAAGGGACAAAGATAATGCAGGGCAAATAGTACATTCAGAGTTTACTACAAAAAGAGAAAAAGTAAGCATAGTAGGATGCCCACAAATCTCTTTCATTTGGACTAAATCTGACTCAGATTAAAGTCTCAAGACTCATTTTTGGCTAATCCCAAATACCTGTCTGCTAAAGAACACATTTATTATGTTGAGAACCTATGCATAATACGAGCAAGTTAAGTGAGCCAACTCACTTTAAAGATACTAAGGGTCTTCTTACAGAATTTTAAGTCTAAGGAAAACTATTCCCAGGTATTTGCCTTCAAATAGAATTAAAAGTGTCCAAGAACAAATGTATAACATATCAATGAATAGTTATATTTCACAGCTTTTCCAGCTGGAAGTAAACTCATTTTCCAGTTACAACTGTTAATCCACTCTCTTCTAGAGTCTCTGTTTGAAAGGGTCCAGGTAAAGAACAGAAACTTGGCTGACAGAATAAAGTACCAGATGGCTGCTGGGATGGGGAAAAAATTGAAGAGAAGAAAACAGTGAAATGTGAGTTATAGAAATAAGGATTGAATCACAATCAAAATGTAAGTAGAGAACCAGAGCCTTCAGATTTTAACAGGAGCCATGTTAGCAACATAGCATCTACCCAAGTGGTAAACTTGATGGCCCCAAGAGGCCCTTAAAATGCAATGCAGCATTAACAAATTGCATAAACTATTTGTATAAAGAGTGTTCTTTGAACAGTCTCTTTTGGCTGATGTGGTCATACACATTTGCACAAATCTATCTCCCCATACCCAAGATGTGTAAACCCGAATACTCAGGCCATGTGTCTGTTACACATAAACTGTGCTCTTTTTCAATCTTAAAAAAACCCTTTAACATTCCCAATAATCTATTTGGGAAACAAAGGGATCAAAATTCATATGCTGAAAAAGCACTAATCATAATTGTTCATGATGTGGTAACAGACATTGTCTTTCATAGAGAACGGTGTGGAAGAAAAACTGTGGGACCACAACTTAGCTCTGAAGATGAATCATGTAACTGATTTGCAAGTCAGGGAGCAAGCTCAGTAACAAAATGGTTGTTCTTAGATAGCTCAGACACCCAGACCCATCATACCCATTCTTAGGCACACCCTTCTGCCACCTCTTCCTAAACACAGCACTGTAAAACAGCCTTTCAGAAAATCCCCATTTCCCCTTGCCTTTTCTTCCATTAGATGATCCTCAGCCTGACTGGTATGAGAGACTTCATTAAAAAATTCCAGTTGAACTGAACTAGCCGATTCTTACTGCCAATGAAATTGCTTTTGCTAAGAAACCTGTGTAAAATACCAGCACCTGGAGACACCAGATTGCTCAAGGGATTGGTAACAGACTATGGAATATTTAACCTCTAGGGTATTGGCTTAAATTCAGAGTCAGGACCAAACTTGAAGCGTCGGTCTCTTAGGCAGGCTGCCACATGACACCTTTAAAACTTATACCCCCTTCACTCGGGAGAGCCCTTACCAATCTTTTGTTAAGAAAATTTCTCCCCTCTCCAGTCTGAACCTTATAGCTGAGACCACTACAAGTTGGAGGGCTATAATTTAGAAATGTGCAAAATGTTATGCCAGCACAAAATAAAAGTTTTAGTGGAACTGTATGAGCAACCGTATGAACTAGATTTAGTGGTCTTTCAGAGGACTGATGCGTAGAGTCATGATTTTGCTGTCGATACATGCTATAACACAAGAGACAAATGATAGAGCTTTGCTATGCCTAGAGCACAGAGACTACAAGTAGTTATGCCAACAATCTTCTATTTCCTCCATACTAAATCCTTATGGATCAAAAATCCATAATAACTAGAATTTCATAGTAATAATTAATAAACATATAAAGAATAAAATTTTAAATGGAAATTGAAAGGTAATAAGTGTAGAAATCATCAGAACTAAAACCGACTTAAAGCCAAACAACACAATGGAAGTTTAGTCTGTTTTAAACAAAAGACACTCCCCTGTGCCTTTTCCCATACAGCAGCTGTCTGCTCCTTCTCTGTGATGGTGTTGGAAAGAAAATTCCTATGCCACTCCCTTCCCTCCTTCTGTGTTATCATTGTCCACAGCAGATTTCTTCACACCCTTCATTAAGCCTGATCCTCTTACTCTTTGAGCAAAGACAAAATTATTTCCATTTGATGTTTTGTATCACTGTTCATCTCAATGAAAATACAGTAACTCCCCCTATTAGTGACTCCCAACTTAGCAGGTCTGTGACTTTACAGTATCAGTGAAAGCGCAGCTGGAGAAATAAAACCCATGTAAATAGCTGAAAAGATAGGTAAAAGTCTGGGCAGTGATCCAAAAACACTAAACTACAGACTCCCAACATCTGGTTCAGGGTGGATTCCAAGAAAGACAGAAAGACAGAAAAAGAAAGACAGAAAGAAAGGATTGATTTCTCTGTATATTTTTTTTACATAAGGTTTTACTTTATTTTTTTAATTCATCAAAAATTTTACTCAATTATTGTGGTTTAATTTCTTCACCTTACTGCATCCTGCTGTTTCACTATTTTAGACATATTAATCAGAAGGAAGCAGCACCTTGGACTGGAGCTATAAGCAGCCCTCAGTTTCATACTTCCATATTTTATTGTAATAAAAGCAAATTAGATTAAAAAAAACCTCTAAACCTTATTATCCAGCCTCTCTCTCTTTTTAGCTAGGACGGGGTTTATGACACATGCATGAGAATCCTACACTGATTTCATGATCTTTTAAGACAAATGGTTGCAACAGAGCTAACCCTGTCAGTCCCTCAGCTAGCCTAAGCACTACAGACTCCGGAGAGAAGCCCACACTACTGAGTACCTGCATGAGGCACCCAGGACTCCACCACTTCGCCCACTGCTGTGTGAAGAGTAATTTTCTGCTTTGAACAGTTTTATTAGCTGAGAGTTTCTGCTGAGGAGTTTGGAGACAACATAATTTTCAAAAGATCATACATAACTCAAAATCATTAAAGCCCCCTGGTTTTCAGGGATACTTCTACCTTTAATGTACCTGAGCTCTTTTCAAACTCCTTCCTCATCATATTAAATGAGCACATCATCTATTCCACACAACTGCCTGTTCTGGCAGCACAGAATGCCCCAGACTACCACCTTGTCTACCACCAAGACGTTCAGATCATCCTTCCCCCACCTTGCTCAGAGAGCTAAAGATGCTATTCTGACAAATGGCTTGCCTCTCTAGAAAAGTCCTACTGCTGTAAGGACCCTGTCTTAACCAGGCAGCACTCTGCCTTGTCTGGGTGTCTTTAATCAACAGTGGGTTTTGCTTTGCGTTATGTGACTGGTAGCAGACATGCCACTGGGCCTCCACCCTACTCACACACCAGCTCTGTCCCCACAGTTTTCCAGGACTCCTTCTCCAGGGAACCAATCCGCCTGGCAGCTGTGTGTCTGTGTCGCAGGTAGGCCTCTCTGTCCCTCCAACTGCTGCCAGTGGCACCCAAACCGAAAAAACTCTTGTTGCGTGCACTCACAATAACCATTAAATGCACAGATGAGATAATGAGAAGCCCTGAAAAGTCTCCAAACCATTTCAGATTTGCCTACTTCGTGTTCCAACACTGCCTCACTCAGAGCTGAGCCACAAGCACTTGTGTGCTTTCCAAGTGTTATTATACACATACAAACACCAAAAGAGAAAAAATTCATATGGGCTAATTGTGCAATTCTCCTGCCCAAAGACTAATCCCCCCCTACATCTAGGCAAGGTATGCCTTTTCTTACTTTCTCCTCTCTCAAAACAGAAAGAAGGTTCAGGACAGCGTTGAGGACTTGGCACCAAGCAAGCGCACATCCAGGATGGACAAAACTCTTACCTCTGCCATTGCTGTGCCTTAGGCAGCAGCACCACCAAAGAATTTGTTGCCATCAGAAGACCATTTAGGCAACAAGCTGGTGGCTTCCAGGTAGTATACACTGCCAGTAAAATGGCAGTGGGCCACTAATGTCTCAATCCGCAATGAGCTTTCCACTTATAAAAGGAGGCAATGACATTACTGAAAGGGGAAGCCCATTAGGGCATTGACAGGTAACATAAGGAGATGAATTCTGTCCTCAGAAACAAAGTCCCTAAGAAATAAGGAAGCTACTGTTCTTGAAGATCCGTGCAATTTATTCTTTAAGATTGCAGCCTAAGGGCAGTAATTACATATGCATATTATTCAAACCTGAATTCTCTTCTTGAAACTCTCTTTAAATTACTCCAGTTTACAAGATTATGTTTTCTACCTGCTCATAGCCTGTTGCTAAAGAAAGATCAGCTTTCTCCCCCAGCCTGCCCTCCTCCTGCCTATGCCATCCCACTTCTCCCTTTGCATCAATCCTGGCTTTGAACTGACCCTTTAGCAAGCACATTCAGCTCTCTAGACCACCAGAAAACAACTGATTTTCACTCTGGAAATACCTGACTGATGTTCCACTGCCCCAGGCAGAAGAAAAAGAATAAAGCTGCTTGCTGCATAGTTGACAAAGCATGAGTGCTTTGAAAAATGACTGATAGGCCCTCCACCCCATACCTTTGTGCTACCCACATCAGTCTAAATGCGTATGTTCACACCCGGGCACCTAGATCACACACTGAACTAAAGGAACAGTCACAAATGAGAGAGGTAATTTTATATCAAACAGAATTTCCTTATGAGTTACACTAACAATACTTTATAATGAAAGCAACAGAGAATTATGTTAAATGCCCTGATCCAATCCAGTACCTTTTCCCTCATCTCCTGCAGTTATTAGATTCTTCTGCAAACAAGTAACCTGGCAGAAAGCTAACCCCAAAAGACAGGACAGACACAAATTTTGTTTCCACTGAGTTTGGAACTGTTGGGTTGGTTTGGAGATTGCAGTTACTAGCTGATATGCAGCTTGTGGGTTAAAAATGGGGAGAAGAAGAGGGAAAATATCTAAATACAGCCTCCATATCCCGCCTTGTCAGGCAGAATTAATTAAAGCATTTCACAAATATTTACATTAGACTAAGTATAATTCTAGCACTATACAGAATGTATTTTTGCAGCCCATAAGCCACTTGAAAAGATGAATCACGACAGTCAAAAGCACATCTATATCCTTCCTTTACAAGGTTCTTGCTTTACAGGCAGATTTACACACAAACAGGCCAAAAAGCTAGCCAAGACAATACAACTTCATCCTGTACAGTGAAGGCAACACACCAAGTCAGTGAAGCTTAAAGGAAGTCACTTTTTTCTAAATCTCAGCCTTCTGGCTTTTCACCACCTGGACACCAGTTCTAAAACGATGACCTCATCATTTATCATTTTACCTTTCAGTGCTTTACTTAATACATGACCTGTTCAGTAAAATATTTGCAGACTTGGTACTCTGGTACTTTATACCATTACAAAGGCACGCATAACATTTCACATCTCTTTCATGCAGGTGGTCCTCTGTTCTAACTCAAGGCCAAACAGAATATAAAGTTAGGCCAGTTCAGCACTATAGGTGAAGGCATCTGAACTGAGGGGAGGGAGTACAGTAACTGCAGATGCCAAGTGTGGCTATACATTTCAAAAATAGTGCTAATTTATTTATTTGGCTTACAGTGACTGAATCCATCTGTCCAATACAGATGATCAACCACAAGACGTCTAAGAATCACTACAAATCAACATTTTTTTATTAAAATTGTTCACATATGTACCAAGGAGCCATGGAAAGGTATATTAAAAATGGTCCTGTTCTTTCAGGCAATTCCACTCCATTAAATATTATGAGTACATGTCTGAGAAGAAGAAGAAGAGAGGGAAAGAAAAAAAAAAAAATAAAAGAAGTATCTATCAGATACTTTTATGTTCCCAGATTAGTTTTAGGATGTTTAACAGTGCAAAACATGCAAAGCTGAGTGACTGCAAAACGTGCAATGCCTTTTTAGTTCATGTCTCCATTTTTTTCTCCTTTCCAATAGAATATTTCCTGTGCTAGATGACCTCTTTCTCTTTTTCTCTCTCTCTCGATAGTTTTATACTGGATGATCTCGTTGCAAATATCTTCAGACACAGAGATTTAGATTTACAACCAGCAAATAGAATGTATCAATGGAAGTATCTAGACAGAGGAGTTACAGTACATACAGGCATTCAGCTTACTTACAGAATGCATTTGCACAACTGGTTTTGATTTCTATTTATATTCCTCACTAAGGAGATAGATGTGAAATTTGGTGCTTATGGCACTCAGTGCTGATAGGTACTGGGAATGTTGCCACCTCCAGAGATGACACTATAAACTGTGGGGACTCAGTCACATACAGGTGTCTCCCAAAGGAAGTCTGCCCTTTCAAAAAAGAAAGGCAGCAAAAAAAGAGTCAGGAAGATTTTCTCTGCAGTCTAGCTGTCTGAAACACATGACTTCAATTCCGGTACAGAGCTTGCCTGAGCAATGACTGTCACAAGAGCAAAGAGCAGATCCAAAGACACACAGGTGACAATCTAAGAGTGAAAAGTACTTTACAGAGCCCCTTATTATGAAAGGTTGCTAAGGAAATTGTTGGGTCCACAGTAACTGACTTAGTATTCTTTCTCTTTTTTTCAAAGATTCAGCTATTGTGCTCTCAAATTAAGATTTGGCTTCAGCTTTTAGAAAGACATGAATAATAATAAAACCATATTGCCGCACATATGACTTATGATTAAGCAGCTCTCTGGGTTATATACAGAGGAAATGTCTGAAAAGGCACTGGCTGACACTTATTAAAGAATTTGGAAATGGAAATTACAGCAAAAGAAAGTAAAATAGCCAAGAATTTTCAAAGAAACAGGATACAATGATCAAATAGATTACATCAAATTAAAACCCCAGATCAGGAACCAATGCAAAAAACCTCAGGAAGACATGCTTAAATATGGTGACATCATATTTATGTATGGCCTATGTCACTCAGACATATTCTGGTGGTTTCATTAAAGATACAAAGCATATGATTTTGAACTGCCACATTTTTGTCTCTGTTGTATATTAACAACTTTCCAGGGCTTTGCAGATTAGTGAAGTAAGTCCCCATTCATAATTCTATTGCCCAAATTCTACTTAAAGTCAATGTTGGAAGGTAGTGCTTTCCAGTAGTTTGCTATTTTTTGTGAAGAAAGACTACAGCATTTCTCAAGACATGAGTTAATGAATCATACTGTTTGTGTTTCCCAAATAAATTAATAACAACAAGTAACAATTCATTCCTAAAGTTCCTGCATGCCCACAGTTCCAACTGACTGCAGCAGGAACCAGAAATGCTCTGCAGCTTTGAAAATGAAAACCATCCTATGTGTTCCAGCAGAAATTTCTGCAGATGAATCTGAGGATGGTTAAAGGTGACACTTATAATCTTTGGAAACCAAATTTTAAAATTAAAAACCCTAAACCAGTAAAACATTGTAAACTTATTACAGAACATAGTCTTTCAAGACTATAACTCCCTTTACCTGTGCAACCTGCCATTGAGTAGCAGATTCTATGTTTATTAATATTGTTAGCACTGACAACATTATCATTACAATCATTTATTACCAATTATTCCCAATAGATTATTGACAGCATTGGTACAGCAGTACAAATAGAAAAATGTTCACTTTTATGAAATCACCACCACCTGGCAAGAAAATCTGAAAATTGAAATAATGTCCTGGATTAATCTATTTTAATGACACTATTTTAAATGTGTGTAGGTAAATTTTGCACCTAACACACATCTTTGTGCAAGGATCTCATAGGTTTGGTGTTTGGGAGTTTGTTTGTTTGGAGGTTATTTTTGTTGTTGGCAGTTTGTTTTTTCAGGTTTTTTGGTTTTTCTACAAGTTGGGTGTTAGCATTCCTTCCATGTGGAAAGAGAAGAGGTGGCTCAGGATGGTGCACAGGTTGGCCCAGCACAAGGCATTTCAGTGAAAACAGCAGCACCACCAGCAGCAGCATCATATACTGGGCTCCAGCCTGCAACCTTCCATCACCCATATTGCTGAATGGGAATGCTATGCATTTCTTCTGGGTGACCAGTTTTTAAGATTTCAATTCAGGAAAGTACAGTAACATACAAAGTCACTTTGGCTTCTGCAAGTGCTAGACAACTAACTGCCTTAGCTCTGCCCTGATAATAAATACCCCAAGACTGCGGCACTTAGTGTTTTGCTATTAGAAACAAGAGAAATGGAATCAGAAATGAAGACTGACTTGTATATATAGTAAGCCTGGATGGTGAGTGAGGATGGTGGTGCTGTTTAAGTGAGGGCAGCCAGCAGTTCACCTATGTGGGGAGGGGAAGGTAGCACAGTGAGGGTTATATAAGCAAAGTCACTTGTGGAATGTGCAGAATGTACACACAGGGTGTGCCCGGACCGGGCAGCAGCAGGAGAGACTCCCAACCCACCCGTAACAGGTTGCCTGACAAAAGGCATTTCCAAAATGCAGCTCATGTTCTCTGCCCTTGCTGCTGTTTCTGCCCTTGGATTCAAAGCCACAAAAGTCATCGGATACTAGCATGGACAGTACAGTGTGTTACTTAATGCTACTAAGATAATCATAAATAAAATAGTCGACATTTCTCCAGTGCCCTCATCCCCCTTCCTGAAACAAGCAAGACTTCTGCAACTGTTGGCAACAAAGTGCAGGCAAGATATACAATCAAAGGTAAAGAAAAAACTTCATACCATTTCCAGAGTAGTCTGGGATTTTTGCTCTTGCTGCTTTGGATTTTTTTCCATGATTAATTAGCACACCTCCCCCTCTAAAACCTACCCAAAACCTCAAGCAAATAAAGGGAAAAAAGGAAAGATTTTCAGTGAGTCTGCTCTAACCACTGTAATGCTCCTTTTGTTTTCCTCTTCAGGTGCCACTTGAAACAGACAAATCCAACTGGCAAAGGTATTGAAAGTAGGTCTACTTTAAATTTATAGATGTTTGTAAATCAAGTGCTCATGAAATCATGGAATAAAGCCTCATACAGCTGAGAGGTAGATTTATCTAACTAATACATAAACCCAAGGATCTGTGGAAATTTGTGTATGGAATGCATCTGCTAAATACTTGACCACTGGCTTTGCAGACCTGATATGGACATACAAACACGTGTGTAAGTACCCTCTGATTTCAGTAGGAAGTCAGTTAGGGGCAGAATTCCACCCCTTCCCACCCAACTACAGGACTGAATCCTGTAAGTGTTTTGTGACTGCCAACAAAAAAACAGAGTTTAACTATCTACAGTGGTACTTGAACTAGCTCTACTGATCAGAACTAATTATAAGAAAAGTTCACACGTTGAATGTCAAAGATGAATCCACAGAGGAAATATAACACATGAAACACATGTTCCAGACATGCTATTCAAAACAAATCTGAAAAAAATAAGGTCAAGGGACCTGGAATATTTCTCACAGAGATTCTGCAAACTTAAGTAGTGAAATGGCATTAAATAAATTACATGGTTTCAAATTACTCATTATGCAACTACAAACTACAGAAGAATATGGCTCTTCAGGAGTACCCTGCCCATAGCAGGACAAATGTGTCCGGAGAAATGCGCAAAGAATAGAAACTATCAGATACTGCTTAATCGTTGGCCATGACTCAGTTTCTGTTCTATAGAGACCAACCAATCTCTTCTTCAGGAGTAGGATTTTGGATGGACTAACTAAGCAGTTCTGTTTCTGAGAAACTGTGAAGACAACCATTAGCAGGCACTGAGAACAATACATACACGTCACCTCAATGTACACAGGCCCCCAGCAGCAAATGAACACAGGCATGCAGACCCACAGGCATCTCTGAAGCCCTATCACACCTTCTCTGGGCAGACCTCAGTACAGGTTTGGGGCACTAAGGTAAATTTAATTCAGAACCAGACTTAGTTCACAGCATTTAGTCAATTTTGCAGGTCCAAAGCTTCACACAGGACAATCATTTCCAGAGACAGCATTGTTTTTTTCAAAAGGATTGTTAACTGTGCATTCAACTTCTGTTAAAAAAGGGATCCCCACTTCTGGAAATTTCATATTCACAGGTACCATTTTTCATAGAAATGGCCTCATTTTTTAATTCATAGAAAGTGGAAAAAGCAATAAAACCTTTAGATGTGAGGTGATTTTTCATCTTGCTGGAAATGCTTTAGCACAATTCTAATTCACCATCATCCCAGGAAAGGCTGCCTATAATACATTGAAAGCCAGCTTGGGCTTTAAGCCAGCAAAGCACTTCAGCATGATTTCAGCTTTAAGCTCAGGCACTGTACCACTGACTTCAGTGAGATGACTTAAAAATCATTACAATTAAAAAGCTTAAATGGCTTGCTAGTTTAAAGCCTTGGTGTGAACTGCTTACAATGAGTATAATAGCACACAGCTATAGCATTTTGAGTTTATAATGCCCTACCACATGACTCAGCCTGAGTAAGGCCCTACATATGAGCTCCAGGTGAAATTTGATGGGAAGGGACAATACTTGCAGAAGGCCTTCAGCAGAGGCCTTTGCATTCAATAGTCTCTTATCCCAGTGTAGGTGAGAGCATACTTTATACATCCCAGGAGGAAAATAACTTAGTCAAAGAACTCTCAAAGAAAGATAAAGAGTACAGACAGGAAAGCTATTGTGTATAAATCCAGGTGGAAACATAAGTCTTTCTCAAAATGCTGAAAGAATAAATCCCCCTCCAACAAACTACATAAAAAGATGTGGTTCCCATACACAACTGAGTGGCAAAGCAACTTCCCACACAGTCACATCTGCCTCCTTTTTCCTCTGTTCCATCGCTTAAATTCTGTCATAAGACTAAATGCACAAGGGGGCAGGGGCTGTACACGCACATTGTCAGGGGAAGGAAAAAAGGAGGGAAGACGATTTGTACCTTAGATGTTTGCATATGAATTTGGCTTCAGCCTTCATTGCGTTTACATGCCTTTGAACACTTTCTGTTTCTTTCTGCATTCTTTGCTGCCCCATTTTATTTATTTTCACCTTCTGCTTCTCAGTTCTTCTGCCAGACTGCTTATTTAACACTACTTGTTGCACTAAAAACACCATTGTTGTCATCCAAATTAATCCCTGAACATAATAAAAACCTCAAAATAACTCAGACGACCAGTTTTCCATCCTTTGGTCTCACTTAAAGTACAGTATAAAAGCCAGTATTTGGGAGCTCTGATAGTTTACACAGGACTGGTTGTAGGTACATGGCATTTTAGTAGGCAGAGGAGTTTTTCCTTCCCTATTTATCTTCTCCTTACATCAATTAAAATTGCTCAGAGTACCCCCTTATCTCCAGCCCAGTTAGCCCCTCTTCCAATATAATCTACTGCAGGACTTAATGTTTTTCAAATGAACTTAGTACTTTTCAAATACTGAGGTGGCCAGGTTAGCTGAGAAGCAAGGTCAACTAGATCATCTTTACTTTTAGGGATAAGGGAAGAGAACAATCTTTTAAAAGTCTGTGGTGAAGTAGTAGGGCACTCTGGCTACAGACTTCCATGTTCCTCACAATCCAAACTGCACAGGGAAAAAAAATGAGAAGTAAAAAAAAAAAAAAGAGGAGAGCAGAGAGAGGAAAAAAAAAAAAAAAAGAATATGATAGGACCAATATTTTCCCCAAAGCCGTATTGCCATTATCTGCCCTCATCCTCAACTTTTTCCCTATGAAGGCTTTCCAGAGATGAGAAGAGCTCTGAAAAGACTAAACATTCTTTTGCTGCGGAGGAAGTATCTATCCTTTTAACTGTTGATCAGGATGGAAGGACGCTAAAGTGAACAGACAGAGCAGTCCCACCTAAACCCAGACAATTATTCATCTGATGCATCATGGAGAACAAAAGGGCAACGTTGTTCTGTTTGAGGAACTGGACAATCCTTCTCAGTCTAAAGCTTCTGGTGCTAACTGTGCATGGGGGTACTCTGCAGCAGAATGAAGAATAAGAGCACAGGCAGATGAAGACAGCCAGCAGATGACACAACATGATCACAGGATAAGACCTGGTCAGCCTGTGAAATTTGTAATTTTTATGTACTATTTTTTGTGCATTGTTTTTAGGGAAAGAAGGTAGCAGAAACTGAAAGAAGGAATCGCTGGAGGAAGGAATGACAGTATCTAAAGGACTCAGAAAGCAGTACAGACTCTACTTAGGATTTTTACAATCTCAGAACCTCTCAACAACAGCAAAAATTCTGAAACTGCAAACAAAGAATTCATCTGTTCTTGCTGGCTTTGTTCAGTCTGTCAGTACTGTATTTTTTTCAAGGGTAGCTCACTGATTACCATTGAGTCTTTTTCATTTCCTTGATTCAAACTAGATGGCAAATGAATATCATGAGTTTAAACAGTGGATCAGTGAGAAAAATATTCACTTGAAATATAAGCAAAACACTCAAACTGGGACTATAATAATTTCTGAAGCTGTTCTAGCTTTTAAAGGACTACTTTAGACCTTTTCTTACAGCCTCAAGGACTCCTGTTTTATTTTTTTCACATAGAATCTACAATTATTCCTACCATTTGTCATCCAGTAGCGCTTCTAAATTAGAAAACCAGACTGGAACATCAACAGCCTGTCTGAGTATTAACCAATCTCAGCTCCTCCACTCTGACAAAGCCCTGGCTGAGAGATAAAAAAGAAACACATACCTACATATTAAGAGCTACCCATGCCAAGTCTTCCTTCCCCTTGCTACCACACACTAATCACAAATTAGAAAGCATTTTGTCAACACAGAGAGCTTATGCAAACCCAGATGAGAGAAATAAATCAGAAAAGTAACAATATCTTTGAACTTATGCTGCTTTAGCAAATTAATAACTGACCAGAATATATGCAGGGTGCTTTGAGTCTGTAGATACATATAATACTATAGTAGCAAACAGTGCAGTTTTAAAAGTCCTTAATAATAAAAACTGTGATTAAGCCCCAAACATTTTAAGCATTCACTTTTTACATTCAGGATCTCACTTGATTTTGCTGTTCGCTGATTTGGGAAAGCCAAATTGTATTTTTCTGCTCCACTTCTGTTCATACCAGGTTTACTTCTTAGCTCTGACACTAAACACAGCAGGATCGAGTTTAAATAAAAATATGCAGTTTCCAGTGGTCTGTGGATAGATTTTCCAGCTCACAGATATTCCCACTCACATCAGACTCTGTAAAAAGCAAAACAAAAAGCAAAGTCTAAGCCACATTTTAGTCCCAAGATATCTGCCAGTAGTCCTTTAATCCTGAAAGATAAAACCACAATAAGATCACTACATTCATGAAGAGCAGAAAGCCATCCTAAAATAAAGCCTTAAAACTGTGAAGTTTTTTCCTGAGTATTTTATTATGCACTGAAATAGCCGACTGCATCAGGTGGTCTGAGACACAAGCAAAAGCTGTTTCAACATTGACACTTCCAGCCTCAACAGAAAAATTATCCTGTCTTTTGAAAAAGTATTTACCACCTTGAGGCTGCTCTTTCCCATGCCAGTGTTCTTGTCCTCTCAGAACTGCTTAGGAGGGAAGCTCCTCCTTGGTTTAACTTATCTGCCATCAATAAGGGGTAACCGATAGAGAAGAAGAAAGTAATGTACATAGCTGCCTCTCCACATCTCTGAAATCCTTTGAACTAGAAGCCCCTCAAAGCTTTCACTGAAAGGCAGGTTTTTGCACTTGGACTGGGGCTGATAGCCCTGAACCATAATATTTACATTCTTTCTCTTTTATATTGCTTTTCCTTAGCACTTTCATGAGACACTTAAAATAGAAGGTGAGACACTATAACTAGACAGATGGCTGTTTAGTTGTATAGTGCTCCCTGTGGCTTGTCTGTGCCTATTTCTTTTTGATGAGTAGGGAAAATACCTACTAGGTCAATTGGTGCATCTCTTCCTACTCCTGCCAGTGCAAGATTACTACATCGCACCTCTCCATACTGGCTCATGCCCAAGAGACGACAGTATCACTTGCCTAGGTTGTGTAATGAAGGCTGCCGACAGCTTTATGTAGCTTGCTGACTTGGAAAACTAAATTGGCTCTTCTCATGGAGGATCTATTTGAGGTGCTTCCTCAGTTCATCTGACTTTCATGTCACTTTGTTTGCTGTCCATGACTCTTCTGGGAGGTTATCTGGCATTGTAGCACTTCAACAAAATTTTAGAATTTGTTCCTTCCTAATTCATGTTGTCACTGTTCTTCAAGCAAATTTAGTTTGTCATTTTCTTAAGGTCTCCTCATAGTAACTAATCTCTTGAATACCTAAGTCTAAACAAGAAATAATAAAAAGTTTCATTCATATACAGGAAAGTTTTCTGCATATGTGATCTGCTTCATATGGGGAATCTCCACTCTAACTAGTGTAGAAAGAATGAGACCTGTCAGCCTTCGTGCTGCCTTTGCACCTTTCTTCACAATTTGCTAATACTATGACACAAATAATCTCTGTGCAGTGTCAGAATGAGATTATATTTTAATAATCTGAAGAAGCACTCTTATTTGGTGTACAATTTATATACAGATGGATGTTTACTGTGCCAATGCTGCATCACATATGTGCATTTCAGTTAGGGCAAGGCAATTCATACTCTGCACAGTGAAAACACAAAATGATGCTACAACTAGAAAAAGAATGAAAAACATTACTATTACTGTCTCCAGCTGAAGGACACTACACAGAAGAAATCATTCTTGAAATTACTGGTATCAGTCATCATTTCTTCATAAACTGCATTTACATAGCTTAGAAAGCAGCAATGTTAATGATGCTTTCATTCCAAATGCATTTATTTTCTATAAATAATGTTTAAATCTGTTTAACTGTGTTTCAGCTGTGAAAAGGTAGAAGTGACTAAATGATTTAAATACTTTTACTAACTTGATTTTGAAAATCCAGATACTGGCCTAGTTTTTCACATTTTCAAAAATCATAGCTAAAATTATTCTTCTAATAACTTTTCCATTCAGTTACCAGGGCAGAGTTTTTTGTTTGTTCATATTCTTTTTCTTACAGAAATCAACAGAGCCATCTCTGCTCACATTTCATAAGACCATTTGTCTGGTTTTTCTAGCATACAAAACAAATCAAACATATCTTGGAACAGAAAAAAAAAATCGTAAAAGCTTCCTATCATGAAAACAAAACTTCCACTTATTATTAATTACTCTTTACAGTTTAGAATATTTAAGAACTTAAAAGGAATGGCTTACCACCATGAAAATAAATCCATTCTATGTAATGTGCTATACATAAGTATACATACACAACAGAGACACATAAAATGTAGGGTTTTTTACCTGAAAGAAGACTGTATAGTATGCTAGTCATTAATTATGACATTTAAGCTGTTTCCATTAGAGTTGCACTATAAATGTCTAAATATATATGCATGCCCATGCACACACACACACACTTATATATTTATCAGTGTTGGTTGGTGATCGTGGTTCTGGGTCAGTGAAACGTGTCATGTTTACAACTGCAGTTTTCCACCACTTCCCATGCACATTTATTTATTCCACAAAAGCAGAACATGAATATACTCAGAAACTTTTCCAAGTGATTTTGAGAGTATGGTATAAACAACATTGAAATCAAAATAGTTCCACTGCAAAATATCTCAGGTACTCAGAGGACCCCATATGCTGACAGCTAAAACACTGCAGGCACAATTATTGATTGAGCCCATGAGGCCACTACAATTTCTGCAGAACCATATGAACCAGAACAGTGAGGGTTGCATAGCTTAAAATGCTGAAGACTCAACACTATTTAGGCATCCCCTCGCATTAACAAAATTAGCAGGTGCTGCACTAGTGCTACATGTGGCTCACAACTTGAAAAGAACACGTAGTCACTTCACAACGATACCCTGCATCTGCAATAAATTGCTAACGAATTCACACTATTAGCTATCAGTCTTTCTGATATCACTTACAGGGTTCAGGTATCCTTAGTTTCATTTCCATTTTTATTTCTTATGGTCTTCCCATTTCTCCCACCTTAAATTTGTTTCTTCCCTGCTTTATTTTGTGACTGAATTTTTGCTGCTCTTTATGCCTGATTAGTCTTTCATTCTGTCTCCCAAATGCCATCTTAATTTAGATTCCTCCTCAAAACCATTAATTTCTCCACCTCTACCCTTTCCTTTAAACATAAGCAATGACTTGTCTCTTTTAGGCTGCAAATCTCACTAGGGCCTACACTTCCACTGTTTATTTGTACAATATCTGATTAATTTGTAATCCTTTGAAAATTCTTACTAATATTTTAGTAGGCTTTTTTTCCCCTCACACTGAGGAAGTGATACAGTGTTTGTCTTTTCTGAAGCCAGAGAGATAAAATGGACATCCATAACTAGATGTACAAAGCACAGTGGAAAAATTAGGTGGTTTCAGCCAGAAAAACTAACAATCAAGAACCTTTGGGCAGGTCTGAATTTTAACTTAAAGCTGCAAAATACATCATTTGAGACAGTTTCAAGTCTTGACCAAATTTTTACTGGAAATTACAGTAGCAAAACAAAGCAGAGTCTCCTGAGACACCCTCACATCTCAGCAAACATTGTTAATCACCTGGCAGCTTACAAGCATTTATTTCACATAAGAGGGAATGTTCCAGATGATTCTGGAATTTGATGGAAAAGATTGCTGAATTCAATAATATTAAAAACTCTGGCAGCACTAGTCAATATCAAACTTGCTGGGCCCAAAATATGATTTCTCTTAAAACATTAGTTCCTTCTTGCAGAGTGTAAATGCTGTAAGGCTCCAACTTACACTTGTTCTTTGCAAGACCAACTGGCTAGAAATTTTACAGACAAAACCCAAACAATTCACTCTGGGGCCCCACCATAAACAAAGTCATATACAATGCTATTTTTATTACAAAAGCTGTAAAGGTTTCCTGGAACGTCATCTGTTAAGTTACTGAATGCTACATACCTAATCAAGGTTTCCATGATACTGCCTCCAAATCCATGGACTTTCCAGGAGACAGGAAGATTCTGAATATCCTTCTACTGTTCCAGTAGAAGTGCTCAGGCTGAAGGAGAATATCATTAGCCAGAGTTTTATAAAGTTATGATTCTGATTAAGCATACATATTTTCTTCCGGAGATGGCAGTAGCATCCATGCACAGATCACTTAATGCCTTTCTGACTTTTCATTTCTGAGTTTTCATTTGAGTGCCTGGAGAGAACAATATTGCCTTTAATAAGTGGAAGATGTGACAAAGAGAGAGAGACATTTTTGCATTACGCGACAAACTAGTTTCATTCTCTCCCCCATGTTACATCCTCAGCATGAGGCATTTCTTCATTTCTTCTCCAGTTTGATTTGCAGTCACAACTGCTGTCAGGCACGATTTCACATATAGGTCACCAGCCCTGAAAAACAGTGGGGGCACAAAATAATGCAATTCTTATGAAGCCGACCTTTTCAAATAAGTTGATTTTATTTTTCCAGGCCAAGCTTGTATCAACAATATTCCACCAAATAAATACAGTTGAGGAAATACAGAGCCCAAATACTATATGGGCAAGCTGCAACAATGCCATTAATCTGCTCACCTGCCTGTCCTGCCTCCTCCCACCCAAGCCCCACATCGAGATCTTTCAGATGTCTTTAGTGTTTAGTTAAACAAAGAAGGTCTTTTCCTCTGTTCCAAGTCTTATCTTTCAGTTACTTGCCTAAAGAGTTATAAGTGACAGTTTTTAGCATATAGCCTTTTGTCTCCTTTCTACCATTATGAAGACCACCCAACATTTCAGCTCCTTTACCCTCCCTTCTCCTCCTACAGCTTGTTGCATCTTGGGTTGAAATTTCTCAGAGGTTCAACAACACAACATGTTCAACTTATAACAGATTCAGCATGTAATAAATGAAGCCTTGATCCTAACTGGATGCTATCGTAATACAAACTGACACCACGTATTTTTGGTTTTAAAATAAGCTTCTGATTCATGCTCCCCTGTTATTGGCAAGACCACGCGAGTGCGACAGAAATAAACTGTGTGACCTCTGTATCAGCAGGGGATCTGGTTTAGGTTGTGCTCACAGAACAGAAATGGGAGAAGGGGGAGCCAAACAAGCAACACTTCAGACTTCAATCGTCCTCCCCCCCTGCCTTAGTGTATACCTCAGCCTATTGTAGGGCTGTGCTACCATCCTCCAGGGCTTCCTTCTGGCTTCTGGTTGTCTCACAGTGTCATCTCTCAACACATTTCCAAATTCTACAAAACAAACAGCATTAGTCTATTATTTCTTACAATCTAAAGATGAGTGTCAGAGAGCAAGCTACTGTCAAGAAGGCAAGTTCTAAATGTCTTTCTAAGCAGAGATTACTTTGTTGAATAAAAAGCATTTCAGAGCCAAGGAATGATCATGTTTATTTTCTTATCTCCTTGATGAAATAAAACTAATTTCTCTCACGTTCAAAGAGATTTTGCTTGGAGAGCTCAGTGTTTAGAACTGCAACTCTTAGCATTCCTATTAGGTTCTCCTTGCAGTTTAAACTTTTGCCAGCAAAAGACAGAGACAAACCTGCTGGGTGTGGTCTGATGCACATCCAGGAGGTCTCTTGAACCATCTGTTTCTAATGGTTCTAACCTATGATTAAATCAATCTAAAAAAGAAAAAGCTGTGCGAAAGGAGAAAAGAATTTTATCTAGAAATGAAAGAAAAGTCAATCAAGTGTCATTTTCTGAAACACTGAAAAGGTGCTGCATCTACTAGCAGGTGCTAAACAGAGGAAAGCCTTACCCAGTGATCAGTGCCTTCCCTCCAGTGTACAGATCAATGGGTTCTCGTCCTCAACCACAAACCACAAGATCAATGAGCAACTTTTCTATCAGACAACATAAAAGGATTTGCCTTTTAAAACAAAAAGAAGACAAAAAAGACCCTCCCACAAAAACTTCTCTTGTCCATCAGAAACCTTTAGAAATGCACTTGGTAGTTTTTTCTCAGATTTCCAGTTGTAGAAATGTTGAGAGTTACAAGGCAACAGGCATGTTTGACCTCTGTGTTTGTATGACATGGTGCACTCATTTGTGCAGAGTTGCAAGTTAACTGACCCAGAGAGGTACAGAATTTGTAATGATGGTATCAGAGCATATAGGGGAATACAATAATATGCAACTACTGTACCTCAGGTACTTGACATTAAACCTGTTCAAACCAGTAAATACACTTTTCAGAATAGCCATGTTTGTAACAAAAAAGATTACATACTGGATTGTTCCCCAGTGGCACCAAATTACACTGCCCAAATTTTGGGATCCTACATAAAATATCCTATACCAGGAGCTCGTAACAAGGGAGTAAATTCACAACTGAGCCATCTGTCTGTAGTACTCGCCTGGACATAGTCCTCTGCACTAGTGTTCCCTCTCTCTGCCCACACCACCCCGCCTTGCCCAAACAGCTCTCTTCCATGATACCACATGCCCTTTGCCTGGCTCTGCACTGGGTCTACACTGCTCTGTATGCCACATGTATGCTTCTAAGCAACGTGCAGCAAGACTAATCACATAGAAAGCATGCCTCAATAGTGAAAAAGCAGGCGCGGACAGTTACCAGCCCCACCAATTTTCTTCACTGTCCCAGAGAGAATCCTACTGCTAAGGGAGACAGAAGTTCCTGGGCTCTTGTTGAGCTTGGACACTTCTTTTCAAAAGAAAAAGAACCAAAACCCAATTATTAAAAACAACCAAACCACAACAGCGTTCAAGTTGCAAACCACTTCAGGTACAGCAGAGTTTTGTGCCCTTCCTCTTGGCCATATTGGACTGAAGACACTGCTGTTTTCCATGTACCAGAACAGGACTGTGCCTGATCATTGCAGAGAGGCACCATTAAATGCCTCGAGAAAAAAGCAGCTCTGTCAGCTTCCTTGTGCCATGAGCCTCTCCCTATTGCATCCCCTGAGAAGACAGGCTCAGTCTAACCAGGGAGGTAGATGAAAAGGATCACCAGCTTATTTTGCTACATCACAGAACATTCCTAGGACCCCAGCCCTTAGGGGCTTTACTGAACCTGCTGTGTATTACACTCATTTGGCTGTCTCATTAAACACTACGTTTGGTAAATTCTACCCGCCTTAGGCCATGTCTACACTGTAAAGCTTTGCCAAAGTTTTGCACACCCAAGGTCAGCTCAGGGCATGGAAAATGCACATCCTGTAGCTGACACTGTTACATTGGTGGGACTCCACAGACTGATATTATCTGTGCTAGCAACAGAGTCCATGTCAGCGTAACTTCTGCTGTTCAGGATAAACCAGCATAAAACCTTTTGACAGTATATACTGTGCTTCCATGAGGTAGTCTTGTAGCCACAGCAGAATAAACATCTTTTGCTGGGTGCACAAGACATACTAATTGCAAGCTCTACTTGTACATTCCCATCCGGCTTCTCTTTGTTCACTTTCTCTTCCTTATACACCGTATAGCTCCCTAGCCTTTACTTTGGAAAAGACTCACAGTTGCCTCAGGATGTAACAGAAATTCTCTGTGAATTTTTCATGCTGTGTTTACAAAATACACAGGTTAAAACATGCTTTTGGAGCTCAGTTTCTTGCAGATATCAATTATATGAAGGCTCTTTTTGTTAAAAATATTATCAACATTTCACTGGGGGAGACATTTTCAATACCAAGAATGCAAACTAATGGGAGCCAAGGGAGTCAGTGATATGCAAAAAGGGCAACACCAGGTCTTTTGGATTGTCACTGACACATCATGACAAACATTCCCAAACATGTTCTGTGCAAAATAAACTGTGCCCTTTCTCCTTAAAATAAACATCCTTGATATACTTACTGAAACCAGGAATGTGCCATTACTAATGATAATGTAGTGCAGGAGACAGCTTTTCTTAAGGTTACCCAAAATATTTTTGCTGCTTCATCAGATGTATTGTTAGAGCTCACCAAACCCAGAGCTGTGGTGCACCTGTTTTCTCTCAGACACATCTTATTTTTCTTCCTTGGAAGTCCCAGCTGGCGTCCAGGTTTTCTTAAATTGCTACCAGAGCTAATTGTTAAACTTTTACCAGAGCAATGCCCCAGAAGATGCAGAATTGCTTTCTGCGCTGGAAGGTGAACAAATAGGTGGACTCAGTTGACCAGAACAGCCAACAAGATGGAAAGAGATGGTGCTAACATCAGCACAGGAGAGAAAAAGAGATACACCAACTGTAGCCAGGCAGGCAACCACAGTAGTTTCAGGGGCTTTGACTTGGGGGTGCTCAAAGCAGGAAAATTTTAGGGAGGCTCAAAGCAGGAAGAAGTAGCTTGGGGCTGGTAAAAAGCTGGCAAACAGGTGGTTCTGTCAGGAGTCACTCAGCTATGAAATGACAAACTCGGGGAAAATGTTTACTGGAACCCAGATTTGCTCCACCTGAAGGCACAGAAGGCAGTCTGTTTTCTTAATTTGTTTTTGATTTCTTTTGCTTGTTTGGATGCTCTGTGATATTATTCCAATATTATTTTTGAGTGGTTTCTCATTTAAGTAGATACAGAATTCAGCCTCATGGAATGGCTTCTCAACCTGTGACTGGACTATCAGGCACTGCTTTGCTAACAGAAAAATTAATCTCACTCTACAAACTGCAGCAAACCCAGCAGGAGAAATAGCAAATGGTAAAAGCTAAGAACAGGCAGCGCTTCTGAACTTGCATCCAGTTAGGGAAGAGAAGCAGTATTCAACTCACTTGGCAAACTCACAACTCGGTAACAGCTTTGCTGAAACACTTGCAGAGAAATTATTGACCACAACACCATGCATCTTGTTAAAAACAACAACAAAGAATACCACCACTAAAACCCTGTTCTAAAGGGCCTATGATACTAAAATAATAATGATAAGTTAAAAATTTAAGTAAATCTGGGCAATTGTATGCATACACAATAGAAAAGACTACTTTCCTGTGATAATCATCTCAAGAGGCTATATCAACATTTTCACACTCTGGCTTCAGGAACCACATCAGGAAATCAAACAAATGTTATCCCATGTGTGCAGCGAAGTTCTTTTTTCTTGGAACAAGCAAACCAAGAATTATTTTCTTAACAAACATACAACAGACAAAAGTGCTACTGAGAAAGATCATAAGACTAAGGAAAAAAAATAGTGATACAGATGAAAATAAAAGTTTAGAGAGACATAATTGAACACTTTCTTCCTTTCAGTCACAAGTGGTTGGAATTTACATACGTCGGTTACATATGGCCGGTGTTGTACAGAGGCAGCTTTGCAAGGTGCTGTGTGAATGGGACTCAGATCACCTCAATGGAAACTGAGACAAGCACTTCATGCTGTTGGGCCAACCTTAGAAAATACCCAGAAGTAATAAAGAGGAACAAATAGATGATGTAACCAGACATCTATAAGCTCAAAATGCCTGGTCAATGCTAGACAGGACTTCTCTTCAGGGATCTCAAGAAGAAAAACAGCTCTGCATGAGAAAACTCCCAAACTGATAAATACCAAGACTTGGTATTTTTCAGCAAATACGCCACTTGAGAGATTTCAGGGAGTAAAGCCTGTACTGCAGGGCATGCTCCCTGCGTGTAAACTTGCAAAGCATGTTAAAATGCAATGTGTATTATAAGGGACAAAACAATGAAAGCCTCAGTCCCACACTGAACATAGATTGTTATCTCTAAGAACATGAGCACAGTCAAGTCATGTTAAACTTTATCTGCATCATGTTCCCATTGATTTAACACATGAAAGAGAGACTGGGACGTTGCACTAGCAGGCAAGGAAAATAACATTAGAGATGGGTTAGGAGTTATTTTAGGATGGGCTCTTTTCTTAAAAGTCTTCAATCCAAAGATGGTTTGTTGCTACAAAACTAAAGCACACTGAAAACAGCATAGGGCATTTGTTGCATTTCTCCAAGCAACCCAGAATCTCTAGATTTTTATTTGTCCATTTCCCTTTACTTATTACCTCCCTTACGTTAAGGAAAGGAGTCCTCAACAAGCAGGATTAGTCTTCTGTGAGGGTAGTTACACTACCAACAGTAATAAACAAGCAGGAGCCATTTAAAACTTAGGAAGATTTAAAATGTGATTCAGGGAAATGCTTTCATTTTCAGGAAAAGAAAAAAAAAATCTTCAGGGGAATTAAGGGGGAGGGGGCAATTCTTCCCTAGAGGTTCAAATATATCTCCCAGGCAGCACAAAAAAATGTTGGTATTCTGTACCACCCAGTGCCTGCCCACTTCTATGCTTGATTACCCCGATAAATCAGAAAACCTGTTTGTTACAGGCTCTCCTTCCATTACAGCTGTTGCTCTGGTTAACATCTTCTGAATCATCCAATTCATCAGGATCACATACATGGGGTTTTAATCCTTTGATTTTTTAAGTTACTTTGTTCTGAATTTTTCGCTTCATCCCCTTACTGACAGAGGAACTGGATAAAGATAAATAAGTCAGAGTAGCATTGTTTTTCTCCCCTGCTTTTTATTTTGCAAGGGGTATAGAGAGGGGGGCACAGGGTAGCTCTCCATTTCACAGTTCTTTAGCGGTATCACTCAGCGTTGACAGTGTAGCCTGAAATTTGAAGAGTCTGAAAACCAGTGCTGAACTTCTGAAGTACAGTTAGCCCTATTGTGTTCTCTCAGTCATTAAAATGCTATCTTTGAAAAATGTATATTAAATAGACAAATAGCTTGGTGGTTATTCCAAGCCCTCCATCACTACAATGCCTTTCAGTACTAATTTCTGTTAAAGGAACAAAACTGGGAATTGAGTTACAACTGAAGTGTAATTGCTACATAAATTATACAGAGTGTCAAAGCTGGAAAGGGAAATGGGGAACACAGTAGGTCAGATGCTTGCTAATGGACTATGGAGTCTTTCACCTGCTCAAATCAAAATCAGACATGAGTACACCCACTGGAGGACACAAGAGAACATACTATAGAACACTTTCTCTCAGCATGATTTTAGGATTCATGCAGAGACACACACACACCCCCATATTCATTCACATGCCCTCAGAAGTCACCTTCAACATGTTTTCTGGCTAACCCGTTTAGTTAGGTAAACTTGCTAGTTTACTGGCAAGTGAAGAATATGAGACCAGACAGCTTTAAGACCAGTGACGATACAAACCTGCACCCCTCTGGGGGACTTGAGCACCAAAGCCACCGCCTCCTCAGGGAGGGCTGAAGCAAACCAATACTAAGCCCTCACTGAAGAAACTAACTTCATCCTCTGCCTGCCCAGTGCCCAGCACATGGGAATCACGGTCTCTCAGTACCACTGCGATATAGTAAATTATAATAACAGCCTGTAACTAAAGGGAAGATACCAATCTCTAATGGTGTTAGTTCTTTTTTTACAAAATAGCACATATGCATACAAACAGATGAGAAAAAAGGAATGATGACCAAGTCTCAAATTGTTACATGATTTTAGTATTGATCTGACACCCTTTGTTTTTGAAAATCAGACTGCATATTTCTTTGTAAAAACAAGCTCTATAGAGATTTGTGAAACTGAGTTTCTCCAAGTCTTAGCTACCTTCAGAACAGAGGATTTCAAAACTAAATATAGGCTATTTGTAAGAGCAAAAAATGAATTTTGATAAAGAAGGAACATCTCTAATACTTTACATACCTTGTGCTGGGTAAGACTTGCACCAACATTTATAAATTCTTTAAGAAGAAAATATCACAGCCCTCCTTTTCTATCCTTCTCACCTGCTTTTTTCCACCTACTTTTTTTCCCATTCAATAATGGCGAAACCTTATGAGATTACAAGAAAGTATTTTATTGACCAGTACAATAGATTCAAGATCTATCTATCTGTTCAAGTACATATCTAGCCATATTATGCCAGAAGGAACAAGTCTTTAATTATTGAGTTCCTAAAACTATGATCAAGGATTTTGCTTCTGATTAATTTCCAAGAACCATTAGGAATATATAGATCCAAAAAGAAGTCTGTGGCATCAACAAAAGTTCAATTTCTGGTCTCTCACATTTAAGGTAGAGAAAGAGAAACAAAGAAAACATGAATAAAAGAAAAATATAAAATACATGCACAAGGTTTCCTTGAAAAATCTCTCTTGTATTTGCTACAGAAAGAAGCAAGTAGCTGCTTTTGATTTAATTTATCTGCGGTATTAAGAACTCATAATAATATTTTTTACTAAAGGCTTTGAGCTCTTGCACTGATTGGACACAGTGTAAATCTCACCTATAAAGGAAAACCATAAAATAATAATCTAAACTTGAACAGAAAGAATTTTGTGAAGGCCCTCAAAATCAAATAAAGCATTTTTCCACAGAATCTCCTACAAGTAGAGGGTCAACAAGCAATATATCTGGGTTATCAGTAATAAACTTTAGGCCCAGTCCTGCAAGAAGCTGAAGGTAGTGAAGCTGCTCAAGAAAGACATTTAAGACTTTTCAGGAACACACCTGTATTCCACAAATGACAGAGTGAGAATAATCTCCTTGAACAAATTAAATCAGTCAGCTTTTGAGTTAAAACCACTGTCATTAGGAAAATATGTGAAAGAGTAATGACTAAAAGCAGCAATGCACACCATTTCCCCCATAATTCTTTCATTTAATCTTGTAGTCTTTCAACAAAAGACTCACAAATACTGAGAATATATTGCAAATGCATGTTCTTCTGCCTGATGACACAGTTATTTATGTAGCATTGTATTATATCAATTTGTGTAATGGATAAGCTCAGGCACAAAACAGTTGACATAAATGTTTTCAAACACAGCTTTGGGTTAGTAACCTATGTTCTAGCAGTGTTAAGGACCCAGAGATTTCACTGAATTAAACAGATTGACATCACAGGTAGCTGCATTAAGACTATTAGAAATATGTAAATAAAAAGCAACATTTCCACTCTCAAACTCCAAATGGCTGACTGAGAAGACAATATTGCTATCAAGATAAGAGAGAGTACCCTCCCTTTATCAGAAAATGCCATCTGCTTGTTACTGTAGGAAAATTCCCTCAAACAGAAAAGAAAGATTCATAAGTAGTTGTCCTATGCAACATTCACCTCCAGCTGGGGAAGACAAACAGAGGGCCTGGGCCAAATGGCATACCATAAGAATAAAAAGACAAGACCCACACCAAGGGAGACAAAAATGCAGCACATAGAAAGCTAACATAAATAGTCCAGCAGGAACATTTATCAGACTATGATGAAGCCTGGGCTGACAAACAGAAATGGTACTGCTCAGAAAACAGATTGGAAAAGATGACACTGTTTTTTAGAATCAATTGTTGAAAAGAAAGAAGAAAAAAAAAAAAAGCGCCAAATAGCAACACATCCCTAAATATCCAACTTCAAAAATAGAGATTGAACTTGGTAAAGGTCACTATTATTCTTATAAAACAGCAAAGATGTTTTGCTTTTAAGTCTATAATTAGACTTCAATGGAAAGTTACATTGTAATCTCAAGAAAATTGCCAAACTTTCAATATAATTTGAAGAATAGTACAATCTATTCAAGTCTGGTCTGGACACGTGTTACATTTTAACAAGTACTGTGCATTGGAAAAGTTCTCAGTCACAGAAAATTTTTAGTACCATTGGAACCAGATATTTAAAAATATGTAGAGAAACAGATCATTGTAAAAGAGACATCAAAAGTTTTACCTTGAAGCTCTCCAAGGCATCCAAGTACAGTGGGGATAAGAATAATGATGGCCTACCACCTATCTCCATGCCCCCCACCCTGTGGGACTGCTTATTTTGCAGTCCTCCATGAACATCATAGGCTCATGGAGGCCTCGGTGGACGACAGGTCCTTGTCACATCATCATCATAACTTTGTACAGTTGGCAGTCTTTCTTCCAAGGAAGTCAGAAAACACTTAGCTCAAATATTGAATTTCCTTTCACCTCTCCAGAGTATGGTCTTTCCAGCTCAGGGTTAAGCTTGCTTGCAGTTCATGGGGAAACAGATTACTGCTATTGCTGTTGTCTGCACTGTGCATGGCTTATGAACAAAGAACTCTGGTTTCTAGGGCTCTTGCAACTCTTTAAACAGTCACTCCCTAAACGAAAATTTCCTGAAATCCAACCCTCAGATCTGAACCTCTTGAAAACTGGGGGATGAACAATCTGGATTAAAATTCTCAAAACCAAGTATCATGCTTCTTTGATTTATCCAGACCTCTATTCAGAAGAAACCCAGATTTCAGCATGGCCAAACCAGAGTCTTGTCTTAATAAATCTCATCCCAAGATGACAGGACCATCTGTGAATGAGAAAGTTACTCCTGCAAGATTTCTGCCATCTTCTACTCAAATCTTGCAAGATCGAAGGCAAGATTTCAGCAGTCAGTAATCTCAGACTCAGCCAAATCAGCCTGAACACACAGACCCAAGCTAAGCACCACCTCTTCAAGAACTCTGCAGTCCCATAGCACAAGGAGCTGGACACTCCTGCAATCAAAGCCATAAGCACTTCATTAAAAATTGCAGTATCTTCCCCCTTGCTTGAATGCAGTAGCAATAATGTTAACATGTACTTTAATACTATGTACTATTACAGACATTCCATAAACACCTAATACTGCTCAAAAGACCTTTATTAAAGTTTAAATATAGCTGCTGTTCTCTGCTTCTTTCCAATAGACAAAGAGACTCTTCAGAGGTGGTTTTGATTTTCCAGACAGTTGGGGTCTATAGTGGTCAGACAAGAAACTAAACTTTGGGAGCTCTGCAGCAGTCCCTCCAGTCATCATAAAACAGCTTTGATGGGATCAAAAGGAAGTAATATCAGATGGGACTCACAGGAAGTTACATCAGACCTTTATTTGCCCGAAGAAGGTCAGCAAGTCAGAGGGCTCAAAAACAGCCTGCAAACCATGGCACACATTGCAGGGTGTGGATAAAGAGGAAGGATCTTTCATAAGAAAGAAAAATAATTGACATGGCATATTTCATCTCATTACAATTTTTCCCTATTTCCTGGAGAAGCAGAGAGATAACAATTTGCGCATATTCATGTATAGTGAGTATATCAGAACACGTATCTGTTGGTTTGCAGGATACATCATCTCTCTCTCCCCTAACACACTGTTTCTCTGTTGCCTGGAAATGCATGCATCAGGGACTCTGTACTTCTAAATCTCCTGCTTTACATGTTACTGTGTTTATGTTTGCTACCCTATTGCTTGAAAACGGAAACGTTTCTAACTGCTGGTCTTTTTATTCACAATTCAGTTTGGTTCCAACTAGCTGTGAATGTATTTATACCCTGGAGTTTATTCACTGGTCAGAGATACACAGGAGATTGTAGCTTGAAAGCAGCAGGCCTCCTGGCTGACTTCCCAAGGAAGAGGTGGATCCTCTTTTCTGGCACACCCAACACCTGTTGAGGGACACTGATCTCATAGGGTAGGGGGTGCTGGCCCAGCTCCTCCTGATGCTCCACAAGGAGATGGCCACGGTACAGATTTGAAAGCCCTGGCAAGTCCAACATCTATTTCAGCTTCATTGCAGAAGCTCAGTACTAAAAAGTGCAAGGTCCTGCACATGGGTCGGGGCAATCCCAAGCACAAATCCAGGCTGGATGAGGAGTGGATTGAAAGCAGCCCTGCAGAGAAGGACTTGGGGGTATTAGCAGATGAAAAGCTGGACATGACCCAGCAATGTGCACTCACATCCCAGAAAGCCAATTGTGTCCTGGGCTAAATCAAAAGAAGTGCAGCCATCAGGTTGAGGGAGGGGATTCTCCCCCTCTGCTCTGCTCTCATGAGACACCCCCCTGCAGTGCTGTGTCCAGCTCTGGGAATACCAACATCTGAAGGACATGGACCTGCTTGAGCAGGTCCAGAGGAGGCCACAAAGATGATCAGGGGCTGGAGCACCTCCCCTGTGAGGACAGGCTGAGAGAGTTGGGGGTGTTCATCTGGAGAAGAGAAGGCTCCAGGGAGACCTTAGAGCGACCTCCCAGTGCTTAAAGGGGGCCTGTAAGAATGATGGGGACAAACTTTTTAACAGGGCCTGTTGCAATAGGACAAGGGTAATTGTTTTAAACTAAAAGAGGGTAGATCTAGACTAGATATAAGGAAGAAATCATTTACGATGAGGGTGGTGAAACACTGGAACAGGTTGCCCAGAGAGGACAGGGCTTTGAGCAACCTGATCTCATTGAAGATGTCCCTGCTTATTGCAGGGGGGTGGGACCAGATGACCTTTAAAGGTCCCTTCCAACCCAAACCATTCTGTGATTCTATGACTCTGTGAAAAGAAAACAAAGTATGAACAACAGATGACAGTCTGCAGATAACAGCATTAACTGTGTTTGACGATGGAAGTGAGAGTGAATTAAGATTTATTATTTGTTGCAAAGTATCATCTTTGCCAGTTTTTCTGCTCATAAACTGAGATTTCTATACACTGTCAACACACACCAGGGTTCTACTCTGCCTAAATACATGATCAAGACTAATGGGCAATAATAAAAGAGCTAAGCATATTTTGACAGTACAGCAGAAGCCACCCAATAGTCCTTTCTGACAGCAGTACAATTCCCTAACTGCAAATAACTGCTAGGAGTGAATTTGGGAGGGAAATGCTCACCCAAACAGTCCAAGAAGAGTGGGACCCATGATTCGCACTGGCCCTTTCAGCCTCAGATCAACACCCTGTGGTTGCTCTGGAGAAACTGAGCAACTGAGCTCAGCATCCCTGTCCTTTCAACTCTTCCACTTTCCCACTGAAACTGCCAATAAATGGGCTTATTGCAGTACTATAACAACAACAATAAACAACAGTAAATAACAACAACAGAAATCGCTCAAGAAACCCTTTCTATTTGTCTCCCAGGAAACATGTGTTCACCAGTTCTTCACACACCAATTATGATAACACAGTAGGGTGCTTTTTTCAGCCAAGAAGTTGGATGGAGGTTCATTAGAAGGAACACTCCTGCTGTTACTTAGTAACTTCTCCAGAGTTTGAAGGTCTTCTTCCTTTCCTATCTCAGTATCTTTAAAATCCTCTACAACGTAATAAGCTTGAATTCCCATACCACTAGGAAAGCATAGCTCAGGTTTAGAGAGACCTATTTAAAATGAAAGATGAATGCACCAGAAATTCTATTCTGCTGTTGAAAGGCACACTGACCTTGAGGCTTGCAATAATGTCCAGAATTAGCTTGTCAGCAGCCCAGAGATTCAATCTCAGTTTTCATGGAACTGTTCCCAGAGCAGGTAGATAATGCCCAGTCTTCAAAGTAACTATGTCTCAAGTTTATCAAATACATAGAAAAAAAAAAAGACACACCAAAGGGCCTATTCACTAAACAGTGGCTTACACGAATCAGCCAAGCATGTGAAGATCTATTTTTCTTTCTTGGGTGACAGAAACATTGCACTACAAAGGCCAAGAATACAACTTGCAAGTAGATTAGGTGGGTTCAGCATGGACAGAATGAATTATTTCAGACCAATCACAAATCTACTTTGAACATCAGAGTTTAGAATTTGAATCAAGCATTAAGTTCAGATTTGATTAGCAGAGATCAAGAAAAGGGAAACTAGAAAAAAAGAAAAAAGCTAATGAAAAATGTACACAGTCTCAGCAGCTCAAGAAAAGCAAATTCCCTTAAACCAGTTTAACACATACTGGACATTCCTAATCCATGAATGAAAAACTAGATGCTTCAGGATTTATATAAACAAAATTCAAACCCCCTTGAAGAAACAAAAAACTACAGCATAGGCTTGACCTACATGAAAGAGGCATAAGGCCCCATAGTTTGGTGGGTCTGTAAAAACAGCACAAAACCCCCTAAACGTTCTCCAGTGCAAAGAAGAATTTGTCTACACTTCAGCTGAGACCTGGATTTATTTGCAGCACAGAATGAGTAACAGCCATCATCTCAAGTAGGGGTAGCTAAGCCATCCTTAGCATAAAATTAGTATTTATATTCCTGAAACAAGCAATGAGGGCAAGTCCTGACCCCTACCAAAGCTGCTTCTGTCCACAGAGTAATGGATCTTCCAAATCTGTGTGTGATTGTATGCAGATTGCTGATGCTTTGCCCAGACACAAGATTCTTTTATTGCTAACTCTTTAACAAAAGGTTCTGTACTTATGTTCCAAGAAAGGTGAATTTATGCCTCAATCCTCACAGTTTTTGCTACATACATTTTATTCCCTGATTCCACTGTAGATTACCACACAGGTCTTTATACACTAGACACAGTTTTCAGGTAACTTACTGCTTCTAAACTCTTCACAATGAATACTGTAAATTCTCACATAATTTTGTTTATTTCAAAGCATCACGCAAGAGAGTTTTCAGCCCTTGGTCCCACTCCTAGACTTATCAGTCTGCTAATCCCAGAGGCTCCTGCCTCTTCTTTTCCTCTTCTTAGCTGTCCAGCATGTATAGGATCTTGGAGAAGATCAACTCCTTGTCCCATGGCTGAGACAGCAGTAGCAGCTCTTTGCAAGCAGAGGGAGATGCTGCAAAGCAATCCCCCCTCTGTCCACAAAGGATGCACAGCCGAACTCACAACACAAGCAGAGGGCCAAAAAAGGCCAGACCCTCCCCCACTCTTCCCAAGATCATAAAGAAAAGGTTAGATGAATGCTCTGGCCTCAGCAACTTTTTTTCCTTCTGAGACAGGCCTTGTACTTTGACAGTGTCTGATCAAAATCCTTTTGCACTTTTAGGTTTAGGGAATAGGAGAGATTATGAGGGGGTTACACTTCCTCTCTGCCAGGGATGAGGAAGTATGTCTTTACAGAGAGGTAAAGCTTTGATGTTAAGTGACACACAAGTATTTGCCATAGCCTCTCAGCCTGACACTAAGCTAACCAAAGTAATCCACTGAAATCAATTAAATTACATCAGTGTAAAATCAGAGCAAGTGAAAAATTAAGTCCAGGGGCTCTTCAGCTTTACCAAAGAGATTTGACAGCAGTGTGGAGACATTTCTGGTTCAATGTCTTCTTTGCATGTGTAACTCATTTTGGTGACAAGTCATCTAGGAGGAAATAAACAGTAAAAGAAAGGAAGAAATCTGTGAAGGCATGATGGGAACATGTCATAACATTTTGGTTAACAAAGGGAGAATGTAAAAGGCACAAAGTATCTGGTGATAGCAACCTGGAATAGTTACATTAATCTCAAGTGATGGAGCAGGTGGCAAAAACCCCCATTTCAGGGCCAAAATCCTGTTGGTGAGCATACCTCTGTCCTGTCTCAAATATGGCTCCATTTCAGCCCTGAACCTTAAAACATTATCCTAGTTCAAACCAGATCTAGACACTGCATCCTTCCACACATCTTGCTCGACAAATAGAAGTACTTTTTGCTAAGAATACACCAATATGCAGATAGAAGTTACCACATGCAAAGCAATGAGACACTGTGTAATACATACCAGGTAGATGATGCTTGCCCTAGTATGTTGGCAATGTGAAAACCAAGACAGAGAAGACAGACAAGGAAGACAGAGGGAGAAGCTGACATTTTAACTTACTGCACCTTACTGATTCTGAGTGTGGTCAAAGATGTGAATTTAAAGGTTTCTGGACAAGAGAAGTGATGGTTTAGGAAAGTACAATGAGAAAGAGGACTAGCATTAAGATAGGAATGAGAGGACAACATCCTATTACACAGAAGCTGGGCAAGAGGAGAATGTAGAAGAGATCTCACAGAAGACAGCACAGGAAGAAAATCAAGAGCTTAATGCATGTTAACCATTTATTCAAATATAGTTTTGTCCTCAGTCTCTCAAGAGCTAACTTCTTTTTCTAAAGCTTAACAGAATTTAAATTATAGAAGAAGTAACACAAGGAAATATATGTATGTTTTCATCTAGATTGAACCCTCTAAGATCAATGAAGGTACAGTAAAGAACAAACAAATGATCTTGCAGTTACATTAATATCAGATTATATGGGGGAAAAAAAAAAAACCACCTTCCTTAATAATTTAAAAATTTGGAAAACTTAGTTGCTTTTAGAGTTGGGTAATGCTCTTTCCTACTGTTCCTATTTGGCGTAATTAGAAATACCATTACTGACAGAAAAAGAAAAAAACCACAACACAATTAACACTAGCAAATACTAATGCAAAAAAAAAGCAGAACAACAGATCGGGTCAAAACTGCAGCCCGAATGCATTTGTTTCTATCCATAATAATGATTACTATTATGGTAATACCCTGCATTGAGGATATAAAACCAAAATCCTCTCCCAAAAAATGACTCAACATCTTCACTCTCAACTATCTGTGAGATTCCTTGGAAAGAATTTGAGATCCTTAATGCACAACTCTATCTCATCCCAAAAAGCTGTTGGACTTTGCAGAGCTGCAGGGGAGTGCTTCATCACAAACTCACACTGTCACTACACCTCACAATAGCCACTACAGCTTTGCAGCAGAGAAAACATCTCACCATTTCAGGTTAGGCTCCCAATATTTCTAAGCATCTTCACTGAGAATGACACAGACAGAAATTTCAGAACATTAAAAGACAAGTCAAATTAACCATGGTTCTGAGCCAACACCCACTGCACTCTATTGGAAAGCTCTGGATTAACTTCCTTCTCTTCATGGTTCATCTTTTTGCACTCTTTTCCAGGATTATCTAGAAATACAGAGATACAGGACTAAGTGCTACCTTGTTTCATCACTCATTCATTTTATATAACTTCAGTTATACTAACCAGAGCTTTTGTCTTATACACATGTTGCAAGAAAGAGTAGTTAAGATTATAGCACTATCTTTTAGCTCAATTAACTGTCTATAAAATAGAAAGCCCACAACTCATTCCTTTTAAGCAGAAGTTTTGCTCTTTGTAGCAGAGAAAGGCTGTCTTCCATGTTCAGCCTTCAGATACTACTCCCATCTGCCACTGAGTCTTCAGGTAAAGAACCAGAGAAAAATACACAAATGCAGTAGAACCTGACCTCTGCTACACTAAGACCAAGAACCCCTTCCTGCTTAAAGTAATTCTTCTGGGCTTTTGAAAAGATACACAAAATGTCACAAAATCTGCTGCAACAGTCATCAGAATAGTGCCTATGTTCTGAACGCAATTCCTGAGATCCCTCCCTAGAAAAAAAATAGTTTTTCTTAGGCTTGGCAGGTCTACCAATGTTTCATTTGTACAGACCCAGGGTTCAGACCATGGATCCAATCATGTCCAAATGGCCTCCATCACTTGACATTTGCTTCATTTAGTGCATGAGACCTACTACCCCACTGGAGAAATCAAACTGAAAACAGCAAAAAAAAAAAAAAAAAAAAAAAGTGTTTGGCTCTCAATTTGGCCATAAAGTAAAATGTTCAGGAGCCGAACGGATTATGCTGCATAGGCACAGAGTGAATAGCTGAAAGGCTTTCTAGCCTGAAAGTTTTTAGATGAGGTAGGTAGTTCAAAGGAATGTGCAGTAGCTATTGAACCTGCCCTATACCCAGCCAGGGCGCAAGTCCAAACTTTGGCAGAAATCTGAAAGGAGATGGTGCGAGGGAAGAACAGCACATGCAAGAGTTTTCCTTTGTAAAGGTGGGGTGGGGGGGGTTTGTAAGCACAGCAGAAAACACAGGAGCACGGAGGACATGAAAGCACTGAGCAGGAAATGGGATTGGGGAAAGAAAACTGAATTTACAGAAAAATGAGGAGATAAATGGGTAGACAGTGGAATTTGAGGGAAGAAAAAGTGAGAGACGAATGAAAAAACATTGCACAATGAGTATTAGGAGCTTCCTCTACCCTCCTTCCGTACGAGCTGAGGGGTGTAAATGTCTTTCTTCAAATAAGACAGCTTGGCCAGAGATTGTGGCTGGAATCAGTGCATGAAAAAAACCCGGCCATTATGGATTTTTGTCTCTTTTCCCATCCTTACTTTTGGGCCAGGGCATTGGTGTGGTCTTTGAATTTAAGCTCAGGAAAACAAGTAAATACATACACAACCCAGGCATCCATGTGATTTAGCAAAGAAATATTTTTTTCTTATTTTAGGAAGCATTTTAGATGCTAACATAAAATAAACAGCAAATTAATAGAACTTCTGAACTTACCCCAGATATATCAGATTTGTCAGCTGAGTACTCAGCAGAAATTTCCTCTCCAGGTAGGTTCTTATCTGTCAGACTGACAATGCCAGTGCCCAGAGAAGCCCTTAATGTCCTGAGTAAAAAATTAGTATGTAGCTTAATTTCAAGGTAGAAAGTTGTATTCGTTCCTTTCAATATACCATCTTCAGTGTGGAAATAGAAGGATACAAATTCAAAGCAAAACTGATTCCCCAAAACTACCCAAGAAGAAATAATATCTAATAATAATTTGCTCAAGAAAGATGCCATTTGGCTTCAAGGCCTCATAGCAAGCATACAGCTGAAGGCACGAGCACAGCATATCATGTGCTCCACAAACAGCATTCCCGTACCCCTCTCATTACAGTACCCAGGACACCTACTGCTCAAAACTGTCTTATGCACTTAGTCTCTTCAAGCATATCATTCCTTGAAGGTGAACAATAATTCACATTTTAGCCTCCATTGACTGCAGTGACTTTCCATCAGACAGGTATCTACCCAGGTTTGATACAAATTTTAAGTATTTTGATGTTAAGGGTGTTCAAGTTTTGCTTACTCTTGAAATACTCTAAGAAAAAAAAAGTCAAAGAAAAAACATCAGAGGCAGTCATGCTTTTATCCATTCCTGAATTTTTGTTACTTGAATACATAGGCCAAATTCTGCAAAACATCTTTATGGTCATCTCTTCAAATTACAGAACCCTATGTCAGCTGCAGCAATCGAAAACGCAACTGAGAATAGAGTTGTTTCAAGGCCAGCCAAGTTGATATTTCATGTAATCTTTCACAGTGATGAGATCATATTCTACTACCAAGCTAATACTGTAATCGAGATAAGTCCCTGTTTCAGACAGGCCATGACTGACACATTCCTTCCCTCTGCCTTAAAGGCACAATCCTGCTTCTACAGCAATCAAGTGTCCAACGTTTTTCTATCATTTCTTCAGATTTTAGGTAAATAAATATTTATGTTGCCATTACAATATTTATCTTGCCATATAAAAATAGAACGAGCTAATTTAATGAATAAAATTATCTTGAAATACCAGGTCAGATTTCAACGTGTATAAATTTAGCTAAATGCCACAGTGGCTCACGCTCCACTTAACTGTGCACAGATTGCTGCCTCAACATACAGAAAATGCTTTTTAAATGCAGGCTACCTTACTGCCTTCTGGATGAGGCTCTTCTCAGGCACCCTCAGAGAACTTGCACCACAGATCTTTGCACCTTATTTGTGACTGCTCTAGCCAGGTTCACCCAAGCTACTTAGTTGTCAATGTGCAAAAAAGGCAAATGTGTTTGTAATTAACAGAGTCCTTAGTTTACTGTATATAAATCAGGAAAAGGGAACGATACTGTTAAATGAAGACAGCTATCAAAGGAATTATTTTGCTTCCAATTAGCTTCATAAGGAAAAAGCCTTTTCAATGACTGGTTTCCGCTGGATCTAACTAGATATTCTCATTTGTTTTGCAGGGGTCCAAAGATTAGCCCTTCATTAGGGCAAAGTTAAGTGAAATGGCTAATTTAAAACTCATTCCCCTACTTCATAAATTTTTGTCTTCCTTTTAACTGAGATGATTTGCTGGTAGGTCATTTATCTTCTCTGACAGATGCTGCTGTTTAGCTTCTGATCACTTTGTAAAGTGTGCACACACTCAAAACTAAAAGATTTCAAGGAAATTTTGTGACACGGAAACAAGAAAAAATGGCAGTTTCATAATGGTGTTGATTTTTCTAAGACATTATCCTGCCACAATAATTAGCTAGCTATATTCTGTTTGTTACAAACTCTTCTTTCATTTTACTTTTTTTTCCTGTCTTTTATATTTCAGACATAACACTTGTAACTAAGCAATCACTCAGATCAAACAGGCATAGTCAATATTAGACAAGGTAGACAGACTTCCAAAAAGCTTCTAAGAAGCACTCTGGAAACTTGCACAGGTAGACTTGACACACAACCTTCCTTTCAAAAAAGTATTAAATAAAAGCATCACTAAAAATACCCTTTTTAAGGACAAGTACAAAACAGTAACTCTCACCATTTGTGCCCTTAATACAATCTCTTGTTACTCGAGAGAGCATTTCTTGTGCAAACTATGTTTCAGAAGACTTCAATAACAAAGAAAGCAACTATTTCCACAATCATCTACGAAGGAAGAGAAATGCTACCCTGTCCTAATTAAATTCTACTAGAAGAATTACTTCCACCCTCTCAGACTTGCCCCATCTCATGGCAGTTTCTAATTCACTTCCTGGCTCAAATGGCTAAAGCCTAGGAGCTTTGGTAAACCACTCCTTCATTAACCCTACAGAGGCAGTAGCAACACATGGGCAGATAGAAGATCCTTCCTCAGGATGTAAAGTTCTCAGGCATTATTCTAGGTAAGCCATGCTGCTATTCCCTGCATTAATGAACACAGCCAGTGTTACTCACTCTCACTACACAATATGGCCCTTAATAGCATACAATCACACACTACCTCTCTCCTGTGAACTGCGGTACCGAGAGGGTCTCCCTTACCCAAAGGAAAGCTGAGTAGAAACATGCCGATGTTGTTTTGCAGCTCTGTGCTATTTGATTAAATCCCCATTTCACAGAATCACATTTGTTGTGTTCTTTTGCCACCCCTTTTCTCAAGGCTGTATCTATCACACAGCTGTTCCACATTGAGTTGGGGAATTCATTTGGAGACTCAGGAAAGCAATAGCTTGGCAATTCCAGCACTGCAAAGGCAAAGCTGAAATGCCTTTATGCAGCACCTGCTGAGGGGACCTTTTACTGCTTTCATAATATGGAACAGGAGTTTGGCCCCAAGGGGAGGATCTCACTATACACATGCAAAACCCCAGGTTCTGCCTCATTATAGTTATTGGCCTACCAATTAACTTGCTTCCTGTGAGAGCTGGGAGGAAGGCATTTTGTTCATTGAGATATTCAGGCTCTACAATTTGTGAAGTTTTTTACTTTAAGGACTATGTATGTCCCTACTTGGCATTTCTCACTAGACATTCAGAACATCTTTCCCAGACCAGATGCTATACAAAGCACCACACCCCACTTTTTACAGATGGGTAAACTGAGACATAGGATAGGACATCTTACCACGATAATGCACTGCGTCCCTAACTCAGCCTAGTTCTCAAGACTCCAGGCACTGTGTGCAATCTGTCTCCACACAGCTTCTCTGATTGCCTGGGTATCAGATAACTGTTTGTACATGTTTTTAATAAGGAGTGTCAGAAATACTCATTCCTGGAAATGTTCTGTGTTTAAGAATATATCTGGGATGCCCAGTCCTCTGTGAGTTTAATCTAGGTCATTTAAAATGTCTTTCTGGCACATGATTCAGAGTCATCTATTGGCAAAACCGTCTGCAACAATAAGATATTCCATTTGTAATGACTGTAAGAGTGGAAAAAAAAAACCAACATTAACAAACATAAAAATGCCTGAAATAGAAGTTCTCTAAATAAGCTTGCAGACTATTTAATATAAGCAGCACCTATGATGTAGCACATACCTACAAAGTGTTAAACTGTGCTACTGTAGTAAAACTGTCATCCTTGATTATTTAAAAGGTGTCTACCTGTAAGCTTCGCTTTCGTTCACTGTTGTTATTAGTACATCCCACATGTCTGATCAGACCAGCCAATGCTCCACTCTGTTCATATTACACTTGGCCCCCGCTCCTGATTTATCAGCCATAGAGACAAAAGTTTGGCTTACCCTTTCTGAACAACAAAGCTTTATTCTTGACAGCACCCCTCTGCAGTCAAATAAAACGCATGTACGCATTTCTCAGCAAATCCACGCTAATGCCATAAACATGCATCAGTGTTGCAGCCAAGACAATGACTGCTTGTTGTGATAAAAGATGGGTATCACGCAAGTGTTGCAGTTGATTTTAGCATATAATAGAGTTGACATTGCATGAGACAGAGTTTCCAAGCTCACTTGTTCCTTCCTGCCCACCACTTTTCTTCAAGTTTTTTCAGCTCTGTCTGCAGGCTCCATCTCGTTCCCCACATCTGCAACTCACATTTGAACTCAAGTCTAGCCCATATTCATTCCATGCATCACTGAAAACAGGAATACTATCTAGTCAATCTCTACACCAGAGTTAAACAATTTATACTGCCTTCACACCATGACAGAAAGTACGTTTATGCAATCTTTGTGTTTCTATTAAACATTAACACGGGCTAGATTCTAAGATCATTGTCCCTGGTGGACGTGGGGAGTAAAATACTTTTGTTTGATAGAATTACTCCAGAATCTGTCCTGCCACAACCACTACAATGATTTCAAAGTTTAAGGGGAGCTTTGCCTGATTCAGAAGCTTTTAGCAAGAGCTTTTTAAAACCAAAATATGCTTTAAAATAAATGAGGTCTAGATTATCTTTGATGTGAACCTATAGCTGAGATTTGTATTGCCTATCAGATTAATTAGACCAGCCAAAATTTTTAATACCCTTTTCCATGCCTCAGAGAG
This sequence comes from Athene cunicularia, assembly GCF_003259725.1. NCBI lineage: Eukaryota > Metazoa > Chordata > Aves > Strigiformes > Strigidae > Athene > Athene cunicularia. The sequence continues at coordinate 9,635,185 of NW_020799100.1, read as the reverse complement.
ACAGAAAGATAAAGATTTAATTTTCTATGAATGGGCCATTACTGACTGTGAAATTGCTTGCTGTTATCTACAGCAAAGCTTTTTGTGGTCTAGCTGTATTTGTTCTGCATAATGAACAGAATGCCAGTGGTTTCCATCTACATACAGCTCTTCACTCAGGGCACTTTACAGATACAGCTGACTACCTTTACTAGTTAAAAATGGAGTTACCAGAGGCAAAGAAGATTTAGCGGTCAAAAACCAAGTCTGTGGCAGAGTCAAGAATAGAACTTAGAGCTTCTAAACTATTCCCAAAGGCCTGTTTTAACCACTACACAGCACTGTGCTAGCAGGGTGCAACCACAAGTCGAGTCCTGCACCAAAGGGAGAAGCTGTCTATAGTGTTGTCGGCTCCACTTTAGCTGTGCGCACATGCACTGTCAAGCATGTGTCGAGCATGAATGTTTCCTTCCCATCCCCCAAACCTTTACTGCACTTTTCTTATGTGTCACAAGAGAATAAATGCCTGAGACATTATCTGCCCATTCCAAGAGTTCAGAGAATGTCTATGACATCATGGGCATGACTCCCCCACTAATCACATTATATGCTGTTTAACTTAACACTGCTAAGCTTTGTCTGATAACATTGTAAATACCATTTTATTGTAAATTAGATTATACAAACCTCCTCAGAGTTTAGGTCAGTTCTTGTGTGAGGTCCTTGTTCCCCCTCCTCTCTACTACCCCAAATTGAATCATTTTGGTGTCTAAGCCAGGGCATTTCTACAGAAGGAAGCACAGGAAGAAAAGGCGGCTAAGCCATTATCTGTTTCTAAGTCAGCACTGCAGATTGCAGTAAGTGGACAGAAGACTCCATACATCTGTTCTTTTTCTCTATCTTCCCTTGGAATAAAATCAATAGGTTTTGTTTTTCTCATGAAGCTGGCTGGATTTCATTACAATCTTCCTGTGAGGTAGCACATACTTGAGACCTATCATTTCCTTCTATCGAGTCTAAGCTGAGTTATTCCAGTTGGTAGCCACTGTGTTCTTATCCTGGCCTTAAGGTTTCTGATTTGTTTACAAAGAAAGATGCAGAAGTGTTATTTTATTTTCATTTTTGCATTTGATTCTATTTTCTCTAATGAAAGAACCAGACTCCAGCTACATTAAACCATAGCCCCAGCATCAGCAAGATCTTCAAAGCGATTGACACGCTAATGCTTCCCCATTTCTGAAAGGGATATTTTAATTTTCACATTTTGACACATTTATTGCTGAGGGAGATATCTGAGAAGTTTCTAAACTTTTAGAAAACCTCAGCAACAGAATTTCCCAACATTTTTAGACAACTGCATGATAAGATGCTCATCATCTTTCTTCCTTAATTTTATCGAGGCCATAAATATCTCAGGCTATTAAAGCAGAGGTTTGAGAATCCAGACTCCTGAGGTCTTGGCTCAGCTACGCTCAGCTCTGAATTTCTTTCCTCACTACAGTCAACACCAGCTCTTAGCGTCAACCTGAATTCTGTTTCCCATCCACAGGCAAAACTCTGAGGCTGGAGATGCTTCAGACAGAGCTATATCACCCAGGATCAGAACTGCCAGCTCTCAACACCAAAACAAGACTTTGATTTTTGATGTTGGAATCACTTCTCAGGAAGGATGAAGACCAAGCCTTCGTGCCTTCCCCACCTCCCATACTTAGGACAGATAAAGCCTATCACAATTCACTGAGAGAGAAAATATAAATGAGGGTTATCCTTCCTCAGCACAAAGAACCACCTGATGTAGTTGTCTTTCACCTATAGGATCCCAGGACAAAAAAGGCTTTGCAGCCAGATCACTCAGTGCTTATTGCTCAGGGCCCTACACTTCCTTAGGGTAACTTTCTTGCAAGACATGGTATTAAGGAATGCTAGTAGCTCACAGAGGGAATGCAACACAAGCCAGGTGACTACTGAGACTAAAGCATAGCTAACATAAGTGCTAGTGAGGCACTAGCTAACTGCTCTGTAGACAGATTCTCATGTCCTTGAGCAAACCACCTGCCTTTCACATTCCTACAAGTTCCCATCTGGTGAAAGCTAACAGAAATGTTATACAAACACAGCAAAGGATGCTGTAAAATAAACATTTTGAGATCTCACATGAAACTCAATCTACCTGAACTGTGATTACTATATATACTGCATTTGTGTAAGGTTAATGCTATAGAAACTGTATTCTGTTGATTCCCAATTTCTCATGACAGATTTTAGTGAAACTCGTGTTAGGAAGCTGAAGTAGCTGTCCTGAAAGGAAACACCTCTCATCCTGAAGGAGGTCAATGCACATTTCAGCAGGTGCCTATCAGATGCAAGCAAGACTGTGCTCTTCTGAGTATGTCCTCCCTATTCTGGCTGCTTGCAGAACTCATTGAAAATATGCCTTTACAGTGGTTTTCACAACCAATTATTTCCTCTCTCTGCAGAGATACAGTGACAAAGCAACACGATTTTCAGGGCAGGCAGTTGTTTGATCAGGGAATTCTCATACAATTAACATTTACCTAGTCAAGTTTGCAAGGTATCTGGCTGCTTTCTTGACAACAGGAGAATAATGCTATATTTATAATGAACTAATTCATTAGAGAAAAGAACAAACCTAGTAAGATATAAGGAACTTGTATACAGAAAATAATAATTACAGAATAATTAGTAAATCAAGTTATTTACATTTTTAAACATTTTAATGTGTTTCCTTATAAGCATACTGTACAAATTAACCCGGTACTATATAACAGAACTTGAGTAATGCTACTCACATGAACCGTTAGCAGTTAAACTGAAAAGCTTCAGTCATCAAAAACAGCAAACCTGTAGCCTTTCAGTGTCATTAGGAAAAGGGGGTTTTATTTATTTTATTTTTCCCTTTTCCCTTTTCTGTCCCTCTATTCTTTATTTTAGGATGTCCCATCTAATCACCTACTTCTAGAGTAACTTTGAGCTCCGACTTCCTAACTCCACCTCACACACTAATATATTTCAGTGTTAGTTCTCCAGTGGGAGAACCAGTGTCATTATCCTTAAAGAGAGATACAGAGAAGTTCAGCTACTGGGACAAAAATCCCAAAGCAACTTGACCACAGAAAAATACAGAACTCTGTTCCAATGCACAGATCCGTGTTTCAGTCTGAACAGCTCCAGTACCAAGAGTTGACTGAGATATGTAAAAAACGGTCCCAGGTGATTAGGCAATAACAAGGAGGCTCAATGAATCTTTGTACCTATGTTTAATCCAGAAACCTATGGCCCTTTTGCAAGGAGAATGAATTTAAGGCATCAGCATGGATGAAAATAACAAAATGATATGAGGATTAACTGATAATCCCCACATTTACCACACAGGAAATCGCCAGACTATTAACTTTGTATGAAATCTAGCTCATAAACAAGCCTTACTGCAAGAATGAAAGAAAGAAAAAGTGACATAACTGGTGAAAAGATCATAAGCAAGAGAAATAGATGTTCAACATCAGTGAAGTAGGGAGCTCCCCCGTGGCCTCTGAACAGGCTCTGTGATGTGACTACTGCTGTTTCATATTCTACATATGATCTGGAAATGCTGTAGGTAGGTGGCTGATGATACAAAGCCATTCCCAAAAATGAAACCTAAAATTTATTCAGTGAGTGGGTGTTAAAATACTAAATTTAATTCAAAGTTCATAAATGAAAAATAACATATGAGGAAAAAGCCATTCTCACTGTGCTTTAAATCAGCTATTATCAGTCAGAAAGAAATCCTGGGGAAGTGGATAGCTCTCTGAAGTTCAGCATGGTGTCAGCAGTTGGGAAAAACCATCCTGTTAGGATTTTTTAGAAGCAAAAGAATAAAGCAGAAAATGGCATTATTCCTCTGTATAAATCCATAGTATACCCATCTCTTCAATACTGAGTATTGAAGTACTGTGCACAGTACAGTACAGTAACTGTGGAAATACAAAGCTACAGAAAGGGCAAGAACCAAAGCTGCACAAGAGACGTCGGAAAGCCTTAGCATAAGGAAAACTTAAGCAAGCTAGAGCCTTTCAACCTGGAAAACAAGGATAATAACAATTAACTTCCTGACAAGCTGTTACAGCATGAAAAAGGTAAACAGCAACGATTATTTTAAAGTAGTCTTACCAGAGAACACAGGGCACCAACTCAAACTGGCAGGCAGCAAGTGGGTTCAAAAGCGAACAAAAGGAAGTTCATTTTCACACAATACCTAATGATGTTGTGGAACTCATTGCCACGGGATGTTATGGCAGCCAAAAATACAAGTGGGTTTCAAAAAAAATGATTAGACAATTTTATGGAAAAAGGTCCATCAAGGAGTATCAAAAACAATGATACAGCTACAGCCTCCAGCTCAGGAAGGTCTCTAAACCAGAAACCACTGGAAGCTGGGCGGGTTTACCAAAGGAAGTATCACTCTATACTCACCCTGTTTTCCATACACAAGTTATTAGCCATTATCAAGAGGCAGGATATGTGGCTAGATAGACCTTTGCTGTGACTCTTTTTTATATTTGACCAATACTAACTGATGCAGATATAAACACATACCCCCTCCACGGTCACAGGTAATTCTGTAAAAGGCTGCTATAGTTAAAAGGCACACACTTAGAAGAGTACATCATAAATGACAGTACTTTTTTATTTGAGTAGGACTAGAACTGGCTTTTTTGTTTCCTTAGGTATGTTCTGAGTCTATGCTTTCCAGACAGGAGTTATGATGTTATCCTCCTTTTTATTACCTAACTACAGCAAAAGAGACAAATCCAGTAGAAAGAACTAGCTCTGAATTTCAGCTGTAAGCCACACAATAACTTACATCGCTGGTGACTGAGAGCTTCTTAGCTTAAGATACTCTGGAGAACTACTGAAGTAACTGGCCATTTTGTTGAATACAGCCATAACACCCAGGTACTTTAAAACACAGCTTAAAACTTCCAGTCATGCTCTAGGTCTAGGATAGAATTTGAAGTCATGGTAAGTGAAGCAGTCCTTTAAGATCTTGTTCCCTTACAGACTCCAGCACCCTGAACATGCTTTGCAACTTGAATGGCCTTCTTATCTTCTCCTTCCCCATCAGTGAAAACGGAGGAGGAAGTGACTCTGCTAACTCGGCATCTCACCACCCTTTAGCAGCTACAAGCCTATGAACCAGATGATATGAACCAGATGACAATCCTTGCTATAACAGACTACTTACCACCCTTTTCTTAATTGTTTCTCAAAAAAAAAAAAAAAAAAAAAAAAAGAGACAACGACCATGAAGGGATTTTACTGGTATACTCTTATTCTAACTTGTGTTGTGCCCCTTAGTTCAACAGCTGGGAAGGAAATGCTGCTGTCTTGGCATGAAATTACAGCATAAACTACAACACAAAAGGTACACACAAGATACAAACACTGTGGAGAGAAAAATTGTGTGTCAGTCAGTAGCCACATGGCAAGTTGCATTGGAGTGTAATATACTGAGGGACAGAATTACACAGGTATTTCTGGTACACTTGGCCAAATACTAAAGGCCTAATGACTCAGTAGTCCTGTAATTCTAGCCCAAATCCCAAGGAAAAAAAAAGTTACAAATGGAGAATGACTGCATTATGCACCACTTTACCTCAGTAAAGAAGCCTTCCCCCTTCCTCTTTCAGCATCTTCCCCATTCCTCATTCAGCATCTACTACTTGGAGATGTATTAGCGTGAATAATTTGAATCAGGACTCAAACCTGTGCTTAGGCCATGCCAAGGAAAGGTGTAATTTTTCAGGCAGAATAAGTACCTGCAGTTTTCAAATGGGACAGAACCAAGGTAAAACTGCATTCATGAGGGTCAACAAAGCTCTGATGTTTGTTTGCATGTGCTTGCCCATAACTTGTTCCCCTAAGGACTACAGATCTTAGTTACAGCAACTCTCTCCAAACGGGGGCTCCTGTGAGTCAGAAGTGAGCCAGAACTTCCTACCTGTTAATCCGTACTGGGATTACTAAAACCAGCAGATCTACATTTTGACACCAAAATAAACATTAACTGGAAAAGGTGGGTACTTCTGCTTTAGAAGATCACATCGTTTATTTAGGCACCTGATCCCAAGACCCAGTTAGGCAAGTCTGGAGCTTTATCCTTAGACCCTTTCCTTCATTCTGCCACCAATTCTAAGCCTGCCACAAAAATATATACATACTTCTATACATTGACTGAAATTCTGTTGCCTCATTCATGTTGCCTTCCATTAGAAATCTTTCCACACAAGAGAGCAGTGAAATTCCTCAGGTCAAGGACTCTGGTTTGTTACCCACTTCTTAACACAGTATCCAGCACAAACAGAGTCTGAGGCCTGGAAGCGGTACTATAAAAGATAATAATAATACTAGTTGAAGTAAAAACAATCAAATAAAAAAAAAACAATAAATGATCCTCTGCTCCCCTTAAGAAAATTTGTTTATTCACCCCCTCACAAAGGAGGTTGCCCTATTTATCTGCCGGGAAACCTCAGACATTCTTGCATGTGCAGCACAGATGGTCGCCACGCAACAAAAGGCAGAAGAGCTCCTCGTGCCTGCACGGTGGACATGTCTGGTGTCTGGATATACAGAAGCCTGATCAGAGCTACTGCTCCAGCAGGGCTGCTATGCATCCAAAATCCCAAACAAATACAGAAAGCCATCAAACAACATCTCTTAGTGGAAAAAGAGACTGTCTGGGAAAAAGGAAATGCACAGAGACTTTGGTTGTGAGTCCTAATTCATTAGTGTACATAAAACTGCTTAGAGATCCTGAGGTGGGAAGTGCTAAAGAAGCAGAAATATTCTTTATTAAAGCTCAAGGCTGTGTTGTTTCTTTATCCTCAGATATTCTTCACGTCTGATTTTTCATTCATGACCATTACTACTCCAAATTTTTTTCAGCTGTCTTGATCTTTTCTTTACCAAATGGAATTGCCCCAGGCAGAGGATATGCAGTATCTAGATTTGCTCATTGCATTTATCTTACTCTTTTCTAATTCATTTACTGCTTTGTCTCTAGTCCTGCTCTTCCTTTGATTTTATAGTCAGACATCAAATGTGGCTGCTCTCCATGAATAGTAATTATTTTTAAAATAAATGCCATCAATATTTTTACTACCTTGCTAAACATACTCTTCTACAGTGTATGGGAAGGGGTCTGCAAGGTCAATTTTAGCAAACTGGGTATAAATGCTGCTAATTCTTCTGTAAACTGAAAGGCAGAGCAGTTTGGCAGTAACCATTTCAGTTCCCAAGGCAGACAATACAAGCTTTAATCAAAGAATAAACCTGGGGGAACTGCATGAACAGAAACAAAGCAGAGCAGAAAATTAATTCTGTAACACATTATGGTCTGTGACACAAATTGTGTACAAATTCCTGTACTCCTTTAAGAAATTACTGAGCGCAGAACTGTATTCTATGTAATACATGAAAAAAAATCACTAAACACGTTTCTTCTTTTGAAGGAGTTATTCCAGCTCCCAGTATTTAAAAATACATGCCTTGTTTTCTTCTAATAATACAGGTTACAAATCTCTCTGCTTTTCCCTCAGTTTAGTAAAAACATAAATAATCCAGGAAATTAAAAACAAAACAAAAAAAAAGAGAAAGCCACCTTTTCCACATCCTGTTGTGCCTAAACAGAACATGTTGTACCAACCTCTACAACTTCTCAATAAAATGTATCGCAGACACTTCAAAAGCTGACCATAATCATAAGAGTTAAGTGAGGAATGTCAGATCGGACAGGGGATTTTGCTGCTTTTGTTATACATTAGTTAAGCATGCAGGCTTGTGTTTTTTAGTTTATCTTGGATTTTATTGTAATGTAATTGAACTCTGTTACCTTTTTCAGTATCCTAAGTGTTCCTCTAAGTGCTTCTATGGATTTGGGTTTGAGGCTATTGAAGTCAGTGGCAGAAGCCTCTGCAGAGTTTGGTTAGTCCTTTGATGCAGAAACTGTTTTTCTTCTTGTCTTATTACCCCTTAGATCAACCCTCATACATGTTCGGCAATAAGGTGGCTGCTATGAATCCAGAGGCAAAACTCACACTTACTTCAGCAAAACCGGGCTTTACAGAAGAGTATATTTGATTGCAGTGGGATCATTCACATCTGAATTTCATGTGTTGTGTTCACAGCATTTACAGGATTATGTCCTTAATAGTAATAATTCCTGGTTTGGGGTGTCCCACTGCGTGTCCATCCGCCCCCCATCCACACCACACCCCCCCCCATCTTGGACCTCTGTCATTTTCAGGACCCAGTTTATTTCCTTCATCACACCTGAGTCTCCATACAGATACTACAGAAATAAAATCGTAATCTTTGCAGTGGGATGCTTGAACTCCTCAGACAGCAGTATCTCCATGTAACCATACATGATAAACAAACAGCCAACAAACACACTTCTGTAGATTTTACTACCTCTGGAGCAGGCTATGTTTCTATAAAAAACACGGGTTTATGCTTCATGTGTCAAGTTCTGCATCAAATACACCCCTTTTACAGCCACAGCTCTGACAGGAAAAACCACCCCCCATTTAAAAACCAGACTCCTCACCCACTGCAGACACACGTGTGGGTGCTCCACGTCGCAATATCACACTTTTCTACATATCTCCACAACAGAGCACTGCCCGGGCCTGCGGGAAAGGAGGCTGCATGCCATGGCCCTCTAACCCTCCCGTGGGGCGGTTGTGGGGAGAAGCACCTTGCTGTGGGACAAGCCCTCCTGAGGGGGTGCCCACTGCGGGGGAGAGACTCTCCGAGGAGACCTGCTGAGGGGACACCCGCCATGGGGCAGTGCTGAAGGGGGAGACGCCCTGAGGGGACACCTGCTGAGGGGACGGACCCGCTGAGCTGAGGGAACCACCATGGGGGGGCCCGCTGAGGGGATATTCACTTGGGGGGGAGACCCCACTGAGATGAGACCCGCCGTGGGGGATACCCGCTGAGGTGGGGTGTCCGATACCTCAGTTCTGGACGCTGATACCCCCCGGCGGAGCCGCTGCGGCCCGGGGCGGCCCCAAGCGCAGAGCGGGCTGCCGAGGGGGGCAGTCTGGGGCCTTGTCTGCGGTGACGAGGCACGGGGGAGGGAGCGGGCGACGCCTCACTTCAGGGACATGAAAGGCCCGGCCGGCCGGGGCCGCCTCAGCTCCCGCGGCGGGACGCGAGGGAGCGGCA
>NW_020799100.1:9519218-9625925 GCF_003259725.1 Athene cunicularia | reverse complement strand
GACAGCCATGGCCGAGGTGGGCGGCTTCCTGGGCGCGCTGGACCCCGACCTGCACGGCTTCCCCCCCGGGCTGGGCGCCGGGCTGCCCCTCGCCGACTCCCCCGGTTTCCTCAACGAGCGCCTGGGGCAGATCGAGGGGCGGCTGCAGCGGGGCTCCCCCACCGACTTCGCTCACCTCAAGGGCATCCTGCGGCGGCGGCAGCTCTACTGCCGCACCGGCTTCCACCTGGAGATCTTCCCCAACGGCACGGTGCAGGGCACCCGGCAGGACCACAGCCGCTTCGGTAAGGGGAGCCGGGGGGGCCGGGCCGGGCGGCTCCGCCGCGGCTGGGTGGGTGCCCGGCCGGCCCGGGAGCAGGTGCCCCGCGTACACAACTAGTTACCCCGCTAATAATATAAATCAGCCCGGGACGGATATAATTAGACCCCTAAACAAATGCGCTCACTCTCCAGCAATGCGGGAGTTTTTATTTCCAATTTCCTACTCTCCCGGCGCTCACCCCTTCTGCAGGTGCACAAAAACGTGCCTTAGCGGGGGGGGAGGATTGAAAAAAGAAATTTTTTTTAAGTGCGGGGGTGGTGGTGACCGGCTCTAGCTGTGCCTCTGAAGTTAGCGGTGAGGGAGGCAAAAGAAAAAAAGAGCAGATTGGAAAAACAAATTCCTAGCTTTTTTGTTGTTTCGTTGGAATTTTTTTTCCTCCTTTTTTTTGGCCTCCACAGATATTTGAGAGCTGATTTCTTTTACTTACATGAATCTCATTAGGAGTGCGTCTCCCCAAAGCGGGCAGGGATCAGTTGGCTGGATGGGTGTTAGAAGCTCGGTTTGGGGAGGTTGTTGGGAAGGGGAAGCTGAAGGGGGGAAAAACGCTTAGGGGACCTCAGAAAGAAAGAAGATGGAACAATAGGCAGAGCACCGTGGATTTACCTTGCTGCCCGGGATGCATCTGGAAGACTGCAGCGCCTGTATCAGTGTCACACAAGAGCAGGGATCTCTCATGAGACTATATGTAATCTTCAAAAAATGCATCCCAAGCCACAGGCGAAGAACTACAGTAAGTTTGAGCACAGCTAAGAAAAATTCCCGCTACTTCAGCATCTAGTGCAGGTGTCTGTGTAAGCTATCAACAAGTTCCATGCCAGTGATCTCAGCTATGTTGTCAACAGGTTGCAAGAAGTGCTCGCAAGACTTTTTATAGTTTTCAAGTGATTTAACTCCTTGGTGAAAGGAATTTTTTTCTGCCTTGACTTGTTGGCAACTGGTCCTTTCTGATACTTCAGGAACGCTGCTGCTGCTATTGTTGGTAGTGTAAGGCAGGTTTTTGGAACAATTGAAGAAACTTATCTCCGTACTGCGCTTTCCATAAACACCAGGTGTGTGCATAGCATGTCCCTGCCTAAATCAACAAGAAAGTCATAACCCGCGGGTCAGAGTCAGGTACTAATGGGCTTGTGGGGCAAGCATTTTTTAATTACCTCCCAAAAGACACACATCTTTTAACCTTTCCTGCTGCAATACATGATGGGTTTCCACGTTAAAGGAAACTGAAAGCAAACCCATTGCATCTGTTTGGTTTTAGTTCAATCTGCCACGTAGTATTTCTATCAGTTCTTTTTACTTATCTTTATACAAGTAAACATCCAGTTTCAAATGGCAGTGTTTGTCTCAATTACATTTTTTTATAAAGATTGTGTAAAAGAAATGTATTTCCAAACAAACTTTGGAAAAATGCACTAAATGGGCTAAAACTTTTCATGATTTTTGCTTAAGCTTAAATCATACAGTGTGTTCAATAAATCGAAACATTGGCATTCCCTAAGTGTTTTAGCAGTCAGCATCCAGCTACGTAAACTAGACCAGACTTCAGATATAAAATATTATAGTTTTCTGCTTCAGGGTTTTCCCAGAGGCAGTGTAAAATAAATAGTTATTTGTTGTAATTGCAAGACAAAGCCCCAGAGGATTAGACTGGAATCCTCATGTTCAGATAAAGTTGGACTAAACCTCACTTCAGCAGGGACTCAAAGCAATAACGTATTGGCACACAGTATTCACCATCTGCATTCAGTAGCCATGAATATTTAAATTCCAATGTTACTGGTATGGTTTGTATTAGGATGTCATGTATCAATGCATTCCTAAATTTTGCATGCAGCAGTCAGAAAGCAGTAACTTATTACAGAAATAGGCAGCCTGAGCAGTTCTGGGGAACTACAAAACTGGTGAGGGATACAGAGCTAGACGAGCTGCCTTAAATCTAGGGGCATCTGGGGAAATACTTAGAAATTCAGTACGGTGGTTTGGTAGATCAAGCCCACGTGGCTGGAAGATGCTCCCTGATACCATGAGCTAATAATTAGTGTGCTCATGGATGGCTGCGACACCACAGCAGATGCAGATGGGATGTAGGGTAGAACCAGACTTTGCATCCCTTAATACTGAGAGAGGTTCAGGAAAAGGCAGACAGTATCTGCACCCTTGTGTGCACAGCCATCCCAAAAGCTACCAGATGTGCAAGACATCCAAATCTTCCAGAGAGGAAAATAAAGAGCCAAAGACCAGGTGTTGCAGAACATATTACCAAGGTCCTAACAGCGAGGGTTAAAGGGAAGGATTCTTTTGTACCACAGCATTCAGGGGATGTGACGACAGGACACAGGGGAGGTAGCAGCATCACCTACCCACACTGCCTGAGCAATCACAGTAACTATTCCCTCTCATTGGTTGAGGACTGGAGCATTCCTAAATCACACCTGTCTTCTGGAACACAGTATTTAATACTTGTAAAAATAGAGAGTCACACAAGAACAATGTGGCGCAGCTTACTTTTCCTAGAGGAAACGGGCTTAACACAAAATTTGGTGAAGCCTTCCAGCATTGTTGGAAAAAGGCTGATTATCACACTAGGGAAGTGCCCAAGTTCACTCTCTGAACTGGCAGCTCGGCCTAAGTCATCCCAGAAAAAATTAAGTGTTTTCAAAAATGTTCTCACTGCATCTGCTAAGAACCTTCCTGTACAAAGAAATAAAGGATGGTCAGAATCTGGAGGGAGTTTGGGTTGACATTAGCCTCCCTGTGAGAATCCTTCTCAGAATGAAACAGAGATAAATTTGCCAGGAAAAATCAATGCCAGGAGGAATTGCTCCTTTTCTGCCTCATGTCTGTTTTACAACAGCGTTAAACAAGTGACACAATGGTGCTACTCTTAACTGCAAGCAAGGAGATCAAAAGGCCTTGAGTTTGTACTGCAGACTAACAAAGGCAGCAAATGAAGCTCTTCTTGGGTACGAACCCTGCTAACGGATCTGTAACCGAGTCTCCTAGAGAAGCTAATGAAACCTCCAGAGAAAGTTTTGCTGTAGATTTTGACATTCAGACCATAGTGCACCTGTTGCTGAACAGTTGTTGAGGTTTTTAGCTGAAGCTTTAGGTTTGTAGCCATTAATACAACATCTGATGTTTCTGTACCCCTGCTCCTGAATATAGTCATGTAAGAAGAGACAGGTGCAAGGAGCTGAATTGTTCTTTGAGGGATGGTTTATAGTAAGACCAGAGTGTGTGGATCCAGCCATGGCAAAGCTTGGGAGATTATTCTGTGCTTTGGTGGTAAATGAATCCAGTCAGAGTCTTAATCAAATCTCTTCAAATATTATCTAGAAAGACTCAAGGAACAAACAGAATGAATAATCAAAGCAAGAAAAGAGGGGCAAGTCCTGGGGTAAAGAAAAAAGAAAAAGGAAAAAGGGGAAAAAAAGAAAGCATGTTCTACCACAAAAACACACCGCTACAATTGGAAAGAAAATTCTTGAGCTGGCCCCAGTGGCCACTCCCTGTGCTGTTGGAGATCAGATGTACAAAGCTGCAATTTTGTCTAGCAATTGGAGTGAGTTAAGGACAGGATGGATATCCGCCCACATTTTTTCAGCCTTCACTCTGTCTCCTGACTTTTGTGGGTTTAAGTTACATTCTTAATGCTGTTTCAACATAGTCGTCTTCCGTGCACGTCTCTAAGTGCCACTCAAAGATCAGAAAAGGGGACTATTGCAAGGGACACTGTCAGAAGAGATTATCATGGCCACACCTTGAAGAAATTTCGTTTGCAAAACCAGCAAGTGTTTACCCAGTCTGCACCAGATGAGGGGTCTCACTCACCCCCTCAGAGAGGGAAGATGCTAATGCTCCTCCTAGGTTGCTCCTTACCAGGGCTTCCGAGACCTGGGTTCAGGTTACACATACAGAGTGTGCTTGTCAGTATACTCAAGAAAAGCTCTCAGTTGCCTTGCCTCAGACATCCCTTGGTTTCTAAATAGGACCAACAATGTTTTCCTGCTTCCCAGGGGTGGCAGAAGACAAGTTAGATATATGCTGGTGCTGAGGACTGTGTTTGTGCCTATAGGAAAGTTGATCTAGTGCTCTCCAGTTATCAGGTATTTTTCACTTTAACATCTGCTTGTTTCCAGCATGGGACAGCCTCCCCTCTTTCCAGGTATCCTTGTACTCCTTTCCCTCCGTATTACTTTTTACACTCTCTATGCTAGGCATATTTCAGCCTGGAAGATGTCTGCACTGGTCCATAAAGCATGTTTTCTGTTGTTTGCTTCCCTGTTTGTCTCAAGGAATTACTCCTCCCAAGTCTGTATTTCATCTCCCCCCACCCCCAGCACCCGCTGCCTGCAGGCAGGATTTGATGCACAAGCCCATGAGTAGGCAGGGCAAAAGGAGAACAAAAAGTCTGATATAAGGTAGGAAGAGCCAGCTTAGCTGCCAGCATCTGACTGATGAGTCTGCGCCGAGCAAAGTGGGACAGAGGTGTCCATGGTGCTCTGGTCTGTCCTGTATTTAGGCAGTGATGCAGTTATCAGAGTTATTGCATCCACGCCTGGCCGAGCAGAAGACACGTGCCCCAAGCTGAGGGGTGACCAGGAGCTGTGACTGCCACTGAAGTCAGCTGGCTCAGGTGGCTCCTCATCACGTGGTGATTTTACTGAAAGCATATTTTAAGAGGAGCTCTGGGAGGTAACCTGATCAGAGTGGCAATTGCTCAGGACTGGACATTTTGCGAGCTATATTAAGAAACCTGGAGCCACGCTAAAGGTTAGAGCAACTTTGTCCTCCTGTCAGTGGAGACATCTTGTCCAGTCATCAGATGAGATGGTGAAAACCCTCTTCCTTCCTCTGTTGCTACCTCCCAGCTAGTTAATTCAGCACTGGACGTGGGTAAAGACTGCCCGTGGTCTCTAGCTAGGGAGCATGTGACACCCAGAGCCTAACACAGTCCTACTGATGCCTTCGGGAGGTTTTCCTGTGAAGTTCGAAGGTCTCCACCACTTGTGATGTTGGCTTTGTTCAGACCAGTTAAACACACACCTACTTGGGGGCAGTTTGTTTGTAAGTGCTTCACCAAGGGTTCTCCTATTACAAGTCTTTCCTCCATCAAAACAGCTGCCGTCCCCCTTACGGGCAGCGGGGGTGCAGCAGGCAGCACAGCACACCCCGCTAATCTCTTTGCCAGCAGAAGCTAGGCAGCCCCTCATTACTTAAATATCTGATGCCATTGCTGTAGGCTGAAGCCCACGGGTGACATGATTGCACCCACAGGGGCGGGGATGCCTAGGACAGATGCTGCTAGACTGGGAAGGGGCTGGCATGAAGCTGGAGCAGGTAGCAGGACATATGGGGCAGGCGGGGGTTTCTGGCAGTAACAGTGGCAGGGAGTGACAGAAGAAGGGCCAGCAGCTCCCTGGATCTGAAGGCATTTCTACTTGTATACATTTGAAGTTGGATTTTATCCCTGGAGCTTGTATATACATTTGGGGGCAGCAAGTAACCCCCACTGGAGTGCCAGCATGAAGACAGCCCTTGCAGACATCTCTTCTAGTGCTTTTTACTTACTTTTATTGAACTCATCACTTTTAAACATGTGGGACTATCATCTCAAACCAGGAGCCCCGTGGTGGCAAAGATCCCTCTCCTTTTAATGAAGAATAAAACCCAGAGTGGAACAGCCTTCTGAAATTTCTAGTGGGCTGGGCACAAGTTTCTTCATCTGTTGTCTTGGTGATAATTCAAAACAACAAACCCTAGCAAACCTCATTAGCAAAGGTAATTCCTCTTGGCCAAGTCAAATTTGCAATGCTGGGGAGAAGCCTAGAGTGGAAATCAAACGATTGCACAAATGTGGGACTATAGATTTAAGAAACGTGTTTTTATAAATAAGGAAAACAGGGTCTGTAGTAAGTTATGCAAAGGTTGGGAAAGGCTGGTTCACATTTGTCACTGGAGTATAGTGTTAGTTTTATTCTCTGTATGATTTGGACTTCTTTTCTGTTTTAGGGATTTTGGAGTTTATTAGCCTGGCAGTGGGGCTGGTGAGCATCCGTGGGGTGGACTCAGGACTCTACCTCGGCATGAATGAAAGAGGCGAGCTGTATGGGTCGGTAAGTTTAAGGTTTTGTACCGATTACAACACTATATAACATACACAGCAATGCAGGCTGCGGGGCCTCATCGGTGTCACAAGTTGTGTGTGTCACAGGCCTCTGAAGTCCTTGGGCTGCCACATACCTCCATCCGACCCGTGATGCTGCTGCTGTTATGACATAAATTATATGTATGAAATAGGGTTGTGGAGGGAGGATGCGCTCATGCAGTGAGAGCTCGTGGTGGTGCCAGCCCCAGTCAGCGCTTGGGGCAGTGCCCGGGGAGCTGGGGGGGCTTATCAAGCTTTTGCCTTGCAGAAACAGTGTGGCAACGGTCAACTAAAGGCAGGTGGGAAATTTAACAAAACCAGGGGCTCTTTGTGTGTTTTCATTGCCTAAGAACACATCAGTTTTATTCTCTGCATGGCCAGGACCTGCACCTATCTGCAGATTTTACATTATAGCCCTTTAACTAATAGAAGCTGAAGTTGTGGTCTGAGGGTTATTTTACTATAACATTCTCTACAACTCCTTTTAGGACTTACGTGGGGTTGCTCATAATTTTCTAGAAGTGCCCTTTTCAGACTAAAATTTTCTGTGTTTTGCCAAAAACCAAGTGAAAACTCCTTGTTAGTTTCTTACTCCACACAAACTCCTGAATACCACAGACTCCTCCTAACATCACATATAGCAGATTCTGCCTCATCCTGTGCTGCTGTAGGACAGAGAAAGCAGAAGACACCCCATTTCCAGTCCAGGCTCAGGTTTCTGGTGGCAGCTTGTGAGTGTCTCATTTGCTCCCTTGATTTGGGCCATGCCCTTAGAGCCGTGACTCACGGGTTGCACTGCCACAGCTGGGACCAGCTCAGGTCCACCTCGCTGCTTGTCTGCCCAGTGTTACTGAACCTGCACCATCCTGTAAACTGTTTTGAACATGGGCAGGTGCTCTGATGAGCCAGCCCCAAAAAGAGAGTGGCTATCAGGGTTTTGCTGGATGAAACACCCACACACAGAGCAAACACTTCTGCAAAGCTCAGCCGGGATGGTGTGGAAAGGGTGTTGTGAAGAGCTTTGGCATCTTGGATAAAGTCTCCCATCAACCTGAAGAGAGCTGGGATCTCCTCTGCTTCATTCTATTTAATTAAGTGTTAAGACTAGCAGTCAAAATGTCAGGTCTTAACAGCTGAGCAGAGGTGCTTCTTACAGGTTAATTTAACTCAATTCCTAATTATTTAATTCAACTCAGTATAAAACAGTTACTTCTAGTTAGCTAGAAGAATCACTTCTATTTTAAAATATCAGTTGCATTCTAGGTAGCCATTTTTAAGTTTCCTCTTCTGTAGCTGCTGCACTTCATTGGTGCTTTTTCTTCAGATACCCCATTGCCTTTAACCCCATTGTCTTTAATTCATCCCATCACCTGTGTGTGATTTTTTTAAATGCCTCTTTCTAGATCATGGCACTACTGTATGTGAGAATACTAATTTTTAAGGATGGATCACAGTAAATTTAAAATGAAATAAACCAGTTTTAAACCAAAGCAGAAGGCACATAATTCCTCTAACCAAATCAGATTAATCTCATAGTGATGAATTAATGTACTCTGCATATAGAGAAGCCTTCAGAAAACCTTTACTTAGAAAACAGTAACAATAAACCAGAAGTTTCCATCATCTTTTCTTCTCCCATTCCCCCATCTGGGACTGCCGCAGACCCTTTCACTATTTAGGATGTAGTTACTGATGTTTATATGAGATAATAAAAAACTAGCATGCATAGATAACTGCTCTTCTTCCACTTTGTTTCTATAAAAACATGTAACCTAAAAAAAGTTAAACTAGAGACAGCAGTTAAATTACAAATGTGCAAGACAGATAAAAAGTAAAATCACCAGAATTCTGTAAAACACAAAAAAAATCTTAAGGCACACTTCAGAAAGCAGGGCTAGAGCCTACACCCGTGCAGCAGCACCTCTCCTTTCAAACCCTGAGACTCCCAGCAGCTCCCAGAGTTGCAGTTTTCACATGTGCCCGCTGTAAAGGAGGACACAAGCCTGCATATTCCCTTCCATGCTTTCAAACCCTGCAGCTCTGATTATAAATCAACAGTTTCATGATGGGTTAATTAAATTCTAGGGCCTATGTTCACGTTACAACATAGAAACAAAAATAGGATAATGTTTTACAACACTTCACCACATTTTACAATACTTCATCTGGAAATAAAATTGACCTGAAGACATAATCATGGGAATTTTCTCTCTGTCGTTGCATTTTGCACACCAGACAACATGCTGCAGGGACACAGTCAAACCGCTGATCCAAAAGTCACGCGCCAGGTCCCCAAATGACCCTAGAGTTTTAAAATCTGGGATACGTGGGTTGTACAATGATGGCTTTTCGAAATCGAAAGCCACTACAGTATTCTTAATTAAAGGTCCATAAAATAGTGCCTAACAACAGCATTAGCATTACAATGGTATTTTAGGAGATGACAGCACAATGGTATTTTTAAATTTTCAGCAAGTTTATTATTTCCCTCTGTGCCAATTTTGCCTGATCTGTGTGTTGATACAGGCAGAGCCAGCCATCCCCAGAGTGACACGTGGAGTCCCCTCGGGACAGACAGCTTTTTTGCTGTCCCTGTAAACCTTGTACTCATGTTTCTGTTAAGCTTTCCTCTGATTTCAGAAACACAGCTAATACATAGAGCAGTAAAATTCGCTGGCAGCACCTTCATGCTGCCTGTCTAGTGTCAGGCTCAGTGGGGACATCCTGGGGCTTGGACAGAAATAAATAGTGCCTTGCAGGGTCACCCCAGACTCTCCAAACATTTTACACAAACACTGTACCTCCAGAGAGCCCAGCGAAGAGCACATAAACGGGCAGAGCAGCAGCGCATGAGTTCAGCCAGTCAGCAGTTCCCAACATATTCCGAGTAGATGGCATCCTACAGAAGGAAAAAAAAAGTCTGTATTTATTGATGAATCCTGGGAATAGAAACCCACCGTTCTTGTTTCCCCAGGTCTCAGGTGGCAGGGGCTGTGGCGTAGGCTTTTGTAAAGCTCACAACTCACCTCCGGGTTTATTTAATTAGCAGCAGAACATTCAAAACAGGTTCTAAGTGCAGGTGAGCTCCTGGATCGTGTTACAAAACATCTACTGCAGGTAACAACATTTACTTAGCACTCCGTGTGCCATAGATAAGACACATTCTCTACCTGAATAGTTTACAGTGTAGGTAGTGTTTGCAACATTCTAGCATCCTACGTTTGTAGACTGCCTTTCATCTGAAAGGACTCCCACGTCCCCCCTCCATCCCCGCCATGGGATGGGACAGGATGGCGGGTCCCTCTGCGACACGGCGTGACAGCGCTGGCAAAGCCACCCACATCCTGATGGGGCAGGGGGACAGCCCCGCTCCTCACTGGGGCTGGGCACGTCCCCGGCCCCGCTCCTCACTGAGCTGGGCACAGCCCTGTAGCTGGCACGGGGGGAGACAGAGGGAGCAACAGGCATGAAGCCATTATCAGACGGTTGCTACTAACAGCCCCTCGCTGGAAGGGTTGGGGGGAAAGGCTGGTTGTGGTGGTGGGGACACCAGTGTCATCCATCTCCCTGGCCCTGTGTGGGATGCACCAGCCATTGGCTGGCATATGCTCATCACATCACTTATCGCCGCCGTAAATCTTCCCTGGGGTTAGACATCCCCGCAGTGCTGCTCCCCATCCAGACCTCCCTGGGTCTTGTTATGGCCTCACATCACAGCTCTCTGGTGCTTCAGAAGATGAAAGGCCCGAGGAATGCTTTCATTCCCCTTGCAGTGTATACTATTTATGTGCCTTGAACTTTCAAAGTGGTGCTTGCTCCTGTATAAATGTTTCAGATGCTCGCCTGCTGCTTCTCCCGGGGTTGCCTCTCACCCAAGAGAGCAGCGTTGGTGTGTGTAAGGTACTTGTGGACGTGGCCACGGGTGGGCAGCCCTCTGCCCAGGACATGGCCCTGCCAGGCAGCACAGCCACCCCAGCAAGCTCCAAACTCATCTCCCAATCACAAAGTCAGGTTTAGAGTTTTGCTATGGGCCTGGTTTATTTCTTTATAGGGCACCTTTGCAAAACACACACCCACCTTCTCCTCCTCCTTTTGTCTCCTTCCTCTTCAGCTGCAGAGGTCCTGGTTTGTACAGCTTGTGCCCATTTCCAGCTGTCACTCATGGGAAACATCCCCGGCGGCTCAGTCCCTGTCCTCAGGGCAGCCAGAAGGTGGCTGGGAAAATTATAGGAAAATAAAGTGAAGGAAAGAGGAAAAGATTTATTTTTTTATTTTTCACACAAATGTCTTTTTCTTCCCCTCCCGCCTCTGCCCCAATGCAGAAGAAGCTCACACGGGAGTGCGTTTTCCGCGAGCAGTTTGAAGAGAACTGGTACAACACGTACGCCTCGACCCTCTACAAGCATCCCGACTCAGAGAGGCATTACTACGTGGCTCTGAACAAGGACGGCTCCCCCCGAGAGGGGTACAGGACTAAGAGACATCAAAAATTCACTCATTTTTTACCCAGGCCTGTGGACCCTGCCAAAATACCTGCGATGTACAGAGACCTCTTTCACTACAGGTGATGTTTCCTACAGCTGCCCCGTCAGTGTACATACTTGGGCTCCCAAGCTTTTTCCCAAGCACTATATTAATAGTCATTCCATCATTCCTGTAAGCGTAGATGATGTAGGAAAGCACTTACATTGAATTCAGACACTGCTGTTCCTCCTTGTTTCAAGTGTATATCAAACCTGGGTTATTTATGGGGGTGGGGGTAGGGGAAGGGAGGGAACCCTACATATAATCTTTCATTTTCATTCACTTTCTTTACCCGGTTGCTACAAGAGAGGCCAAATATTCAATGTTATGGTTGCTTAAAGGAACAAGCAGGCGAGCAAACCTGATCACCAGTGGGGGACAAAATCTAAAAATGAAGAGAAGGAAAGAAATCAAGAGACCACAGGAACTGCTGCAGATGCTGCTGCTAAGCTTGGAATGGTTACCTGCTAAGAAAAAGCCTTTAAAATGGTACCCTGCTTAAGCAGCCATGGAGTTTGCTACATGGATGATGCTACATGGACTGGTCCTGATGTGTGGGGTTCTTCCTGCTGTTGGGGTGGGAATGGGGCGAGGAACATTATTCAGATGTAAGCATGGATACTGTGCATAAGGACAAAACTATTTATAAAATGTATATGATATTTATTTTATATATTTATTTATTTCAAAATAATTTTATTTTTAATGAGAGATGCTATGACCGGATTTTCATCAGGAAGAATAAGGTCCTACTGAAACAGGAAAAAAAAAAAAAAAGAGTTTTAAGAGCTTATTGGCAATAAAATTGTCTTTATATTGTAGATTTCTTGCTGGCCCTTTTTTTTGGTGCTCTTTAACAATTAACCCTGTATTTCCCCATCAATACGAATATTAAGACCACCCGTAAGAAGGCTTTGTACAGTAAAGATAAATTATCTAAACCCCAAACTCTTATACAAGGATACAAGGACATCAAATTATACCTGGAATGGACCTTAGAAGCATGACCCTACTGCAATGAGTGGCTGGGTGTCTAATGAACCATAATGTCCAAGAACTGCAGATCCAGCCCTCTCCTCCACCCTGATATGAGCAAAAAAGATCATCGGCCCACCAAGCACCAGGCACAGCTCAGCTGTTGGCTACAATTGCCCCAAATTGTGCATCACCACGGCTGCGAAGGGAGGAACCTCGCGGACACAGTCAGCGTCCTCAGCCCCGCTGACCCTGGGAAGCGCCGCTGCAGCTCTCACTGTGAGTCCGCGGCAGCTGAGACGCTTTGGATTAACTGTCCTGTTGAAAATCCAGCGGGGAAACATTTGGAGCATCTGCTGAGTGTTTGGATAGACCCATCATTCTTGTAATAAAACCACCACATCTGATGCGAGACTTACCTGAAGCATCATGGAAAATCAGTGAAGAAAAAGTAGAAAGCAACAAAAGCAATTTTTAAAAACCCCTAATTTTTAAGCAACTACTGAGGATGAAGATCATCCCTGTAGGCAGCGCTTGGACATTCATGGCTGCCTGGCACTTTTCTCTGGAGAAGCTGCCTGCCATCACATTTCCTCTGCCCTGGGGCAGCTCCTGCCTGCTGCTGGGCTCAGCCAAACCTGACGGCGTTTTGGCAGCCCCGAGCCAGCCACCACCACCCCCCTCCCTTGCCCCCCACCGTGTTCCCACCCGCTGCCGACACTGTGCCGGAGAGCCAGGGCCCTTCTCGTGCCAGGCTGGCCAGGCCAGGGACACTTGTGGTGGAGGCTCCCCCCTGGAGCTCACCTCAGCAGCTGGCACAGGCCCTCAGTGATGCTTGTGCCACACATCTGCACTCGCTGCCTGCTCAGGATGTCACAAAACCGCAGGGGAAGCTTCCAGGAATTATCCCAGTTTATTTTTTGTCCCCTATGATCAGCAGAGAGGGCTTTTAACACATGGTGGGAGCAGGAGCATGTAGTTGCTACAGGCACTTTGCAGCACAGAGAAGAGGTTGGTATGAAATGTGGTTCTCTGGAGCGTGCAAAAATCTGTACAAAACAAGTGTACTGCTTTGAGTTGGGGTTTCCGTTATCACAACTGCATTTTTCACAGTATTGTTTCTCAGCCTCTTCCTCGCAGTCAAGGTAAAATCTCAGCTCCTTCAGCTTCATTCCGTGAATTCCCAGGATGATCTCACTGGCCTAGAGATGATCCACACCAGGTTCTTCACAAGCTGCACTGTCAGCCGTGCCCAGCTCTGCTCCTGGCTGTCTCTTGCCCTCTCTGCCAGCTCCTGTGTCACTGACACATCCTTTCACTGTCCCAACCGCTCCCGTGCCAGGCACAGCGGGTCCAGCAGCCATCCGACGATGGACTGTGGATTGCAACAAGGAGATTACAGGAGCTTTATCTTGAATGATCCAGACATGAAGGAATTTAATCCTGTATTTGAAATAAAAAGTGTTTATTTACCTTGTTCCTCTGAGTCACTGCTGAAACATCTCATCCTCAGCCACCATGTCGGGAGAACAACTGCTCATGAAAAGTGTCCTGAAGTGTACTTTTGACCTTCTGAAGGGAAATCCTTCAGACCTCAAGCTTTGCTCTGCCCCCTGGGATGATCCTGCCTCCCTCTAGCCAGGGCTTTCTGTTGTGCTTGAAGATAAATCTAGTGGTTAAGATCCTGCTCCTCTTCCTCAAAATAAAGGTCAAAACCTGATCTCACCAATGCCAGGTACATTTTTCACCAACTGGAAAGGGAGCTGATTTGGCCCATGGGGCAACGCAATGGACTCGTTTGTCTGGTACCTGAATCGAAGAGCTGCCTCAGCAGAGCCTCCTGCTGTGAAGGGACATGCAGGTGCGAGGGACGATGTGAAACACCTTTTCAGGATCTGAGTTCAAAAAAATGATACTTGCAAACAACAAAATCCACACAGAATTTACTGGAAACCCCTTGGTAAAGGTTGGTGTCATCTCCCATGTGAAACATTCTTTAAAGGGGGAATTCAGTATTAATAAATCCCACCTGAATCGTTGCTATCAGCAGGAATTTACTGGGTTTGGGTCTGGTTCAACAAAATACTTAAAAGATATTAGTAATATGACTGGCCTGGGAGCTTAATAGCAGCAGAATTACAACCGCAGACTGTCTGCATTTTGGGTGACACAGGACACAGTCAGCGATGCTCAGGGGGTGCTTTCACACGGATACACTCACCTCTCCAGGCCATCCCTGCAGCAGAGCGGGCTGACCCCTCACCCAGCCACCAGCTGCTGCTCTGCCTGGCAAAAGCCAACTGCAGATGCCAACTGCTCCTTCGGCTCAGAGGCTTTGACAGGGCTGGCAGATGGACCCTGCAGCTGGGGCAGTGCACAGGGCCTCGGCTGAAGGGGCATCCTCCGGTGGCTCCCCTGCTCCTGCTAGGAAAGTTTTAGAGGAGAATAACATCTGCAGTGCTTCAACCTGAGAATCTCTCCTAAAGTAGCAAAAGGAAATGTCAACATATGCTTGGGATCTCAACTCACTAAGTTTCAATGTGCTTCAAAATTACAACAGCCAGCTGAAAAACTCCTAGAGGGCAGGCAAAGGTGGCTGGTGCAGGGGGCAGCCACCGTCCTGCAAAACCCCCCCTGTGCCCTTCACCCTCCAGTGCTGTTTTACACACAAAAGGACATGGGTCTGAAAACACCACGCGAAATAGGACAAGAGGCATCGCTTTCAACCCTTCTCCTCCCACCCAAGAGGGGTGGGCATGTTGCAAGGGAAACATTATCCCAGGAGCAGCTGTGCAAAGCAGGAGGGAGGAGGTCGGCTGCAAAGAGCTGGGCAATTTATTGAATCTCACTACGGAGGGGTGCAGAAATGGAGGGAAAGTCTCTGCATGAAGCCAACGTGATGCCAACATGATGCCAAGCAGCAACCCAATAAAAGCACCCATTTCTTCAGCTTTGGTGCATGATCCGAGGCACAGGGATGGTCTCTGGGGGGATGAGGAGACAGCTGTACAAGGGGCAACACACACATGGCCTCAGGATGTCCCTGTAGAGACCCCACTGCCTGCGGGGAGCGATCGAGTGGGACATGCGGCTCAGGGCTCCTTTCTCCATCGGGGGGGAAAGAAGCAGAGGCCTCAGACTTACCTCCCCTGGAGAACATGATGGAGAACCCAAAGCTGTGGAGGGAATCTAGAAACTCGGTGCCAAAAATCAGGACAGGTACTCCTCTGTTTAGTGCTGCCCCACCTGGCAGTAAGTCCAGAGAGGTGTGTGGCAGCCACCGGCCTGTGGCTGAGATGTTCCCAAAAGGGCGTCCAGGGATGGGGCGTAGCCAAAGAAGGGCTGAAATTCTTGTTGATGGTGAAACAGAGACATCCACACCGCTTGGGATAGTGCTGGTGGTTGCAGATGACTCCAGGTATCTCATCCAAAGGGCGATGTCCTCTCCTGCAACCCAACAGTTGGAGTCAACTCATAACTCGGGCTTTGGCTGAAACACCAACTATCCTGGCAGGGGGAGCAGTCTGCAGGGTGATGTCCAGCTTCAGCTCAAACCAGAAAGCTTTATAATGACAAAGGTGCTGCAAGGAAATGAAGTGATGTTACTGGGCACTACCCCTAAGCCACAGCACATACAATACACTGAGGGTAATATTTGGGTTACCTGGTATCTCAGTATCATTTATTAACCAGCAGATACAGGTAAATTTCTCTGTTCTTTGGCAAACAAAACAGCACCAATGCCTTGCTGGGAAACCACTTGGATGGGAGACAACATAGTGGGGACCTGTGCTGAACGTAATTAATGGGCAAATGTGCGACATAGGTGCAGTGTGCTGCTTCTTCAGGGGCTACAGGCACCCGGGGCAGCTGTCGAAGATGGAGGCATGGTCAGAAACATCAGCACAGAGCTCACTCCTGGGATGGAGGTGGGAAGCAGTGGGCAATGGCGCAGCAAAAGCACTTTCTGTGGCTCAAGCTGTACAAATGCAGACCCTGATCCTGCTTTTAAGGTAAAGACAAAACGCACCTGCACTTACAAAGGCAGAACAAACAGCAAAACAAAGCACCAGGGCCTGTGGTCCACACATCACCAGCAGCCAAGACGTGAAGTGGAACTGTAGTTAGGAACTTAGTCCTCTTGGTTTAAGTCATGCAATAGGGAGTATAAGACTTGATTGTTTTTTTTCCAAAACAAGTAACTGCCTCAGAGGAGTTAAATTCTCATAATGGAAAATACCAAGGAAATAGTCTTGTACCTGCACTGGCTTTGAGTAAAAGACCTGCAAAGCCAACTCCACTGAGGAGTGTCGGGCTCTTCCCTCACCATACCATAAAGTGTTTAGCACCAAGATGCCCACAACCAATGCAGCAGATCACCATGCAAGACGCAGCAAGCGCAAGGCTGCGCTGCTGCCAATGGGCACCAGCAAGAATCCACAGAAATGAGAAACATCCTTTGTGATACTGAATTATGAAGGTAGCTATTGTCATTGGATTAGGCTTTGATTAATGCCCCAGGTATCAATCACTGTTTCATATTCAGTGCCTCAAGTACGTTTTTCATGCACTAGTCATTAAACACAAAGCCAAATTGGTGTTTGAGATCAGACCTCAGAAGTGGTCTATCACAGACCCAAGGGGTGACCCCACCACCCTGGGTCTCACCTTCTCTCCCCAGTTCAGCCCTCAGCCCTTTCCCAACACCCTCCTTCAGTCACCACCTCCCCCCAGGCACAGCAGTTACAGGAGCTTCGAGACAAGATGGACAATGACTGCATCTCTGCTGTGCAGCAGCTGCATGCCCAAAGGTGACCCAGGGCCACTCATCCCGCCTGCCCATGGCGGAGCAGGAGGTTTTCCAGAGCCTTGGCTGCAGAGCACCCAGCCCGCCAGTGCCAGAGGAAGGTCTGTGCACACCGAGACCCAAACCACTCCAAGGCCACAGCTTGCTCTCAACCTCTCACCACAGCACATCTCTCCTGAAGACGCAGCTGGGTGGTCGTGGCGGTGCTCTATGTCAGGACACATCTCCAGGGTAAACGCTACAGCACAGAGGTGCGCAGGGGTTTACTTCAACACCTGAGCAGGTCAGTCAGACGCTGCATGCTTACATGGATGATGCTGCAACACCAGCATTTTTCCAGCTGACAAAGTTTAGGACATTTGTCTTTCCATAAATGTTGAAAATTTATCCAAAACTCTTTTTGCTTCAACTGATGAATTTACTTCTATTCACCGGGCTCACAGTGGTTCTGCTTTTAAGGTAAACACAAAAAATGCCACAGGGTAAGCATTTAGCACCAAAACGCCACAGTTCAGCATCAGAGCACCTTGCAGGCCTGGTCTGTACAGGGACACATCCCAGGACATGCCCCAGCCTGGTGCAGACAATACCCAGCCTTCGCCACATCCACGAACCTCCAGCTACTCGCTATCAAAGTTTTTAATCGAGTTAAAAAGTTATAGGAATATTTAAAACACATTGCCCACACTGCCTCTTACAGCCCAATTTGTTTTCACACCGGACATGATTTCCACAGCACCTGCTCTTTCTCCCCTAACAGCAAGACCAGCTGCACCTCCCCGAGCAGGCCCATCCAGAGCAGTAATGTGGCTGCAGCACTGGCCAGGCCACAGAAAAGCTTCAAGAACAGGGAAGGAGCATAGGGGCAGATTTAAAACACAACTGTCATGCTTTTTTTTTTTGTGCAGGAAAGGGTTTTTTGCCCAAGACGTAGGATTTAATAACTAAGAAAGGGAGAAGTACAATGATGATGATAAAATATGTGAGTAGGTTATCCTAGTTTGACCAAGCAGAACTTCAACTCACACTTAACAATTTATCATTGCTGGGCAGTAGCTTGCTCTGCATTTTCAATAGGCAAGACAGGCTGCAGAAGCTACTATTAATTCATATAATTTGAAAACCTGGATCACAACTGTTTTCCTTAAATGCAATTAATGGCTACATCCAGTAATGGGTACCTCGCTGCAGAAAAACAAACAAAAAGAGAGCTTAAACTCACAGGGCAGTGCAGTTCGCAAAAGACAGCTCTCAGCCTGTATCCCTGCAGAGTTAACGCTGTATTGTGAATGCAGCACAAGGCACGTTGATGTATTTTGGTCACTTTATTAAATGAGATATTAAATAGTTTAAGTTTCAACTACTAAACAGCACTTTGAATGGTGAAAACACAGATAGTATATTGTCATACTTGAATGCTTCTTCTCTTTAAAAACACATTTCCAGTCCTTATATATATTACAAAACAGCCTTATAGGAAGAAGGGACACCTTTTCTATAGTACTTAAGATATTTAATACAGAACTGAAAAGCCATCTAATAGAAACAAAGGCAAGTCTTCACAGCTGTATGATTTCAGCAGCCAAAGCTGGTTGATGGACTGAAACATTACTATACAACTGGGACAAAACATATACAGTATCACAATACTAAGCAAAAACGCTTTACATCCAAAGGAATAAACAGGTTACAAAATGTGGAGAATTTAGCAGGCAAAACTGTATTACAAGCAACATTTTTATTCGTCATCTTAAGCCATTTCACCTAGTTAAAACATCTAAAACAAATATAAAAATGAGCCTTTTATTATCTTATTGATGTATGTTCTGTCTTTAAATATCTGTTAAAGCTTGATGTTATACTCAAAGCACATTGTTATGCAGCTAAAATGTCAAGTGAGAAACATGTACGCAAAGTGGTCCAAGTTTTATTTCAATGCTTATCTCTGATTTCTTCTTACGCATTAGTCTTCTGTTATCCATAGTTTTGTCCAGAATGAAAAAAAATGTGCCTTTAAATGTTGCCTAAAACTTCCACATTTAAGTCTTTGAGTTACTGTAAAACTCCATTGAACATTCCCAGGTTTGGTAGAAAGTATTTCTCTTATTCACGACATGTAGGAATATCAGTTAAGAGTTGCCCAGAGTACATCTGCCTTCAAATGTTTGTCTCAGTCTCACATTTTGTTTCTTCTAGTGTGAATGCGTCTCTTTTTTGCTCCCCTCCCCCCAAATTAAATTTATTGTAGAGCTGGCAAAGCACTAGAACACACTGAGGTTCTTTTGTGTTATCTTGTAATAGAAGAGTCCAAGACAGCAGCGTGTTAGCTGGTTTTGCAACAGATCAAACTCTGTTCAGATCACAAACCAAGTTTCAATCACAAAATGAAATATCACGTAAGATTTGCATATTTAGATGCAAAAACCACTTGTCCATTCAGGGCAAGAACTCAAACTCCTGCAAGAAACTTTCCAGAAACCATAACAATTTTAATTCACGTCAGCAAGTCAGAAGAGTCCAGCAATATCTGGAGCAAAAGTCTCCATCCGCTCATTGCTCCAGACTTCTCTGTAGTCAATACACCATTGCCTCAAATGTTCCTGTCACTGACTTTTACCCCCAGATTATAATCCTCTTGGGGAGAGGGAGAAGGGGAGGGGAAGAATCAACCAAACTATATTCAAAGAAAAGCCCTATTTGTATTTATCTTAAAATCTTCACAAGCACAAAAAGTGTGGGTAAAGAGAGTGTTAATGATATATAATTAACCAGAAATTTATCTCTGGTCTACATTAGAACAAAACAAAAATCAATCTTTTTGTGTACTAAATCAGTTTTTCACACAAACCAAAGAGAATGGAGAGGAGTGCATAATCCAAACTCTTATCTAATAGAGGAAAAGTTATTTCACTGTTCTGGCAGCTCTGGAAGTTGCTACAGCACTTTCTATAGATTTTAAAATCAGCAATGGTTCTGCCATTTTAAAGTTGTTCATATAACAGGGTTTGACCCTGGCCACCATCACTTTTTTTAACCCCCAAAATACCAGGAATTGAATTTTCTTGGCCCGTCTCCCATTGCCGGCAATGGGAAAAGACAGTAGCACCAGCATTAAGGAGTTAACAGCAATGTGCTTTGTATTGGACTCGGCATAGAGTAAATTAGCGTGTGAAGGAAAAACATCTTTAACTCGAAGATCACCATTTGTTATTCCATCACATAAAACTGAAAATAAAAAATGGCAGAAGACTAGGGAAGAATAATTACCTTCCCCAAGTCACTATTTAAGGCTGTATACACAGTTTCTATATAACTGCATGAATCAGAAGTTTCAGAGCAGTAGTATTTAAGAATATTGCACTCAATTCTGTTTCAAAGAGTATTTTCAGTTCCTGTTTCATTCAGCATAGATGATATAGTATGAGTCCAGACTTCAGTCAAAAGGAAACTAGACTATTTCTGTTATAATATTCCCACTAATATAAAGAAATGGGTAAGCAAAAAAGTATTCCATAATTTGAGGAATCAACTCTAATCAAGAACTCAGCTGTTTACAATTCACATATGGTATACTGAAACATACAGACCTGCAGTCCTTCCTAAGCTTCTCGAATCTGATGACAGCTTTGCAGCTACTAAAAGCAAGCATAGGAGTTTAGACAGGAAACCTGTGGAGATGCTACTGTTATGGGAGGACTTGTTTTCACTGAAAACAACTTGTTATCTCCTGTACTCAACATATGTAAGAAGATTCTAGGCAACATCACTGACAACAGGGAAAACATTATGTCCCATTTAAACAAAGCTGAAACACTAATATGGAACATGGCATTTAAGGGGACCAACCAAACTATTTATTTATTTTTATTTTTTACAGTTGAGTTCTGTTAAGCCATTGATTCCTAAAAAAATAAAAGTTCATTCTCTGATTTTAACAATCCTTTAGGCTTTTAGTGCAAAATCACATTGATTTCCCTTGGGAAGGCCCTGGATTTTTGCCTCTCATTGGGGGTGGTGCTCGTTGTAATGGTGGTGGTTGCATACCACCTGACACTGACTGATACATTCCTCTCATATCTATCTGTTGGTAGTTGGAAGGATTCATGATCAAATTTGGAGGCTTTGGCATCATGAGATGACTCATTGCTGCTTGCTGATAAGACATCTGCTGCTGTTGCTGCTGATTGTACTGCTGCTGTAGTCTTCTGTTCATAAGTATCCTCTGAACACAACTGATTAACTGTGAAGGGAAAGTAGAGCTGTTAGAAGTGCATGACCTGCTTCAATGCTGCAAGTATCAAGTTCAGAGTTAAAATCAATTTGTTAGGGATAGCATGGCTGAAGGAAAAAAGCACCATTGTTATCACCATCACTAATGTGATGGTATTCACAGGCTGATTACTGTAGAAACCATTTAGTAACACCATTTAGGGCCAAGTTCTCTTAATGACTTGCCTATTGTATTGCATATAGCATTTAGGTAAATTGCTAGGGCAACATGCACTATACTGTGAAATTATTCCCAGGTATAAGTTACAACATCGTTTGTCGGGTACCATTTATCTTCCCTTTGAAAGTCCTGCATGTGGTCTGTTTGTTTGCCTAAGAGAAAACTCTTCCTATTGACATAATCTGGGCAACTTTCAGATTCTACAAAATAATTCTATGCTAAAAAAAACATTACCAATACTTTCTAAGATGTGTGTTTCATAAGTTGCTTTCTGAGCTCTGGGAATCAGATTTCTCTTTATGCCTCATGACCTTCCCACCAACTACTTCAACAGAAAAACCTGGCGAGTATTTTTTTTTAATGAACTTCCCATGGAGCCTCCTTCGATGAGGCTGAGCAATGCAATCCAACACACTGGAGAAGTCACCATCATCTCCCGATTTTGTGTCATACACCATTACACAATGCCATCGAAGTACACACATTCTGTAAGTACATATTTATGTACCTAAACATACACTTCTATTTTTGAATGCACACATGCAAAGTCCATACTCAACACACCAGTTCAAACATGAACAGTTGATCAAATAAATATTAGATATTTTACCATCTGTTGTTTAGTAAGGACATCGTTATAGATGGCTTCTCGGCGCTTGACATCAAGCTCCTGGCTTGCCTGTCTGCTTAGTGCCAGGGCCTGTACTTGGCTCTCCGTGAGTGTCACATTTTCCTTCCACTGAAAAGGAAAAAAACCAAAACTTTCTTGGCACTAGTCATTTTAACAAAACCATAAGGGTAACTGAGGTCCTGCATTATGTTCAGAGTTGTATCAAGAGTTAAAACACAGCCCAATTTCCAGTAAATGCAAAAATATACTTCACCAGAATTGGAACTACAACTTATTAGTTCTAATTAATACACCTCTAGATTATTGGGAGCAAGCAAGAAATGTGACAGCTCAAGACAAGATTGATAAGGACAAGATATAGGAAATACATCTTGTTGTGTATAATTATTATTCTTATTTGTAGAAAAACAGCATTTTCAGCACAGGCCAAACAACTGTGAATCTAAACTGGTAGTTCTCTAAGGCTCCAGGTCATCTAGATACCATTAAGGGTTACTGCAAGCTACATGGATAATATTCAATACAAACTGGAAAATATGTTCATTAATAATGCAATTAATCAGCTGAATAACCATATACAATAGTAATTTCTTTGCCTGATAACATTTAATGTTTTCCCATAACCTACAGTTAGTTATCCATTTCACTCACTATGGTTGAAATGATGTCTTCAAGAGGCTGAATTCTTGCTGCAGTTACACTGTTGGTGGCTTCCACAACTTTCTCTCTTCCTTGATTAATAAGGTCCTGAGAAAACACCAGAAAATTAATTATAAAGCATAGGTATAAAGAATACATTTCTTTGCCAACCTTTTGTAAGTTTTCTTCATCTTTGCCTTGTGTACCTAGACTTTAATTACATTTTTCTCTCAATTTGCACATGTCAGTAAGTCTAAGCTTCCATACAACTGAATTTGAGCATAGAGTAACTGAACAGCATGTATAAATTTGCTAATTCGTACAGTGGAGAGTATTTATAAAAAACTGGCTTTGTACCCAAAGGTTTTCAGGTCATCACAGGAGTGCTACATATCTAACCAGGTAAATTTTCTGCAATACTGACTTTTTTGACATTACAGTTCCAACTCATTCTATGTGCTCAAAATATTATCTATTATGCTAAATTATCTACTTTAGCATAATACTAGCATATATTATGTATAATTACTCAGGTCTATTCAAAACAGGTCCTGCTGATTTGCACTTTGTTGAAGGTTTTCAATTCTTTAGCACAGACTCCTCACCAGACACTAGGTAGGTATCACAAGACTTCAACTCCTGCAGTTCACAGCTTGGCATCTTCTTAGGAAGAAATGCCTCAGCTACTTCAGCTTAAGATGGCAAACCCTGACCTGAGATAACTGGATCATGTGTTTCTCTCTCCAATCTCTTCTTGGACAGAAGACAGATGGAGGTAGAAAGCTAGATGTGGCAATTAATGTCTGCAAAGAATGCAGTTAAGTCTTCCAGAATCCTGAGACATTACACAGGTATAGGTTTCTACACATACAGGTTAGACCTCAATATAGCTACACACACCAAAAAAAACCCCTATTAAAAACAGGACACAGTTATATAAATACCAAAGTATTTAAAAATTACATTATCCATTATTTGTGACAGAAAAAAACTTGCAGCTTTACAGCAACACAGACATGTTACACTACTTGGATGGCTACTTACCTCCAGCTGTTGATTACTCATTGCTGACAGAGCACCCAAATTGAAAGGAATATATGGTGTTTGAGAGTTGAAATTTGTGGGAAGCATATTGGTCCCAGTTGGCATGTTGAAACGCATAGTCAAGCCCTTAAAAACACAAGATGTACTTATATTTTAGTAACTCTGATAATTCATGGTATTCTGTATATACATATATATATATATAAAAAATATATATATATAAATATATATATATATATATATACACACACCATATACAGACAAATCAGCCCTTAGAGAAGGCTACAGGCACTGGACGTTGCATGTGAAGGCTAACCCATCTCAGTAAATGAAGATCCTTTACAAACCTCAATTCAGAAGGACATTTTAATCACAAAGGAACCTAAATTCCAGTCGAGTAATATGCGAGTTTAGCTTAATTACAATTATTTGACATACTAAGAAAAATAATGATCATGACTTATTAGTATATCTGAAGTTAAGATGCATTTTTTTATATTGCAAACCCACTACTTAATGTTGAGTTTGATTCACTGTGATCAAATTCTGAAAAAGTGAAACGCATAATTTATTAGCAGGAATATAAAGCTCATCTCCCATATGGATTTCTCATGGGGCAATTTCAGTGCTTACTGTATTATATCTTCCTGTTTCTTCTTCCTCACAAAACCTTCTCCCAGTACTTCATTTTCATTTTGTCACCTATCCATTCAAGATGGTCAATGGCAATTTATTCATCCACTTTCCTACTTTCAGATTACTGGTCCAATCTGAATACCAAACTTTGCCTCTCCTGGAATCTTCCTACTATTAAACTCCAGTTACACCAAGTTATCACATTCCTTTTACAGTAAAAAATCCCAAACCTGTAGCCAATTTACAATTTTCTTTATTCTACCACCTGCTTAAATATAAAATAAGACACAAGGAATAAAAAAAAAAAACCAACCCCAAACTTTTAGGCCCTTTCTAGCAAATGCTTATGCATTTGTGGGATTGTGGCAAAAAGTCCTGAAAACAATTGTATACCTTTAATGGAGCCAGAAATTTCCCTCACATGGTAAAAGAGAGGTATTACACAGAACACCAGTTGAGTTTTATTATGAAACAAAATAAAAAATGTGTGAGTAAAAAGTAACTTTTAAACAAAAGTAACAAAGAAAATACACAGAAAAGACCAGCATTGAAAGAACAAACAAGACACAGAATCTCCATTTTTCATATGTCAAAATTTGCTTTACATATCCATTTTTTGGCCTGTAAGAAAAGTAACTTCCCCCAAACAAACTGAAAAGGTAAGAGGTACTTGAATGTGGAAAGGTTATTTTCATGTATGTGAGCCTGACTAGATAGCTTTACCTTCTTTTCTGCTTCATATTCTGCCCATGCTGCCTTCCTTTCTTCTTCAGTGAGTTCCTCTTCCTCCTTATGATCCAGGAGTGAATCATGCTCATGATACCCAACTATATACTCTTTATTGATTTGAAGCAGTTCTGCCAGAATTGTATCCTGTTCAAATGAAGAGATGATAAAATGAGGGGTCACTCAGTAGCTCTACTATATTTACTCTTTGTGCATGCCTAACTTACTGCTTTTGACCCAATTCCACAAATAGCAGCTCAGAGCACTTCACAATGAAACAAAATGAAAAAATAATTTAATAGTACATTTTTCCTCAGAGGGAGGGTAATGGATTAACAATCTGTTACAGAGATGACAGTCCAATCACTTAATGAACCACAGGAATGCACTTAAGATTCCACAACAATAAATGCAGTTTAAGAACCTAAAAAGAATGGAATGTGCTCAATGATTTTTCCTTTGCTTAGGCTGGATACCTGAGAAGACCTATCAATAATCTATGTCTATAATATATAAAGAGCACCTCTACTAGATTTAAAACACTAAGTAGGTACTTTGGTCCATCAACTGTCCATCAGCATCCGACAGAAAAAAGCTGCTTTCTAAAAACTGTTAAGATGCATATCAAGATAAATAGTCCCCCCCCATCTGGACTACAGAAGGTCAAATCATAGCTATGAATCTGATTTGATCAGCAGGTTGCAATTTAGACCTCTATATGCCATAATACCCCAAATGCATAATTGCTTTTAAGGTTAACCAAAATACAATGTCCTTTATAACAGCAAGCTATCATGGAGGTTTTGTTCACAGGCATGCTGTATACATATATACACACACACACAAAGCTCCAATACAGCTCAGCATTCAGTCTAAGATTCATAATACAAAAACTATTATCTCACTGAACTTTTGGATCACTCCTGAAATGAATTACAGCGACTACACTGAATATACTTTATGCAGTAGAATTATATGAATACCTGCAGACCCACTTCACATGGTGCCCTTATTCTGCCAGGCATTTGTTCAAAAGGGAATATAAACTGTCCTACCCTGACATTTTATAATCTAGACCAAACAAGGATTGGAAAGAATGGTTTGTACCCACAAGCAAACAGATTTTTGCAACAACACTGAGAACTGCATGTGGAAGTCTGGACCAGTGGTTTTGTCACAACAGCTACGTAAAGTTGTTTCTTTCTCTGTGTGTTTAATACTCAATTATGTTAACCAATTATATAAGCTAGTCTTTGTTTCATCCTTCTACTATCTGGTCTCCCTAAATCTGAATCAATACTTTCATCAACAGCTCCTCAAGAAAATATTCAAAGTAATATCTGCATGTCTAAGGGGCACAAGGAACAAATAATGGTATTTTTGGGATGGTGGGAGAGAAGTCAGAGAAAGAAAAGGGATGCAATAATAGGATATGACATAAACATCTAGATGAAGTGGGTGAAGAAGTCAAGAAGATATTACAAAAGTAAGATAACACAATTAGAAGTGCTCTCAGCATACCGTAGCTGTACATCAGTGTGTGGAGGGTTCCTGGACATGCATATGCGTTAATTTCCATGGCAACACTATTATTGAAAACAATACTGGAATATAATCCACACACACTTAGCCAACACAGTCTTCGAAATGTGGTTTAAATTACATCCAACTGTGTGTTTGCTTTTCTTCGTTAAACTTTATTTTGCATTAACTTTAACGATGGAGCTTGAAAACCAGGATATGGAAGGTACTGCCATTTAGTTTGTTTAATTTTACAATTAAAAAAAAAAAAAATTCACCTTACATACACACAAAAAATCATCAGAATAAGTATTCCTTTTCATTTATTTAGCTTGTAGATAGAACAATGATTATCAATTGATTTATAAGCTTTAAGATGAAATCCTGGTGATGAATGAAAAAATTAAGATACTGAAAAAAGGTTCTGAATTTTAAAAAAAGGTTTGTCTTTTTAAAATCCTCATGGAAATTAAATACTATGGAGAGATAAATGTATGAGAAGGAGGTCTTCCATAAAGGAATGTGAGTTATGTTGTAATTCATAAACAAGTTTTTCTCAACCAATTGAGCATTTAATACCAAGGTTAAAAATAAAATTCAGATAAGCAGCAAATTCTTCTGATTCTGAGATCAACAGCCTTCCAAAATTCAAAAAATTGTCCTCTAGTATAGAACCTACAGTAAAACACATGTCCTGGCTATGTCCTGACATAATATACAATAATGGTATACTATATCCAACCGAATCTGAACTATTATTTTAATCTGCTTTTCCAATCTGCATTACATGACCTCAACTGAGCCAAGTTTTCATTTAACATAAAAATGTGACTGTGACTCTAATCCACTGAACACGTTGATCTAGGGAAGAATAAGAGAGGAACAGAGGGTGCAATACTGCCAGCTCTGAGGGACACCCAGTGCCCTCCCATTATGTCTTTGTCCAGCTCCTTACTCATATATACTATTCTGAGATATGTATTGCACTGGCCAAGGTAAGCCACAAGTATTGCACTTATCACTGAGTCCAGCTATCAGTATTTGCGGTGAAAAAACTTTTTCCCTGTTAGCTACATATTAGCCAAGTCTATCCCAGCATACAATCCTTTGGGAGATGAGCATTAAGAGTCTGTGAGAACCTACTTCAAAAAAATCCCAAAACAATAGTCCAGTCATAAATCACACCGATTTAAAAAAAGGCTCCAGATCCACTGTTAATAAATTCAGAGCAAAGTAAACAGTAGCACCCAAAATACCATCATAATACATTAAACAGACTTTTCTCATTTTACACCATCTTTTCATTTTGTATTTACTCTACAGAAGTAGAGAAGAACAACAAAACCTGCTTATGCCTTTAGTCTGTGTTAAGATAATTAGTCACTAGATTTGCATAAAGCTCACGGCCTATATACAGTAATTATTTCTATACTTCAAACAGCAAATTTGACTGAGCCATAAGACACCTGTTATACCTTTATTGTATTGAATTTCTAATTCAACTCTGAAGGGATAGCAGGTAAATGAAATCAAGCAGTGGAAGTTAAGACTAATTTAGTAATTCATGTGAACGACATTCATAAAAATACTCTGTTTTACCAAGTATTACATTGTTCAAGATGCAGAAGGGCAGAGAAATGGTGCTATGAAGTTATGGTTGTAGTGCAATAGGCATTTTCCCCCGAGAACTGTACACACTGGCTCCTCAGCACTCCTCAGCAACCTGACGGCATTGTTCAGACCGCAAAAGGTGGAAAATTGCTGCTAAAATTAAAACTTGACATGAAACCTTGATAAACTTCCACAAAAACTACATACTACACGTTTGCCATGTAATTTTTTTATATGAAACAGCAACCTTCAACATCCTCGCCCCCCACAACACTTTCTAAGAAAACTGGTCTTTGACTGAAACTTGGATTATTGCAAAACCAAAATTCTCAAGGATATATTTTTAAAAAATAAGTAGTATTTGTTTCTTCACTCACAAAATGGCTTAACTTTTAAAACAGTATAGAATAAATTCTCCTAACCCTTTAAAAGAAGAAGAACTGAAAACTTTTTCTTGTATCAAAGAAGTTGAAAGCTGTGTTAAAACTAGGGGTTACAAGAATCCTCCTAATGCTCAGCTCTGAATTACTCATATACAATTCCTGGCTGCACACCTAAAAAACCTTCCTACCGTGGGATGTCACTGAAGTCAAGAAGTTCTCTGACTTAAGAAACATCCAGCAGAAAACCTATTAACCCTCCACAGGTTTCCTCACATTCATGCTTAGACAGTTGGAGAAAAGATGGAAAACATTTCACCTAATTTCTATTCAGAATTCCCTCTAAAAAGCATGTTTGGAAGGGGTCAGTTGTAAAATGCAAATTTTCAACATCTTTGTACCCATGTTCTGAGGAGTCTGTTCTTTCAGAGCCCAGCTTTATTTCCACTTGACACAGTATATTTACGTGTTTTACTGTGCATTTCACAACAATGCTAAGAATTACAAAGGTAATCCCTTACCTTCCTGCACAACAATAAAATTACACAATAATGTTCAGCAGTCTATGCTTTGAAGATGTAGAAGAGGCCTGAAGACAGAGAGGCAATTGTACACAAAACCTGTAAAAGCCAGAACTAACACCACCTTTTAGCCTAAATGCATATTTTGCTTTGCTGGTTCTTACAAAGGAACAGCCCAGTCAAGGGGTAGACAGCTCAGTGATCGAAGAGTAATACAGATAAGTTTTAATGGCCTTTGTTTCCAGCTAAGAGCTGCAGAGATCAGGTTGGGTGTACTGAACTTACCATGAACAAAGCATCAGAATATCATGTAACATGATCTTAAAGAAAATGTTAATCTCCAGATGCTATGTAATTAACCACTGTTACAATAAAATGTTTTCATAAGCATACCAATAATCTTTTTATTCAAGTTTTTCAAAAAATGTTATGCTATGAACTTGTTAATTCATTTAATTAAGAAATTTTATAATTGTAAAGCTTAATCATACATGTCTGCTAAAATTACACTGAAATAAGCAATAGTTAACTTTCTGATTTAATAACCTTGCACAGTTTAGAGAATAATATCCACTGCAATATTTCCTACAGCTGATACTTGCTTCTGATTCTTTATGTAGTATTTTAGAGAATTGGATAGACCAAATAAAAGACAGAATAGGCAATAAAACATACAAGTTAAACTTAGATATTATAAATAAGGCATGAGCCACAATTCAATTAAACAAACCACAGGAATCAAAGGAGTCACTGCAACTATGGCTACCTCAGTTTTGTGGGCAAAGCAACAACCTAATTGAGGATAAAATGAAAACAAAATACCCCAACCAGCTAAGCTTCACAGGGAAGACAAATGCAGCCAAAATAATTTTTTAGAAGTGGGATCAACAAAATAGTAAACATAAGTACCAAGTGAAACAGTTTTCTGACATAAATTCCTTTGTGACAGTTTACTACCTTAGCACTACACACTGTTCATCCAGGTAGGGCAGGTCAATGCCAGATCAGCAGAGAAATCACCCTAAATTTGCTTGGTACTTTTGCTTGGCACTTTTGCTTGGCTGAACTACCCGGGATTCATTCACGGTAACTTGCCACTCAGGCATATTTGATGGCCATACATGACAGACTTCACTCTGATCCTCAGACTCCCTGCCCAAAACCCAGATTGCAAGCAATACATCACATGATGACAGCTACTGATTTTTATTAACACTCCCTAGAAACACCTCCTCCCTGCAACATTTTGAGGAAGTGTTCACCACAACTGTATCTATGACACATGAAAACACCAGCTACCACTCATGCCCCTGACTATTCTGCCAACCAGCTAAAAACGTGCATTGGGAGTTACGTCCTTCCTACAACACAGCTGCAGCTCCCAACTCCCGACTATGCAGGAGCTGAGGGAACTCAGCATCCAGCTCTCTTCCTCACTACCAAGACTAATTCAGGGGGACAAAGAAAGGGAAATATATTTGGGGGTTAATGGCTAGCTTCCCATATTCTGTGAGGCTATCAGGGATGCAAAGCCCTGTTTTCAACAAATGAATACAGAAACTGCTGGAGTAAGATGAATCTACCTAAT
Organism: Athene cunicularia; assembly: GCF_003259725.1. NCBI lineage: Eukaryota > Metazoa > Chordata > Aves > Strigiformes > Strigidae > Athene > Athene cunicularia. Next base: position 9,595,405 of record NW_020799100.1, on the reverse strand, counting down.
GATTTATAGCCTTTTCAGCCAACAAATAATAAAAAAAACGGGATTAGGAATTTGCACACAGTATGTACCAAGATGCACATCTTAAAAAGGATGAAATTCCATTCAATACTATTTGCTAAAACCATGAAAAAAACCAAATACAATTCCAGTACACAGATTTGCTCTATTTACAGCCAGGAACTTGGTTAAAAGCTTGTATTCAACTTAACTTACACAAACCTTACACTAATGGTTGGAACAGAATTAATAAGGAATTTAGTATTTAAAACTGAAAGATTAAGTTTGGAGTTTATAAATTTTCTCTCTTACATTATAAGTCATTCATTAATTGACTTATTGTCGTAAAAGAAAACAAGTAACTTCCAAAATATAATTACTGCATTGGATCAATCTATGCTTTGAGTAAACAGTTGCTTCATAGGTTTTCAACCTATTTTAATTTTATAAAAAATAAGTATGTGAAATGCTGGGGTTTCAACCCCAAGCCCCAAATTAAGGTTGACATCTGGGTGATTCCCACAGCCCTTCACAAAGGGGGGGTGAGGTTACCTTCAGGCTTCCCTCCAGGGTGGTGCTGGCCTGGCAGGGAGAGCCATTGGGTAAATGACCCCAGGTGTCTCACGTTAAGTAAACAAGGGTCAGGTGTCCCACTGAGGGATAACAGCTGGGACCCCTTGCAGGAAAGGGCAGTGTCTGTCTGTGAGGTGGATGCATTCTGCAATTTCCTGTTGGGGAAAGACCTCCTGCCTCCCTGGGACTGGGCTCCGCTCAGGTCTGGCTTTTGTAAATTCAGGCTGTGTGGAGATTCAGTGTGTGGTTTCCTTGGTCTTATGTGTTTGGCTTGTTGACCCAGTTGTCTCCCATCCCTTCTATGGGAAACTGCATGTCACCATTTACTCCACCCATTGTTGGTCGTGCGGTGTCATTGTTGGGGTCAATGGGATTGATGTCAGTTATGTACAGTCTGACTTGTTTGTACCCCCAGTGCTCACCCATGTACTGACACTTTTGTATCAAATACAATTTGGTTATTTGTTCATCTTTATGCTGCCTGTGTCCTTTATGCTAGGCCTAATAATTGGCAAAACAGTAAGTAGCAGCAAATGGTGCATTAGCTATGAGTTTGTGAAAGTATAAATGTATATAGCATTGAATAACTAATGACATTAAAAAGATAAATACTACTAATTACAATCTAAAGGAGTATGTTTTAGGAAGTAAAATAATTACTATGCCAAAATAACAATGTACAACATAGGAAAAAGGCAGAAATACATTTTCAGTTATCTGCAATTTACTGCTTACAATGAGAAACACTGCAATAAAAAGAGCTTAGATACAGTCATTAAAGTTTGTTTTCAAGGGTTTTGAAATGTATATGTAACAGTGACTAACACTTACAGGACTAACAATTCCTAAATCCCCCTGGCAGCTGCAAAGACACTGTAGGTGGTCTAACAGACTGTTTCAGAGAATGGCTTAACTATTAAGAATGCCAACGCAATGCCTGACCACAATTTATTATATTGTAGTGGTCTACAGATAGTCTAGAATGGAAAACATACCATTTTTCCTTGGAAATTAATAGGATATACAAACTGGAAAACCAAGCACTGCAGAATGTCCTACAGTAGTAACTCAAATTTAACTAGTTAACTAACTATAGGCCACACATTTACATGGTACTGTTTACTAGCTATTCACCTGGTAAGAAGAGAATTGCACAATAGCTTAATGATGAGCTAGTCTCTAGCAGACCACATACACAAAGAGTATATAAAGCAGACAAAGTAAAAAAAACTTAGCTTAATCTTAAATACAAACTGACTTGGAAAAGAAGAATAAAATAAATAAACCAGTTATTTTTTTCCCCTGGTTTAGTCCTGCCTGACTGTAAAAGTTACAGTTTTTATTTTTAAATTCAGTTAATAAATTTTCCAGTTTCTTAAGTGTTACATAGGATAGTGAACCACTACTACCCACGCCACATCCATTACAAACAGATTTAGGCAAGCCTCAGTGAAAACAAACCATTGTGATCCTAAAAGTTCATTTAGCACCAAGTCAGAAAAAGGTCTGACATCACTACTTCACATTAGTCTAGGGTACAGAATATCAGCATTCTCAGTAAACTGTGTAAATGATTGTCTACAATAATGTCACTGGTCTCTGCTAGCACTGGAAACACTAAAAGTAGATTACAAAAATTTTAGCTTGTCCAATTTTCCTCACATAAACAGTAAGTGCAACTTTCTCCCTATCTCTACTGTATCTATATTAATGGTCCCTACAAGAACAGTTAAAGAAGAAACTAAAAACCAAAAAGGCTTGGCAAAGGAGAGCATGGATTAATTTGACTCTTACAAAGTCTTATCTAGGTAGAAAAAAAACAGACCCTGAAGTACAATATCACCTCACAGATTTGTTATCACAAACTGAGGTAATGCTAGGTATCACCAGCACCCACTTAGATGTTAATTTGAATCTTGGCTTCTACAGTTTCCTGCAGTTAAACTTCTATTCACTTTGTGTGCAAATATATTTTTGTTTGTTCTGTCTTTCAACTGAAGAGCTTTTTCTTATACTGTCAATTACATTGAAGAGAAATTATCTAGCTCATTAGACATCTGTTACATTAATTACATATTTTATTGTGTTACCTGTTATTCACCTCCATTCAAAGTGAAAAATACTGCTCTAAAGTGAAAACACAGCCCTGTTCTCCTTCCAAAATCAAATAACCCATGTCCTGAAACAGATGCAAGTTATTTTTATAGCATGTAATCCCTAGTGATGTGCATCAACTTACTTTTGGCAACATGGGTGTATCTCTCTTCTTTTTCTTTTCTGAATTAGGATCATCCAGCAAATCTGGCTCAAAAGTGTACAGTTCTGTAAGTTCATTCATAGTAAAATGACGTTCAACTTGCTGTTGGTCAACAACCCGGAAAGACAATGACTGCTTTGTTACCTGACGATCATAGATTTTATCTTCCATAGTTCCCTGAAAAAGATGACACACACTTTCACACAAATACTGGACCTTCTTGTCATATAGAAAAATCACCTAATAGATATAAAAGAGCTAGAACAACAACATAACAACATTTTTCTCATTTCTTTGACCCTGTATCTATAAAGTTACCTGCAAACATTGCTGAGGAAAAAAAGAGAAAAACAGCTCCTGGAAGCGAACACAAAGTAATATGAATTGTGTACATGACAGCTATTCAGGAATGTTTTGAAGAGATCCATTTCTACTTCAATTCTCCAAAGTAGGATTGTGGCCAAAAAAATGGGTATTTTCACAGCATGTACGTTATTTTGCTGCTTTGAGTGGCTTGTAAAAACGAAAACAGATACCGTATCACTAGGGTAGAGAGGAGAAGGGAAGGGAAGCAGTCAAGTGTAATTCATCACAGCTGTGTATGAAAAAATTAGATCCTTGATGAAAAAAAAGATTTCTTGTTAAAAAAAAGATGATGACTATCGGAAGTGTGAGAACAGCACAGTCTGTTCTGAACATCGTTAATTTAAAAAGAATATTAACAGTTCAAAAGTGCACATAGAAAATGACAAAAATAGACTGAAGCCTGAAGAAAAAAAGCCTATGTCTGACAACAACATGTTACAAAATGTAATCTAAATTGGCAAGGAAATAGTGACTTTTGATCAAGAGTCAGGTACTGTTGCTGGGAAAAGGTCTTCAGTCTACCCTGTAACACCTGAAGATGAAGCAAAAAATAATGGCATTATACTTAAAGCGTAGATGAGTGAGCATCAAAACTATTACACATCTTTAGTATCTGCAGGGTGTGATACAAGTTTTCAAATCATGACTGGATGTCTTTTTATAAAAAAAATTCTCAAGCTCCCTGTGTTTTCATAGCAGTTGGACCATCAGAAGTGCACAGAGCAGGGGTCTGTAGAAGACAGCTACACTGAGCAAGCCTAGCAACAACCATCCTCTATACAGTCTGTTCAATTAAGAATTTTTAGTGCTGTGCAAATTAAAAAAACTGAGAACTTGGGAGCCTGAGTCCGGACATGCAGATCACTGCTAGAATTCCAGAATTTGTTACACAATGTGTCAGACAAGGTGGGTTTAACAGGGAATAATTTCAGTAGTTACTTAATTTACTAATCCTTCCTTCAAGAGCTTTTTCAGTGGCCAAATACTGCTATCAGATTAGGGCTGGAAAATAACTGAATTTGTGTGGACCACTACAGACTTCAATACAAGTCCAAATAGTTACAGTTCATAAATTTGATAGCAGGACCAGAATGTCACCAAAATATCAAGACAGAAACCTACCTGAGCCAAAAACCTGTACACAAACACAGGTTTGTTCTGCCCAAAGCGGTAAACCCTGAAAATACTCTGGATATCATATGATGGGTTCCAAGAAGCATCAAAGATGATTACTCTATTAGCAGCCACAAGATTAATTCCGAGGGAACCTGCTTTAGTGGATATAATAAACAAGCGGCCTCTGGAACAGAGAAAAGTTGCAAAATTTTAATGTTTTGGAAAACAACTATTGTTCCTATGTTGCTGTGTTACTATGGAGTTGTTCATACACTGAAATAACTTGAACACTTCATTAAAATACTGCATTAAGCATAAAACAGATGCAGATTTTAAAAGGACAACACTTTTAGTAAAACATAACACTCCTAGAAATACAGATCAGGGCCTTTTGCAAACCTACTGTCAACAAAAACTGGTGGGTAAGAAACAATTTTGGGTTTTGCATTTTCAAACTCTAATAAAATTAGTTATATCAAATTAAACCATAATTTTAAACAGGAACATCCCATGCTGTTGAAACTGTTTCCTGGCTAGCAGCTTTTCAGGGTTACTCTAGAATGACACTGGCTCTTTGATGTATCTGCATTTTTTTAATACCATCTCAATCGGGTTCAACTTAAAATGAGCTCTTGACAGACACCTGACAGAATAAACTACTGTAGAGTATTAACACTGTTCCATTTAATTTTTTTTTAATTTTCTGTACATTACAAATGACTGCCACATAACTACATATTTTATTTTTTAAACAAATATAAGAAGGTGCAGCTCATTAACTTCAGTAAACTTTTCCAAATTTTGTATCTATCTACCTATCCAAATCAGACTTGAAAGTCCCATCTTGTATGAACAGTGGATGGCTGGGAGACAGTTCTGGAGATGGCTGAAGAGAGCTGGATGCTGCTTGACCAGCCAAGCAACTGCTGTCTCCCGGCCAGACCCCACAGAACTCTGACCTTCCTAGGTCCTTACAGTCTTTAAAGTAATTGTAATAAAAGACTGTCTCTGATCCAATTTGCTGACAACCTAAACAAGAATGAAAACAACAAGGAAACACTGAGTAAGTATTGATTAGTACAGATGGAAGTAAGCTCAGGAAAAGAGAAACCTATCTTGCTGCACATTTTTTGTGCAAGTTCTGAACCTGACAGTGTTGCAATACTTATTTGCCTAGCCTTAAGGTCATTAAGCTAATACAACAGAAAATAAACAGGGAACAAAAAGAGAGGAGGGAAAGTTAAGTATATATATCAGTAGAGATCTCACCTCACATTAGTTTCATCATTAAATTCTTCAGCCCACTTCTTTCTTGACTGAGCTGTAGTTGAACCATCTAAGCGATAGTAATCAATGTTTCTGAACCATTTTCCTTCACCTGTAAATGTAACAGTCCAATTACTAAAATGTTGATTGCAGAAGTAACCAGTAACCAGACTGATAATACTGAGTATATACAACTCCCCAAATATGGAACATAAAATATACTAGTCTGTGACAATTTAAAACAATGGGAGAAGACTATAGGTTATTCAAGATAAAGCTAGTTTTTGAAGGATATAGGTGCTTGCCACAAGCATACCTTGAAAATTATGTAGTGAAGCTCTAATAATAAAATATGGAACATGACAGAAAATAATAGCAACTGCATTTGTTATGACAATGATTATCCACAAGCCTGCAATAGCTCCTAAACCAATTTTGTCTAAAATGATTCAAAACAGAATAAATGCTGTTAGTATCATTTTACCTTGCAAAAATCATCAAGCATCTACCACTATCCATTTTCTATTAAGATTCTGTTATTTTTTTACAAAAAGACCAACTGATATTAAATGAAATTCCTCAAAGCAGTCTTATGCAGATTGGAATTAAAAGATAGAAATATATAATCAAATTATGTTCCAAGATTAAGTTTTAATTGAAGTATTTGAAAAGACCTGATCTTTTTTTGGGTATTTACTCTGGTTTTTCACTATTTCTAGTTGTATACACACATTTGCAGAGATATGCCTTAATTTGGAGCCAAAGTTGATTTTAAAATAACTGCATCTAGTGTTTAGGCATTATAGTATCAATTGTACTTTTCGGATTGATCTGTGTAGTTTCTTGTTACACCATTAGTGTAAGTCACAGAATCATCTAGGTTGGAAAAGACCTTGAAGATCATCCAGTCCAACCATTCACCTAACACTGACTGTTCTCAAATACACCATAGCCCTAAGCAATATGTCAACCCTACTCTTAAACCTCTCCAGGGATGGGGACTCCACCACTGCCCTGGGCAGCCCATTCCAACACCTAACAACCTGTTCTGTAAATACTTTCTGATATTCAGTCTAAACCTTCCCTGGCACAACTTGAGGCCATTCCTTCTTGTCCTGTTGCTTGCTCCTTCATTGAAGAGACTCATCCCCAAGACTCTGCAACCTCCTTTCAGGGAGTTGTAGAGGGCAATGAGGTCTCCCATCAGCCCCCTCTTCTCCAAATAGTCTCTCCTATACAAATAGCATTCATAAGTGTCAAATGCTCAAAAGGAGATTTCAAAAGTCAAGGTTTAATCATTTTGGAACTGAAATTCAGGAAAAATATTTTTCAATTTAATCATTCTGTGAGTTATGGCTGATTCTTGCCAGATGGAGAAAAAAAAAAAACAAGCTACAGCTGACAGAAGATTTTTTTTCTCTCATCAATTCACAAGTAACCTTTCATTGGCCATCAAGGTATATGTACACAAAATGAATCCCACTGTGCCATCAGTTATAAAGAAAACAGTATTTTTAGGAGACAGCACTACTCAATACAATCAATTTTGAGACACAATGTCAGGAAGATCTCTATATCCTGAATCTTGCTATGATACATAGTCTAATCACTTACCAAAAGAACTACCACAAAAGAAAAAATAAATCCACCCCTTAAAACATCATCTCAGACTAAAGGCACAAACTCCATAAAACACAGATAGCTTGTAACATCTGAAGATGACAACTGTTCAGAAGGTAAGGAAGCACCAGCCAGAAACAATGTGTCTGTGAGAACTAGATACTGGAGATCTTCATCCAACTATGGTGTTGGTATCGCTAAGCCACATTTCTCTGATGCAACTATTCAACACGTTTACACTTAATAAAATATTTGAGGGGATAATAATTCTTCAATCAACATGTACTGGGAATTGAAACTTCATATAAGGATGAATTGCATCATCAGGAGCTCTGGGAGGTTCTCACAGAGTAAACAGAAGAAATATCCTATGCAGAAGACATGTCTGGCTAGTGAGAAATTCCTCGCCATTTGAGCATCCCTAGGATAATAATTCATTCAATACTTTGCTCCCTTATGAGATCCAAAAAACAATCTCCTGCGGTACATAAAAAGCTTAAATTCACATTTTGTATGTTCTACACACTGTTTTAAAATAGCCTCATTTTCTTTCATTATCTCTCCCAGTAGGAAGGATCACAATTTGCCACACATCAGGATATAACATCACTTTTGTACAGAATTTAAGAAAATGCTTTCTCTCATTTCAGATGATGAACATTTAATCTGCTTAGGCTATATTAAATAGGGATGATACAGAATTAAGTCAGAAGCAACAGTCCATAATGGGATAGCAGAGACCACCTGCAGAGGAGACCAATAATCCTGCCACCTTCAGGAATAGTAAAGAGCAAACAATACTTCTAATTAAAACAATTATTTCAAATCCATTCCTTTTGGACTGCATAGAGACTTGTATTGTAAAACAGTTACTAGCTTTACAATTGTTCAAGGTGACACTCACCTTTATAAATTGGAGGCTTCTCTTTGTCAGTTTTCTCCCTGTTGGCCAGTTCCAGAAAATCTTCTATCAAATCCAGAGATATTAGGGACTGGCTAAACACTAGGCTGAAAACAGAAACAGGGAAACACAAAATTAATCTCTGAGGTTATTTTAATTATTGTAATGCTTTATTTTTCTTCCATCCTCATTGATACTACCTTTGAAATAAACTGCCTTTCTAGACACACAGAAAGACTTTATTGGAGTACATGCATGTATGGGAAACTCACATTTGCTGCAGAAAACCGAGCTACAGCATTATGAAGGCTGAAGAACACAGACTGACGTATGTGTAAGGTCATTAGAAATATTTCTAGAACTGACTTACACTTTATCTCCAAGCTCCTCTGCCATTCGAAGAATTTCAAAGAGAAGCACCATTTTCCCAGAATGTTCCAACACTTCAGCATCTGCATCAGTGACAAAATCTTTGTACCAATCTGGTGCTGGGCTACCAGGATTGGAAGAGGATGTAGCTTTGCCTATAAAAAACAAAGTAAAAAGAAAGAATTAAAAGATAAAGGCATGATCTCCATTTAAATGCAATGAAACATCTGAACTACAGAATTGTTTCCTCATTATTAGGTTTAACTGGTATGAAAAGAGTCTAACAGGCAAAGAAAAAAGAGTGTTTGCACTATTAGCAATTACTAGATTAGCAGTTTTCAATAGCACAAGTCATGAGTAAATCACAAATCCCCTTTTAGTGTTGCAGGATATGTGGATGAATAGTTCCACCATCTCCACCTTCTACCCAAGAGTATTTATCAACATCTTTGAAAACTCATCTATAAATGTTACAGCCATTAAAAAGAAGCTTTCCATAAATAAAATTCTTTTGAATCTCAAAAAAACATCTAAAATTGTTGGAAAAAGAGAGAGAGTGGTCTTTTAGGTTATCCAGTTCACCTATATCAAGATGAATTCTCCGAACAAAGTTTCCAAATGTTACAACAGTACAGGTGTTTAAGATAAAACCTGTAAGCCATCTCCTTTTACTTTTGTTAGGTTCAGATTTAGAGTATTTTTTTCCTGAGCTAAGTTAGAAGACAACATTAACATGTAAGAAAAAAACCACCTCCCCTACCTTTTATATTAATTAACAATAGAGGAAAAAAAGAAACAAATTCTACCATTTTGCAAAGTTCTTTAAGGAAGTTTGTCTGTTCATCTGCTAAAACACCATTACACTAATTAAACCTGTAAAATACATGGAACAATCCCATTTTAAACATGTTACTGTAAGTTAATTTTGTTAATTTGACTTAACCCCTTAAAAAAATAGAAGTACTAGTACAAATTACAAAATATAGTTTGTCATTGTAAAAATACCAAAATAACTATGCACCTAGCAAAACAAGTCTGTTGGGATCTGTATCACACACTCAAAAGTGTCAGATGCGGACTGTGCTGACCTTTAACAATACTCCCATTATGTTTATTCTGAATTTAACCAGGAGAAAGCATGTATTCAGCATTATAGTCAGAATCAGAAAGGCAGACAAGAACAATGAATTCCCTTGATTTACATTAATTTCTTTTATGATATTTCTATGATATTCAATTTAACCTCCTTTGCATTAGAGTGATAAAAATTGATTAATTAGATTTATAACACTAACTTTCTTCACATAAAAACTTTGATCTACTAAAATATTTACTTACATGGTAGGAGAAGCATTCTATCTCATGAACAATTCAAAACATTTACATTTTCAGACTATGCACCGCAAATCAATCATGACACACCAGTAAGCTTCAGGTGTAAGACAGAACTGATCTTGACAGAACACACATTTGAGCATTCCCTCGTACAAGCTTTTAAAGAATGTATTTTTCAAGATTGGAACAGAGAATGAACAAGTTAACCAAATAAGAGACCTTGATGTGCTGTGGGAAAATCCTATACACACCACCTCTCTATTTCTATCTTCACCCTTAAAACTTTGCAGAAGGGCCTCCAACAGCTGCAATGAGATTGAGAGCCTGCCTGCAAACCTCATCTGGTGCAGCATCAAGTGTTTGTATAGAAATTCTGTACCTTCATTAAACTGAATAAGGCTGCATGAGAGGTAAACTTTTATTTGATTCAGATACAAAAGCCTATCCTGCCTATAGTGCAAGCATTTCTTTAATACATTTAATCTTTAAATGTATTTTACACATACACACTCACACTCTTCCCCTTACACGTTTACAATATGGTTGTCATTAGAATGAGGACCCAAAAAAACCTACTCTCACCTTAACTGTCCTCAAAATTCACTTATTCATAGAAAGTGATTAGACACACAATAAATTATACAATCAGAAAACTAGCCTATGATCCTGGATACAAGACAAAAGCTAGATTATTAAAGGAAAATCCAAAAGTGAAATGTACAGATATAAACAGTTTGAATAACATTCTTTAAAGAGGGTCTGGTATTCCTGCTGCATTATATCTGCTTGCTCAACATCCATTTCAAATTGCAGGTACAACAATGAATGACATGCGTATTTCTTAATATTTCCATTAAGCTTTCACTTTAAACAAAAGAGAGATGAAAAGCAGCATAGTTCCTCTGTTAACGTTGTATTGTTTTGTACATATGACTAAAAAACGATAAATAACTGTGCAGCTTCCCTGCAACAAGACCCTCAGGTTCTAAACTGATGCTTCTCGTTTTTCCAGGACAAATGTACTGTAAGTAGCAGCAGGCGCTGTAAGCATAGAATCAGTTCATGAAATTAAGGAATTCCTCAGTTTGCAACAAAGCAGAATTCCTGACAGCCCTCTCAAATTGCCTTTTGCAAAATTAAGTGCTTTGTATTTTATTGTATATTATACTCACCCTCATCTGATTTTGTAACAGATGGAGGGTTGTTTACAAGTTCTTCTGCATTTCCTTCTCCACCTCCACGAGATCTTGAATTCCAGACCTTAATGACTTCAACATCATTATCGCTGCCACTTCCGCTTGAGCTACAGTCTTTCTTCACTTTTTTCCCCTTGGATTTTTTTTTCCTAGAAAGGTAACATTGTACACCCCATTATTTTTTTTTTAAATTCTACTGCTAGAGAACATATTCTAACAGGTAATATAAAATTAAAACAAAAATTCACTTGTATAGAAATCACTTAAGTTCTATTAGGGAAATAAATCCAACATACAACAAGAAATAAAAGCTCATTTACTTTGCATAATCATCAGAACTTAGGCTCATTGAAGTTTCATCCGAATCTGAAGCTATGAACTCATCCAGACTGTCTTCATCAAAATAGCCCTCAAAAGAGAAAAAACATAAATTTTATTAAGTATGCTCATCCAGAAGCTTTTATTAAACTTCTAGCAATCCACTTATTTTTCATTTAAACAATGGTAACTTCGACAAAGGGTTGGCCCTGCAAAATGTTTTAAGAATGACAACATACCCAGAAACAAAAATATGACAAAAACAGCAGCAAAATTACCCCACAGCAACAAAGATTTCCATTAATTTGACGAAACTTTACCTAGCATTTGGCAAAGCTTATTTGGAAAGTTCTCAATAGAGAGTATTTTGATATATCTAATTTACCTTATTTTCTTTGCTAATATAGTCCAGCTGCAAACACCAAGGGTGAGTCCAGATTCTGCTCAACATCTGGAAATCCTGGAATAGTTTAGCTCCAGCTTTGCCTCTTCCACCTTCATTGCCACTACCTACACCTGACAATAAAGTTCAGGTTTTAGAATGAAACCTTGAAGTAAGGTTGCCACATACTGTTTTCCTTTGAACAATCCGTTAGTGCAGTACTGAGTGTTCTTTCCAGATGCACATCATATTGTAACGTGTCTTGTAAAAGAGGTCAAATTACTGAGTCACAGGCATTTTTTTCCTAGTTAAAGTTGTCAAAATTAGATTTTCCCCTTTTTCTTGATAATGAGAAACATGATTAGCATTTTATATAAAAGCACATTTCTCCACAGTATAGGAATGTATCCAAATCCTCTTAAAAGGACAGTCATGTCTATTTAGGCTTTGCAAAAGCAGCCCGAGGTAGAAAACACAAAATAAAATTTGCATTTAGGTTTCAATCAATTTGGCTTACTATCTTGAGCTACCTTTATTTAATGACTTACAATGCTGCAGTACTCTGTTATAATAAAGAATCTAAAAAAAGTCCAGCCTATTTTTTCATTTGCAAAAATTAGTGCAAAGTAGTACAACATTTAGAGAGTTAAACTTAATTTTGGTAGTCTCAATTTCTCATTAAGCAGCACATTAGGTTCTTGAAACAGATTGGTTTTTATATTTATTATATGCATAATTTAAGACATGTATTCCTGATGTAAAATAGTATTTATTGTATCACAAACTATGACAAATGTCTACAGCAAAACATGCACAAAGCTTATTCAGCACATTTGCTCAATGCACAAGACAATCCCGGTAAGCACCTGCAGAATATAAATATTTTTAATGAAGCAAGTTCTTGCTATGTTTTAATGATACTACAGATTCAGGTATCTTCCCATTTGTGCTCCCCTATGACTTTGGGAAATGGAATTGTAAGGACAACAGAAATTCTTAGATTTGACTTCCCTAAAGCTGAGCTAACATCACAGCGATACAGAGATAGCTGCTGTTAACAAGTTTCAACTTAACAATTCCTACAGAGTTAAATTTTCTATATTACAGTAGTGAATGAAAACATGTATCATTTTCATTAAACGAAAGCAAAACTTGGTTAAAATTGCATCTAAAAATGTGTATTTTAGTTTATGCTTGTTACAAACAAAAATGCAATTTTAAAAATTTGCAGATGAGAAGGAGCAATTCTCCTTCTATATCCATCTTCAGTAGCAAGACTCTCTTCTTATTTAATGAAAATCAGAAAGCAAGTCATCTTCTTTTGAAATACAAAAGTAATGCAAAGAATTAATGTGGGCATCAGCAACCAGCATAGAGATTTTTCTGGAGACTTCAGTCATGGTTAGCTTAAACAGCTTTTTCCCCTCTAAAAGAGGCTGTTTGTCTTTCCTTTCTCTTGTTACCCCTCTTCTTTCTCATATTGTCTCTGGCACTAAGCTGACCAAACTGGCAGGACACTAACTAAGATGAAGACAGAGAAAGCAGATAACGATTTCCACTAGTTTAAGGGCATTTAAGAAGCCCACAAAGGGCTGGTAAGTCATGAAACAGTACAACCGCTTTTGAAAATGCAAACTTAGCTAAACTCAAATAACTTTCTTGAGCCCTTAAAGTGTAGGTAGATTAATTACACTACTTGTTAGGCAGTTCATTTTCTTATAGTTAGTTACACATACAACCTCTTCATAAATTAATGGCTCCAACAATGTAGCAAGTTTGAAGCTTACTGTAAGAGGCTTTTGACCAGAGCAAACATTTCCCTTAACAGACACTGGATTAGGTGCTACTTTCTCTTATCTGCTGCCTGTTTTACTAAAAAAAAAGTATTGAAAGCCATTGTATGTAAAGACTTCTGTGAAGAGTAGAACAACTGTAAATATACAAGCACTAGCTCTTATGCTAATGATCTGTAAAAGATATACCTGGCCATCTAAAAGCATGGCAGACCAAGCCAGGGTTGGGAGAGTCTGTAATTACAAAACCAGCCTCGCTTCATATTGGAAACAGGCCAAAGAAAACCTACCAAGCTTGCATAACTGTTGTGATTAAAAAGTCTGTATGAAGAGTTACAAAGATTTAACATAGATCATTTAGATGCATGCCCCTAAATAGATGATGCTTACCATTTTTAAGCTACTAGCCTTTAGAAGGGATTTAGCATGATGCAGAAATAAACACAATACAAATAACCTGCTTTTCAGAATATAAGGAAGAGCCAACAAAGAACAGACTGCACTACAGAACTAATTAGGAATCAGCACTACACAAAGATTTGGGCTTGTTTATGTACTGTTTTGAAGTACTACTAATGTAAGAAGGGGGGGGGGTGAGGTTTGTTTTGGTTATTTCATATTTTTTCAAAATAAAAAGGTTTTTACTCCATTAGAATAAAATGGCAAAGGAGGTTGTTGGCATTTAACCATCCAATTGTTATTGGAGGTATCATCATAAGTGAAATTACTTTCATTGGTCCTTCAAAACTAATTCCTTCTATAATTTAACCAGAGGCAACAGACAACAGAACTGTGGAAATAAAGTCTAGCTGGCAGTTTATCTAGATCACAAACCGCACTATCCAGAATCTAAAGTCATTAAGACAATACAGTGAATTTCATACTGCTACAAATCATAGCTTAATTTGAGATACAATTAATCTTTCTTGTAATTAAGCTTGGGAGAGTAACCAGAATAGAAAAATAGTGTGGAGAAAAAAAAAAAATCCATCAGCAACAGACAAGCACAACAGACTCACTGCAAAAAGTAAATACACACTTAAAGCATTAGACAAAATCCTATCAGCAGTGCCTTAAACATTCCTGACTATGGAATTCAACCCAATCATTAAGTTAATTATTATAAACAGTATTTTAAAAAACCCAGAATTGCTCCAGAACCCCAAAACTGCTGCTGAGGAATCTGGCTGTATGAAGCACAGCAGTACAGAAAACCTTACTAAGAGCTCCTGGAGACTACCACTCTAATAGACTATGTGGTACATATGTGTGTATCATTTACAACTGCTGATATTCCAATACTTTGATATACTAAAATTACAAGCTGCAGTGGTTTCTCTCTAATATTCGTGAGCAGTATACCAGCCCAAAGTAACATACTTCGGGGTTGAGGGTTTTTTTTCCATTATACAGGTTTTCCATTAAGCAAATTTATATTTTATTGGGAAGACGAAAATCCCCAAGTCAGACCAATCAAGACCCCACTGAAAGTTGATGAAAATGAGTCATTGTGAAAATCTGACCCACGGGTTTTTAGAACAAAAGAAGAGATAGCTCCACAGAAGAGCCAATATTTGACAACAAAGAGCTTCAGCTAGCATAATGGCAAAAGGGAACTGCAAGACTTGGCAGCACGCTTACACCAGCGCCTCTCAATTTCGCATTCTCTCCCTCCAGTCTTATAGTTAATATCTTGTTTCCTGGAAAACTGTAAGACATTAAATCAATTACATTATATGTTTAGAAAAGGAAGAAAAAAGAGATGAAGCGAAACCTGAAGGGGGACTACTGTGAAGAGATGCAAATACTGTTTTCCTTAAAAAATATTTTTATGTGCAACCAAATATTTTACTATGATGCAAAAGCTAAGGTAAATCTTACAGGAAGCAGAAAAACACATCTGTAGAGCCAATAATACATATAAAAAAAACCCAACCTACCAACTGTGGCAAAAAGTCCCTTATTAAATGACCATCGATCTTGTTACCTGAGAGAATTATATGCACATACCTGTCAAATGATCCAAGTAGTATTGGTAGAGTTTGCACTGAATAGGTGTCATTCGAACTTCTAGAACATACTCGTATTTTGGTGGGAGGAACTTTGTTAATGCTGTGTAATCTTTCCTCTGTAATTTTACAAACACTACTTTAGTCACATAAACATGAAACAATTACTGAGAGCTTAAGAACTTCTGGCATCTTGAATGACAAAGCACCATGCATAAATTACAATGATTCACATGGTTTCCAACCACAAGGGGAAAAAATAGCCCACTAAATGCAATCCAACTACAGGCACTGTCTGCAGAAGCCCATCTTACCTAGTAAATGTGGTTGTCCCGTCAAAAGTATATGACCTGTTAACCCCATGTCCCAGTTCCAAGTCCTAGCAAAGCTGAGAGCAACTTCAGTAGCTGCTTTGGTAGCTACTTTTGTGGGATTTTCAAAAGTACTAAAACCTTTTTTTGAAAGCGTGGGTAAGTCAAGCAGCTAATATCAGTGTTTGTATCACAGATGAACTCACACTCATGTTAACTGTGTTCTGTTTTAGAGTACATAGTTTCTGAATACTTGCTTGGGGCACGCAAAATTTATTTCTGTTTTCCTTTTTTTGACTCTTATGCTAGTCTACTCTGTCTACTCCTTCATCCAAATGGTGAACAGTGCATTCATCCTGACTGAGAGACCATTGCACTTTTAGAAGTTCAGAGATCTTCATCAGAGCTAACCTGCCTGCACTGTGCTGCACAAACTCCTTGGCTGCAGGGAAAGCTCAGCCAGCTCACTGCAACAGAGGAGCCCTCAGGCAGCTTCCACTCCTTACTGGCAATTATGCCATCTGCACGGCCTTGCTGTGATCTGGAAGTGCAGCAAGGAGTTCTCATGAGAGCATTCTTCAGGAACAGAGTCATTTTCTTCCAAGTAAATTATACAGTAGCTCAAATGACCAAAAGGGAGAGCTGCTCTCTATGGATAGGATCTCACAGTGCACTGTGCAGAACAGAGTCCATCTGGGCTCTGTCCAATGCTGCACAAACACGGGGTGCCCAGCATCTGAAGGCACATAAAATGTACTTGCTACTTATGTTCCTTCCTCTTCTTGTTTTCTGTTTGTGTTCCTGCACTGCTGTATAGAACTATGTATGCTATCCCTTCACCACTGTTCATAATTTTATGATAGGAGAGTCCTTTATCACCCTTACACACTGGCATAAACCTTTTCATTTCTTTCAAGGAGAAAGATTATCTGCTTGTGGGACTATCCCACTATGACTATTTTACCCACCTTGACTATTTAATCAACCACCAACAACTGCGCAGCCAGGAAGAGGCACTTGGTGCCTACAGCGTGTCACACCTCAATCAGGCTGCAGTGCCTGGTTTTATAAAGCAGAAGAGCAGTAACTACATGCTGATAACACACGAGGTGCAATACCACAGCAGGCTAACTGAAGAGCAAGGAGTCCAGCCCTCATTCTGGAAATCTAGGCAGTTTTGGTTTGTTTTTTCATCTAAGGTCTTTAAGATAACAAGTTCGTCACCACTCTGGACCTGATTAATCTTCATTCTCTCTTCTCCATTGTTCTGATTCTCACCAATCAGAAAAAATAGGAATTCACAATCAAGTGACAAACTATGGATCATCAACTTTCTGTGCATTTTTTAAGTTAGTTGAGTTTTTAACTGTGTATTCTTTAAATGTGTATATGGGAATTAAAAGAGAATTTCAAAGCAACCGATGTCCTACTCTACCATATAATTTTCTAGTCTCCTTGCAGGAAAACAGCTGTATTCTCTAATATACATACATACATACAGATATAGATATACAGATATATATAGATATATATAAAAATCTCCTGCTTAGGATACACTGATATTTGGATAAAAATCTATTAAATTCATTTATCCTGACTAGAAAAACTTTCTAGTCACAATAAATAATGCAAAGATCTAGTAATTAGTGAAAATATTTAGGCTGAAAGTAATAGCTGGATTCAATGGAGCTCTCAAATAGCAAGTTTACAGGCCTTTAAGTGCTTTTATCAGAACAAGGTGAAATAACTCCTCCCCCTCCCTGCAGTTAATTCAAGTAATTAATTATAGTAAAACTGTTCTTACCTGAACACATCCAGCTAACATCTCATAGAGAATATGTGCACGCTTCTTCATTACTCTGACATCTACCAGAGTAGAGTCCGCACACTGACCGTTCTGAATCGGATTTATAAACCGATTTCGGAATTCTTTAATTGAACCAAGCAAATTCTCCTTAATAAAGTTAACCATGCAATGATCTAGGACAAAAAGATCAGACTTGAGTTGTTCCAAATGCAAAGTACAGTACTGGGATTAATTCTAACAGAAAATAATTGTGTCATATCTAAAACTAAGAACTTTCTGTTGAGCAAAACAAACAGGACAAACAACCCCATTTTCCAGAAAGGGCATCTTAAATTGACACATACTTCAGGCACAGAGTAAACTTCTAAATTTAACGTCAGATTGAAAACTCCCTCTTCATGTGTGTTACATGAAGTTTGAAAGCTGCTGTACACCAAAGCAATCATGCAACAACACCACATCTGCACAGATTTTTACATAGATTCAAAGACATATTAATCAATAGGAAAAAAAATTACAGCATACTAAGAAAGGGGAGAAAATGTTACATGCTAGTTTAGAATGGAACTCCCAAGACAGTAACACAAATCACTGTTTAGTAAATTCACTAAGAATACTACAGTTTAGAATGAAACTCCCAAGACAGTAACACAAATCACTGTTTAGTAAATTCACTAAGAATACTACTCTACAGTGGTTTGAAACAATTTAAATTGATGCTGCTGCAAGATCTGGTCCACCCATTTTCCCTGTGAACATTCTTTCCCTTCCCCTTTTGACAGGCTGAGACTCATCTGATCCTTGGCTTAGACAGATCAAGGAATAAACTGTCAGAAAGCTATTTCCTTCTGCACTGTTAATTTTCTGATACTCCTCATACAGGCTTCCCAAGGTATCAGACATATGTAAGGCCACACCAAGGGAAAGGATGGACAAGAGGCCAGATTCCCAACAGTTTTGTTTTAATTTGGCTTAAATCATCATGGAGCCACATCTTGAAGCAATGATTTAAAATGTAAAATGCAAAACCAGATTGTTAGGGGTTTTTTAGATATAGAAACCTAGCAAACAGCTTCACTGTATCACATTCTTTTCTTCTAATCCAACTACATCTATGTATTGCTGAAAGGCAAAAGTATAAGGAAACAACACTTCTTAAACCAGAGTACTCACATTCTATTAGATTATTTTGAAGTGGTGTTCCAGTAAGAATTATTCTTCTCCTAGATCGAATAGAATTCATTGCCTTAGAAACAGCAGATGCTTCATTTTTTAGTATGTGCCCTTCATCACAAACAACGAAGTCAGGGCCTAGAAAGAAATAACATTAGACTCTTCCATATTTTATAACCAGAAAGAAGCTGACAGCCTAAAGAATTCAAAATTTGTTCTACTAATGTTATTTAGGTTCCTTTTAATGTGTGTGTGTGTGGTTTGGGGCTTTTTTTTTTTAGCACTGTTAAGGTTCTCAGCCTGTGCACAAGTACGCACAATAGCCATTTTGGTAAGCTACAGGCTGTTGCATGTGAAGTCTTCATGGGAAGGATTAAATACAGCTTTGCAATATATTCCTACAAAAATTATCTATCCATACAGCTTGTGTGTACATGTCTCCATTTCCATCCACCCTGTCAGAACTTCATAAAACTGTTCTTTAATGTGGCTTAGGCTGCCATCTACTGGTGCTTGGTCATTTCTAAAGAAAAATAAGGTAATCAGTAATTTTTCATCAAGGCAACAGGTCAGTATCAATAGGGATAAACAGGGCAAAAGTCTTATCTAAGATACAATCAAATTGCTACCTTGTAGCTGCAAGTAACCACAGAAATGTCCTCAGCTTTCTTCCCGAAGATAAAACTAAGGGTTCTAGACAGCTATTTCAGGTGAGTTGCACCAGGAATGTCAGAACCACACCATAATACATTTCTACGCCAGGGAAAGCAACTCTAATAGAATTAAACATCACAATTTAGGGTTTCTTTGAAAGGAGAAGTAAAATATATTCTAGGATCTAACTAGTAATTTAGAATTAATGTTTTACCAGATCTAAACCTGACCTCAATTCCACTATCAATGAAGTCAGATGAAGTCAAGTTTATGCACCTATGAAAAATGCTATACAAAGCCGTCAGCTGGGTTCATCTATTCCGCTCTAAAAAGGCTGATACTTAAGGTGGCAAAGAAGTATTTACCAGCACAGACAATCAAATCTTTTATAATTTAGTAAGAACAGTTATCCTCAGGCTGACTTTAAACTGCCTTGTAAAGAAGAAAATCTTTAGGACAGTGATCAACAACAACAGAGAATCAATTGCACTTTTGACCACTTGAACAATTTAGTGCCAGTCATCTTAATCATGCCACTGTGTCAAAAAGTGACCTGAATCTGCTAACAGAAAAGGAATCAAGATATTTTTTTTTTCCAAGCAGAAAAATGTCCTTTAACCAAGTCTAGAAGACAATTATGAAAACCCACATATGAATTCCAAACACACTTAAGACTTGTCCAAGCCTACTTATTTCTGAATTTTTACACCTGCCACAGAAACATTTCCCCATATTATTTCATGACTTTTGTACCTTCCCCAGTTTTGACAGCATGCAAAACAGAGTTGCCAAACACAAAGCCTTCCTTTAATTTGAGGTAAACATCTCTTAATAGTGGCAAATCCTTTCTCTAGCCTTCATTCCAGTATTTCCTGAAGAGTAAGGATCTTGCAAGCAAGCTCTTCATGCAGTGTACAGTACTACCAAGATGGTCTGGAAGCTGTTTTCTAGAACTGAAGCATTTGCAAGGATTTGCAACATCTCCCCACCAGATGTGACAGCTTGCACGTTAGTATATCATTCTCAGAAACAGATTTGGTCTAGTATGTTATGTTTACAGTCAGAATCAGAAGTACATTAGAGAAGGATAATGAAGTCTTAATGATAGATAGCAATCAAAATTGTGCAAATACCCCACAGATCCGTGTTAGCAAAGACTGTGATTCATTAACATGAAGTGGTTAGTTAAAAAACAAAACAAAACCAAAAAACCCACCTCAAAAATTGTTGTTTAGAGTAAGTGAATGATAGTAAAAACATGAAAAAACTATCTTAGTAAAATTATTTGTGGTTTGGCAGGCACGAAGCACTGATATCTTGAACTAACATCTTGGCTACAATTCAGTGGCAATGATTTTCATAAATTTGTGGGTTTTTTCCTTGTTCTTAGAAAACATTAATGCAATTCATTATGAACAGAACGTTTCTCAAAGTACTATAAAGGAATGTAAAACTTAAAGGGACCTCAAGGGATCACTTAGTCCATTTTCTTCACCTGAGACAAGAGTTATGAGAAAGGGACATGCCCTCCCTGGCAGAAGTAGGAAACTCCATGACCTCTTCTCTTTTGCTAAAACGCTGTACAATAATACCCAATTGAAATGATCTCTGCTGCAAATGAGAATAAATTCGGCCCTTTCCTTTCTTCAACTGATGTAAAAAAACAACTGGTAACAGTCCTTTCAGTAACCAGCTCTGATATGGTGGAAAATTTTACAGTTTGGTCATCTTTTTTTCTAGGCTAAAAAGCCTTGCTCCTTCAATCTTTCCTCAAAGATCATCATCTTCACTTTCTTATCCTTCTTGCTGTACTTGCACATGTTAATATATTGATACTCATAAAACACATTCAGCGATAGATACAGATATACACACAGTTCTCCTTTTCCTCTGAAGTCTACAAGAACTTCAGTCTGCTTTATACAACTGCCAGTTAAAGAGCATTTTCCAAGTTAAACAGTAATGGAATTTTTATTAGTAGCAACAAGTAAAAAATATAAAGTTATTGAAATGCTGCAAGCAAAGCACAACAGCTATCAATAAACCAAACAGCATTTCATCAGTTGCACAAAGCATTATGGGAAACCATTTGTTGCTCTGCATGCATATATAATCCTGCTATTATTTCACATAGCAGAGCTAGTTAATTAATGAAATCACTTCTCCACCCGTAAACTTTGGCTAAACCTTCCCTCTCTGGTCTCCTCTTCTGTAGTATACAGTGCAATACAAGCTTCAACTACAGAATATGTCTACCCTAGCAGTATTCATTTTAACCAGACATATATAATTAAATTATCGCTCAAATACCAAATTTGCAACTTTTTAAATTAAAAACGTTCCCAGAGGTGAAGGTTTTCCTATTTACAGTCACAGCAGTAAGCCAGCACATAGCTTCATAAAAATCTTTTACTGGCAGCCTGCTATATTGCCAATGCTGTAATTCATGAAGATAGCAAGAAACAAATAATGGTTGTTGCAAGATACTTCTCATCAATTGAGCCAATGCAAATGTCTCCAGAAACTAATGGATAACAACAGATGAGCACTTCTGTCTTTTTGTAATTAGTTAAAATAGAGAAAGATCTGAAGCAACATAAAAATAATAATGGAGTTATTTCAAGGTTAGTTTTCGTAATAGTCTGATTCCATCCTACCAACCAACTAGTCCAAGAAGAGAATAAAACAGGGGCTTCCACATTCCTATGAAATTATTCAAAACCTACAAGGCTCAATGTGCTGCAGTTTTGGAATTTGATTACATGTACACAATAACCCAATCACAAACACTGCTCTATCATGTTGTCCTAAGCTTTCTAAAGACACCTGGAAGTAGAACAGAATGACACCTATAAGCAGAATGTAAAAACCAAAAGATTCACAAGAGATGAGACAGAAGCAGTTACAGAAGTCATTGTCTCCTCCATAAAATTGCATGTCCAACCTGCCAACTCACTCCACAGTCCAGTATTTCTGAAGTTACATAAATACAAATCCATGAAGGAAGGGACAACATGACTATGGTGACAACCCCTATGTTTAGCCTCCTTTACACCTTCCACAATGAAAAAAACCCAAAAAAAACAATCACTGTAAGAGTATATAACACTATTTCATCACTGCACCAGAACATGAGCCACTGAACACAAAGCTACTGTCCTGTCAGGCTACTGTCCCCTCACCACTACTTCCAAGACAGTAGTTCACACCTTTTCTTCTCTAGCTTTCCAGACAAGTCTCAACATATGCAGTATCCTGAGCAAGTCACATACAGAGTAAGACTGACAGCTCAGGGTTTCCCCCCCGCCTTCTTTTTTTGTTTTGTTCTTACTAACTACAGCATTAATAGGAGGAGTCAGAAAACCCACTGACAAGTGTATTTTCTTCATTGCTTAAATAATGTGTGTGGATTCAACACGGTCACAAATATAGTTCATCATCTACTATACTAGAGCTCCCCTGACTGCATAGCAATTATGTGATTTATTGAGTCAAACTGTCAGAAAATTAATTAATGTTTTAGCTGCTCAAACAGGCTTTCTGCAGAGTTGGAGATGTCAATTCCAGTTGGCCAACATCAATAATCACAAAGCTATTTTTGCCATTAGAAGAATCCTTTTGTCTGTTAGAACAAAATTCACAGCCCTACTATTATTTGAAACTTCACAAAATCAAGCTCACCAAGTCCAGTTACAAACCAGACTAATGCTGTATTTCATCAATGAGAAAGAAAAAAAATAATAGAAAAAAGAAAAAGTAGACAAGAAAAAACAGACAAAAGAAAATCAACCACACACTGTCAAGAAACCTAAAGTCCGGCCAGGTAATTAAAACCCAAGAAAATCTACCTCCAGAATCAAAGAAACCATTTACCCTACCTACCATATCAGCATTCTCAATTTAAAGATAAATATCAAAGTTACGGCAAAGGTGCCTTTTATAAACAGTTTTTAAGATATACTGCATGCTGCATAACCATAAGTTGTTTTCAGGTATCAGTTTCCAGTTCAGAATTTGTAGCAAAATATTGCAATTTTGGTGAAACTTGCTAATCCTAAAATTTTTAGGGTTTTTTGGTAACCACCTGATAGATTGGTTTTATCAACTTGGAGTGTTTTCAAGTGCTTACATAAACTTGCTTGGTTCAGTTGAGCTTAAACCAGACATCTGTTTCTTAGACTGAAAAAAAGAATTAAGTGCTCTATCTGCAATCAGTTCATTAGCACATAAATTAATAATTGTTCACACTTTTAAGGTACATTCTCAACTCTTTTTCATGTGTAGTTGCTCCCTTAAAGTAGATTTCTATCAAGGATGAAGCAGTTTGTGGTTGTAACAAATTAGCAGATTAAACTAACTTTAGGTTCCCAACAGTCACTTTGAATTACCTTGCAAAAATGTTACCTATTAGGAAAAGTTTCCAGTATATATTCCTGTGGTCATTTCTGTATTTGATCTAATTAGAAAAGGCTGTTACAGAAGACTACTTACAAAAGCAGACAGCAGTTGCTGACCAACCATTTCTGTAACTCAGCAAAAAAACCAAAGAAAATCTGATAAATCTTAGTAACATTATTGTTTAAAATTATTTGCCCAACAGATTCCCATTTGCAAGATTACTTAGCTCATATATGTAAACCAGGAAGTACAATATATACATAATGCATGCTTGTATTAATTTTCACTTACCTGGATCAACTAAAGCTTTATTAAATATCTCTTTAAGTTTTCTACTCTTCACATTCCTGCCTTGTGCAAGATTACGATACATCTCATAGCCTATTATCATCACACCTCCTTCATCTTGCCAACGCTGGAGCATATAGCTTCTCTCTTGAGGGCGTTTCACAGTTGCTAGTTCACAGACCTTTCGAAGGGGGAAAAAATATGCTTGAATTTCTCTTAAAATACCAAAGTACTGCTGTAACTTTTAAATACCTAAGGCTTATTAATGCAAGTAGATTTTTCACATACTTAAAGTGCACTCAGCCTATATTTTGAGTGGTGGAGCTTCCCAATTATGTAAACTGTTCAGTTATTTTTAAGAACTCTCTTTAAGCCTTATACCTCTAGTTTTTCATCATCTTCTAAACCTTCTTGCCATTTCTCAAACTCATTCAACCAGTTCAAGGCAGTGTTCAGTGGACACACTACCAGAGCCGTCCGAAAATCCAGCTTGTCACACAGCAAGACTGTGTGAAGAAAACTTACTACCTGCAAGATGAAAAAACAGACAAAATACCAAATAAAACACTAGGTATTAAGCAGTAGGAAAGAAACATAACATATAGAACTTACCAACAGTCTTGTTTAAAAATTCTTTTTCTGTTTGTTAAACAACTCACTGCTTAAAATTTAATACATATGTATTTTGAAGTCATACACTTATTACTGTTATACAGCTACATACATCCTTCACATACCAAGACACACACAGTTTTGAATTGAGCCAGACAGCTGAATGATTTCATAACTAAGGAACCCTCCCTTCACATTTCACCAATCATTTTCATAAACTAAACATTTCTATTAGGTCATTTTTAAGCTTTCTCCCAATACTTGCCCCAAACATTAAGTAAGTTCACCTCTTTGGACTTCATAAATGTATCAAGTTTCTTGAAAGTGAACTTCAGTTTTATATCAACGTTTTCCAGATTTTTTTCAACATATTGGCAAATTCTCTCCAAAGAGCTCTGAAGCAGAGGTTATTGAAATGCTTTCCAAGTATCCACCCTGTAGCCAGACTGGCTATATATTGCAGATGATAACACCTCCTTGAGGCCTGGGAAAAAACTTAAAATCTTTTGATGTCACTCAGTGTTTCTGCCAGGCTGCCTGTTTTTCAGCAGTAGCAAAGACAGGATTAGAAGTAACCTGCAAATACCTGGGAGCAGAAGAGTCAGTGATCCCATGTCAACTTCAGCTCTCACACCAGATTTTTAATGGTGAAGGCTACACTCTAATCCATGTAACTGTACAACCTCTGGAAAGTTCTTTCCAGATCAAACCTTGGTGGCTGGCAACTCTGATTTATACACTGTTCAAAGTAATTTCAAACTGCATGACTATACTTGGAACACTGGGAAACAAACAGCTTTTAGATGGTGCAATACGAAAGGAATTACTAGTGGTTTTGTGATCAAGATGAAATCCTCTCATGTTCAGATTCAAAACCTACCCATAAAGACTAAACCCAAAAGTCCTATGTCCTGGACAGCCAACAAGTCCCCAGTTGCCTTATTTCCCTGATCCTTTACTGACATTCTTTGCAGTTTGCAGAGTCTTCTAAAACTTAAGACCAATTTAGCTCTTTTAAGAGCTAAAACCAAATGGCATTATAGAGTACAGTAGAAGAACTGGCAAATAACCATTTTAGGAAAAAAACAACTACCTAAACTATAAACACTGGCCATAAAAATATGTGAAACATATTTGTGGCTTTTGTTGATTATCAAGAAGTTACAGCAAAATAATTTTCATGAACACACCTGCTGTGAAATATTTCATCAACCTATATAGCATATAAGGTGTAAGTGTACCAAGTCAGCCAGACTGCACTGCTAGACTGAAGCATAACAGTTCTACAAAAGATTGCAAATCTCATTGAAATTAACTTCTGAAGAGCCGTAACACATAAGCTAGAATCAAGCATGTAAAAATATATTCAAGTGTGTATGGAAGTCCTCTTCAATAGGATTATAGATTGTCAAAATATTGTCTGTCACCCCAATGTCCATAAACAGAGCAAGCACTGCAAACATTGCAGCTGGAGTTCTTAAAAACATACTGTCTACATGGTGGGCACCACCAACAGCCAAGATTGCAGCTTGTTTTACCTAAACAGTATGTACAGTGGATGACTGTAGTCCCTCTGATCATCTACAGCTCTATGTTACTCAAAAAAATCCTGCAACCCCACGAAAAACCCCAAAATCAGAAAACCACAAAAACCAAGCTTCCTTTGATTCCCCTGAGCCTGATCTTTGCAGAGGAATCTAGGGGATCTAAAGAATCTGAAGATGTTACGCTAGCTTATGCACTCCATGACTATATCCTGCGATTTGCAGGTCAAGAAGGAAGATTCTCAGGATCAGAAAGTTCTAAATAAAATTTGTCTGAATTTGGTCAGAGGAGAGCAGGATTAGGTATTTCTCATTTAACTTCACTTTTTGATGAATTTTGGGTAGCAATGGTTTAGAGGGAAGACATAATAATAAGGAAGCCATCTGATGATAAGGCGTAACTAATGCTAGCAAAGAAGATGACACCTCCTGCTAGATTGTGTCTGAAGAATTTCTCTTGAAGCACATTTCAAGTCTGCTATCTAGCAGCAACCAGGTGTGCTGGCCACACCAAACACCAACTAGCAAGGCAGATGTGAGTCCTACAGAGAGTAAAATATACTGAGATGCCTCATTCCAAACACACAGGTGTCAAAGACTAACTGCTTTTCAGCAGGACCTTACAGCATTTTGTTTGCTGAAAGCTGTAAAACTGGCTGTTGTCACTTGCAGACTATGAATCTAGCTACAGCACAACAATGTTGAGACATCTTTCATACAGCTTGGAATTCAGCATGATGATATACTGACCTCTCTACGAATGAACACATCTTGAGCCTTCAGGTCAGGTGATAGGGCTTCCCAATCCAATGGGAAAGCTTCTACCACAACTGACCAAGATGGAAGAGGATGCTGAAATGGCATTTCCTCACAGACGCTTTGAGGATCCCATCCTCACTGTAGGAAGAAAATAACCTCTTTGAGAACCATCATCACCATGCTAAAGATACTGCACTCCATGGAATGAGTAAAGTGCATCCATATTCGGAGCATGTGAAGAAGAATTCAGAATGAAGTGTTGCACGAGTGCTGGCTTCTAACGTGATCTAGACTTGCCAGTCACAAACTAGGTAGTTCTCTTGTCAAGTGACTGTATAGCTAAGAACCAATTCTGGCACAGGAAGGCCCTGACTGATGATGAATTGAAATCAGTTGTAATCAATTCAAAAGTCTGCAGAAGCTGCAAGTTAGATTTCTAATGATTCAGCTTGAGCCAGATCGAAAAGGTTCACAGTAATCCATTTCACTAGCCAATCGTCCTGATAAAGATGTAGGAATATCTGCTTCCTCCAGAAATAAGGAAACAAAGCATCAATGAAGGCCAGTGATAAGAAGACCAAAGTGGCCCTGTTTTTCTGAAGGCCCTTTCACAGCACAGATAAGGTTGCTAACCAAATTTCTTCTTGAGTTCCCAGAAATTTCCCCTTCTCTTTCCCAGAACCAGAGGGAAAGGTTCTTCTGCCAACTGACTTCTGCTAAAGGATTCTTGGGAACTGACCAGGCAGCAAAGCAGCAAGATAGGCAACTCACCCCAGGTCTTTGTTCATACTATTTGTGGTGACGCTACATCTGTCTAAATGCAAACCCAAACTTTATGAAGACAGAAAATTGGAAACAAGTAAACACGGAAAGGAATGCAACACTCCCGACTCCCCTGAAAAGGTACTAGCATTAATACTGAGATGCAAGGAATTCAAGAAAACCTGTTTTGATCTTTTACCTCTTTTGAAGGTCAAGGGCATAAGCCTTTCCTGAGGCCCAAGAAAAAGAGCTATGAGCATTGTTTCACAGCAACTGCTTGGCTGATCAGTTTCAGAAGAAACATTTCAGGATGGGGATTGAGTTTTGGATTTTAAAGACTAATAGCAATGGGAAGTGGTTCACTATGCAAATTTTAACACGGAAAAAGAGTCACTTCTATCAGACAAAGAAATATGGAAATCTTTTTTTAAGAAATGCTACAATGTTCTGTTTTTAAAGATTTTCACAAAGCAGTCTTCAGCAGTGTAAAGGAGAAGGAACATGCGCTGAAGCAACAATGAAGGCTTGAACCTGAAGATCTCAGGAAGCAAAGAATTGTAAAGCCAAAGAAAAGAAAGTAAGAAGTGAAAAAGGGGTTGAAAGTATGCTTGGTTGATAGTTAACTGCCAAGGCAATGAAAGTTTCTGGTCTTAACTGTCTGTGATGAACAACACAAAAATATGAGTGTATATATGGAGAATTACAAATAGAAAACAAATGCCCCCTGTCCCTCAACCCAGAAGAGTGTAAATTGTAGCAAAACATTGTTTATACTAAAACACAAAGCATCTGACTTTAGACACTAGAAGTCTGGCATAAAAAAATATGAAAACCCTGAAAAACATCTACTTTATCAGGACAACAAACAAACTGCTTGTTTTCCTCAGTGGTTTTCCAGTTTAAAGAGCAACACATGAATGAAGAAGACAGTAAAAACCAAAACTTGCTTAAGATTATTAAACTGTCTTGGCAACATCGGATCCTGAAGCCTCTCTCCTGCTAGCTGTATTTTCTTGTCCTGAGTTGCAAGGGAGGTACACATCACTTACAATTAAGTATGACTTCTTCACAGGAATATCAATGATTACCTAATTTATTTTTAGATATTTTAAAAGCAGAGAAAGCACAAGCATGTATAGGAACTTTCACAGCTGTATACTCTTTACAAACTGTTTCCTCCAGCAACCCTCATCGAGTCACTGCCTAGGACACAGGAAGTTTTACTATGTTCTGAAAGTCATTAAAATTGTCTTTTGCTGGATCAGCTTTTGAGAGCAAGCTACAGACCAGAGAACTAGATGGCTTTTGTTTCTTACCTGTAATGTTTTCCCCAGACCCATACAGTGAGCAAGAATGCATCCAGAACCAGGAGATGTCTTTGTTTTTTTTACAGATTCACAACAGCAATCCCACATGAACTGAACACCTGAAGAAAATTATTGAAAATTTTCTTATTAAACATTCATTTTATTTAATTTCACCTGGTAAGAGATAGGTGTGATCACTGTACAATCATGATAACTCTTAGAAAAATAATGCTCAGGATAATTATTGATTCATTTCTGTCCGATGGGTTGTATATGGGATGATCTTTGTCTTGAACTTAATTATATTCACAGTTTTCACTGAACATCATGTGGTAACTGGCTTAGAAAGTATTACTGGGCAGACTGCAGATGACTGGGATCTTGGGGACAGTTCTGTCTCCTCTTTTCTCCCTAAAAGTGGCAAGGACTTCACATAAAGAGTATAATGATGTTGGTAAATTAGCAAGATTATCTGAAACCAGCTAAAAGAAATTCTGCCAATACAGATCAGATGTGAAATTCTAGGCTTAAAGAGGTTAAAAAAAAATCAAGTTAAGAACCATGACAGCTGAAAAAGGAAAGGAAATATATGCTACATAAAAAAAATGCATTAACACGAGGGTCTGCAGGGTGATTTTTTTTTTTTGTTGGGGAGTTGTATTCTACTATGCTACACTCAGCACAGATGAGGCTTCAGCTTGATTCGGTGTCTGGTTCAGGGCACCTCCCTTTAAGAGTGGAAGCAAGACCAGAAATTTCTTACTAAAATGGAACGGTTGTAGATTATTAACTTTGAGGAAAATTTAAAATAACAGAATGAACTGTGAAGAAAATAATGATTGGTTACTCTCCTTTACTCCTTCACTAGAAACAGAATATGGAAAGGAGCTGGCTTGATTTGCAGTCATGTCAGGTATCAGGAAAAAAAAATTCTGTTGAGAAAGCCAAGAAAATACTGCAAGATTTTTAAATCTTCACTGAGAACTGTAAAAGTTAACATCCTAATTCCTCAATAGAATAGGTAAACATATACTTCATTCTGCCTCAGTGTGGAGACTTAGATGACGCTGAGGATCCTTCCAACTTTACATTTCTAAGTTTCTTCACTTGTTGAAAAAACATGTGTGTGTATCTATCTATCTATCTATCTATCTATCTATCTATCTATCTATCTATCTATCTATCTACACGTATTGCTGATTTCACTTACTTTTGATCAGCTGTTCCAAAAATAAAGCATTAAACCTGAAATTCTGGCATTTGCCTGCCAAGGAGTTTTTCTTCTGATTCTAATTCAGGCTGCAGAAGGTGCTGTGCCAGTGGAGGGGGATGGAGGTGAAAATTAAAACTTCTCTTTCCTTACCATCTACTTGGTGTGGTTTCAGTCTGGTAACTATATTCCTGTGAACCTGCACTAATGGCTCTTTTGTTTCTTCATCTTCATCTAAAACCAGCTTAGTTGTAATGGGACATTTCAGAGGTGAAGCATCTTCTATCTCTATCACCTATAAGCAGAAACAGGGCATCACAGGGATACTTCACACATGAATAATACCAAGCATTTGACAGAGACTAGCTTTAGCAAAATAGGAAGTAATAATTTATTTAGTAAAGAGAAACCTTTAATTCTTCATTATGAATCACAACCTACTTTGGGAGAGTGCTTTTCCCCACAGAAAGTAAAACAGTAGGCGATTGAAACAGCTTTCAGTAGAACTTGAAACAGATCTCAGTAGTCTTAAATAAAGCCTACCACTATTAATCTGCACGAAACTATGAATAAAACTTGTGGCTTACAAAGCTGAATATAAGTACTTTTAAAATTACTTATCAAATTAAATTGAAGTACAAATATGTTGTCTTAAACACCATCAGCAATTCAACTTCCTAGCATTTTGCAAAGAAAACATAACATACCTCTCTCAATTTCTCTCTCTCTCGTTCTCTTTCTGCTATACGTTTTCTTCTTTCTTCTTCTTCTTTAAGTGCATTTTGTGTTTCTGTTCTAAGCTTATCATCTTTAATAATTTTCCTTATTTTCTTCCTGCCCTTTCCAGGAGATTTTGAATCATCATTGTCCTCATCCTCAGAATTACTCTATTACAAATTAAATAAATTAAGTATTAGCAAGAAAATTATGGCATAGATCATCAAAACCTTCATTTTTTGACTATTTCCCAACATTTATACACACAGATGGAGTTTAGCTCATAGGAAGAAAGACACTTTTTTTTAAAACAAGTTAGCCAGTATGACAAAAGTGGTGCCACCTTAACTATAATGTATTCTGAGATATTAAAGATAAGCCCAGCTGTGCAAAGGTAGTACTGAGGGTACTGTTATCAAGTGATAGTAACTAATGACTATAATAAACTATTTTTCTGTTCCAGTGGTCCTAGAACCTACTCCACAAAGGAAAAGAAACCCTAATACTAGGAAAGGCTTAATCTATTATTTGTGTCATTTTCTACACTTAGTTTAAAAATTCGATCTACCTCAAAGATATCATGCATTTTTGTAAAGATCTAGACAGGAAATGGCTTTAGTTAAATGCAGTGGGTTTTCTCCACAATGGTGCCATATTACAAACTTTTATCAATGCTAATTCAGTGCTAAAGTTATAATTTTTTTTGTAGTTTGTACAGAGCTGTTTGAAATACCCAAGTCCCTAAGCAGCTGGCAGAAGAGACAGGAACTCCTTTTCCCATTTATTAATTCAAAACACAATATAGCACCTTATTGTTGTTTTCACTTGAAGAATCTTCTTGAACCTTTATACGCCTTCTTTTCTTTTTCTGTTTGTAACTGCGCTGGTTTTCCTCTGCCTCAGCTTTCTTAGCAGATCTATTTAAAAAAAAAAAAGGTAGTATTACTGATTAACAATAATAATTCATTGCCTCACTGAAAACAATGACTAAAACTACACTGCTAATTAACAGAATATATACTCCTTTTGTCTAATCAGGGTTTTAATTCCAAAGTTCTTCCTTCCCACTGAACTCACTGGACACACATAGCAGCAGTCTATTCCAGACAACCCTGAAGAGTCTCAGAGTTGTTATGTATTAGTCTCCTACTGCAATCCACAATTCCTCAATTGACATTGACACATCTGGCATAAAAATGCTCATTTTTTGTTAATTTTTTTTTCATACTGGCTTATCAAATTGCTGTGAACCACATACTGTGGTACAAATTTAAAATTCTCCCATTTGCTGCAAAGTTAATTAGCTTAGTACCGAATTACAGATAAGTATCATCAGAGATTTTAAGGACTGTTTCAAATCTTTAACTTTTACCATCACACTGCCTAAATTGCACTATTAAAAAACAAAAAGCAAACACAGGATAAGCATTGTTATATTTTATTTATACCTTGTTCTTGGACGTTGGTCATCTTCAGACTCACTGACTTCTTCGCTAACTGCAGATTCATGAAACTCTGAATCATTTGAATCATCACTGCTCACTTTGAAAATAAAGTATTATTTCATGTT
This sequence comes from Athene cunicularia, assembly GCF_003259725.1. Lineage (NCBI taxonomy): Eukaryota > Metazoa > Chordata > Aves > Strigiformes > Strigidae > Athene > Athene cunicularia. Next base: position 9,562,795 of record NW_020799100.1, on the reverse strand, counting down.
GAATATTATTGCAAAGTTAGCAACGTTACATATCTTGTAATTATTCAACAAACTGTTTAAGATCATTAAGCACTGTAGAAGTTTCTCTCAGACAATACAGGACCCATTAAACATACTAATGAGAAACAACAGGAATGTAATGGGTTGACCCGGTTTCAGCTGGAATAGGGTTAATTTTCTTCCTAGCATCTGGTACAATGCTGTGTTTTGGATTTAGTGTGAGAATAATGTTAATAAAACACTGATGTTTAGGTGTCACTAAGTAGTGCTTATCCTAAGTTAAGGAGTTTGTAGTTTCCCATGCTCTGCCAGCAAGCAGGTCCACAAGAAGCTGGGAGGGGGCACGGCCAGGAGAGCTGACCAGGACTAGCCAAGGGAGTATCAGGGGTACAGAAACTGGGGGGAGTTGGCCGGGAGGGGCAGGTTGATGCTCGGACATCGGTCAGTGGGTGGTGAGCAACTGCATTGAGCGTCACTTGTCTTTGCTTGGGCTTTATTACTCTCTCTTTGTTATGTTCCTTTAAACTGCTCTTATCTCAACCCAAGAGTTTTACTTTTTACTTGATTCTCCTCCCCATCCCACTGGGAAGGGTGGAGGAGCGAGCGAGCGGCTGCATGGCACTTAGCTGCTGGCTAGGGTTAAACCACAACAGGAGTATAAAGTAAAATTTTAACATGTAAGCACTAGTGAGTCCTGATAGATGGCATATTATGCCAACAAGAATTGAGGTCTTTGTAAACCAACACATCCAAGTGTAGTTTATAAGCAAATGACAGTATTATTTTAGAAAGCATCCGATTTCAAAGACAGTGAGGAGGAGAGAACAGTACAGAACTTCAGAAAACCAAAAGATGATTTTTAGTTAAACAAAATATTTGTTTCAAATATTTTAGATGTAATTTTATAATTGTACTTTGCAATTCATGCAAACAGCCCTTATTTACAAACACCACATACAATTATATTCCTGCATTTATGGCTTGAAGTTTCTTCAGGTAATGGAAGTTTAAAACTGACTCAGAAGACAATTAGAAATACACCTAAACTGGCCACATCAGGTAATACTTCTATAAGTACTTCTAGGTGCTATCACTAGCATTTAAGACCAGCATTCCCTTTAGCACCTTTATTTATCAATAACAAGGCTTAAAATAAGGATTGTTTTACATACATGGGAAAATGTAATAGTAGTAACATAGGGCTAAAAAACAGCAAGCTGAAAAGAAGTACATTGTTCTACTTGAGACTAGTGAACTTAAAAGATATTTACACCACAGAATTCTGAGAATTAGTCTGACTGCATCTCATCTGCACATTGCCACTGTAATTTACAATTACTTTTTTTGAAAAAAAGTGTTTTGGTAGAATAGGGGAGGAAAAGCACGCATATACATCAGGATAAAGAATGTGGGTTATCATGAAGGAAAATGATAAAAAAATTGCACTGCATCTGTGGCACAACGCAAAAGATGGCCACCATTAGTACAACACTAAGAACAGGAAAGTACTGCACACCCTCAATTTCACTGGCCACGAAATACGACTAACATCTACACTGACCAACATGGCAGTAAGCATGTACCTTTACTATCACTCCCGTCCTCTGCTCAAAATTATTAAGTGCAAGAAACTGACAGATTCTTTGTTCTTGCATGCAGCAATGAAAATGAAAAATCAGTCAAGCATCATTTCACAGTGCCATCTGGTGTTCAATTAAAGCCTGCAACACTTAAATTCTAGTATGGAGACAGTCCTGATGCACAAGAACCTACTAACAGTTGAAGTTAAGAAGAGAAATTACAAGAAGGGCAAGATTGATTTTCATAAGTTAGACATAGTGGGCTTGCCTCTCTTAAAGATTAATATTCTCAGACTCAACAAAATTAATCCAATTCAGAGGATACAGCAAATGGAGAAAGCTGCATTTATATTCAATATATTTGTATTTTAAATAAAACTATTTATCAAACATAGATAAGAGAATTCTAGACTTAATACACAAGGAACTTTATAGAGAGATTTTGAAATGATGGTATTTCAGATCTCCATTCTGACATGCTTTGGAGTTATTTTATGGAAGCAAATACTTTTTGTGACAAAAAACATTTGGATTATGTACCTTTCCTTCTATTTCTGCGCTTCCCTTCTTTTTTGTCTTTTGGTTTCACCTTTTTTTCTTCACCAGATTCTCCATCACTCACTGTGAGCTTGTGCCTCAGCAGTCTGTGTCTGTATCTAGGCTTCTTTGATTCTTCTTCCTCTGAATCAGTTTCAGAATTATCTTCCTTTTCATTCTCTTCTGTCAGAGAGAAGAGTCAGTACGACATGGATACTGGTCATTTTTCTTCTTACTTAAATTTGTCAAGAATTAAAATCTGAATTATTTTGGACTAAATTCTGTGCTTTTCAAGGAAATGACAGGCAACAACATACTGTTGTTCCTCAAATTTTAAGTATTTTACATAGCCTGAACACTTGGAATGTCTGTTCCAGTGACTGTGTATGTTAGTCAAATCTCTCCTGTGCATTTGCATGTCTGTTCTGTGTAGATTATTCCAGACAAATCCCTAGAACCTCTGAACTGGTTACAAAATTCAGACTATTAACAAAAAATTACACTTAGAGAAAAGAGATGATAATCCTCTTGATCATGTACATTGGCCTGTATTTGGCAACTACCTATCAACATCAATGACATTTTTTTGTTGAAAACTGAAGAAACTTGAATAACTATAATTTTCCCAAGTGACCTTTCAAATTATGACAGGTGCTACAGCACCACATTTTCCCAGATGCTTTTTGGTGCTCACCATCATCTGCTGTGTTTTCATTTTGCTTTCCAGTTTTCTTTTTTCCTTCATCCGATTCATCATCTGAAGATGCATCCTCATCAGAGGAAAGATTGGCTTTGATTTCTTCTAAAAGCATTTTCTTGGCAATTCTTTGAAGTAAAACAGAAAAAACTTTTTATTCCACTGTTCAAGTAAATCTATGAATGATAAGTGCAATCCTATACCATTCAGAACTTAAAAAAAAAGGGGTTGAAAGCTGAACAAAAAGAAGATACAGGATGAAAAGTCTTTGTGGTAAGACAAGATATATCAGCAAAAATCTCATGTTAAATGTAACATGTTAACTTGCTTTTAGAAAACAAAGTTGTACAATGCTTCATTAAAAAAGAAGTCTCATGCTTTACAGTAAGACTGGAGATAGCTATCAAATGTACAAACCTAAACATTTAATTTTATTCATCGTCTATCTGGACATACAGTTCTGGCATAGGCACCTATATGAATCTTAACTATAGCAAGAATGTGAAGATGCTGCAGACCAAATCCTAATACTCAAATTCCCCCCCAAAATGGCTATCACACTTATTTGATATAAATCAATTAGACTAATTTCCTGAGGCACTGAATCTACTTGACTAGTATATATATAAACAGTAAGTTTTTAAAACAGTGTATCACTGAACCCACGTTTTAAAAAAGGAGAAAAAGACTACTGCAATATGCATTAACTCACAGATTACCGTTCTAATTTCCTGGGCACACCCTACTGCAAAAGAGAAGCTGTAGTAATCGAAGCAACTCATGATATCTCAAAATGAATGGATATTAAGTGCCTCGGGTAAAAAACCCCACACTTAAGACTCTCAACTACAAACATTTGCCTTATAGTAACTATAGCAAAACCCCATATATGGGTATACACACACACAAAACCAGTTTTATCAAACATTACAGGACCCGAACTTTAAGAAAAATTATGATCTTGTTTCCTGTTACACAAACTGTTCACTCAGCTTCTCAGTTTCCTTTCAGCACAAGGATGTATTCAGCTACTGTACAAGTTACTATGGAAAAGTGATTTATTTACATGCTCTTGCAACAACAACAAAAAAATCTTGTATGAATCTATCTAAGGCAAAATATAAAGTTATATGTCAAAAGCACAGGAAAATAGAGGACTTATCTGAAAACTTGTACTTCCAGGGGGGAAAAAAAATCCTGACAGAATGAAACCAGGTCTTCCTCATATAAATATCAGAAATATTAAAAGTTTTCATTCCATGGTAGTCAATTTTAAATGAAGGGGTTTTTTTCCCATACGTCAAATCTGGTTTGTCTTGCCTTTCAGGAGAATTAACATACCCTGTATGTCCATGGTTCAGAATGGGACAGCTTTTATACCAGTCAAAACAACAGTTCAAAAACCATGAAACTGAATCACAACCTAGGCTTCACATGGAAATGGCAAAGGAACAGTTAAGTACAGTTTTTTATACACTGGGAAATTGTTACTTTTAAGTAGCACTATAAAATAGGTTTTAAAGAATGTGTACTTCATTTTTTAGCATGTAACATGTCCCTAAAACACACAACCTTTTCAAAGGGAATTTTGCAAAGGCATCTTTCCTAACACTTCATGTAATATTTTCTATCTTTTGAGTAATAGTATATTCTCCAAAAAGCTAACATATATTCAGTTATTAAAAGATGGAAGTAAAATAGTTTAATAAACATTTGAGATTGCTCAGTGAGTCAACAACTATCCATCAGCATCCCAAACACTCCCCCCCTCTTTTGAGAAATGGCTTGTGAAGAAATAGATGATTAAAACTTTTAAATGCACTCCTCTTGGTAAGCTTTAATTCCATACATATCAACAGATCACAGTGTTAACCTAATGAAAACTTACTAAAGTCCATAGAGAAGTAACATCCTCTTCCAATTTTTTTTTTTTTTTGCATTAGGTCCTTCCAGAGGATTTGGAAAATGAACTTAGGTTTTTTGTTTGGTTCTTGTTGCATTTTTAAAATCCACCACATCATATATAATAGAACTGGAGTAAATAGCTCCTTATATAAGAAATTGAGACTGTATTTCTTCCATCTCTTAACGGTCAGAAGAACTTTTTCTTCAAAATGAAACTGCTTGGAATATCACAGACTGGCTTCTCTTTATTTACCATAAATTATTAACCTTAAATCCTACTCCAGGAAATGCAGCTACTTTTCTTGTTTAAAAAAAATAAAATCGTCACCAAAGCTTTGCTTTGGAAGAGAAAATAGAAATACTAGAAAGAACTGCAACACTTTAAAAATCAAGCCTGAAAATACTGCCTAGTAATACTGCATTTGACTGACTTTGGATTGTCTTTAATTGCATTAGCAAAATTAACACAACTTGTATGTGGATAACAATACTTACCTTTCATACAAGTCACCTTTAAAAATTTATTTATACTTTTTAAACAAAGGTTGACTTTGGTTCTTAACAAAAGAAGACAAAAATGTTTAGTTCTTTTATGATTTTTTTTTAAAGGGAATAAAAAAAGGCAAATGTATCATTTACCTAAAAGTACCATGAACAAAGTCTAGTACCCATAAACAGAGGACTGTTATTTTCCCTACTAATCATCATCATCATAACCATCAACCAGATTGGATACATTTATTAGTTTCTCGTTAATTAGTTATAAGACTATTAATTAGGTTTTTTATTTTATACTCCAAGATAGACAATTAAACATGGTTTTCAGCTATGATAAAAGTTCAACCACTTTGAATCAAACTGAGACGGAAATGATTGTTTAGTGAAAACAGCTACATCCTCTTCAATGTGTTCCACTAGTACATATTAGGCAAAAATGTAAGACATTGTTGAGACATTCAGAATTTAAAAGACTCCTATTTTTAATGTAAGGATATATCTGATCGGAATTAAAAGTGTAAGCAATATTAGAATCAAATGGACTAAGTCCTGTGAATGCATCTGACAAATGACTGATGTAAAAAATGGCTTATATGAATTAAAATAAATTGAGTACTGGACTCTTGAAACTGGTTTTAAATTAAACTGCATGTGGCTCAGGATAATGTAATATATTTCTGTTTTAAGATATAAACCCATTTAAAGTGACCAGGTTTCTAAGCTAAGAAGCTTCATATGCTAGCTTTAACATTTTAATATTTGCATTAACATCAAACTGTAAGTACCAAGAAAAGCAAGTCATGATAGTGTAAAAACTCCCCTGCTCACATTCTTCCAGAGAAACCCATGAAAATTAAAAGATATCATAATATTTACTTGGGTCAAGGACACAGAAGATATTCTTGGCCAACCAGATGTAACATTTGAACACTATAAACAAATTTAATTAAGAATCACAGAGAGCTTTATGACCTCCACCACAGGACTTCAGGTACTTAACAAAAAAAAAAAAAAAAAAAGGGAAAAAACCCCACCCTGCATCTTGTTCATTTCTGCCACTGATCTGCTGTGACCTCATGCATGTATTGTTGCCTAGCCCCACTCCATCTTATCCAAACATACCGTGAAGTTTGTACAAAGGACAGTTCCTCAACACGTATTTATACAGTGCCTTACAGATGGGACTGTAATCTCAACCAGGACACATAAAAACAACTCTAGAATAAAATAACAGTATGTATGTATCATCTTATATAAATCAGGATTTAAATGTATTTCACCTTTGTAATGACACCAACAATATACATTTATAAATAATGAATTGATTACTATGTATTTTTAAACTTATGCTAAAAGAAAACATTTTTTAAAAGAGATAGGCAAACTGGAAGTTACCCAGGGATTGCTTAGTCACAGTATAGGACTACTTTAAATTACCCTTCAGACATTTCAGGAAAAATGTAATAGTAGGTGCAGCCTCTCATAATGTGGAGTTAAATCCACATGTTAATGTGCACCATTCTTGCTCATAATTTTAGCGTGCCAATATGATGGACTCCCTTACAAACTGACAAAAATCTTGGTGAAACAATGGTACCTGTAAAAATAATTTTTCTATTTAGAAATCTTAATTTTAAATATTAGGTAATTATCATGATGTATTTTTACCAATTTGATTGTAGCAACTCACACGTAGTGTTCATAAATACCTACTAATTATATGTAGAAGTAAGGTTGCCCAAAACAAACCTTTGGGGGGTGGAGGGAGAAGGATATTTTTATGTGGCTAATAAAAGCCACCATTATTTCACGTAGAGTACTACTGATTTATAATGGGCCTTTGTTACATTACTAAAAAATTTAGAACCATTTAAAATATATTTTAGGAGATGAGTATTTTGATGAAATGTCATAGATGTTTAAAAAAAAAATGAAAACTGCCAAACACCTTGTTCTATATACTGTACTGTCTTTGTATTTTCAAGCTGTCAGAGTTGTATTAAATTAAATGCTTGGACAAGAAAAATGTTTTACAAAAATTTATTGCAACCATCAAATACTTAAAGGCATTCTGCATTAAATACACTATTAACTTCTTAATAAACAAAACTACCGCAAACATATTAAACAGTGCCATTTAAAAGATCAGAAGGACCAATAATAGATAATTACACAACATAAGATGAAAGCATACAGCGCTGTATGTCATATTATGACCCACTTGGTATTGCATTTTGGCAAAGATGATTTCAGGACTATTAATATTCATGTCATGCACATCCAGAGGTATGCAAATAACAGAACATCTAAACTAGACTTGCAAACATGAGAGTTCCCACACTACAAATACCCAGTACGTACTATGTACCATCTTTGGCCTGGAAGAAAATAGGCAACTTATCTGAATAGTAAGTAAACTATTTAAACACTTTGTGTTGAGTAAATAGAAGAACAAGCTTTTAACTTCTTGAAACTTGTTCCTTCTTTTTACATTTTGTATAACTGATTTTGGTGCCAAGTACAAAGCATGATGAACGTAAAAGTAGACTGCAGTTACCACTTAACATGTCTGAAGGTTGACAAAACTGTTTATTGACAAAATACTTCCCCCATCTCATAAATATATTGAAAATATTCCCTAAATAAAAATTTCAACAAAGATTCAGCTTAAAAACAAAGTACAGAAACTGATTTTTAAACCCCAAATTCATATTACTGATTTGTTTGTTATTAATTGGGTCAACTAATTTCCCAATACAGCTCTTAAACTAATAATTAAGATCTGTCAGTAACATTTGTATGGTTAACACTGAACTTTGACAAAAGCGTATTCACTTAGTTATCAACCAGAAACAATTAAGAAACAAACAAAAAAGAAAAAAAGAAGGGGGGGTGGGGGGGGGGTGGATCAAAACAGGACTGGAATTAAAGCATCATTTAAAAAAAAAATCTTGTATTACCAGTGTTTATGTGTTCTGCTTATGACCCTGGGCTGTCAAGTCCCTACAGTTATTTGATTAAATTTGATGACTGAAAACAAGAAAGAACTACATCATCAGCATTTTGATGCCAAACTGAGGTCCATAAAGGATATAAAGCAGTGTATTTAAAATTTACTTCAGCCACAGATCAAAACATACAACTCTGTGAAATAAAGACACCATATTCTAAACTAGTAAGGCTCAGAAGCAGAAAAAGACTCCATCAACAACTGCAAAGCTATGAAGCTGGTCCCATACATGCTATATGGCAAAAAAAAAAAAATCAGTTTCTGAAATACTGTGTAAAAAAACTGAACAACTCTTTAGTCTAATTAAAATAACTTCCAAAAAGAAACTGGCTTGTAATTGAGCAATACTTCATGTTGTGCATTCACTCATTAGGAAACAAAGCTTTTACATTTTCTAGCCAAGCTAATTTTCATAACTACAGCAGTACTGGTAAAATAAGAAATCTTAATTATTTCTTACATAGATTCATTTTTTATTGAACTTGAAACTGAAACAATACATATAATTCTGAAAATATCTATGCAAAGACTTAAAATCCATTAATTAGTCTCTTTGATACCAGTTGAACCTATGCACAGTGCTTGTAGAATTGGGGCCTTAACTATCACATTAGTCACTTAAGGTACTATTTACTGGATTAAAATTCATTTAATTAACAGCTGAAAACATCTAATATTGTTTTCTCCACATCTGTGTTTTCTCTTTATTGAGAAAAGGTGTTTCAATTTAAAAAGCAAATTATGTAACAGTAATAACCAAGTTCAATCTGAAAATATTTTAGCACTGCATGTTGCACAGAGGCAAATTTTTACTTTCTATTCATGTAACTAGCTGAAATTCACATTTATCAGAAGTAGGTTTTTACCTGCCTGAATAAAATACTTGTCACAAACCTCACCCTTTCAACAGGAATATAAAATGAACAGTGCTGCAGCACATTTATAACACACCCTATGCAAGGTGTGTTAGCTAACACTTCTAAATACTCTTTGCAATTCTGGATTTTGGCCTCTGTTTTCTGGCCCCTTGTTCAAACTTGCGGGCGGCCCGTGAGCGAGTCTTTACAAGGCAGGCAGTCGTGGTTTTTACAACCTGCTTGCTCTTCCGTTGCGCCGGTTTGCGCCCACGCCTAGGGTGTGTTATAATCTTTTTTAAGTCCTTATGGATGGTATCATACCTATTCTCAGGATCGTCATCATCATCATCTTCCTCCTCCTCCATTGGAACAGCCCTTGATTTAGTCTCTCCCTCATCTCCTGGAGGAGGAAGGGGAAACAAAACAAACAAAACAAAACAAAACAAAAAAAACAAACACACAAACAAACAGAAAACATAAAACTTAGTACATGTAAAATCAGCAGTAAACGACACAGCACATGAACTATTGTCTTCATCAAGAATCCCATATAAAAACAGCTTGTTCTACTAGCAAATAAAAAAGCCAGTTACCTTATCTTGACATATAAAAATATTTTCATTAATAAAAGGATCTAGTTTTCAAGCAGCACTTTCATCCACACTACCCTTGCTACTGCATACAACTTGCAATTCTTTCCCTACTATATACTGTGAAATCTGGGTAACTTGCAATTCTTTCCCTACTATATACTGTGAAATCTGGGTTTTTAAACCACAACATACAGAGATTGAATACTCCACCTAGGATTCAGACATTAAGTTTCCCAAGAAGTTACTAGTTCTCAATTTCAGAAGCTCCACTACTGAATTTGTGTAACCTTAAAAGAAGGCCCAAACAAATATACTACAGAATCACTTACTAAACTTATAAGCCATCCTGCTGCCATTAAGAAGTACTCGAGAACAATAAACCTTGTGTATTTTTGCTTTCAGAGTATCAAATACAGTGCATGTACACTTGCTGTGTATGTGTGAAGACTTAAGTTTTGAAAACTACATGTGCTGTCCTTACAGCAAATATCAGCTGCACTACATGGATACAGTCTCCCATGGAAAGCACATCAAACTCAGCAGCATTGGGAGACATAATAAAGAATAACACAGTATGATACCTGCCTTTAAGCTCCTCTGCACTCTCCTGGTTGAAGTGGAGGAATTCAGATTATTTCTAGTACGCTCCCAGCCCTCTTCCCTTCCTTTTCTCTCATTCATCTGACTCTCATGTAAATCAGTCAAATCTGCTAGTTAGTAAAATTAAGCTTAGGAAAAAGAGATCTCAAAATCCTAATGAATTGGGATCCCCTCATTTATCAGTTGTACTGTTTCTTTTCTACATGTGGGGAGTGGACTAAAACTAGGCTGCAAGAGGCTTGCTCCAAATTGTTTTAATATACACTTGTCCTGAAATTAACACTAGCCAGATGTCTGACAGAACTGGGCAAGAGGTGATCACAGAAAAGTCCCTCAATCTTAGACAACTAGAACTATCCTGTTGGTTAAAGTCTCATTCAACGATCAGCCTATATAGCCTCTTCAGACACAGAAGAGACTCCTTTATTTATTCAGCTATTAAGCCAAAAGCAAACTGAAGAGCTAGGGCAAGTTTTCCTCCTCATAAGGCAAACTCAGTTTTCTCAGGCCAGCCAAGGTTTGAGTATTTCCAGTGACAGGGATTCCAAAATTTGACAGGGCAATCACTTTCAGGCTTTGACCATCCTTAATGTAAGGAGTTTAATCAAGAGTTTCCCTTGCCAAAACTTGTACCCATGGCCTCTCATCCATTTGTCATGCATCCATCTCAGCCTTCTCTAGAAATACGCATTAGGTGACTAGAAGACTGCAATTAAGACTCTCCATTTTTAGCATCCTCCCTCCAGGCTATATCAATCCACTTCTCTCTAACTCTATTGTCAGTCATCCCACATCACTATCTTATTTTTCCAATTTGTAGACTGTTATCCATCTCTCCCATTCAATAATTATCCCATCTTTCCACTTGTGACTTGCAAATAAAAAAATCACCCTCACTGCCTCAGACACCTTCTGATTTATTAAAACCAACTTTTTCCTCCTGAGCCATTTCAATACCAAGTCTGTGAACATACACTCTACATAAGCAATTTTATTTTTGAAGTATTTTTCTTTAATGGTCCAGTGATGACAAGAACTGTTGCATAGGAATTACTGTCACCGAGTACCATTAACTGTCTATCTATAGCGAGTGTTGTAGCAGCCATGGCCACTACCACATGCAAGATGCTAGTTCATTACTATTCAAAACATTAATTATTTGCTGTCTCCCCCAGCAGTGGCATCACTAGGGAAAACATTGTTTTGGCAGCCATTAAGGAAAAGTCCTAAGTCCTAATATTACATGCACAGAGATGCAACTAAACTTACTTTATCAGGGGACCTTGAAAAACAAACATTACAGGGCTGTATAATACAGTGAACAAGAAACCCGTTTTCTAATTGTTACTTTACAATGATGCAAAACATCATCAATCAAACTTCACTTTCTTAACAGGGCTCTAAATCCAAAGCAGCACAGCACCTGTGAAAAGCAACCTTTGCATGCGCAAGGATTAACAACTCTTGAGAAATTAAACTGCAGGAAAATTTAGGGAAGAAATGGCTCAGCATCAAGTTGATATGAAAAAAGATGAACATTATGTTTAATACAAAATCTGGGTGTTTTGCTTGTGGTAGTGGTTTGTTTTAAGAAAGTACAAATAACCATCACCTCATTTTGCATTTAGTGTCTGCCTACAAGGGCTTTTCCAAAAAAATGCATCTATGGCCCTTCTGCTACCTTCATAAACGTATTTTATTAATTTTTGTTTAGTTGCAGAGTCACAAACTGCTGTATCTGAGCCAACAGTTACAGTAAAGTCATGCTCAGCAGATGTCATACGGTTGGGGATGTGCCTTTGGTCAGTTGGGCTCAGCTGTCCTGGCTGTGCCCCCTCCCAGCTCCTTGTGCCCCCCCAGCCTCCTCGCTGGTGGGGCGAGGAGCAGAAAAGGCCCTGGCTCTGTGTAAGCACTGCCCAGCAGTACCTGCAACATCCCTGTGCTATCAACACTGTTCAGCACCAATCCAAACCATAGCTCCATGCCAGCTACTATGAAGAAAATAAACTCTATCCCATCCAAAACCATCACAGACACCAGCTGCTCTAAGGCTACATGGGTCTTGTGAGGCATAAAAACCATCCACTTGATTTTTAAAATGTCTATTACAATGCCACAAGTCTTCATAGTCGTCTCTAGTACACAACCATGAGCTGACAAATTTGAGTTCATCAGATACCTACTGCTTAAAACCAGCCTTTTGCTAAATAGTACCTGGGCAACCAAAGAACAGGCTTCTGAAAGCTGTGCTGCAAGGGAATACCTGTGGGAATTACTAACTATAGCTTCTCAAACCTCTCCATTTACAGTGACATCCATTTCCCTGCACAAACTGAAATGGGTGCTTCCAAATCAGTATCAAAAAAACTGTCTGCAAACGTCTAAATGTGTAATTACCTACTTATGAATATTTTCACTTCTAGATGATTAAACATCACCCAAATCTTACAAACTTCCTCTATGAATATAGTAATAATACATGCAGATGAACATTTGCACACCTGATGACTGACAAAATCCTGTACCAGCAGACAGCATTAAGTTTTCAGTCACTGGCATAATTTTCTGCTCATCACTGCTTCCATCACCTGTTGAATTCTGTTCATCATTTTCTTCCTTATCAGATGAGGAAGAGGAAGTGACAACCACCTTCTTTTTTGACAATTTCTTTTTTAAGTTACTCTTTTTACTTTCTTTCATTGACCCTCTTTTAATCTTTTTCTTACTATCTTCATAAGATTCCTCATCAGAAGAGGACAATGAGTCATTCTGTTCCTTCTTGGAAATTTTCTTTTTGTGACTTACTTTTTTCTTTTCTTTAGTTTCAGTTTGTTTTTTACTCTGCACAGTATCTTCAGAAGAACTCTCCTCTTTTAGGGGAGATTTTTCAGCATCAGAGGATAAATCAATCTGTACTCTTTTAGATAGTCTCTCCCTCAAATTCCTCCTTTTATTTTCTTTAAACACTGGTTCATTTTTAGTTTTGTCGTTTTCAGAAGAATTGCAACTTCCTTTCTCTGGAGATGACTTTTCAACATCAGAAGAGGAATCATCTTGTTCTTTCTTAAAACTTTTCTTTTTCAGTTTTTCAGATTTCTTCACTTTGCTTTCTGATCCTTTTTTAATCTTGACCCTGTCTTTTGATAAATCCAAATTGTCGTCTTTCTTTGCAGATTTCTCAGTACTCTCTGAAGATGAATCTTCCTGTGGCTTTTTCTTTTTCAGATCCTTGCTCTTCTTAATTGCAGTTTGCTTTACACCTTTAGGACAACTCTCCTCCTTCTCCAGTAAAGACTTCTCAACATCAGAAGACTCATCATGCTTTCCCTTTATATTCTTTTCTTTTAGGTCTCTGTTTATCCTTTCCTTAGCAGCTGACCCCTTACCTATTTTTTTCTCTTTAGAAGGATTAATCTCATTTTCTGGGGAACACTTTTCAGCATTATCGTCTTCAGAAGATTTCTCTCTCTGTTTCTTCAAATTTGTCTTTCTCTTACTACTTACATTTTTCCTCTGCTCTTCTTCAGAGGAATCATAACTATCTTCTTTTCGGGAGTATTTTTTCTTAGCTTTTTTTGCAGACTCAATTTTACTCAAAATTTTTATTTCTTTTTCTAACTCAGAATCATAGTTTGAAGAATCTGAATAGTTTTGTCGTTTCTTTTTAGCAGAAGTGGAATTTTTAGCTGATTTGCCTCTTTTAGCATCTAAATCTGAACCAGAACTGGAACTTTTTCTTTTTCGTTTTCCATTTTCATCCTTTACTGGTTGATCCTTTAGAAAATTTAAAGTCTTCTGATCATTTGTTTGTGCTTCACTATTGCTATCAATATCTGAAGAACTGTGACTCATCATAGCTACTTCTTTAAGAACAGCTGGCATCTCATCAGAATCTGAGCTATGATCCAATACATATGGCTTTTTTGATTTAGAAAGTTTATTAGGGCTAGGACCATCAACAGTGCTGTCAGAAGAATTTCTTTTATCATTTTTCCTCCTTGGTTGTTTTGATGATTTTCTCTTACTTTTTTCATTACATGTGTCATTGCTATCTTCTTCTGAATTTGATGTTAAAGGACTGATGTCTGTTTGGCGCCTCAGAGGTGTGGTCTTCACACGTGGTGATCTCCTGAGATCAGATTCCTCTACAAGTGAGACAGTTTCATTCTCTGTGGAAGGTTCACTGCCACCATGATGATTCTGTTTTACAGAATCACAGTTTTCTGCCCTAGGTATTCCATCAACATCCTTACTTGCCTTTTCTACATTGCTGTTTTGATCTTCAGCTTTAACTGTAGACTCCGAAAGGGAAACAGGAGTCAATTTTACAACCAATTCTTTTGATCCTTTAGCAGATGTTTTAAACTTAGTACCACCTTTAGTATCTTTCATAGGAGTGTTCATTTTCACATTTGAATTTAAAGTCTCATGATCTGTTCCTGTATTTCCATTGTCTTGCTCATCTGATGTAATCTGAACCTCCATAGCAGATTCTAGAGTCTCAAAAATATCTTCAGGAACAGATGAAGGAACAGACACTATATCCATGTCTAAAGCCTCTGTACTATTAGGTTCATACTGAGGTTCTTCACTTCTGCCAGACCTTTTCTCTTCACCAGAAGTACGCTTGTTTTCTGTTTGTTCCACTGTTGGAACACTTTGATCCATGGGCTCACTGCCAGGCTCTTCTGATACAACTTTTCTGTGTGTCTTTACAGTATCATCCTCTTTTAATGCCACATGTTCCTTTCCTTCATCTTTATTCACCTCATTTTTCTCTGATCTAACATCAGGTTTTTTCTCTTTGGTATTTTTGTCTTTGATTTTAACACTCAAAGCTTGCATCTCCAGGTTCAGGCCTTCTTCTAATGCCAGATGAGCTTTTTTCAGGTCATTCAACACAGATTTAAAAGCTTTTAGCTGAGAAAGTTGCAGAGCTGGGCTTTTTACATTTTCTGCAGCTTTTTTCAAAAAGCTTACAAAGCTAGAATTCAGACTTGCTGTAGTTTCAACCAGCTTTTTTGTTTTCTTAAGCAAGTCTTTTGGCACCATAAGTGCTTTATAAGAATATGTTAGTGAACCTGAATATGAACGATGTAGTTTTTTTTCCTCACCATTGCAGTTTGAATTGTTTCTCTTTGGAGAAAACTTAACTGTTTGATCATATACTTTACTTTTTTCACTTTCAACTCTGATCTTTTTTTTGTTTTGTTGCAGTAACTGTTCTAAATTTTCGAAGACACTGTCACATGCAGTGACCAAGTCCAACAAAGGCTCTGGATGACAAATATAGCAGTGCCACTGGTTATTTTCATCCAGTATAGTCGATAGCTCCTTTCGACCCAGGTTGCGCAAAATGCACTTTTTACAGAAGGCGTTATGGCAAAAGTCACAGCAAATCAAATTTCCACCTTCAGCACACCACCTGAAATGAAACATAATAAATATAAGAGTCTTATCTCCATGTCAACAAGGTGACAAATTAGAGACATTTTGCTATTTTTCGCTATTATATTTATTATATTATTTTTCACTATTTGATACAGACTTTGCATTTTAAAAATTCAGGCGATAAACAGATACCCATTAACTTACTTAATAACATTATTAAAAACGTGACTGAAAAGCACTCAATTGAGAATTAGAAAGTCAAATTAAAAAGTCAGAAAATTAAGGTATTAGATTAATAGCTCACAAAACTGAAATGGTCAGTAAGATCCAAACACAATTTCAGCACCAATTTTAAATGAGAAAAATTATCTTTTCCATGTTTCTTCTGAGAATTTTAAAAAAAATTATTTGTTACAGCAAAATAAATTAGCTTAAGACTTTCTAGCTTTAAGTGGTATATTACTACTGCAGACATATATGAAAAAAATACACATGATTTTTGACCTGTGCACAGATTGCATAGGCTTTGATAAAGACCTGAAAAGTAGCTGACAAGTAAGCTCATAGGCATCACAGACTGCAGTTTTGACTGGATTTATGTATTGATGTAAGGACACAACCACCCCTAGCAGCGCTGCAGGCTTGGGGAGGAGTGGCTGGAGAGCTGTCAGTCAGAGATGGACCTGGAAGTGTTGACTTGACAGCCGGCCAAATATGAGCCAGCAGTGTGCCCAGGTGGCCAAGAAGGCCAGTGGCATCCTGGCTTGTGTCAGCAACAGTGTGGCCAGCAGGGACAGGGAAGGGATCTTGCCCCTGTACTTGGCGCTGGTGAGGCCACCCGCACCTTGATTACTGTGTTCAGTTTTGGGCCCCTCACTACAATAAGGACATAGAGTTACTCAAACATGTCCAGAGAAGGGCTATAAAGCTGGTGCAGGGTCTGGAACACATGTCCTATGAGGAGCAGCTGAGGGAACTGGGGGTGTTTAGTCTGGAGGAGGCTGAGAGGAGACCTTATCACCCTCTACAACTACCTGAAAGGAAGCTGCAGAGAGCTGGGTTTGAGCCTCTTTAGCCTAGTAGAAAGCAACAGGACAAGAGGAAATGGCCTCAAGTTGCGCCATGGAAAGTTCAGACTAGATATTAGGAAGGATTTCTTTACAGAACGGGTTGTTAGGCGTTGGAATAGGCTGCCCAGAGAGGTGGTGGAGTCCCCATCCCTGGAGGGATTCAAGAGTAGGGTCTATTTAGACCTTAAGGATATGCTGTAGGTGGGAACTGTGCTAGGTGAACGGTTGGACTAGATGATCTCCAGGGTCCTTTCCAACCTAGATGATTCTGTGTGACATATTTATGTATTTGATGTAAGGACAGAGAAGAACTTCAGTATTTCAAAAGTGGGAAACTCATCTGTAAAAATAAGTTTCTGTGGCTCACAAGGTTTAGAATGTCAGATTCTATCCCCACCTTTAAAGTATTTGTATGGTGTCACGTTCTTTAGTTAAAAATCAGAGAACAAAAAAAAAGTTTGGGTTGGAAGGAACCTTAAAGATCATCCAGTTCCACCCCCCTGCCACAGGCAGGGACACCTTCCACCAGCCCAGGTTGCTCCAAGCCCCGTCCAACCTGGCCTTGAACCCTGCCAGGGAGGGGGCAGCCACAGTTTCTCTGGGCAACCTGTGCCAGGGCCTCACCACCCTCATAGGGAAGAATTTTTTCCTTACATCTAATCTGAATCTCCCCTTTGTCAGTTTAAAATCGTTACCCCTTGTCCCTACACCCCCTGATGCAGAGTCCCTCCCCACCTTTCCTGTAGCCCCTTTAAGCACTGGGAGGCCGCTCTAAGGTCTCCCCGGAGTCTTCTCTTCTCCAGCTGAACCCCCCAACTCTCTCAGCCTGTCCTCACAGGGGAGGTGCTCCAGCCCCTGATCATCTTTGTGGCCTCCTCTGGATGTGCTCAAGCAGGTCTGTGTCCTTCTGATGTTGGGGGCCCCAGAGCTGGACACAGCACTGCAGGGGGGGTCTCACGAGAGGGGAACAGAGGGGGAGAATCCCCTCCCTCACCCTGCTGGCCACACTGCTCTGGATGCAGCCCAGGACACAGTTGCCTTTCTGGGCTTCAAGCGCACATTGCTGTCTCACAGTCAGTTTTCCATCCACCAATACCCCCAAGTCCTTCTACACAGGGCTGCTCTCAATCCACTCCTTGCCCAGCCTGGGTTTGTGCTTGGGATTGCCCCGACCCATGGGCAGGACCTTGCACTTGGCCTTGTTGAACTCCATGAGGTTTGCACAGTCCCACCTCTCCAGCCTGTCCAGGTCCCTGTGGATGGCCCATCCCTTCCCTCCAGCATGTGACCGCACCACACAGCTTGGTGTAGCCGGTGAACCTGCTGAGGGTGCCTTGATCCCACTGTCCATGTCACCAAGAATGATGCTAAACAGCACCAGTCTGAGGAACGGCACTCATCACTGCTCTCCACTTGGACATCGAGCCATTGACCTCAGCTCTGAGTGTGACCATCCAGCCAATTCCTCATCCACTGAATGGTCCATCTGTCAAATCCACGTCTCCAACATAGACACAAGGATGTCATGTGGGACAGCGTGAAATGCTTTGCACAAGCCCAGGTAGACAATATCAGATGCTTTTCTCTTATCCATCATTGCTGTAACCCTGTTGTAGGCCACCAAATTCACCAGGCGTAATTTGCCCTTAGTAAAGCCATGTTGGCTGTCACCAATCATCTCCTTATTCTCCATTTACCCTAACATATTTTCCAGGCTAGAGCCCTTGCAGGTGAAGACTGAGGCAAAAAAGTCATTGAGTACCTCAGCCTTCTAGATATCCCTGGTAACTAAGTCCCCCATTTCCTTTTGGAGAGGGCCCACATTTTCCCTAGTCTTCCTTTTATCAATGAGGTAGCTGTAAAAGTTTTTTGTATTGCCCTTGACATCCCTAGCCAGATTCAGTTTTATCGGGGTTTTGGCCTTCCTAAACCAATCCCTGGCTACTTGAATAGTTTCTCTGTATTCCTCCTAAGCTATCTATCCTTGCTTCCACTTTCTGTAAATTTCTTTTTTGTTTTTAAGCTTGTCCAGTTGCTCCTTGTTGATCCATGCAGGTCTCCCGGCATTTTTGCCTGACTTCCTTGGGTTGCATTGCTCCTGAGCTTGGCAGAAGTGATCCTTGAATATTAACAATCTTTCTTGGGCACCTCTTCCCTCCAGGGCTGTATCCCATGCTACTCCACCAGGCAGATCCCTGAAGAGGAAAGGCCAAATTCTGCTCTCCTGAAATCCAGGGCAGTGAGCATGCTGTGCATCCTCCTCACTGCCATAAGGATCATGAACTCCACCATGTCACAGGCAGTGCAGCCAAAGCTGCCCTTGAACTTCACACTCCCCACCAGCCCCTCCCTGTTGGTGAGAACAATGTGAAACATGGTGGGAATTTTTTTAAGGTGTGGGCTTTTTTTCCAGTTGCTAGTAAAGAAGGTTCTCCCAGAACAAATGTGATGTCTTACAAGTGTTTGCTACTGGATACCTTTATAGAATGTTTTCCTGTTGATTACTAAAATAACAATCAAATATTTATAAAAACCCTAGGGTTGAGCATTTCTTAGTGAGAAACAACTGTTGATTAAGCTCCTATGTACTGGTCTTTATCTGTCAATAATTTCATTATTGCAAGAAAAAAAGACACAAACCAAAGAGCTGTGGGTGTTCTTTCAGTTTTTGTACACATACCTACACTGTTCATCCATTCCATCTGAATCACGGCTAATGTCATCGCTCATATAGTACTTGTAGCAAGTCTGTAAAGAGATAGGACAAAGCATTTTTTATTAAATCTCAACTGGACTTCAGTAATTCATATGATTTCAGCATGTATTAGAAGCAAGCCATTAAAAGCAGCAGCTGCAAGGTCTTCAGCATTCCAACCCTTACATTTGTGTTAATCTAAAAAACATCTTCCATAAATACAACAGGTCCTAAACCATGACTTTTTATTTAGCTGTCTCAAAGTCTATTTGAAAATTAAACAGACTTTTGTTTGATAGCTTCATACTTGGATATTTTACAACATCAACTGAATGCTTCTCTTCAAACCTGTAAGTTTTTTCCATCTATTTCCTAGGCAAATCAACACATCTTCCCTGATGCAATTCATCCTACATAAATTACAATTTCCAGCTGAATGCTCCTTATGTTAGCAATTGATCCCATAGGGCTTTAAATAAAAAGGTCGTCAGTATTTATCCCGATGTTAACATCCAAGACTTGAATTTCCAGGTGCAAACTAAGCATTTTCATTGAAAAACTGGTAATACTAAGGAAACGATACACACAACTCAGCTAGCAGTAGCAGTGGCTTCAGTTGCTGAATTCTTTAAACCGAATTTTGAAGGTGTGGGGGTGTTTTTGCATGCATCACAAGAACACGTACAGCTACATGTTAGGGATTTTCAATTCTAGGACTCCAGTGAAGGCTGAAAACAGTTGTCTTGTAAGCTGATTTTTCGAAAGCATATTTTATAAAAGAAACAAGCCAGAATGAATAGAAGAAATGAGCCATAATATTAGACTAGATGGACATGCCTAAGATAGTGTCAGCTGAACATGTAACATTAACTGGGAATTGGGGGAGCAGCAGAAGGAGCAAAGAGAAGGGGAATGCTAAATGTGCATTCTAACAAAGACCTGTATCTCTCCAGAAATATCTTTATTAATACAGGATTTCTACAGCTATAGACATATGCAAGAGAAGTCTCTATATCTCTTTGAAATTAAAAGAGGTCTCCACAACAGGAGATAGGAATGCTTCCTTCATCCGCTGTTCCTCATCTCTTGCAGGCAATTTAAGGCCTAACTGAAGCCACCATGGAACCACGTAGCAGAAGACCCAGATGCTGGTTTTGGGTTATGGACTAGACCATCATTACGGACATCGCCATAAATGAAAACAGTCCAGGAGCTGTACACAAGCGAAACCGAAATGGCTTTGAAGCTGCTTTTTCACTTCCATTCTTATGTTGTTTTACATACAGTGCTTTACCAAGAGATCCAGAATGGAATCTGCTCTTATAATACATTATGAGTAGGCAGAAATTTCAGACAGATCATTTAAAATAAAAAATTCACTGACATTATAACCTTAAACATAACTGTAAAATTAAATTACAAGAGAAACCATAGTGACTTTAACTGGAGCGTAAGAAAATTGGAATATAAATTTGTAAGCTGTATTTGCCTTTTTGTTTTCTGCTTTTAGTTTCCTTTACTGTAACAGTTAATGACTGAAAAGCTTATTGGATAATAAACAAGAACTACTCCCACAAAAATTCCACCCAAATCAACTAATACAACATTTCAAACAAAACAGTACAAACTGTAGAACTGTTTACCACATACCTTACAAATAAGAACTTTCAGTGTAGGATGCCTATAGATTGAATCCTTTTGAAAATGGTTCACCTGTTGCCCACAAGCTGTACAGCTTACAATTCCATGTAGTCCTTCTTCTATAGAGAGGATTATAAACCACACATTAATTGTAATTGTTTTCATTTTTAAAGAAATCTGTATATACCTATTTCATTTTCTTACAATATTTTGGCCTGTCAGGTTTTTCTTATGCCTTTATTTCTTTACCACCCAGCATTAGATAAATCTTTCTGTAACCACTCGTCATTTAAAGACTGACAGAATTTTCCTCCAATTTCTATAATCTATTTGAGGCCAAGACACAATTTTTTTCCTTTGACAGATTTAATTTGGATTAACTGGTCACCTTACGACAACACACCTACATAAGAGTCATCACTAAAACTCTTTCAAAGCAGCCCTGATATTCTGTACAACCTTCCTCATTTAATTTTTGTTCATAAAATACCATTTTTAATTCATGTTTATGTTATGGTATTTCTTTCACATACAGTTTTTGTTTCTCAAAGAAAAATATGGGAAACAGTTACAGAAGATGCATGAAATCCTTATAATAGTGCCTGAAACAACTTCTTTCACTTTTTTTCCCTTCTTGATGGTGGTTTTTGTTGTTGGTTGGGTTGTTTTTCTTTTTTGAAACTGCAATTTTGCTGTAATACATATATTCTCATCATCTTGCCAATTGCTCCTGCATTTCATGTACCACTCTGCTGCTATATCTACTTTGGTCAAGAAAGTATTTTTTTAATGTCAGTCCCCCAATTCATTTTGAAAGGTGGTGAACTTAGGGTTGGGAGGCTTCCTACATGCCAGGTTGTTAAACAGACTAATTAATACTATAAGACCATTTTGTTTTCAACAGCATCACTGCTTTCAAGAAAAAGAAAAATCATTTGTGAAAGCTCATGCACTCTGCTCAGAGAGGTCATGGTTTAAACCCGGCTGGCAGCCAGACACTGTGGAGCCACTCACTCACTCTCCCCTGCCCGGGGGATGAGAGAAAAAAATTTAAGGGGTAAAGGGAGATTCATAGATTGAGATTAAAACAGTTTCATAATTGAAATAAAACAATAACAGAAAGTACAAATGGGTAAAGCACAATGCAACTGCTCACCACCTGCCAACTGATAACCAGCCGTTCCCCACTAGTGATCCTGAAAAACCAAGATCCCAAAACTGCAATCCCAGAAGCAAGAGAGAGAACTCCCTCCTTCCCAGATCCTCATTTATGTACTGAGCATGACATTACACAATATGGAATAATTCACTGGCCAATTCGGGTCCATTGCTCTGGCTGTGCTCCCTCTCAGCTTCTTGTACACCTGCATACAGGCAGGACATGGGGAGTTGGAAGGTCCTTGATCTCTCAGCAAGTGAAAACATCAGCGCATGATCAACTTTCTTCTCCTACCAAATCCCACACTGAATCCAAAACACAGCACTACTCTAGCTACAAAGAAGAAAAATTAACTCTACCCCAACCGAAACCAGGACAATGTACTTTCAAAGACTTATATTTGGGATCAAGCAGATAGAGGTTTGATATGGGATCACTTAACTGTGACTACCGTTTGCTGTCATGTTCAGTAAAGTAGTATAAAAAATTAACTCAAATGGTTAACTTAATGGTTACACTCTGAGTACAGACTTTTTTTTTTTTTTTAATAATCACTACCATAGAATTAGAACCAAGCACCAACACCACAATGTTAAGGAACTGAATGAAAGTTATCAAGATACATTACACACTACTAGCAATTTACTACTGAAGCACAATCTTTAATAGCTTACAGGCCAGTAAAAACAACTAATACACCCTTACATTTCAGTGAAAATAGTGAATCTGAAATTTTTAATAGAAGATTAGTTGTTTTCAACTTCAATGCATGCATGATTGTATGTACTGCAGAGCTCATGGACTTGCAAAGCACCTCCTATAACCTCAAAACCAGCTCAAACGTCTGTTTCAAACATTGCTGGTAAACCCTGAATAAACGCATGCACTGTACTGTATTAGTTGAAAACGAATACCATGTTCTATTATACCAAGCAGCATGGAAGCCTACCCAGGCTTTGTCAAACATCACAGTCCTTAAATGGGTCTAAGAATCACAGAGAGTAACAGCCAGCTGAGGGAGAACGAGCTCATCACTGTCAAGTCCCAAGCCACTTCCCCCTTCTCTACAACTTTACAGGGAAGCACTTTTGCCTCCTTCCCCAAAAAATCTGCAAGTTGGCACCAGAAAAAAAAAAGAGGAGGGTAATTTATGAGGCAAACCTCAGTAAATCATGTTACTACTACAAATGATGACGATCCAAAGAAACAACTACTAATTCATTATACTGAGAAAATACTTACGTAAAAAACGTTCCTAACTATGAGTTTATTAGCAAAACCACAACCATAAGCATTCTGCAGACACAGAACTTGAAAATAAGAACTGACACAATGCCTCTTATAGTCTTGGATAAAAGCATTTTGATGCTATAAACCAAGAGTTCTATTACTACTAATATTTTTAATAGAAACAGGACATGTAACTCCTAATAAAAACATGAAGATGCACTCTGCAAGGACAAGGCAGAGTGGCATTTTTTATTTTATTGTTATTATGTATATTTACTTGCACCGTGCATAAAATTCAGGATATCAGGTAGGTGGGACTACACACTTACCTGCTTAAGCCAGTAATGCTTAACTTTGTATGTGCACAGGCTAAACTTTGTATGTGCACAGGCTAGGCACCCCATTCTAGTAGCAAGAGAAAGGTGCCATTTCACATAACTAGACTTGCTGCATGCAAGCGTGGAATAAATGAATCTGCACTACCTTTTCTGTGCGTATCACAAAATCAAACTGTTCTGATGCATTCCTAATCCAGCTGCTCTTGAAGTAGACCACTGTCATGTCCTTCACCTGGCTACCTTTCCTGGTCTGGAAATGGGGACAACACAGGGAAATGGAATAGGGCTGCCTCCTCCCAAAACCTGACAGGAGCTTAACGCATGTACTGGCTAGCCTTAAAATCAAGTCAAAGATTATCAGGAGTGACACAGATATAGCTGAGCTTCCCCTGGATAAAGGTATGACTTAAACACTTGATGTCCCTTCCAAAATTATTATCTTATGTCAGGCACCAGTACATAAGCAATGTGTCCAGATACACAAAGGAAGGCTGGAAAAAAAACAAAGCTGGAAGGGCAGGTCATATGAATTGTCCTGGGGATGCAGACACAGGCCACAAAGCTCAGGTAGAAGAGTCCTATCTCTTTAACAGTATAGCCCTGAAGATTTCTGTTGGCCCTCTTGTAAAATTGTTATAAATACAAATGGAAAAAGTATTCCCACGTGCTAAACAGGACATCTTGCGTGAATAGAACAAAACTGACTTTCAAAGATTAATAATTTAGAGAAAACGTCAATGCTCTAAATGTCATTAAAATCACGCATAAACCCATATGCATGCACAAGCACATTTCCACACACATTTTACTCCTCTTCAACCACAGATAGAGAAATAGCAGTTATTACATTATAGTAAGACTTTAAAAGACAGCAAGTATCTGAAATGATAAAATGGAAAGAAATAATAGTGTGTACAAGAGTTATTTGTCTGAATATCCTGGGTACTGCTGTAGGTGTGTGAACTAAGACACTGCTAGTAGCATGAAGAAAAATATCTGCCTTTTTACTGGCTACTTTATACATAATCCTCCCTATCCTTCACTTTTTGGAAAAAAAGTGAGAGATTAATATCTGTCATCACTATAATCTACCTAACTTCTCCTCAGTTTTATCAGCAGCTATGGAAAACCAGCTGGCATGACAGCTTTCCAAAGATAATCCTTAGAAGTGCCCATTGGTAGGGAAATTTCCCACAATTTAAAAACAAAACAAAACCGTCTTTGAATTGTTAGAGGTTTTAGGTTTCTTGTTAGCTCACTGATTGATAGTATGCCTATACATGTCCCTGTTCAAATATGGTTGCTTTCTTGGTGAGTCAGTGAATATACCCATATCAATGGTATTGCAATGATTCCTTTAAAAAAGGAATACCTGTAACACACGATTGCAACCAACCAACTGTTCTGAATACAAGGTAAGAAGGGTCCATATGGAGTACTTAATGATGCATCCTATAGCCACTGAAAATAAGAAGTTTAATGAGAACTAATCTTAGCTTTCACTGCTGCATTGCAGGGGCAGCAATGGAGGCTAATTTCAGCCAGCTAGAATCCTTAATGAGCAAAAAGCCAGAAGAGTGGAGGTATTTTTAGGATAATTTATTAGAAATATGAACAATTTTTAGATGTACCAAATGTGGTCATAAGCAACAATTTAAACCCGTTTTAATAAATGTTTTAAATTGTATTTACCTCCACGCTTTTTGGGAGCTTCAGGTTTCATTTTAACGGTATTTCTGCTTCTAAATTCAGGCCCTTTAAAATCATCTTTGTCTTCATTCAGCACTGGCTCAGGCTGTACAACCACTGTACCTAGAATAATTTTATTTAGAAATTGGAAACCATTACACATCCAAATGAAGTGCAAAAGTCCTGTTTAAATAAAACCCAACATAGTACCTTAAAAAAAAGTGCAATCTGTTGACCAAAACTCAAAAGTTTTGAATGCACAGATGTTCACGGAAAAAAAAAAACCACCAAAACACAAAAAACCCACCACACACTTCAAATTATGTCTGTTTTGCAGCTGTAGGACAAAAGTCAAAGACTGAATGGGCTATGAAGAGCAAATTCTGCTCTCTCTGCCCTGATGTGGTATGTGCAGAACAGGACTGTCATACTGCTGGGTGTGTGTAGTACAGGAATTTGCAGTGCAATGCTACAAATAAAGGACTTTGATTAGGTCACTTACATCTATCAAAAGCTTTATAGAGTAACTACTCTCTCTTTTTCCCCCCCTTCTATCCAGTTTCCCCTCATCTTAATTTATTTGAGAATGAAATAAGTGAAAAAGCAATAGAATAAAACCTGGGTTGTGTTCAACAATCATTCAGAAAATTTTTTTATTTAGAGTACTAATCAAAGCTATGTGTGTGAAAAACTATCTTTCCTACTTAAGAGCTCAGTTCTAATACTTTTGTTGTGAGGACACTGGAAATAATCTAATATTCTGAGAAAATAATTTTAAAGTGACTGTTTTAAATACTGCTACTCATGCAGTAAACAGTAGCGGCCCCTCCAATTTTTCCTATAGCTTTCATAGGTAACAAGTGAAATAGATTAATTAAACTCACACTACAGTTAAGAGCAGCAGGATGCAGACTCATAGTAGTAACTGTTTTAAAAGGGAGCTTAAAAACAGATCCAGTAATAACATTTCCCCCCCCTAGATTTAGTTTTGCTTTTGTTGATCTAATTATTAATAACCTCAAAGATGGAACACGAAAATAAGTAAGACTTGCAAGTGACAGAGTTTAAGATTTCTACAAAAGAATAAATTATTTCCTGTTCCATGTTGGTTTTATGCAGATGTCAGTAATGTCAGCATATGCTGGTGTACCTACTGATTAAAGTATGCTGGGTTCAAAACTAAAGGTGCTTGGCTTCCTCTTTTAAATGCACATGCACGTGGTTTGGGGGGAGTGGGTGTGCACTAACATATGTTTTTATATAAAAGCCAGGACCTAAAAAAGGCATTTTACTAAAACACTGTGCATTCTAGTTAATTATTTATACCACATCATAATCTTGGCTAGTTTGCTGAATTCAGAAAAGACAGGCAGACAGACATGAACTACCTTTAGGCAAGCTTTGCATATCAACATCGTTTTCCGAGTTTTCATTTGAAACATCTTCATTTACAGTCTCATCTAAGATTTGTTCATCATCTGATCCAACATATTTTGTTACAACTGTAGGTTTCCTGCACAGACAGAAAAAAACCCAGACAGTGACAAATATTACATATTGCAATACAGGTAAGTCTGGCGCTTTGCAAACAAAACACCATACTAACTAGGGAAACCTATGTTCTCTTTGAATTCATTAAAGACATTATGAGGGAGAAAGCTCTGAGTTATTACAGTAAGTTGTAGGCTGATTTTCTTGTTAGGAAGAGGAATTCTCCCCCTCTATCTATGTGAAATGAAAAGATATACTAATAAATTATTTTTGTTTCACAGGCTTGCTTTATTTTTTTTGTAAAATTGAGGTTTGATGTGTTTTTAAGAAGGTATGCTGGCAAGTCACACTTCTAGGAAAAGAGCCTAAATGAAACACAAGTGAAAGTCTGCTCAGAAATTTTATACATCATTCCCAAGTTTAACAGTCAGTGCAAAGAGAACACACAGATACTAGCAAATGACAAAAAGCAGATTGGCAGAAAAGATGCTTGCAAGGAAATAAAGGAAATGCAAAAAGAAATTAAAAAGCTGACTGTTGATACAAGGACCAGTTGCCAAAATTTCACAAAAACATCATTTCGAACTGAATCCATTAAAATGAACAAATTTACTATGTCAGAGCAGGGAGAAAAAAAAAAATGTTGAGCACAATTTTTAGTAGTCTGAGGTTAAGATATGAACTACTGCAGGATACTGGTTTTGTCAGTATCAGACACAGTATGATAAAATTTATGAGTGAAAATACCTTTAGTGATAGACAGGAAGCAAAAAACGACTGTAAAAATTATATAAATGAAAAAGAGTTCAGCAGGACACTGGATTAAGAAGATGAGGAGAAATTAAAGCCAAATATAAAACCACACTTGCAAATATAGAATCAAGACAAACAGAAAAGGGAGAATGAAAAATACTGTTTAATTCCAGTGGACATAATAAAATAAACAAATGAATAAAAAGCAAAGTGAAAAGAGATACATACTTTTTAAAGAGCATTAAGGCGGCAGCTGTTGAGATTGTGCATTTAGAAGAGCTCACCTACCTATATATACAGTATACTAGGACTTTAAAAAAATCATGAAGGACATAACTTGAATGAACATCATGTGAGAACAAAAGATGAATCGTTTTACTAGATTAAGCCTGCTGTTACTTAGGTCACAATTTGTCTCCTGTAGGTTCAAAATGGGTGGGTAAATGGTTAACTCCACACTTTTTTTTAATGAAAGAGCAAAAAGATTAAGGAGAGACAGAGCAAATGGCAGCTTCTGCACAGGGTAACTTAATAGCACATTTTGATTCCGCAGTCTCCCAACAGTAAGGTACATAAAGTCTTCTGCCCATACGACCCAATTCACATTTTTGGAAGAATTCTGCATGCAGAAATATCAAGATCAAACGAGTAACTGTATAAACACCTCTGTCCTGAAGATACAGGATAATCTTCTTGTCTTTGTTAATAAAAATCAAGCTTTATGATCTTAACCTGTGACCCTGAAAGACCATTTGAATTTTAAGTATACGATGAGGCATTCGTTTTGCCAACACTCTGCTAACCTAATGGATTTATATTATACTGATGTATACTAAAGTATCTGGCACACTGTATGGACTTTGCTAGTTTCACATGCCAAAAGTAACTTTTTTATTTTCCAAACCAACCTTTTTGAACGTGATGATCCTAAAGATTTGGTTCTTTCTGAAGAACTACTGCCCTAAAAACAAGAAAACTAAAATTTAAAAGTCAACACAGTTGCAGGTGACTTGTCAACAAAACCAGTTTCTTACATTAACTACATCTCGAAAGTCACCAGCGCTCTTACACCACCACCACCACACCCCATCCCACCCCCACCCCCAAAAAAAAAAGCAGGAAAAGCATTAACAAAAGTGACCCACAATTTCAATAGTCATGCCAGTTCAGTTAAACTAAGACACCACAAAGTCATTATTCTTCAAAAAGCAGATTTAGGAATAGGTGTCACCAAACTCTAATGAAGACACTAATGCTAACTAACCTCCCTGTACATGTATCTTAACAGAAATCAAGAGCCGGAACTGGTTTGAGACATTCAGAGAGAAACACTGCATGTATCTCAAGCACCAAGACTTCATAAAATGGAGGAAATTCTCTCTTTGCAATTCCAACTTGCACTACCTGCTGAAAAGTTCTCTCAGCTTTCTGGAGAAGGGACTGAAAACGGCTCATGATCACTGGTTGGTCCTAATCATGAACAGATCTGGGGCTTCCTGCTCTGTGTATCTTCACTTGCAATGTTAACTTCTGTGATTAGCACATGGAAGAATGACCTAACTCACACATGCACACCTGCCTCCACACTGCTGTGCATTTTCACTTTTTTACAACTCACCAGGATTCCTCACAGCACTTAGTGCTGAAGTAGGTTATGCAGGTCTATCAATGTTTTTCATACTATGTGAAGAAACTATCATCTTTTCTGCCATACACATACAGAGGGTTCTTGAAGGTTGGCAGTAGGGAGCTATCACTAGTATGCACCCAAGAATTGCCAGCAGAACAGAGACACTTGTTATCTGGCTTACATACCAGAAAGGGCTGGCTGCCTTCACAGGAAAAGTGATTTCTCAGAGGTTTGTGCTACTTATCATAACCAGGTTTGAGCAGTATCAAATAAATACCTGAATTTACTGCAGTAAAGGCAAACTAAGGACACTGGCACTTGTGCTTTCTCTACATACCAATGTATTGTCAACCAGAATGTTTCCAATAGGAGAGTATATATATATAGTTATATGTAAGACATACCACATGAAAAATGTCTTTAATGCATATAACACACCATATAGAAGAAATTTGCTCATGTTATAAAGATCCTGTAACTCTGCCTTTTTTTTCTTTTTTAAAAAAGGAAGCATGTTTGCCTAAAAGGACAAGTAAGTACCTAATATAATACTATCTGACTAACAGGATGGAAGTGCAAATACAAGGCAGAGAAGTAATGCTTTTAAACCAAAAATAAGTAAGAATTTGTTTACACATAAGCCAAATAACAGAATAAGGATAATAACTGAATGTCTTTAAAAAGAAGAACTCACTTTGCAATATAGTCAATCTGAATCAATTAACAACACTTCGCATTTCTTAAAAATGCAATCGCATAGCTCAGGTAGGGAAAACCCAATTCTCTAAAATGCGTTAGGAAATATTGCGTATGAGAAATACAATGAAGTTGTCCAAGTAAATTTCTGTATTTCAATAATTTAGAAATTGGGGGGGAGAGGGTGCAGTGCAGAGAAACAGGGTTGCTTGCATATGCACAAATCAAAGTATCATTCCAAATTTAGAATTTAATTTTAAATTTATTTTTAGATATTTTACATCTAATGTTTCCATTCAGCAGATATGATGTTTGCTGCATGGTTCTGACAATATTCTTTAAGTATTTACTGTACAAGCGAACTCAGCATGTCCTATACTAGCCATTCTGCACTAGTCATGCAACTAGACTTCAAAAGCTCTTTTATTCTTACCTCTTCTCTATTGTTCTCCATTGATGCTGGATTACTTTTAGGTTCTCTACTTTTACCTGTGAAGACAAATTAAAGCAATCCACTGAAGTACAAGAAATATTAAAAAGTTCTTCCCACTATGTCATAGCATTATGCCTCACCAGCATGAATAAAGACAACTGTGTGACTTTCAGAGACAAACTGTTGCACAACAAAACAGAGTTGACAGCATGGCATAAATTTTACAGAAATAATTTAGAAATTACTTTCAGTTAAGCTGCTGATAGGCCGAAAGACAGCCTTCCCATTGGTGAAGAAATACTAAAAAAATGAATGGACAACTGTATATGCAGAAATAATATAGTTAGTGCATTTTTTTAATCTCTAGGAAGTTACTTAAAATATTTTCTCTTACACACCTTGACATTAAATCTGGGATCATGGAACCAGAGACAAAAAAAATCTCATTTGAGACAGGGTATGATAGAGAATTCCATTTTAATGATCTTGGGAACTGTGGAATATAAAACCTAAAGACGTGCAACCTGTTAGTATCTGTTCCATTCACCAGTCCAGCTAATGGAAGTTTCAAGTTCAGTGATTCAATGATACTTGTATGAAGTTGCTCAAAAGGCTTAGTAATAGCAGTATTTTAATAGATGCACTACTGAGAAACATGCAAGTAAAGTGGTAGAATAATTGCAGGATACATATCATGACCATCTGTGATTTTAACTTAAGACTACTAGCACTGCAACTTACTACATCCTTAAACTTCAGTTTTGGGAAAAACAAGCAGGTTTCTTTTACACTTTGAAAAAATTAAATCACTTTGATTTAGAAAATGTAATGCTGGGTATTTGACCTAGGCTGAATTGTTTGGGCAAAATTATCCAGCCATTTCTGCATGTGAAGCTAAGGTAGGGGGGAATAAAAAATGGAAACAGTTGAAAGGTTTTGGTGCTTTTAAGTACCCAAAATTTCTTCTGTGGAGTATTACCAGCATTCCCCTGTTCTGAGGAAAGAACTGGAAATTTGGAAGAAGAGTGACATTTCTTGTGGACACTACACACCGCCCATCTACTATTGACCAATTCTGCCCAAGTGATAAATCCATGGAAAATACCACTTTGGACATGCTCAGTAGAGATTTCTTTGATTCTGGCAGCTACCATCTCTGTAGATTCCACATCAGGCTGTTAACCAGACTGCACACGTACTATTCCCAAAATCAACTAAAGGTGCTCCATTGACAGTTTCTATGTGTGACTGGGCTCTACACGTGCCATAGCGTGAGGGAGCTCCCTGCATGCCCTTAAAGCTCCTAGTGCTGACCCAGCTGCACACACGCCATCAGCTTCAGGGCTGTGAGAGCACAGATTTCCCCTGTGACTGCTGCTCCAGGGCAGGGGCTGGTTACTTGAAACAAGAGCAGGAAGTCAACCTCCCCTGTGCTCTCAGGAATTCTCCTGCTGGCACCCACACAATGTAGACGAGGGAGACATCCAGTTCAAATGCAGAGAGGATAAAGCAATGTTATTAAGGCTGTAAAATCAAGTACTCCAAAATTAAGAAAAGTCAGAATGAAAGTTAGGAGTGTAATTTCACATTACTTATTGTACCTAGCTCATAAGCATTATGGTACAGTCCAGCTCCACAGCAGTACTCAAGATGGAGGTGCTCAGTGAACAACTGCTTCATGTTTTAATTGGCCTGTGTGTGAGGCAGGGACATGTTACAACTCTCGAGCCACACTGAGCTGTCTTCATCATCACTTCCCTCCTCACAACACTCTATCTAGTAGTTCATATATCCTCCAAATGCTGGAACAAGATCCATTACTATATAAGCTTGATTTGGCCCCAGCTGTGTCTATCACTTGTACACTAAATGAGCATCCTGAGGATCAGAAGGGAAAAAAAAAAAAAAAAAAAGAAGGCAGGGTTGCTAAAGACATTATCATTATGCACATAAAGTTGGGAGAAGCACATTTGCTCAGCTAATTCTGGCATTTCCTAATATTTAATTGTTTAATTCTTGACTTTTCAACATTAATATGTTCTTTTTTAAGAAATACAATCAGAGATCTCAAAACCAACACTGAAACACGTCTGCTAATAATTAGTAAGTGTACCCCTTTCATCTGTATTTTAAGGCAAGGAGCCAAATTCTACTTCGTAACTACACAGGATAAAAGGAAAACATTTCTTTTTCCCAGTATGCTCCTCAGCAAAATTTCACGTTGAGATGCACCCACATCAGTTTAGTACTGAATTATCACATAAATAATTTCTTCTTCCTACGTTAACAGTTCAGTTTGATGCTCACACAAAGAGGCTGGCACCACATGGCAGCAGACTTTCTCTCAAGACAAAACATTACATGATAGTAACTGCACACCTGAAAAACCATGTAAAGTTATTACTTAGGACAACAAGAGTTTGAATATAAACTGTAACACAGCCAACACACTCATTCTCCTGTATCACTTTAGCACAACTTTAGCTCATTAAACAGTAGAGATTGAAAGATTGTATCCAGTCTTAGTTAAACTAGTTAATTTGGAAGCAAATTTTATTTGGGACTGTTAAGAAATAATTTCACTTTTTATGACTGTAATCAAAACAAAGTGTTTAAAAATCATTATCTATTTTTAACTTCTAAGCAAAAATATCTAATACCACATTTGACACAGTGTAGGATTCAAGGTTTTTCAGAAGTATTATTTTGTTTTTAAATGTTACCAGATTACATGGAGAAATCTTCTTAAATAATAATTATGAAAGGATAATCTCCAGAACTTCTTCCATAACTACAAGGACTGCAAAAGCTTTACTTCAGCAGAAAAAACAAGATAC
The DNA here is from genome assembly GCF_003259725.1 of Athene cunicularia. NCBI lineage: Eukaryota > Metazoa > Chordata > Aves > Strigiformes > Strigidae > Athene > Athene cunicularia. The sequence goes on along the minus strand of NW_020799100.1, from coordinate 9,529,465 downwards.
TGCACTTACACATTCAGAAAAACTGAACAAGGAACTCCCAGTACAGCAAATACATGCATGTTTGCCATCTCATGTGTCACAGAGGGTAAGCCACCAGTAGGATTAGCTTTTTTCCACATTTAGAAAAGAATCAGAACTGAAAGAAATCCTGTATCAAAGGCCTATTGTATATTTAAGATATCACCACCACTTAAATCACATTAGGACTTTGCATAATTGCCCCAGTGAAGTGCGATATAGTGAAACAACAGTTATTTGGTTTTAGAATCATATATACATTCAAAATAAAAACATAAAATGTCTTTTTACCTATGGTTTTGGTTTTAGATACTGCTGGAGGAGAGTTTGTGTCCTCAGATTCTTCTGATGAGTGAGCCAAGAAGTCATGAAGTTTCTGCACCAATGTATTCAGCTTGCTTTCACTGTTAAAATACAAGTAAAACTTGAAGTTACCTATATATCTCTTTCTAATTTAGCAAGCTTGAAAGAAATGATGTTTAATCTCAATTAATGCACACCTACAAAAAACTCAAGTTACTTCTTAAACATTTGTTTCTGCAAGAGAATATCAAAGTAAATAAAGAACCATACAATTTTGTTAAATCCTGAGTTAAATATGTGTAGCCTTACTGACAAAAAAATAGTAAGGACTCTGTTAAAAAAAATAATTAAAAGCCTATTATAAATAGTTTTTACTGTTTAAAATTATTTACAAAATTCAAAAAAGTCATAAGTGGTAATGCTGCTATGACATAAAGATAGCAAAAAATCAATTGAACATTCTACTTTGTCAGAAGCTAAACAGGTAAAAACAATAAAATCTCTATTACAAAGAATGTAACCTTTGAGGATATAAAAGACTAGAAATAACAGCAGAATTTCACCTCCAACCTTAGAAATGAACAGGTCCAGTGAGTATGACAGATTTACCTGCTTATGCAAAGCTTATATTAAACCAGCATATATACTGTGTATCAGGTATTAATTTTGTCAGAAAATAACCATATAGAATCAGATCATTTCTTGATCTGTTTGTATGAGTATTCATATTAAATTTATAAAAAAAAATATTACCCTAGGAATTTTCACAAGGCAGTTTTAGCCACCAGAAACTGTTAGTCTCATATATGTAGTTATTACAGTAAAAAGACAACACCTTTATCCTATGCTTTTGCTGAAAAGCTGTATCACTTCATAATCTGCATGTTAATCCCTCTCATTTTACGTTGTTTAATTCAGATTTTCTCCTCCCAAAGCTTCTACAATTTCCTGAGACAAGTGCCTTTTTCTAGCTGCAAGCACACCAACTAAGGCCAAGGGCAGTCACCCTTTCAGATCCCCCTGTACAAAAAGTTACCACTCAGAGTGTTTGTCACTGCTTCCCTCTTGGACCCTATCAGTCCTCTAAAATCTGCCAGCTGGTACGTCTGAGTCATCATACCTTATCTGCTACTAGATACGAGTTTTCAAACTGCCAAACTACACTATCCCCTTTAAAAATTAACCCAGCTAAAGGATACAGGCTTCCATCTTTTACACTTTTTATCTCCTCATTACTTTCAAAACTTAATCTGATAGCATGAGTAAGATTTTCTGTCACTGTTTTACAGGCTCTAGGAATTTCTATCAGAAGTTCAACCTACTCACCTTTACAATCTCTACTATTTCTCTGAACACATCCATTTACTAACTTCTGACTTTTAATTTAACTGCAATTGCTAAACAAACAACGCAAAATCACCTGTTTTATCAGAAGGACATGAAGGTGAGCACTCTCCTGAGCAATGAGCAAAAGGGTATTATCACATTAATGCAAATGACTATTTAAATCAGTGAAAATAAACACATATAAACCAGCATAAAACATCCATTAAAAAAAAATCTGTAATTTCTTTAAATCTTCTGAAGTACTCAAAACAAAATAGCACTTCGTAATGGAAAGTTTTTCTGCAGAAGTAAAGGACACTTTTCTTTTGAAACTCCATACATACCATCAATCACTTGAGTAATTTTGTATGAGAGTGTAACAAAGTCCGTTTTACTCAAGTGTATCTTAAAATTTTTCTCTCAATCTGTCTGAAAGAATCTTTCCCTCTAACTACTGGACTCAAGCTTCTACACAACTGCCAGTCCCTAAACTTCAGCTTCCCTTTTGTCATGGACTGAGGGCATACTTGGAAAACATTATAATGGTATGCTTCAGTTTTAACAGATTGCACTCTCTACTTTAGAAAGGTGATTTAATGACAATTTATTCACACTAAGTTAAAAAAAATTGAGTTTTCCAGAATTATTTCATAGTATAAGTACATAAAGAGATTTTATATATCCATTCCAGATGGTCTGAAGAATTAATGCACATTTAGAAATCCCGCAAACAGTACATTTTTGGTAATAAAAACAAAAAAACCCACATGTGGAATTCTGCTCATCTAGTTTATAAATAGCTTATTTTGGTAACAGCATTTTAAAAAAGAAATAGGAACTATAGATGAGTTATATTATTGTTCTCAATACAAAACAAATTAAAAATAGTATGTATGTCTTTGTACTAACACTTGGAACATTATCTACTACCATTTATTAAATCTTATCCTAACTAACCTAAAATTGTTTTCAGAGCAAAACGCTCATGCTGATAACAATCAAAAAAACACACTGCAAACTAATACTGAAAAGTCTTCTCAACTTGCTTTTCCTCTTGATTAGTCAGCATTTTGTACCATAAGCCTGTATTAAGGAACACCAGGTCAAATGTAAGTGAAGGTGTTACACTTACCGTACTTCACCACAAAGAAATTTTATTTTAGGGCAATGCTTTACCTGTTTTTGTACAAAAGTGATTTTATGTCAGGCTTTTACAGTTGAGAATATATTGTCTATAATATTTTTTAAACCTTCTACTGCAAAATCTTTATTCTTTGCAACATATTAATAGACCCATCCACTATAAAATTTAGAACCATCTCAAAAGCACTAAGTGAAGCAAGCAGTCTCCCTCTACCACACAGCAACACTCCCTACACTATTTACTAGTGCTTTCAGGCTTACATGTTCTAAGCAAATTGACTTCACCATCCGTCTAGAGTTATTTTGACACTGTTTAGCCTAATTAAAACAAGAATGAAAGGAAAGGTGTCCTACTATTATTGGTTTGGCCATGAACCTGATTTGTGACCTTGGGAAACTATCTTGTAAGAATACCATTTCTTACCTACATTCAGAGCAACTGCTGTAATCTTCAACAGAAAACGCCTGGCCCTTACTAGGATTTCAAAAAGTACCTATTAGGCAAATCACTTATTAGGCTAAATGATTCTACAAACCCATAGAATATGTAAGAAGAAAACAAAGGGACAGACCGTCTCCTAATCTCAACACAACATACTTCATTCAATCTGGCTGTTGACTGCTGCCCCTTCTATGTACTTATCTGCACTACGTTTGCAGGGCAAGGTTTTGGTAGCTGCAGGGGTGTCTCTGTGAGAAGCTGCCAGAAGCTTCCCTGTGTCCGACAGAGCCAATGCCAGCCGGCTCCAGGATGGACCTGCTGCTGGCCAAGGCCGAGCTCATCAGCGATGGGGGTAACACCTCTGGGATGAAGTATTTAAGAGGGAAAAACCAGCTGTGGAACAGTAACTGGGAGAGAGGAGTGAGAATATGTGAGTGAAACAGCCCTGCAGAGCCCAAGTGAATGCAGAGGAGGGGCAGGAGGTGCTCCAGGCCCGGGGCAGAGGTTCCCCTGCAGCCCGTGGGGCAGCCCGTGGGGAGGCAGCTGTGCCCTGTGCCCAGGGAGCTCCACGGGGGCGCAGACACCCACCTGCAGCCCAGGGGGGACCCCACGGCGGAGCAGGGGGATGTGCCCAAAGGGGGCTGTGACCACATGAAAAAAATAGTTTTAAAACCTTATTTCCTGTAAACAAGTGAATTTCTCATTCTTCCACACGATCCTACCAATCTTTAGTCCAAGTAAGTGTCCCTCATCTGAATTTCAAGAGGTTCCTCAAAGTCAGCGAAAGGGGAGTGCTTTCCAGCTTTTCATCTACCTCAATGTTGACAAATAAGTTTTTGCAAAATTTTTCCTCTTAAGTATTCACCTTCCTTAAATTCAACATTTGTGTAAAATTCTTCTATGTTTAAACATTTAAAATAGTTCAAGGCCACAAGTTTTTTACATTCATCTTTACAGTTGCTTCAAGTCCCAATCATTTTTCACTTCTGAAGCTGCAATGAAATACTGCAGAACAAGTATTAAGCAGACAAAAATAAACAATTATTAGGAAAAAAAAATTAAGATAGATATGCACAGAAGGTGATTCATATTAAAAAGCAGCCATTTCTTCTACTGAATGTAGATAATTTTCCTAATCCAGCTCACTGTTCATTGGTATGAATGCTTCTGCAAGCTGAGGTGATTGACAGTCTGAGCTGGGGAAGAAGGCACTGTAACTCCAGTGGCAGCAATATGCTACGCGAGCTTGAACTATCATACAGCAGCAGGAATTAGTTGGTCAGGTAAATGACACCAAGAAGCACAGAATCGTTTAGGATGGAAGGGACCTCTGGAGATCACTCACTGCACCCTCCAGCACAAGCAGAGACAGCTACAGGAGGTCACCCAGAAATTTGTCCAGTCAGGTTCCAAATACCTCCACAGATGGAGGCTCCACAATCTCTCTGGGTGACCTGTTCCAGTGTTTGACCATTTTCACAGTAGAAAAGTTCTTTTGTGTTTAGACAGAATTGTACCACATTAAACATATTAAATCCGACACAGTCAGAAAACAGCAGAATGCCAAAGCTCCGACTGAAAAGATATGCATCGTGCACTTCACCAAACTCAGAGATTCTATGCTGAAGACTTCATTAGCACAGATTCTCTCTTTTACTTTGTTTAGAACTAACTTTAAATCCACAGGGGCTTAATCAAGTGATACCTAGTACAAGTTGAAGACACTCAATGATGTAGATGAGGCAACTCTGAAGCTTAAGTACAGCGTAACAGGTTCAGACAAGTAAACAGAATTATCTTTCTCCAGACACACAAGGGGAATAAGAAAGCAATGGTTCAAGGTCACCAAGAGACCCTTTATTCTGCTCAAAGAAAATTACACACTTTTTTTGTTGAGACGGTATGCAAACAACTGTATCAGGATTTGGCTGAAAGTTACCATGCTTCACTAAAAGGTGAAAAATTATTTGGTTTTAAGCTGTTTCTTTAGTGGAAGCTTAAAAAAAAAATCAAAACAACCCACAACAAGCTAAAATGAACAATCTCATTTTTAGGTTGGCTCAAAAGCCACACAGAAGTCTAACTTCAATGGCAAAATAATCTGCAAGCTGAAAAAGACTGACTGAAATCAACCACTTGAAAAATCTAAATACAGTATTTTCACCTTGATGAGTCAAAAATCATGGCAAATCGAATACCTCACTATATTAATTCAGGAAAGGAAGCTCCAACTAACGTAAGTTGTATTTAAAAAGCTTAAACATGCTTTGTTTAAAGGGAAAGAAGGGCTCCACATCCAATAGCATCACCCTCCTCTAAGTCTAAAACTGCCTTCTTTTTTGCTTCATTTGCCTTCTGCTTCCTGGACTTTATCACAGATTCTCAACAAGACATCACTCATTATGAACGCAAGAACTAAAGCATGTCCCTTCAAGTCTCCCAGATGTTCCCAATCAGGTTTGCTACAGGTTTTAAGGGTTGTAGCCCATCTGAAACATAGGTTTTTTATTTTACAAGATAAAAGTCATCTCAGTTTGCCCCACTGTCAGTAGTGAATTTATTGCCTTTTTTTGTTGTTGTTTTGCTTCACGATAGATGTATTTACCCAACAAGGCTTCTACAGAGGAACCTAGTAAGACCTGCAGTTGGTCCCAAGACAGAAATTTTTACAACCATGCAACTTCAGACTTACAAATAAACTGCCTAAATAGAACTGAAGTTAACAACTTGTGTTAACAAGCTCTTGATTTTTTTCAAGGTTTAACTCCTTTTCCAAAGAAAAAAAAAATCAGCATCAATCAATCCATCATCCCTCTTGAATGACAACTGCCCAGTGGCTAGGTTTTACAGCAAATTATGAAAGCTTCATAACTCTTCCTTTAGTAAAACTGGGCACTTTACCTCCCATCTTTAAGTCAATATAAAACCTTCCATTATATTTGCAACTGAATTTCTACAATTTCTTCTTCCTCCTCCTGAGTCACCACTGGAACAACTTGCCACTGACCTATCAATGAACCGATTCACATTTCCAAATCACCTGCAGGCAGAAGGTGAGCTCCAGTATATAAAATGTGATTTCATGAGGTTCAGAAGTATCCTTAGGCTTTCCTGTTTATACGAAACACATTTAGTGATCCAATCTAAAAACATACTTTGTCATAGACTGCAGGCATTTGTTTTTACGATGCACAGACCACATTTTAGTAGTATTTATTATACTTTCTTTTGGTGGGTTATATCCCTAAAAAAAGCACTAACTTCTCCTCTCTTCAAGCAGAGGGTGTAAGTGCCCATCTATAACGGAACTGGAAATTCCAAGTTTCCACAATGTTAATGACATCCTACTGCAGGATTTGTATTACACACCAAATTATTTCAGAAAAAATTAAGATACATTCAGTTAAGCTCTACAGAAACCCTGACACAAAGTTTACAAAACCCTAACAGAGACACTACTGTACTAAAGCAGACAGTAAGTTCCACTCTAAGAGAATTTAAGCAGCACAAGCACATTGGTTCCGGGGTACATCTGGCACAGGAGACACCAACCAGCCTAAAGTGGTGTTCTTGGAGGAAAGAGTCAAAGAATGTGCTTATGCCCATTCCACACGATTGTGTGAAAGCCAGCTAACTTACACTGCTGTGGTGGTTTAAACCCAGCCAGCAGCCAAACACCACACAGCCTCTCGCTCACACTCCCCCCACCACCACCCCCCGGGAAATGGGGGAAAGAATTGGAGGGGTAAAGGTAAGGAAACCCTTAAGTTGAGATAAAAACAATTTAATAATTGAAGTAAAATAAAATTAAAATATATAATAATAGTAGTAATAAAAATACAAAGGATTAAAGCACAATGCTATCGCTTACCATGCGCTGACCGATGCCCAGCCCATTCCGAGCTAGTAATCCCAGGAGAGAGAGAATCCTGAAAGCACAATCCTGGAAGAGAGAGCGAGCTTCCCCATCAACCCTTATCTACATACTAAACATGACTTTGTATGATACTGGAATATTCCATTGGCCAGTTTGGGTCCATTGCTCTGGCTGTGCTCCCTCCCAGCTTCTTGTGCACCTGCTCACTGGCAGGACATGGGAAGTTGAAAAATCCTTGATTTCTTAGCAACTAAGAACATCAGTGTATGATCAACATTCTTCTCTTATCAAATCCAATACTGAATCAAAACCACAGCACTATTCTAGGTACTAAGAAGAAAAAATTAGCTCTTTCTCAGCTGAAACCAGGACAACTCTACCTCCAGAGAATATGGAAGATTGCTATTGACTTATTTGCAATTAAATTATTGTGGCATTAAATAACATGCCTCAAACAACCCTATAATATTACTCAGAACAAAGAAATTCAAGTGACTCAAAAGCTCAGAAATTTAACAAAATGTTAAGATCAAGTTACCAAAATATTATACTGAAAGTTGAAGTCTGAAGCATTAAAAAAATGAAATTTATTTTGCCAACTTAAAAAATCTAGTATCACTACACTGACTACCAGATGGTTGAAGTGAGAAAGATTCAGAGCCTGCCTTCTTTTTCTATTGTTGTACTTGTTTTGTACAATGCATGAACTGACTGGTAGGAACAGTTAGGTGACTATGACAAAGATTCCTCCACTTTAGGGGAAAAAAAATAAATAAATCAAGTTTTTTGGGGCAAAAGTTGTAGAGAAATCTATTTTATAAACAATTACAGAGGCAGTGGGAGGTTTTAACTTTATCTGTAAGTTACTCCAGTTTTCATCATGTTTTTCAGCATTCCAAACTTCTAATTCTGGACATGGAAGACTCCTAGGTTCTTAATATTAAAGTATTCCTTGTAACAAAAGTTTGGAACTTCACAGCCAGCAGACTAATACTGATTGAATAGTTTCCTTTTAAACACTAAGTCTATCTTCCAGAAGTGCTGGGAAAAGATTTTACATCACAATTCTATCGTTTGTGTACCTTCCACAGAATTCTAATAAACTTCTAGTTTTATTTCTGTACGTGTCTTACATGAGCAAAACTGCAGAGAGCAGAAGATTAAATGAGTGTGTAGGGTGACTGTGCAGGGTTCAGATATGCAGGCAGCTGACAGGCCAACAGGACTTGGGGGAGATAGGAACAAAAGAGAGAGAGTGTATGTTATTCTTTTTCCTCTCATTCTTTCCAACTCCAATTTTAAGTAAAACTCAAAGTGACAGAAATTTTTAAAAAGCCCATACAGTGTATTCACCAGCTAATACCCCTGAAACCACGGTACCCTACAATACATGCCTAGTTCCTGGCATGGAACTGTTCTAATAAAACAGAAACAAACTGTTCAAGATGAGCTCTATATGGGATGAGAATTATAAAAATCATTTAGACCAAATAAGAACTGAGTTCATGATCAAGAAAAAAGTCTGGAGCGCCAAAAGAAATATGTCCATCTACTTAAAAGTACTTTGTCACACGGCCTATTATATGGGACAGATCCAACCCAAAGACTACATACAATCTCACATCTATTTTGTACATATTCTTTGCTCTTCAAGAGGAACCTGAAATAATTATTTCACAATCTGAAATAATCCAATTTACCTTTCTGTCTGCAGGTAATCTGAAAAAGTGCATGGAAAAATGTGTGAGCTTCTGTATCCTCTTCCACTGAAGCATCAATTAAAAAAGCCCCTTAGCAGTAACAGTAATTGTTGCACTAATGACAACATAAGAACATGGAAAGAGTTAAGTACAAAACCTTCATAATGTAGACCAGGAACAAGTGGTTAAAAAATAAGACAAAGCAGAATACAGGAAAAGAGGGAACAAAATACAACGGTCACAGTAAAGGAAAAAGCAAAGCAGTCCAAATGAAAGAGCATTTTTCAGAATATGTAATGCTAATTATGACCATAAACTAATTGTTTATTGATCAAGTCAATAAACATTAGTAAGCCACATCTTTTAGTTACACAGAAATCAAACTCCGCTCTTGATTTTCAGGGATTGGGGAAGAAAAATTAGAAAGCCCCTTAATTAGTATTTTAGTTTACACACAAAATAATTGATCCAACACTGAAGTGGTTTAAGTTGTCAAAGTACTTTAAGAACACAGAGAGGAGAAAGTACAAGTGAGAAAAAAAAAAGGTGGAAGGATGGAAAATCCCTGTCTTACAAAATAAGGAAGAAAACATATGTAGAATAAACTACTAACTGTTGGGAAGTGAGAAAGAAAGAATGTATATTTGTAATATATCAGCATGTGATCAACATCAATGATAACCTTCTAAAAATCTTTTTGTTATTCAGTAGATGACATTCATTACTTCCTCAGAAACGTTAAGGCTCTAAAATTAAGCAATATACAAGGAAAGGAAACTATCATCCCTTTAACTTTCAGCTGAAACTACAGAGTAGTTATGAACTACTCAAAGTAAGTCTAAAATTGGGTGGTGAAGATACACAAATATGACCACAGAAAAAACTTTATCCAAAGCTCAGTACTTAAGACAGTGTGATGCTTCCCCTTCTTAATACTGTTTGATTTTGAAGATACGTGCAACGCTTGTGATAGTCAAGTGACAACTTTATTGTTTATATAGTGCCTTAGGAATGTGGAATATTTGAGGGTGATCTGACTGTGTTGATCAGGCCCCTTGAGATACCGATAAACCGAAAGCACACAAAGCCAACTATTTATTAAGAGTTTAACATGGCGTCTTTCTTAACACCGACTTCGCTAGGGTTTTTGTCAGCTTGCTTACTTTACGCAGCAAAACAGGAGCTGTTTGCAATAACTAACACGGTAGGAGACAGCTCTTCAAGGGTAGAGGAAGATGTTAGTAAACCAGCATGAAAACAGATCCTTCACGGGGGGATCAGCGGGAGAGGAAGGACTTTACTACAGCACAAACACGTGGGGCGGGGGCGGACAAACGGAGGGCACATCCCGCGGCGGCCGATGGCGGCGGGGGCACGCGGCCGATGGCGGCCCCGCCCCTCCAGGCCTTCCCGCCGGGACGGGACGGGACGGGACGGG
>NW_020799100.1:9501804-9519168 GCF_003259725.1 Athene cunicularia | reverse complement strand
GCCACCGCCACCCGCCGCGCCGCGCCCTGCGTCCCACAACCGCCCCTAAGGTGCTTCCGTGGATCAGCCCCACGAAGAGCAACGCTGCGATGCGGCCAAACTGTAACGGCAGCACCAGAACGACCGCGGTCCTGTGCGGGGATCAGCCGCTCAACACGCAGCAGACCAGGCCACGAGCACAGGAGCGACAGTTGCCCAAGTACTGAGTAAGAGACAGCAAGACAGGAATTATGTAAGCTATACCGAGAATTATCAAGGTTGAGCTTGTTGAACAGCACCCAAGTTACACTGATGGCTGGAGCTTCACTTAAGCCCAGCTTTGCTAGAACATTAAAAAAAAAAAACAAACCAACAAACAGAAAAGTGTTTAGTTCAGGAAATGCTTCGTTGGCAGCCTCACATGAGTATGTCAAGATCATTTTCCCTGCTTGAACTAGCAGCTTCTACATTCCTGTCAGATGTTAAAAATTTGAAAAGAGGAGGAATGGAATCCATGCCTATTCAGAGCTAAAGAAGTGACTTGCTTTTGTGAGAAGGCTCCCAAACTCCACAGGCTGGGCTTTTCACATAAACTGCCATCTCCCCACATGTCCAAACCAGAATGGACCACCAAAACCAAGTCCACTACCACAGAGTCACACAATCTGAAACAGGTGACAACTGTTACTCACATCCAGTTTTGGAAACTAATACATTTTTCTGCAGAAGCTTAAAAAAGTACCAACTCACAATGGTTTAATGAAGCAATGTCAAACATACAAGAAAAAAATCATAACTGAAAGCCTTGTCATCTTAACTACTTCTTAATATCTATTTCATCTGAAAAGGCAATAATAACAAAATAAATAGCATTTTTGCACTTTAACATATACAAGCTTACACACCCCAGGGAAATTCTGCAAACTGGTCTAAACAGAATTTGCTTTAAAATTTAACATTTTAACCAAGAACTGCATCCTGTATTTGCTGAATTTTAGTAATACCAAACAGCAGATTTAATAACACCTTTGTTAACAAATGCTATTTCATGGTCAGTGCTACAGTTTTAAAAGACCAAAGCATCACCTGTCTTCTAGCTAAGTTTTAGAAGGAAAAAAATAAATCAGTGTTGACTGCATCAAATTTTGTAAAAAGATTGTAAAAAGACATTCTATTTTTTTGTCATATGCATTAAACTGGAAGCTTTATCTATTCTTAGCTCTGCATTAATATTCCAATTGTGTGATAAAATAAGAACACAAAACATATCTTTTCCTTTCCAAGGGATTTAGTCTGCTTTATGTACTAATACCCTACCAATTCAGAATAACTACATGAATATATTTATTGCTATTACTCTATACTTTTTCTTTCACTATTTCTTTGGAATACGGAAGAAGGTATTTTAAAGAAGTTTAAAAAAACCAAACCAAATTTAGTTGCTTCCGATTCATAACTTTACATGTTAAGTTGCATGTGGAAAAGAAACCCTGTTGTGAGAAAAGGTCAAGATTAAGAATGGAAATGTTTCCGTCTTCCAACAATTACTCCAGAAGACAAAATCTGACACTGTCAGGAGGTTGTGAAAAACAGATTGTAGAAGCACACTGAAATCTGCACATGGACAGCTATTACATGCATGTGTAAAGAAACATTTTGCACATCTAACATACCTACAAGTTAAGTTTCCCTAGCACACAGGACCCCTTCCCCCAGTGCTCTACTAATAAGACTGCTGGCTGTTCCAATATACCTGGAAGAATGAGGATTCAGAGCTTAGTTTGCAGGACAAACCAAGGGCCACTATACAGTCTCATCACACTGATTATTTTTTTTTTCCATAATGATAGTAATTAGTTTTCTTAAGTAGATATTAGCCTACTTAAGAAAAATGGCTAAGACATGTATAGTTATCAATTGACAAGAGAATATTTTAATAACTTAATGTGCTCCTGACCTAGAAATACTAACTACATATATATCTTTTTCAGATTATTGTCTGTGAGAAAAGTAACAGAATTAATCCAGAACAATAAAACACTATGCCTAAATTCACTTCAAAGGAGTGGTCAAGATCTGAGCTTTTAAATGCAATAGATTATGTGCAACGAAACTCCTCTATTCATCAGACAAAAAGCATGATAAAAACTGAAAACAGATGACTGCTTACTCAAGAGCCTGGGTTTGTTCTTTGTTTTGCTGTTATTCTATTCCCCTTAATAAAGTTCAAAGTGATGGTGTGGCATAAATTGAATAGTGGTTTGTGTTTGATAATTCTTTTCATCATGAGAAAGCAGGAAACATCATGGTCCAACAAAGTGCCAATACTTTTCCAAATCCTTTGTGAGAATTAATTTCTCATAGCAGATCAAGAACATTTTAAAATTTTAACTTCTTAGAATACTTGATTTCAGCATAAATGATTTTATTATAGATTGGTTAATTTTTAGAACATGCTATCAGAAACCATTGCTAATAAACCATAAAGGAACACTACAGACCATTATGATCTCCTGACAAAGTCTGGCTACAAGATGCCATGATATAGCATAATCTGATGTCATGGGCAGCATATCCAAACAATCTTAAGCAATTCAGGCATCCGATTTTCTTCTGATGTTCCTAATGTTTAAAAAATTAAGCAATTGACTTTCTTCAATACTTCTAAAATTTCTACTTTGATTTGTCAGAAATATAGACTAGGAGTATAAAAAAAAAGTCACTGTTACACTTACTTTTATACTTCTTGAACACAGGTCAGAATAAGCCTTGCTGTATTTAGCGGTATGTGTAAAGGCTGTAACCGTAAAAGCATCTACATTTTTCTCCTAAAGCCTCTGGGCAGCCATCATATCATCATATTCCCCAGACACTGATGGCTATCCCATGGCCAGCCAAAGGTGTAACTTGTTCTTACGCATTCAGACAGGAGGGTATCTTAATCACATGATTGTGTATGTGCACTCTGCCACACAGATGGGACTGAGGTTATTTGCACGAGCACCAGGCCATATACAGCAGATGCAGAGCTGCACACATTTTCCATCTTGTTGGAGGACTAAGCAGTTCTGGCCCTGAAGAGCCTGTATTGATAAAGCATCTCTGTTCAAGGCTAAACTGCAGGAATGACTACTACACACCATCATTAAGAAGCATGTTCTGTGCTGAACACCAGGACAGTTTGAAGATAGGAGCTTCCAATAAATTGGAGACAACACAAAGCATTACCTAGATTAATCCAATTAGATTTACTATCTTGCCTTGGGCTTAGCTCAAAGAGCTCCCCGAATTATTTCTAGTTATTATTCCAAAATATTTTTTAAATACACCACAGCCCCTTCTCAAAAGGGGAAAAGCAGCAATCTTTGAGACCAGCCACATTAACAAAACCACACAGTCCACTTTCAGCTATAGAATATACCATTTCCTCCCTTTATTATAGTGTTCTCTAAAGGTGAGCTTTTAGGGTACTCTCGAGCCGTTCAATGACTCGCTTTCTTGAACACACCGGTTCTCAAATGCATTGCCTCTTCCACCTTTGTTCTATTGGTCCAGAACTGTATTATATTAACTAGTTAAGTGAGATTAACATGTCAAAAGACAAGTGAAATCTTTCTAGCCATCATCTCTCAATCTGCTACAGGTCCTTGCAAGCACTCAATCTTCTTTTGCTCCACTATCACACCTGTTTCCTCCTCCATGCACTTCAGTTTCAGCCTTTAGGCAGAAAAACTGTTAGAAAAAGTAAGCATTATTTTCACTTCCTATATCAGCATGGAAAAGGAGGAAAATCCAAAACTCTCAACATCTACACCACCTTAAGTGAAAGGCCAACATGCCTCCATCATCCACCAGCATGGTGTGCAACTGTGTAAAGTTGGTCAATACAGAATTAGATCCTTTTTAGAGAGATAGAAAAAAATATGCACCATGTCAGAAAAATTAGAAACAAGTCTGACAGTTTAAGAAACAAAATTACTTCTTTAGAGTAAGATTGTAAACCACGTTCACCTACACTGCTAACGACTACAGCACAACCAACCTAAAAGTTTACTGGAAGCACTGTACAACAGCACAGGAAAATCAGCGACAGGTACAGCAGTCCAGAATCGTTCCAGGCAAAACTACAGTGTTAACTAGATTCCTCCTGAAAAAAACACCGCTAGTTGATCTGCCTAGGACTCCAGTAAGCCAAGACTTTCACCTCAGAACAGGTGTCAAAGACAAGTAAAAACAATGCAATTTTTATGGTATTAGTTGGCTACATGGTAAGATCTCTAGTGTTGACATTTTGGTCTGTAATTTCCTGCATAAACACATACATGCTATTAATCCAGTCTACTCAGCCATACTCTGGCTATTTACTGTATACAGACATTTTTATTAACATATTGAAGCAATAGTGGAAGAAGAGGGTTTTATCTGTTTTATGTTAAAGTTCAAAAGACACATGACCATGGATTAGACTAAAAAATTTTATTGAAACTTGTCCAAAATCCAGTCAGGCACACAATTTATCCATTCCACCAAGGCTTGACATTCTGTATGGCATAGAAAAATGCAGCTCAACAAGTTGAAACGTCAAACAACTAAATTAGTGAAGTTAAGGCACTTGAGATGTGTGTTAATTTAGCAAAATTGCATAAGAATAACATTCTACTTTGAATGACACAGTCCTTTCCAAGATTCAATCTAAAGCGTCCAAATTCTGTAACCCCCTGAGACAGGGGAGAGGCAGAAGCAGAAGACAAAAGTCTCATCCTATTTTCCTCTGACTAGTAACCTCCAAGGCCACCACAGTCTACAGAAGGAAGTATTACTGATTCAGGCTGAAAAAGATTTCCTGTAGTAAAAGTGTTGAACTACACAACAGTTTGGGCTGAGGCACAATGTCTTCCACTCAAGAATCCTTAAGGCAAAGTATTTTTGACAGGAGAGAACAAAAGGAGAGAGCAAAAAGCACATGCATTCAACTGTAAGGCTAAGAAATCTTTCCTGGGGTAACAATATTTATCCTGGGATTAGGTATCTCTGCCCATTCCCATATCCTCCCCCAAGGATAAAAAACTTGGAAGAAAATCAATGGAGAATGCAAGAACTTCCAGTGACCAAAAATCTGATACTTCTTGGTTTGTCAGGGCTCTGAGCAGTAACTTGAAAGCCAGTCAGCCAGTTACCAACTTTTAATTCATGCTGCAGATAGCTAGTTACCTTTGTAATTTTGGTTTGTATTTTTAAGAGTGTGAGCATTGGTCAGTTTAAGAGTATTTTTTCTGGCTCTGAGCCAATGCTTACAACTGTGGCAGTTTCAGCATTTGGCAAAGAAAGTTTTTAATGAATAATTGAATTAACTCAGTTCTACCTACTGAAAATTCTCCTTTCATCTGTGAAACAACCTCTTACATCATCCATCAGTTTAAGTACTCTTCTCAAAAATGAGATACAGTTCTAGGATATGCACATTCCAAACTGGAATTTGGAGTACACTCCAAGGGTTATGCACAGATTAATGGAAAAGATTTCTAGGTACATAAAGATGTTTTCCTCAACCATGAAAAGACATAACAGAGAAGCTATTGTCACCTGCTATGCGCAAACAGGAAATAAAGTGACAAATATTTAAGGGAAAAGGAAACATGGAAAACATTATCCAATTGCATTTGAAGTACTGTTTCTAGTTAGTCTATGCAAGCATCAAGTTCTGAATTTCACTAGAAGTAGAGTTGTTTAAGATGTAAAGCTTATGAAAAAGAGATTGCATCTTAATACTCTGGGTACTTCAGAGAAAATTGCTTCTTATATTTAAGGCACTACACGTTGTCTTTGGTTCAGTGTTTAACTATCTCATTCAGTGTAAAGAGAGGTAGCACGAACCATACATATTTAGCTCTTCCATTCCATTACATATAATTTTG
Source organism: Athene cunicularia (assembly GCF_003259725.1). Lineage (NCBI taxonomy): Eukaryota > Metazoa > Chordata > Aves > Strigiformes > Strigidae > Athene > Athene cunicularia. The sequence continues at coordinate 9,513,274 of NW_020799100.1, read as the reverse complement.
GAGTCACCACTCTTCTGATGTTACAGGTTCTGGAATCCTTTAACTCATTAGGAAACTGCAGGAACAAAACAAACATTCTTATTAATTTTATAAGAAACAAAAGGTGTGCAACATTCTACTTAGCTTTTGTATGTGCTGAGAAAATCATAATGAGAAACTGGGCCTGATGTAACTACAACATAAGCAGCTGTAGAGAAGTTGCTTAAAAGCAAGTCTTCTAGTAACTTAAAAGCAAAGACCAACACATCTTGCCTACAACAAAGTTAGCAAAAGTACGTAAAACCATTACACAGACCAGAATAAAAGCTGACCAGTTAAATGGGGAATAAATTCAGCTCCATCATGGTCTTGAGAAAAGTCTTTAAGAAATAACGAGTTTTACTATTTAGATATTTTTAACTAAGAAATTATTTCTTATAGAAAGGGGATAATATTTGCCCATGGTATTAACCTTCCAGGCAAATTAAACTCAGGGAAGCTAAGATGGTTAGAAACCTGGACCCTCAACATGTATTTATTCCCTCAAAATGCATAAAATCTAGTAAAGCCACACAAGGTATGTATGCCTATCATATATATATATACACACACACACAAAGCAGTCAATTAATAGTGTTAGACTCTTTACAGAAGCAATCCCAAGAGGCATACAGCTTTAAAGCATCAGCCACCCTCCTTGCTCTCACAAATAAGAATTAATAATCAAGACATACAAATATGGAAGAAAAGTAGAAAAAAAGACACTTGCTTTCAGTATAAGTTGGCTGAGATAGCACTATGAAAACAGAAATAATTTTTAATAAGTAATGGCATGAAAAGGAGAGTACCACAATCTTTCCTTTCCCCAGACTGATAAATTGTGATATCCACAAAATACTTATTTCTGTATCAACCAATATTGTCACCCTTTCAGAAGTGTATTTCCCACCAAATTAGATTTCAGAAAATAAGCCTTTGCCTATTTCTCCATTCTGGTTTATATTAATATTACCAGACAAGGAATACCAGTCAGCAAGCAGAACAGATTCATTCATAAGCATACAGTCCAAATGAAAAAAAAAACAAAACAAAACAAAAACACCACACCACAACTTCTACTATCATGCTCAATCTTTAAATCCTCATTTGTGTTTATCCACTTCCTTCAAAAAAGTCTATGGTGGTGAAGTTGTAATGTAATGCACAGGAAAACAGTGACTGAAGAAGCAAACAAGACGTACCTGTATGGGTAGCCATGGTATTTGGATCTGAAGACAGAGAGCAACCAGCTGAAGAACAACACCACCAAGCCAATACCAGCAATACACATAACTGCAAGAGATGCAGAATAAACTGGGATTTTCAAAAGCACTCTAATATTTACAGATTTGGTCACAAGAGGCTTCTATTGGAGACATTAAGAACAACTAAATTAATATCAATTTTCTTTCAAATTCCTACTGTAAATCAATTTTATACCACTGCTTTAAGAGAAAGCAAGTCCCTTCTCTCCCGTACTAGCAAGATGCTGCAAAGCATCTTTTTATCACACCATCTACCAAAAGGGATTTGAGTTTATCTTGCAGTTTGCTAAGCAACTCCAAATGCTGCCAGAAAACCAAACAATTCACTTCTGCTTATAGGTGGGAAGTATACAAATAAACACAGCACAAAAGCATTTCTATTAAATAGTGTATCAAAAAATCTTTACTGAATATGGCTTCTCTTAGAGAGAAAAGTATTGGTACTTACTTTTTCTTTTCCCCACATCCATGTCAGAAGTAGCAGCTTCATGGAGGAGTACCATTCCTAAAGTAACGCCACCATCTACGAATGCTGCTTAAGGCTAAATCAACAAAATACAGACTCAATACAATATACTCTTGTTCCTAATCTTGCAAATTCAGATCCCACAGAGGAATTAAAACTCACTGGAAAAACTAGACCTCCCAGGCAAACCAGCAACTATGGGGGAGAAAAAAAAAAAAGCAACTGAAAGGCATTCATAACATCAACTTCTAAGATAAAAATACATAAAGTTTAAAATATAAATTGGAAGGTACAGTAGGTCTCAACACAAAATTAAAACCATGCATTTATCTCAGCTTCTAATGAAACAGCATTCCTTCCCAGAGAGGTCAGTCCATTCCTACTACTGCTCTACTCCACTGGAAAATCCCAAAAGAAATTCAACTTCTGCATTTTACTTAGCTAATGGAATGAATAAAATGCATGCAATATTTAATCTAACAGGATATCTTCTGAGTAGCAATATTTTAGACTTTTCTAATTCTTCAATTAAAAAAAATTAAAGCTTCTAAAATTAAGGAAGCACAGACAACTTGAAAGGCCTGACATTTGCAATGAATCCTAGCAAAGGAAAATAGTGGATCCAGCATAACAAAGACAGAATTCCCTGAGATTTCATCCCATTTCACTATAGATGTTCAGTCCCAATCCTCCCCCTGAAACGAGCAATACTTATAATTAATTGTAATGGGACCATTAAGAAATTTTTCCATTTCAGATTCAATCTACTTCATCACAAGAGAAAACTGATTTAACCTAAAGGAATCTTGCCAACTTCTACCATTTTAAATGTCTCCAGTGACTGCTAGATTGAGTCCATAATGTGATAGATAGCAATAACACAAATAAACATCAGCAAAAAGGTTCTAGGTTTAATTTGACTGAGTGCATCAGATGGCCTGTAATAATTAGAAAGAGATCAGAAGTTTCCTTCCAAATGACATAAATTTGTTAAAAAAAAAATCTTTGGTAATGAATACACAGGAAGAGAGTAAATTTCTTTCAACACTTGCCTATTTAAACATCAATTGCTTGCTTTATACTATTTTATTACAAAAAATAATCACTTGCTGAAATTAGGACTTTGAATAGATAAAACAAGAAGGAAATGGGATCCATTAGCAGAAGTCACTCTGTTAAAGAACAGATGTTGCAACAGAAGAGGCTTGTTAATCATTGCCAAGCAGTGAAAAAGACAGGTACTTGAAGTTTTGAAATTATGTGCCTGTAGTAAGTCTGCTATTCTGTATGCTTGTGTACTAAAAAACATAAACAATCTGGGATGGTGAAACTGCAAGAAAAAAACCCACAACATTAAATGAAATTAAAAATTCTGAATAAAAGATAAAATGCACAGGCTGGCACTGGTGATGAGACAAGGAAGAAAAGCTTGAGTCAGACATGACTGAATTTACAGATGATGGATCAAAAACATACATGTGGGAACTGAAGAACATTGAATTTTAGAGTATTCTTAGGACTCCAAAGAAGCATTTTTATACAAATAAGAAAGCTCTTATTTGTAAAAAAAAAAAAAAAAAAAAAAAAAGCTCTTGCCTTTCTTGATGGCATAATACTGGCATGGAAAAATCCTGAATCATTAGCATGAACAAGTGCTAAGATTAAAAATAAAGAAGGTAAGCAAAGAAATAAAAGAACAAAGATTGGTAACAGAGGAAACAATTCAACACCAAAGCAAGAACTAAGTAAGTGAGATTGAAGAGACATGCACAGAGGAACAGGGGCTATCCTGAAGAATCTTACAATTCTATAAAGATCCACATCTTTAACACTGTACTCAGTTCAGTCATTAAGCAAGGAAGAAAGACGCAAGAAAGCAGTAAACATTTTTCTATTTGATTTAAAGATCACTGGCATAGGAAAAATGTAACTGTCAACACAGAAAGGCTCTACAAGCTTCCGCATCAGTATTAGGTGACAGTTACAAGCCTTGACAAAGTACTCCCATAGAAAAGGCAGCAGCATAAGCTAACAGAAAAATCGTCACCAACCACATGCTTCTCAGTAGGAAGGATACTAAACAGAAGAACAATGTGTGTTTCTGCCACAAATTGGGCTTGGCTGCTTCCATGGATATAGTTCTGTAAAAGACAAAGAGTAATTGAATTTAGAAAAGACTGAAGTCAACTTTGACATGATTAACAACAGCTATAGAACTTGGAACTGGATTTTGCATTCTCTTTCAGGAGACAGAAGTTGTAGCACAAATTTTGTCTGTTGACCACTGATTTTTGGCGAGAGCTGTGTCAGCATCAAAAATCCTTCTTCTACTAACATGTGCAATCAGCTCAAAGTACTATTCAGATTATAATAAGTGCAAGTGCTGCTACAACCTTCATGGTCCAGATCCCCTGCTCAGCAGGGCAAAATACCATAATTATGCCCTTCTGCGCTCACTGCGATCCAAGTCTGATCCATTCCCTGACTTAGATTCTTAGGTTACGTACACTGCTCCTCGGTTTAGGGACAGTCTCTTCATTCTGCATGTGAACCCTACTCATTTGCCTCCAGAACCAAGCATGTGAAATCTTTCCTATGGCACACCAGGAAATAGAACATCACTACCACTACCCCTGAAGCTTTATACTTCAATCTCAAAAAGGCTTAGGAATGATGCAAACAGAAGAAACAAAAGGAAGCATTTTCAAGGAAATATTTAAAATATGAGAACTTCCACTCAGTAAATTGGCCCAGCTTTATTTACATTAATAGTTTACTAACCAACTGGGTTAACAGAAGATTTGGAATTTGTGAAAGAATGCCATTTTTACTCCCTTATGGGAAGCTATACATCACTATGGTTGTGATATCATATCCAAGTAGAAAAAAAAAAGGTTGTTGGATAAGCAGATCCACTTTTTATGGAAGAATACAGAGGGCCTGACCCACCTAACCAGGCATGAAAGGTCATTCTACCAAATTAATTCCCTTCTGAGTAAAATACATGAGAAAAGCCAATATGTGAAGAGATGCAATGCTCTCCATACATATTGGCTGCTTCCACAGTGTATCCCAATCTGTATCACGTACAGAGCAGTATATTTCAGGTGATGTTAAAACTGATTTTTCCCAGAATGGTATTTCCTAAGTCTAAGGTCACTAGACATTAATTTACCTCAAGAATCGTGAAGAAAGATGTTTTTATATGGAAGTCATTAGATGACTATATGAGCTAAAAAGACCACGTTAAACATGAAATTGCCAGGCTCAGCAATGATTGCTTAGCATGTAAGACTAAGCATAAACACCTTTATTTTGCTGTTAGCTATTTATAACTATCATGTCTCTTCATCACTAGAGATACAATATATGTACAAGAAGGAAAGCAAATGTCACAGGTAAATAAATGCTGAAAAGAAAACATGAAAACAAATAAGAATAGTTAAAAGAGGCATAGGAAGTCAGAGAAATAGAAGAGATCCGGTAATTTACAATAATCTACCTTCAGAATCTAAGCAAAAAAAGAACTGTCATTATGCTTCCTTCAAAACGTATCAATATGTTTACTTTTACATTCTGGGGAGATGGGGAAAAACAGGAAGGATACCAGCAAGAAAGATGACAGAAATGTTTACCTTAGGTTGCGAAGCAAGAGGGAACCCCCTCCATCCAAGTAACTTGTTAACAAATAGTTTTGGTTACCCTATATGATATCCTCTTTATCCTCACACAAAAAAACTCCCAGGTAACACTTTGGAACCAGTATATCCCATTTCCAACAAAGTACCATCCATCTGACTGCTGTCTAATACTTTACTGCACTTTGAGCAGTTTCTAACAAGAAACTGAGCATGCTGCTAGACAATAAATTAATCTTAATATTTCTCATCTGATCATAGAATGGTTTGGGTTGAAAGAATCCCCTCCCTCGCCCTGCTGGCCACATTTCTCTGGATGCAGCCCAGGACACGGTTGGCTTTCTGGGCTGTGAGCACACATTGCTGGCTCACAGTCAGTTTTCCATCCATCAGTTCCCCCAAGTCCTTCTCCGCAGGGCTGCTCTCAATCCACTCCTCATGCAGTCTCTATCTGTGCTTGGGATTGCCTCAATTAAGAGTTTCATTTTTTATTCTATATCTTAAAAGCTTATTACTGAGCACAGAAAGCAATACACCTAAAAAGCCCCTAAGCAACGTCTGTCCTTACTCTTAGAATATCACAGAACTAATACTACCACTCTTACAGAATTAATGAATAATTGAACAAAAGACTGCCAGAATGACCTTCCTATCAAAAAAGAAAATTCTAAGTAATGGTTGAAGTTATGACACAGCAATTACACAAAGCAGCACTTCACTTTGGATTAAGATCAGTATTTTGTGATTTCTTAGTAGTAAAGCACAAGTTTGCAAACAGAGTTTCTTCTTTATTTGAGCCAAGGAAAGGATAAAGCCAATTGGAAGAAAATCTAAATCTTGACTGGACCTCTAACACTCCTGCTTCAAATGAAACAACTCCCTTATTTTACAGGCATATTTTAAGAGAAGACAGATCCTCTCTGAACTAATCAAGAGCTCTCTAATCTGCCATGCTCACTGCAGAAAAGGTTAACCTCACTGACTTACAAAGCAGCTGCCAAGAACAGAGTTTGCACTCTGACTTGCCTCTTATTATCAGCCTTATTCTGTAGAAACACAACAGAAATGAAGAAAGCAAAGAAAATAACTTACCACTTGTCCTGTATGGGGATTCTTGTGAGCATAGGGTGGACCTCTAATGTGGTTCCACATCTGGCCTGATGTCATTGCTAACACAAAACACTGAAAAAGGAAGGAAGAAACACTATTTAATAAGGTTTTTTTCTTTAATTTTGGTTTTACCCAATCTCTTTATTTCATTCCAAAATGGAATACTGGTTTGGAATACAGTCTTAGGCTAGGCATTGTGTTACATTTATTTCTATAAAAGGCATCTAATCAAGCATTAACTGAGCTTAAAAGATCGAGATCAAATAATATTATCAGACTACCAAAGTGTAAAACTAAATGCCCCTTATTTTCCTCTACCAAGTTTAAGCATCTTAAAATACAAAAGCTTTTAAAAACCGGAATTGCTACAAAACTTATGAAAACAGACAAGACAAGAGAGACAATTACTCACTAAAGCAGCAAATGCCCAGCCAGTTTTGTTATACAGAAAGTCCAGATTGCTTCCACGCAAATATACAAGGCCTCCGATGACAGCCAGCAGCAGTCCTAACATCAACGGTCCAGCATAGTTTGGTGGCCTTATCACACGAATCTAAACAGAGGATATTTACATTATTTTCCCTCACTGGGATTATACCTTATACCCACATTCCTGCTAACAAAACTCACAATATATTAGAGTGGAAAAAAATATCAACACATACACATATAATAAATCTGACTTGGGAAGTAAGTAATGCCTCAGTTTTATACACCTTCATTCCACCTAGTAATTTAAAAACTGTTCTCCCTCCATAAGAACACAAGAGGGAGAAGGAAGATGAGTTTTACTATCAAATACAGAATTAGACAAAATATTAGAACACAGAATGTATGAAAACATAAAGATGTGCCCCAACTAGATTCTGTAGAAAAGAGCAGATCGTTAGCCACAGAACACAGACATATTTCATAGCTGGAATTACACAGTAGGGGAGTGCTGTAGAGGTGGTGATGGGGAAGTCTGTATATACTTACATTGACATCAGTTCTGTCAGCCACCCAACGAGCAAGCTGTTCAGCTGCAAAGCCACGCACCTGAAGTTCATAAGTGTCACCCCGTTTAGGCTTCCCTTTAGCAGGAAAGTTAATGAAGGTTGGAGCAGAATTCATGTTTAGCTGTATTTAGAAAATTCATAGAAGATACAGCACTATGAAAGGTCTATTTAGTAACATAAACCTATTCCATTTGTTTCTTGCAACACTGTCACTAAATCAATCAGGAAAAGTAGCTATTCAATAGATTTCATTGACAATGACTTAAAAAAAGAGTAAAAACACCACAGACTAGCTTGTATTTCTGTATTCCACAAAAGTAATCTATATACTCCTGCAATTTCCCACTTGTGTTCCATGCTAATTTCTCCTTTTAGTATTGAGGAACACAATTTTTTTAGCTCTGTCACTAGTTGTTCTGGATGTCTTAGAAAAAACTGTTACTTAGGAGTAGGCTGCTTTTTTTTTTCTTTTTAACACAATTGAGCATGCTTTCTAAAGTGATTGACATTTCTTTCTTAGCACTCAGATCTATAGCTAGCGATTCAAAAGATTTAGACCAGCTAAAAGGATTATTATAATAATAATAGCTAAATAAAAGTAGTTGTTTCCAAAATGGAGTTAAAGCTTTTCCTGTTTTTCCCAATCTGTTTCTTCTCTACATAATTCTTTTGGGAAAGAAATCTGCAAAATAGGAATATATACAATAATTTTTAAAGGCGGTATGTTGACAGATTTTTGATGTAACAGTATGGGAAAATTTAACAAGAGTAATAAAAGACATCCCTTTCCATTTGTCCACTCCATTTCTCCATTTAATAAAATATCATTACCTAAATTGTGTAGCTTTTAAATAGAGATGAGTATCTCTTACCAAAAAACAAAAATTGTCTTGCAAAACTATCATGAACTATTAATGGGATCTACAATTCCAAACATATGTACATGGAATGTTCTCATACATATAAAAAAAAAATGGTTACATAATGTTAATAGAAAAGCAAAACAACTGGGTACTTGAAAAGAAGTTAACCCATACTGAAAGCCTAAACTGTCATTCTCAGTAATCTAAAAATCGCAGTAGCTGCTCCCAATGACATCAGTGCTTTCTATCTTGCCTCTTCATGTATCATTGAAGAATTTTATTAATAATTACACTGTAAGTTATTATAGGAGACAAACTCAGAAAAAACAGAAGGAAAACTGCTCTTGTGCCTATTCCAAATTTGTCAGTTCTGTTAATATTATTGCCAACATGCTACTGCCCTCTGCTCATTTCTTCTAAGAGTGGCAGCTTTTAACTGGCTCAATTATTTCTTTAATGATTGTAACACTAAATTTTGTGCACATCTTTACCTTCTTACCCTCAGTCTCCAAAACATGAATTAAAGATAATGTTAGAAGAGAAAAAACAAAAAAAAAAAAGACATTACCATCTGAAATACATCTGAGCCTTCATCAAAATCTACCATAGCAAAAAAAATCTTATTGGTAAATGCACTGGAATATCGCCAGGAATTTGCCAGAATCTGGTATTCCTCATCAGCTTGCCTGTAAAACACAAAGTGAGATGCTGTATCATGTTTGTCCAGAAACATGTCATAAAACAGTGTGCAAGTTTTAATCGTTGCCGGGATCAGGGACCACGTGGCCGTTGCCCCTCCCCCACCCGTGCCGGTCAGGCTGGAAGTTAAGACACAGACCCCGGCTAAAATAACAAGAAATTTAATACAACAGAGTGATAGAACAATCTGAATAACAACAGTACCAATGGTCACAACAATAAACAGCAATAACAGTGAACAAGGCAAACGATATACAGAGAAATACCGCTAGCTGGTCTACGGAAAGCAAAATTCCCTCCCAAACCCACCAAGGAGCAAGGAAAAGGTTCTGCCCACGGACCTGATGTCAGCATGGTATGAATAACCCGGCTGGAGATCCCTTCCCCCTCTCTCTCTGATGGGGAAAACTTTACTCTGTCCTGGCTGAACCAGGACAACAGCTGAGGGAGTTGTAGCCACCCACCCCGTTAATGGATGTATCCCACACACCCTTACATTAATTTTCTACTGTTAAAAGAAAAAAAGTTTAAGGCCAGACACTCATCTAACTATAAGTGAAGCATTTAGCACCACTGGTTTTTTAAATGCAAGGGCAAGTTTTGTTGAGTCCATGAACACAAGCAATTGTAATTTCTAACTGAAATTTGAAATGGAAGACAGAAGCTCATGGTTTGCTAGTCCACATAGCACCAAAACTGGTGTGCCCTCTTTTCCATGTCAGTGGATGGATGGGAAACCAGTTAACTTCAACTATCTAGGTATAAAAATCATCTTTACAGACCTCTGCCACCTGCAGATTAATACATGAAAGTCGTAATATGGTTAAGGATCCAGCCTATTATAATTGTAAATACGTGCCAATCAACATATTCATTAACAGCAAATTTTAGACTGCATGGTCAGCAGTAATTCTTCAAACATTTTCCAGCAGGTCTTGCCAGGAAAGTTGAGTTTTCACCCTCTTTCTCCAGAAGCCTATCAGTGTGAACGTTGTTTCTGCAAAGCAGAGATTATTTTAGGAGGGAGATACATAATTAAGGACTATGTTGTTTTCTCACATATGTATTTCCCACACATTTAACTTCAAAGATAATCCTACTAGAGTGTGCCTAGTATATTCCTCCCACATACGTGAAAGTTTTATCCTATTCTTAAATTTAATATCCTACAAAGCATACGATGACTTTTAAGTTCTAATTTAGGACTAAATTGAGCCCATACTTGCACACAACACACTGTCTGTGAGGCTGAAGAGCAGTGAACATCACAATCACCGAGTAATTTCTGGGTGGTGCCTTCACAAGGCGTCGAAATTTGTCACCATTCATTCGAATAACAGATCTTTTACTAGCCCACTCCATTAACTGGTTCACTTTTTCTGATAACACCATCTGAAAATAAAGTCATAGAAACACTTGATATTTTGGTTGTTTTTTCTAGTCTTACAGTACAATCTTGAAGGTTTTCAGAACTGACAGAACAAACAGCTGCAACTCATAAGAACATCGGCCACGTGGTGTGGTCCTTCATTAAGATTCTTGAAGGTGTTCACATATCCTTTTGAAAGTCATGCTAATATTTTTAATTTATTTTTAATACACATGCTTTAAGTACTTAGTATTACATATGCTGGCAAAGACTGTCAGCTCACTAGTACTTTCTCACATTGCTAATTGTAGCATTTCTTTCAGATACACAAACTGCCCCAAATCTCTCCACAGTGTTTATTCGATAGTAAGTGTTAGATTTCAAAACCTGGTGGAAGTAGAATCAACACTAGAGACAGAAGCACTATGGAAGTGAGCTCAACATCAAATAAAAACTTGATTCAGTACATATCTGGAGAACTCAGGAGTGCTCAAAACTAAGCTCTTTTTTAAAAATGAGCCAATCAATTCTATAACATTATACAAGGAAGTATTAGATAAGTGACAAACCCCAAAATGTTACACTTATAAACTACTTCTCTACTCCTCATGAACATCCTTCTTCAGATAAATACTTTAGGGTAAACAATAAACGATTCTTCTTCGACTTGCAACTGACACAAGTATGTACGGAGGGATCTTTTCAAACCCTAGGAGGCAACCGTGTGGCTATGACACCATCGTGATTACAACCAAAGCCAGTCAGACCGCCCGCTCTCCCCCTCCAAATCCTGTACTGTAGGGAAACAACACTCTTACAAGTGCTTTTTACAAGAACAGAAGAACTTGGAATTAAACACGCTCGAAAATAAACGAAAAATTAGAATTGTTTAATTCTGAAAAGACAAGCGCCCCTCTGGGCCCCCAGGCGCACCCGCGGGCTCCCCCTCAGAGCTTGGCCAGTGCCGCCGAGAAGGGCCAGGCCTCAGGCTGTGGAGACCTGCGGGCGACCCAGGGTGTGCCCAAGCCGCCCAGGGCGCTGCCT
>NW_020799100.1:9497667-9501754 GCF_003259725.1 Athene cunicularia | reverse complement strand
GGCATGGCGGCTGTGGCGGCGTGGATGTCTTCGCTGCCTCGCTGCAGCAGCCCCTCGCTTTGAGGATTTCCTTAGCTCCGGCCCCTCTTTAAACACTGCAAACTGCTGCGCAGCCGTAGTGTGCTCGGGCCGCCCGGCGTCCCGGGCGGGGCGGCGCCGCACCGCACCGCGGAGAGGGGTCAGGCCTCGCGTCGCTGAGCTCCAAGAAACCAAAAAAGGAATCTAGAATAAAACGCCAAGGAACTTAATCGGTAGTTCCCCAAAGTCGTACGCTTGCTCGTTTTCATGCACGCACGTATGTTGTTGTGTGTTAAAAAGGTTGTTAAAGTAACGGCACTGGGAAAGTCCTCAGCCGGTTGCGGGCTCGCAGGCATAATTGCCATGTTTCCATGGTAGTTATACTTCGGTTTTTTTCCTTTATCTCTCTATTCGAGAACGTGTACACTATAGAAATTATTTGTAGCACCACGGGCTTCACTACAATTTCTATTTGCACTAAAATCTCTAGCTCCGGTCCTTTTATCAATTTGAATTAACGCAGCATGAGAGGGAAGGGGGGGGAAAAAAAAAAAAGTGGTGTCAGAAGTGGGATTCGAACCCACGCCTCCATACGGAGACCAGAATACCCAACCCGCCGCGGGAAGGCGCTGAACGCCTTGAGTCTGGCGCCTTAGACCACTCGGCCATCCTGACACTGCAGCTGCACGCTCCTCCGGGAGCTCCTTAAGGCCTTCCGCAGCGCGCGCCCGCCCTCCTGGCGCGCTGCGGGGGCCGCTCCCGAGCGCGTACCCCGGAGAGGAGCCCCCGTCTGCTCTGTCCCAGCTCCGCAGCTCCTCTCGCTCAAGAGCAGCGAGCAGGGACCTTCCCCGCGCCCCTGCATTACCCACAGGGCTCCGCTCAGTGGCGCGGCGCCTTGGTGACTTCCGGCGCGACCATTTTGTTTTTCACCACTCGCCAAGGGTACCCGCGTCCTGCCGGCGGTAGGGTCCTGCTCCGCTTGTCAGCATGTTCCCTGTGGCTAGGGCTGCTCTAAACCTCACGGGTAAGCAAGGAGGAGGCTCTGGAGTATGGGAGTGCTGGGGGGTTTCTCGGGAGGAGGCGGTTTCCTCAGGGGGCCTCCCCCCGGTTCCTTGCGCTCCGTGCGAGGACTGTACCAGAGCAGTCCCTGCGCTCGCCTGGCTCCCGCGGGAGGGTCGTGAGGGCAGCTGAGGGGCTGCGGACGGTTCTCTCGTAGTCCTTACTTTGTTGCTTGTTTTTTCTTTCCTTTTTTCTGCCTCTTGCCACCTAGTTCCTTTTACTCGAGCTGACCTTGGGTTCCCCTCCTGAGTGTTTTTGCTCCTTGATAGTAACTAAAGGCATATCCAGGTCTTCTAACCTGAGGTGGGAAGCTGTAGTCAATGACCAGCCCTTAAATTCAAGGGTAAAGTTACCTCCTCAGTGACAGGCTCCCCAGAGATTAACCAGATCCTCTCAAATCTGGTCCTGGTTCGTGATGCGCTTGGCCCCAGGTGCATGCACCTAAAACAAACGCGCTAGTCGTGTTTCTCTTAGTAGATATTCGAGCTTCCCTTTTTCTGTTTAAAAAAACCCGTGCAGCCTCACAGAGCATGCGAGGGATGTAGTGGTATCACGGGTATTACCGTCTTGTTTGGGTAAACGTGAACCATTGACCTGGAACTAAAAGATGGTATTTTGTAATGCTTATGCACAGATCTCATCAAAGGCTTTGTACACAACTACTGTACAGTCTCTGTGTTTTGAAGCTGGTGGTTTGATTCTTCACTCTCTCTTCTCCTTACTAAGTGTACCTTTTATAGTGTACTTCTATAATGTATGTAATACACTCTGTCATCTGAAGATAGCCTCCTGTATATCTTGGGCAAAGGCCCACAGTTATTTCCACTTCCTTCTTCGCCTCCCTCTCCTCCCTTCAGAAATCTTGAAGGAATGAGAAAGATGTTACCCATAGCTGCTATCTTCAACCCGTTAATTTGATGTCAAGTTTCATCCTGAAAATGCTTATATTAGGTGTACATACTGACAATATAGATATTTACATACAGAAATCTGAAACTTTTAGTATTTTGTTATATTATTTTGTTTTCTACAAATACATAAAAGTGTACTTGAACTTATGCACTGAGGGCCCAAAGAAAGCATTAATGCAAAAGGTGACTTAGAGGATTTTCTTATTGGAATTAGCCTTCAGGAATAACTTTCTAGAGAGAGACTGGGAAAACTGCAACAAAATGCAGGACTTTCTATACATCCTATGTTTTGGAATCATTCCAGGGCTCTCAGTCCAAAACATTAATTTTTTTTTTCAGCTTTTCTTAAAAGTCTTTTAATGCTCATCCTTCCCCTTCTGTTGGTGGGATATGAGAATTGTGAATGGTTTGACTGTATATTTTAGTTGATTTCTATATTTCTAATCTCCTTTATAACATTCATTAGCTCGTGGCATTCAACGCAGTGCAGTAAGACAAGCGCATCGCAAATATGAGCCTAATTTCCATGATAAATATGGAAACCTGGTACTCCTTGGTGGAGCCACAGTTTTTACTGCCGTCTGGACATATGTAAGTCATCATTTTTTTCACCACTCTGTTATGAGTATGGCTGTAAACTTGAAAGCTATTAAGTTTCAGAAGGGTTTACTTGTTTGAAATAACTTAGGTGGTCAGAATTTAGAAGCTTTTTTTATAAGTGACTAGTAATGCAATAGAGATCAAAGTTGTGTTAGTTCATATTTTGGTTTTGAGTTATTACACAGATTTCTGTGTCTGTCCACTGCTTGATTTTAAAATGTAGTAGAAACACAAGTGTTATCTATTGGGATTTCTAAGCTGTACAGGTAGAGCTTTTAGCAGAAAAATGTATAGATGAAAATAACATTATAGTGATGTTTATATTCTAGATTCTTTATCTAAAGCTGAATATTTTTAAATAGAAAGCTGAAGTATTTAAATAGTATGTGATATAAATATATTCCACTTGCTTTCTTAGAAGATGAATGAGATGTCATGTTCTAGTACAGGAAATCTAAACTGAAAATAATAGAAATAGCCCTCTGTCAGAAGGTTTCTGTATTCAGAGTTAATAATCTTGATTTTTGTACTCCTACAGGTGTTAACACAATCTGGAATTGAGTGGGGCTTGTCACCTGTTGGCAGAATCACTCCAAAAGAATGGAGGGAGTAACAGCTGTTGCTTATAATGAACTGGTCTAAACTCTCACTGAAAAAATGATTGTGTAATGGCATTTGTTCCCTAATTACCACTTATACAGTGGCATTCCTGGTCTAATAAACATACCTAGAAATCTTTTTGGCTCTTCCATGTTTCCTCAATGCCTTGTGTCTGCTGAAGTACAAGAAACAGTGAAAACTCAAACTAGTTAAACTCGTATTTTAGGTAGTTGCAGTTGTTACTCTAAAGGTCACTAGTGAATATTGAACAGATCCACAACGTTGTATATCTGTCCATTTAGCCAGGTGTGTGGTTTAAATGAACCTCCCATGCATTCCCACTGCAGAGTTCCCATCACTGGGATGTTCCCATCACCCTGACTTCTGCTGAACATCTAATGACAACATTAAGATCCCAATTTTTATGTCTTGAATCACTCTGCAAATATGTTGCTTCTCTCCGAGGCTTTTGAAAGTTGTGAAGAACTTAAATTATTTTATGAGTCGGGGATGCTCCAGAGAGGTCGGCACTATCCCGGCACTGCTGTTCACTGAGGCGGAGGGAAGCGTGACTTCTGATGAACGCTTGTGTAATCAAAACGCGTTAGGCAGTAGATCCGGGACACGTGCAGACTCTCTAAACCTCAGGGTCAGTTTAGAGCCCTGGAAAACGCCGCTATCGTGCCTTTCGGTACAGCAGGGGTGTATGAAATGGCTGCCTTCGCCCGCAGAGGCTTTGATTACCGGTTTCCGGCCGCCGCGGCCGCGTCACGTGACGGTGCCAGAGGCGGTCCCTGGTCACGTGGTGGGGCGGGGCGGGGCGGTCGCATGGGGCAAAGTGCCAGGCTGGCGGGGGCAGCCGGTGCTGTCCGTAGTCTCCGGCGAGTGCGGCCCTGGGC
>NW_020799100.1:9494315-9497617 GCF_003259725.1 Athene cunicularia | reverse complement strand
GTACGGTGGGTGCGGAGGGGACTCGGCGTTTCAGAAGCGGACAGACCTAACGAGGACTCTGTCACCAAAACACAGCTCTGAAGCCAAAACGGTATTTCCTGCTCTGCCGCTTCTCTGCAAACTGCTTTTGCTTTCGTTCTTTTTCTCCCAGTGCTCGGCAGACTGGGAGTCACAAAAACACTCCTGCGATTCCTTTGGGATGCAGCCGATGCCAACAGGTTGAGTAGTATCAAACGGGGGAGCTGAAAGGAAGCATAACAGGCTGCTCTTGTCAGTGCACATCTGCATGTGAGATCTCGGTGCTTCGTGGCGTACAGTAAGTGCGCACTCACTGATGGACTTGAAAAAGTACCTCTTCTACTATTAGTAATCTTTGGAGAAAGATTTGTTATGGATTTGAATGTACAAGTCACTGAGCCTCTACTCCAGGGTCCCTTTTTTTCAAATCTGAGCTGCTTAACTTGTTGCCTACCTCTGACACATCTTACTTAACGTTTTGCCTTTTGATGGCACCACTCTGTGCACAAGTACATTTTTCCAATGCTTCCATTGAAAAACTATTGTAAATATTCTGGAAGAGGGCAACTAGTTGTTTATGATGCTTTGGGGTAAAATCTCATGGAAATGAGCAAGACCATACCCAGTTTAACTATACCCAGCTTAACTATTGCCTGTCTGTATCTAGGTTCTGGAAATGACACATAATTATTGCTAGTGTAAAGTTCCTTAAAATCTTTTATACAGTCACCAAAGATTGCATTTCTATATTTAAATACTTGTTGAATTGTATTCATGGATGTAAATGGACCAAGAAATAACTTCTTCAGTTTGGTAATGTTAGTTGTGTGTATTGCAGTGCACTGTATGAGCACAAACGCCATTTGATCAGACATTAATAATTACAGTGTATTTTGTTGTAGAGAAAGCGACATGAAGCTTTTTTTCTTCCCAGATGGTTAACCTGGAAAGTAAAAGCTAGCATTGCATGTCATTTAGTGGTTTGTTATTTATTGTTTCACTTGTATAATGCATTCTGCATTGTTCTGCCTTGTATTTTGAGAGTAAGCTCAAGAATGAGGAGCCCAGCTCGGCCTTAGTATGCTCACTTAACAAGGGTTTATAAATTATATTCTGTTCCTAATATTTTCTGCAATTCTTGTAGGAGAACATTCATGTTCTCCAAAATCTGACTTGAAGAGGTAGTGGAAGGACATGAACAAGTAAAAGGAATTGTGAGAACTTGTCTCAGGTATTATAAAACTTGTATTTTCAATGTTTACTTTTTTTTTTTCATCTATCTTGTATGGAAATAAAGTCCCTCAGAGCAATTTACATAGTCTGCTGATGAAGCAAGACTTTCTTTAAGTCTTGAGCAACATAAATTACAACCTATTTAGAGTATCATGTCTGTGACATACTTCTTATAGATGTGCAGCTTCTCCCTCAATGATTAAGCCTCGTATATCTAGTCATACTTTCAAATATGCCTGTTTGCCAACGAACATAATAAAACCTTGTTCTTTTGTATTGGATGATTCTCTAGGACTCTTAAAAGCTCAAGAATGAGATGGATGAGATGATACAGCTTTTTCGTTTCATGCTGTCCTTTGCTCTTTCATATGTCTTTGCAGACTATTAGGGACAGTTACTTTTTTTTCCATTTAATATAACTAGAAATTTATAGTTCTGCTGCTGTAAATCAAGCGAGCTACAAAGTAGGACTCAACCATTTAGAAATCTAATAAAAGTGCAAAGGCTGTAGTTAAATCTGACAGATTCTGTTTCTGGCGTTTGTGTGGGGTTTGTTGGTTGGTTGGTTGTTTTTTTTGCCTAGCTTTGACCTCCTGATATCAACAGCTATTAATTCAAGATAGTTGTATGTAGAAAACTGAAGTTGTACACTTAGCCAGAAACATTGTGTGCTTCTCAGTTACGTATCCCTACTCATCCGAGAATAGGCACAAAGCATGTTTGTGGTGCACAGGTTACACTGTGATGCCTGGGTTAGCTCGGATACTAGAAGCACTCAAGTGTGATTTGTGGGGTAAAGTGGGAGTCTGGGTTTTTAACAGTGTTGTAGCTTCCTTTTCGCATTGCTCATATTTGGGGGTTGGTTTGGGTTTTTTTTGGTCGTGTGAGCTTGGAATGACTTAGCTTTAATTTCATTAAACCTTATATTGCTTCAGATATTTTACTAACAAAGACTGCTGTTAGCACATCAAAAAACCCTGCTTTGAATCTGAGTTTCTCAGTCATTTTGTGCTGGATCACTCTTTAATTTTTTTTTCCATAGGAAGAAATTGCTGTTGGAAGTAAAAATTATTTCTGTTGTGTCATTCACTTAATAGAAACACTAGTTGACTTTCTTCAAGAAAACTAAATGCTTGGATTTGCACATATGCAACCCAAGCTTTAAGCCTGAAAAAAGCATACAAGGACTTAAGCCTATTCCCAGATACTGTTGTGGTTTTAATTATACTTTGTACACCTCCTGTTCTGTCACTGAGCATTGCTCCACCAGATCTAGTCTACCATGTTTGGTTCTGCACTGTTGCAGAGACAGATAATTTCTAGGGCTCTGCTGCTTCATTGATGGTGTTAATATACAAACATGGAAGTACTACTGCCTTTGTACTGCAAAATACAGGTGAAAGCAACAAAAGAATAGAAAGTGGCAGTTTCTAAAAGTATTAAGCAGTAAATAGTATAGTAGAAAGTACAAAAAACTTTTACAAAGTTTATTCAAAGCCAGGGCTCAGCATAAGATGAAGCTGCTTTAGATGATGTTCCAAACCAGCAGTAGTTGAATTGAAGCCTTTTGGTTTCTTGTATTCTGAATACATAGCTGTTAGATTAAACGGGGGAGGGGGGGCTGCCATTTGCTTGCATTGTCAAATCCAAAAATTCTTTACTAATTGATGATGGTGGTTTATAGATGGAATAATGCATTGGTTAAAAATAAAGCTGTTATTCTTCTCTAAAACAGTGTGTGATCTATAACTTAGATAGCATCTCACTTAAAAGATTATGTCCATGATAACTTTGAATTACAAGTTATTTATTAGCAGTCATTTGCCTTGCAGTCAGTGGTAATAATTGAGGTCTTCAGTGTCAGTTTATAAAATATAGGTTGGTCACATAGAAAGCTTCTTAGATACTACAGAAGTTTTAGATTCATAGATTGTTTCAGCTGCATCCTGCCAGAAGCATAACTGTCCCTTGTACAGTGAGGTTCTCTTTTGAGCTAATGTGTATAAATATAGACGTGTACATATGCAGCATTATATATACAAACTTTTTGG
>NW_020799100.1:9458192-9494265 GCF_003259725.1 Athene cunicularia | reverse complement strand
GAGAAAACATACAGTGATGGATGATGGCAAGAGTGAGGAAATGGCGTGTTAAAAGTTCAAGCACTCACTGTAGTATACACAGATTGCTACATACCCTCATGTAGATCTTTTGACTTCTGCATCCACTTTCATGTGAACTTTGGTAAAATATTAACACCTATAAGGAGAACTAGGATTAAACTGTTAATATTTGTACATCTCTTGTGTGCATCTAGTCATAATTTATTGGTAAGACAATTATTTTTCAGTCTGCTTAGCCATTTTTCTTAATTTAATGTTGTCAGAAGGAGGAAATTATGACAAAAATACTTCTTTTAAGTTTCAGCCAAAGTATTTCTATCAGGAAGCACTCATAAGCGAGGCAGAGCATTAGAAATTAAATAGAATATAACGTGGTAGAATACTGTCTCAGATGTAAGCATGTATTAGCTTTTAAATTTAACTCCTTGTCCTGGTCATTTTGTAGGGGGAGGAAAAAGGATGTGTGTACACTTACAGCTAGGTATTAACCCTATACTTACTTCTAAGAACAAGATCTCTTTAAAGCATCGGGAGCACTGGAAATCCAGACAATTTGGTCTTCAGAAATCTCAGTAAGGCTGAACAGAAAACTGAGATTGTGAATGTGCTGTTTCTCAATTCAGTGTTAGTATAATGTAACTGATGTGAAGAGACAGTATTGCTTTTACAAAGGGCTCATTTCTACCTTTAGATTTGTACACATCTCATTTTTTTAGAGAACAGCCTGTTTTTAAACATGGTATGAAAACTGTTATCAGCTTGCAGCAAAGCAAGTCAAAATTCTTGTCATCTTCCCCACCAACAGAGACCTGTTAATAATGCACATATCACTTAGATCCAGTAGTGTTTCTTAATTAAAAGTCGGAGAACAAAAACAAGAGACAGTGTGATCCAACAGATAAATTCTATGATGGAACTTCTGGATTCAGTCATTACTCCGCGGCCCTGAGGGGTAAAAAAAAAAATAATAATTTTCTTTTATGCCTTTATGCTTTTTGCATGTTTGAATTAGAATCTCTTCCAGGAAAGGATTTTCTGTACTGAGTTTATACAATGCCAAACGCCATGAGGCCCCAATCAGTTGGTTATAGGAAAGCAGTCTTTGAAAAAAACTCACCAACCCAACAAAAATACCTTACTGGGGCAGTAGAATGATTGAAGATTAATTGCTTTTAACTTATTATTTACCTCCAAACACAAATAGCAGATGATGTGTTTTATTTCAAAGGAAGGATTGTCTGTATGAAGCATACACTTGAAAAATAAACAGGACTTTCTATTGACATAATAGGATTCTAACACGCTTTATAAGTGGTCCAGAGTTACTACAATCAAGAGTATTTTCTTCCACTTCTGTAAATATCATCTACCCTATTTGAAGTCACTTTTCAAATTTTGTTTAGTTAATTAGGCTGCTGAGGCAGAATGACTCTTCTAATTCCTGCTTTTCTTTCCACATGCTACCTTTTAAGTAGGAAAACATGAGGCTGAGTAAAAAATGGTGGAAGTGATTATATGTGAAATGAACAGCAGAAGGGCAAGGAAACAGACTGAGAAAATGGAGAAAATACTTCGTCCATTACAAACTATTATTATAGTAGATGTTTAAAACATGCTATTTTTACATATATAAGCAGTTCATTTTTTTTAATGCTTTGGTGGCCATTTGGTAGCAGTGCTGATGGCTACTGTAATCACTTTAATAGTACTAGTTCTCACTGTATTACATACATGGCTGCTGTTTGTTTGACATATGACTTACAAAAGAGACTTTAACACTGTATCCTAGTTTGAATATTATTGTACTGTAGCTTGAGTCTCCTAAAACAAAGAGGCAAGATAGTCAGGAGCTCAGCAGACTTTTAGAGACTGGTACAGATGCACCCCAACTCTCATCCAAGGCAACATCTTGCAAACCTTTGAATATTTTAGGTAGCAGCTCACAGCCAAAGTATTTCCTTATTTTGTTTTTTGTTGTTGAGTGTTTTGTGGTTTTTTTTTTTTTAATACAGTAATAGCGCAGTTGTCAGGGCAGGGCAACTGGAAAAGTTAACCATGTATCTGAAATGCTTTTAAATTCAGTTTATGCAAACCTTATGAGAGGACAGATTGACTCTGTAATAAGATTACTGTGTCTCATTTTAGTTAGTTGTGTATGTCTGATTGTGCTCCCAAAACAGACAGACTGTGAGTGAAGTATTCTTTGAAACTTTATTTGTACTTCACCCGTGTGGGATATTCACTGTTCCCTGATTGTGGAGGTACAATTATTTCTTTGTTTGCTCTATATGGACTGGGCATTCCTTATGGAAGAACTGAGGTAATCAATAAGGATCACATTTCAATATGATGACATAAAAGCGTGTATTTTCTTGGGTGGCTTTTTAGTGTTTTTAAAAATATCTTATACCTCTGAGTGTGCAGATGAGCCTGAGAAAGGACCTGCCATATGAAGTTTGCTTAAAATATACTCTTCTGCTGATGCATAATTCTCTTGTGTGTCAGGTGACAGTCCTGTATTTCTGTAATGTGTGAATGTTTACATACAAATACTTGTGTGTGTGTGTGTTTCTAATAATTTTGGATCTTGTAAGAATAGGTGAGAAGTGAGTTATGTAATAACTCTTCAGGTAGGGTTGTCTTATTTCTGTTCTCAGCAGTTATTGATGAGTTATTGTTACTGTTTTCTACTGACTGTAGCATACATAATATGATACCTTCTTTAGTAATAGTAACTTACTGTCACAGTTCTATCTTCATCTTCTGGAGCCAGCAGCACCCAATTAGTACAGCCAGTGCAAGTGTTAATGCTATTTACTCGACCAGCCTTAGCAATAATCAGAGCTCTCGCTGCCTGAGGCCCCACTTTGTGGGAGCTCTTTCCTCTATCTCCTGGCACTGAGACTGCATCGTGCTGCTGTGTGTCCTGCATGCACCTACAGCTGCATCCAGACACGGGATGAGAGCAGGATGGAGCTTTTGTTTCTGATCTCACAGCCGCTGACAGTCTTGATCTATGCTTGCAGCCCTTACACTCCCAAACTTTATCCATGATTGGAATGGAAGGATGAAGCATTAGCGCTTTAGGATACATTCAGAGTAAATACTTGATGCCTTTCGGGAAAGTCAGATGTTGCAGATTGCTCAAGGTTCTGATCAGGTTTAAAGATCCGTGGGAGTGCTGCTCAAGATCTCCACACATGTCAGTGAAAACGGTTTCTATGTTGTTGCATACGGGTGTTCAAAGTCCTTACAGCTGTGAGGTTTCCTTTATGCCATGCTTATCATTAATGAGCACTGGTTTGTCTAGTCATTTGTTGCATAGCTCGAGCAAAACTCGGTGCCTATCAGAATATGAAGGTTCATGCCACAGTTTAGATGAATTAGCTGGTCATTTGAGGATTTTAGGAGAGGCACTGGGGAAAAGAAATCTTTTAGATCAACTTCTTAGACTATCTTTCATGTTGTTTACGTAGTCAAACTTTTTTTTTACCTAGAAATTATAAATTCTCCCACAGGTTAGTGGCTGACAGAAATTTGCAGTGTGTTCCTGGCTCTTCACACAAAACACAGTTAAAGGAAAAATATGTATTTGTTGGAAACTTCACTAATTCAGAGGTTTATATTCTACTTCTTATTGATTAAGCTTCAGTATTTAGTTATGTGCATCAGTGAGGTAAACCTGTTTCTATGATAAAACATCCTTGTATTCTTACACAATTTGTAGCATGTCTCCAAGCAAAACCAGAAACCTTCAGACCTTCTGTATCAGGGAACAGTTCTGAAATGTCATCAAGGAGCAAGAAAACTAATTTTATTAAACATTGTTAATGTAATTTAGTTTTCCAAGATAAGTCCCTAGGGTAAAAAAATAAGTTAAGCACATGCTTAATTTTAGCTGTTCAGTTAATCATCAAAATTTGCTGTTACTTCCACTGAAGCCAAACAGTAACTAGTTGACCTGTCATCATTTTCCTGGTCACTAACCTCTCTGTCAGTGGAAAAAATAATACAAATTTTCAAAAGGTTAAAAAAATTTGTAAATTACTTCTTTTGCCCTTTTTTCCACTCCATTACTTAACAGTTCATGCCTTGGATAAAAAGTCCTTTGCATTAGCCATTATTTCTACAAATTAATTTCATTTAGGTTCAGT
Organism: Athene cunicularia; assembly: GCF_003259725.1. NCBI lineage: Eukaryota > Metazoa > Chordata > Aves > Strigiformes > Strigidae > Athene > Athene cunicularia. The sequence continues at coordinate 9,490,090 of NW_020799100.1, read as the reverse complement.
CATTTTTTTCCTGGGCTTGTTTTTATGAGCAAAAATAATTATAATCTTCAGAGGAGTAAAAATTAGACCTTTGTGAATGAGATGTGGAAAAAACTCAATTTGCTTCCTAGGTCTAATTTCAGTATCACTTGGTTTTGTGAGCATAGAATAATGTATGAGATACAAATGTGGAAAAAGAATGATCATCACTGGTGCTGCTGTAGCTTACATCCTGCCCTCTATGGTTCTAGCATCCCAAGAGGTGGTGTCTCTCACTTGCTTCTCTCTGTAGTTTCGTCTCACACACCGGTGAATCACAGCTTGCTGCATGTGATTAAATGATCTCTATTGTAACACAAATCGAATAATACATGTCTGAACACTTTGCCTTTTTGAAAATTCATAGGATTAAATACCTAAAGTTCTTCTTGTTCACCTTTGCTCAGATTTTGACATCTACTGCAGTTACATGTGGCCGAGTACATCATCTGTTAAATCCCTGTTTTGATTTCAATCTTTGTGAAATTATTTAAGAACAAATATCTTAAATGTTTTTGGCCAACAGCAATGAGAAGACTTAAGTAGAACTTCACAATGGAGGCAAAATCCATAGTCATCGGTGTGGAAGGGATGACCTGCAATTCCTGTGTCCAAACCATTGAACAGCATATTGGGAAGATGAATGGTATCCATAACATTAATGTAAGTAATGCTATTGCTGTTTCTTACAAAGCTTTGCTCTTAGATGAGAAACCATGACGAAATGTGCACCAAGGGAGGAAAATATGTGGAAAGAGTATACTCAGCATGTTTCATGGTAAGCTGATGCTGGAAGTGCATTAGTGTATTTCTGGTATAAGAGAAAAACAAGTGCTTACTCTACTGCAATGGGAGCTAAGTCATTATCTGTTACTCCTAAGTTATTTTCTGCTTTACAGTTAATTCAGGGAAGTAATGTAAAAAAAAAGTCAAAAACAGGCAAGAACAGAAAATTTTTAAATAAGATAAAGCAAAAGCCCTAGAACTTACACTGGTGAAAAAAACAAGATGTCCTTGTCCCTTACGCTGAATAAGCCTGCGGGCATTTCTTTCAAACTGGTAGTACACAGAGGCCACTTGCAGAGGTTCAGAAGCATTTGTAGCCTTGAGGTGTCCAGTTAATCATGTGGTAGTTGACCCACTATGAAAAGTAAAGCAGTTTTGTGGTGATTTGTGAAATCCAGGTGACAAAGGATAGTCTTGCTAGCTCTTTCAGTCACTAGAAGTTTCCTTTCCTACATACTATCCATGAGGGAATGAGAGCAGAAAAAAACTGTAGTTTTGAACTGTTAACAGAGCTACGTTGTTTGCCCTTAATCAGTCTTCCTTGATATGACTTGATTTTTATTTTTTTTTCTTAGCTCAGAGGAGATAACAATATTTTGTTAGTGTTTTTCTATCATGGGCAAAAGACTGTAGAGTATTCCAGAGTCAGCTGATTATTCTTACACAAGACATCAATTTACAGTTGTTTTAATAATGGAAACAATGTAAAAGCTGGGAGATTCCTATTAGTTTTATAAACTAATTTGTGCTGGAAAGAACAGTTCTAACAATAGCAGCAACAGAAAGTTGCAGTTTAATTACTTAGTATCTAGGTTCTGAAATCATGCTGTAAAATTCTACAATGGTTGATTTTACTCTTAAAGAAAAGAGTATCTTCCTGGCTTCATCAAAAGATAGTTTCTATTTTAGTGGATATGTCTTAGATGAACACCTTCCTTCCCAGAATAGGGTACACTGTTGTAATTTGGGGGGCATGTGATTGCTACCTCTAGCTGATGTTGAAGGGCTTGTGGGCACCATTCTGTACAAAGTCAAATGATGCACTGTTTAGTACAGTTTCCTTTTGCCTGAAGTAGGCGTTCATGTACACACATGGAAATTTTTGGAGAACAGCAGTAACATTTACAAGACTCAAGATTTTTCATCTTCCTTCAACTTTAATGTATTTTTTATGTGATATGAGGCTGTGCTCTGACACCAGAACCTTGGATCACTGAACAGACTATTTTAGAAATAGGGATACTGCTCTTAACATCTGTGGCATGGTATGGTCAGATAAATTACTAGGCATCTTCAAGCATGAAGTTAAATGAAGGCTAAAAGCAGCCTGTGAAATAATACCCCCAGATAATCTGACTTCAGAATCTTCCCTTTCTCCCTTATTCTAGCAAAAAATTTGATCTCATCAACCTTGCATTTTATTGTTTCTGCTAATTTCTGAGAATATATAGATGATTTGATATAGGAGAAGGAGCAGAGAGTCATACTTCAACTTACTTGATAGTAATTATCCTCGTTACAGCATCAGAACTTCAATTTAGCCAGATCATTTGTTTCAGAAAAATCCCCAAGAATAGTAAAACAGGATTTTGTTTAGGGAATATGAATTAGAGGAGCAAGGAGGATGAATTTTAGATGGATGATACAGACAAATAGTGCTGCATTTAGGTTATTTTGCCTCCAACTACAATGAAACCAATAAATGCCCATGTTGCTAATGCTGCTAAAGCCTGTAATTGGGACAACAATGAAGAAAGGTGGTTCTTAAAATGATTTAACTGGTCAAATTTAATCATGACTGTGGTCTTTAGGTTGTACGTTTGCCCAGAGGAAAGATAGAATTGAATGATAATGTGTTGGGCCTCTGGCAGGCATCGACTTTCCCTTTCAGAAACTGCAGTAATTGTGTTTAATACATCATCAGTTGGGAGAAAATTAAATTGAGGATATTTGTACCATCTGATGTGAAAGGTTAGTACCAAATCAGGACAGTTCTGGATCACCAAAATATACAGAGAGGGAAAAAACCAGCTTTAATGTTTGTCATATCAAATTTCAAAACTGAATTTTGTTCTGTGAAGTCTGATGCACTTTACTGCTCACAGCAAGTTAACAGCCTGTGTGTAAGATGCCTAGAAATATTGGACTCCTTTCACTGCTACTTAAATCTGTGAGGTTTTTTTCCAAGAGTGTTTTCTTCCATCCTTGTAGCCTAAGGGTAATTACTACTAACTGCAGAATTGTACATGTGATTAGGATTTTTTTCTGTTTTGCTTTTGGGCTCTTTTGCTTTTGGGGCTTTAATTGGGTTAGTCATGATAATTCAAGAGACTTTGGCTCTGCAGATTTTATTAAACACATTGACGCTGTCTGATGTCTTAAGTAAAAGTGGCCAGACAGACTTGTAAAAGATTCTGAAATGGGGAGGAAGGTAAAATTTGTTCTTTCTAGCCAAGATGTTGCACAGATGAGGAAGTTACTTTATAGTGGCTATTGGTATGACTTTACTCTTCAAGGTGAGTTGTGATGGATAAAGTTGTACTGGACAAGTATTACTAATATATGCAAGTAAAAGCTATTTCTAGTTTCATGCAGGGTATTAGTTCTCATCTCTTAGTATTGCAGCTAAATTATTGGGTTTTTTTTTCCCTTGCAAGGTATCTCTAGAGGATAAGAATGCAGCCATCATTTATGACTCAAAACTGCAGACTCCAGCAACACTGCAGGAAGCAATATATGACATGGGATTTGATGCTACATTGCCTGATTCAAACCCACAACCTGTTTTACCTGACACTATTTTTCTTACAATTCCTACTCAGTCAGCTCTAACATCTAAACAAATTTCTAGTACACTACTAAAGAACAAAGGTATCATTGATGTTAAAATGTCCTCCGATCAGAAAACTGCAGTGGTGACCTTCATTTCTTCCATTATAAATGGCAAGCAGATTATCCAAATGGTCCCAGGAGTAGATTTAAATATCTCTGCACCAGAGGTAACGCCTGGAACTTGTGAAGATTCCAGCTGGTCTCAAGCAAGTAGTATTGTGCTGCGCCTGAAAGTAGAGGGGATGACCTGTCATTCCTGCACCAGCACCATTGAGGGGAAGATTGGAAAATTGCAAGGAATTCAGCGGATTAAAGGTAAAACCTTAGTGCATTTTTATATAAATTGAAGTTAACCGTGCTATTCTCTGATGGCATTGTGGAGATATGTTGGGTTTAAATTAGATAGCTTAGCGTGACAGCTACTCTTTGTGGTCCCAGGTATTTAGTTATGTGTTTAATTTGGACTAGAAGTGAAGAAAGGGGCCCAAATTGTGGTGAGGCTGCTGCTGTTACATTTGTGGCAGTATTCAGTGGCTGCTTTGTATTTTGTTAGGGAGCCTGGAGTAGTTGTGTTCCATAATTTTATTACCAGCTACAGAAATCTCTAATACCATATGCCTTTTTTTTGTATTGTAATTAACATGAGTTTTTATTTTCTGTTCAATTAAAAATTAATACTGACATATATGTGTTTGTATCTAAAAAACAAGACAAAATTATCTGTATTACCACAGATCCCTGATAAAAGCATAAATTTAGTAAGAAATAGTAATGTCATTTGTGAAAGGCTTGGGGCAATAGCAAAATACTGAGTAGTTGAAAACTGTTGTAGTACTAGACAAAAAATGATTGAAGAATTACATTGTTTGATATTTACCGAACCAATTAAATCTTCTTTCCATTGTGATTAACATTTCCGAGCATCGAAAGTATTCTTGGAAAGCTTTGACAAATCTGTTGCTCTTAGGGCAACATGCTTATTATGCTTAGGGTAGTAATGCACACTTTTATTAATTTTCAGTATCCCTGGACAATCAGGAAGCTGTTGTTGTCTACCACCCTCATCTAATTGCAGCAGAAGAAATAAAACATCAAATTGAAGTTGCAGGTTTCACAGCATCTGTCAAAAAGCAGCCTAGACCCCTCAAGCTCAGCACTGTGGACCTGGAAAGGTTGAAGAATACACAGACCAAAGGCTCTGAGACGGCTCTGAAGGAAAACTCAAATGTGAATGATACAAAGACAATTGTCTTCAGAATTGATGGCATGCACTGCAGTTCATGTGTCCTCAATATTCAGAGTACCGTATCAGCACTCCCATCTGTAACAAGTATAGTAGTTTCATTAGAAAAGAAAACTGCTATTATAAACTATAAGCCAAACTTAATTAGCATAGACGTCCTGAGAAAAGCCATAGAGGCCGTGTCTCCAGAGAGATTTAAAGTCAGCCTTCCTGATGAATATGAAAATGTAGCACTTTTCCCCATGCTGGCATCTCCACTGAAGTCTGCTCATACAGCTCTGAAGGATGCTAGCCAGCCACTTACTCAATTTGTTGTGATAAATATTGAGGGAATGACTTGCAACTCTTGCGTGCAGTCCATTGAGGGAGTCATATCCCAAAAGGCAGGTGTAAAATCTATTCGTGTGTCTCTTTCAAATCGTAACGGGACTATAGAGTATGACCCTCTGCAAACATGCCCAGAAGACTTGCGATCCTCAATAGAGGATATGGGATTTGATGCATCTTTATCAGGTAATGACATATTAAACTTTTAATTTTAAATGGATTGTGCAGTTCTATTTAGTATTTGGTACCACTCAAGATGAAATTTAGCAGTTGTACTTGCCAAGAGAAGCTTTATATCTTCGCTGTCAGTTAGATAATTAATGTGCACTTTCTTTAATACATCAGATTAATTAAAAATGGTTGAGATGCCTGAAAACATAAACATGTCAGATAAATACTGATGTTTGAATGGTGCTCCAGTTTGCTACTGTATAATATTCATAGCATGGAATTTGAGCTTCACTAGCTATGAAGAATGTTATGGATTGCTGCGCTGAAGTTTCTTTAATTGCTAATTATCAAAGACTTGGCTCCTGTGGTGTAACTAGTGAAGGGATGTTTAACCAGGCTCAGGAGCGACAAGAATCTGAAAAGTGTGGACATCACTGAGGTAATTAAAATGATGCTGTTGAGATAACCCTGGTAGTCAGCTCAGCACCACCCAGCCACTCACCCCCACGGTGGGATGGAGAAAAGAAGGGTAAAAGAATGAAAGCTTGTGGCTTGAGATAAATATAGTTTAATAGGTAAAGCAGAAGTCGCACGTGCAAGCAAAGGAAGGAATTAATTCATTACTTCCCATCAGCAGGCCATTTGCAGGAAAGCAGGGTTTCACCAAGCGTAACAGTTACTTGGGAAGACTAGACACCATCACTCCAAACAGCCCCCTTTCCTCCTCCTTCCCCAGCTTCTGTTGAGCTTCATGATGCCATATGGTCTGGGATGTCCCTTTGGGCAGTTGGGGTCAGCTGTACCAGCTCTGCCCCCTCCCAACTCCTTGTGCACCCCCAGCCTCCTCGCTGGCGGGGTGAGCATCAGAAAAGCTGACTGTGTGAGCACTGCTCAGCAGTAACTACAACACCGGTGTGTTCCCAACACTCTTTGGTTATAGATCCAAAAGATAGCACCATATGAACTACTACGAAGAAAAAACCCTGTCACAGTCAAAACCAGCGCAGATGCTTGCTTTGATGACTGGTATGCTAAAAGTAATTGCACAGTAGGAGCAGATGGCTAGATAGTAGAATGCAGAAGACTTATGGTGAGAATACAGGTGAATATTAATAGGAAGAAAGATTTCCTGAGGGGGCAGGGAAGCTCTATTTCTTGATTCAGTAATCAAGAAATACAGTATGTGAGCTATTCTGTGGCAATAACTGAAATGGTCAAGTGCTCCCATTTAATTCCTTTTATACTGCTTCTGCTTAAACATAGCTCCTGAATTGCTGTAAGAAGCTGTAGTTTGAGAGCAACTAATGTTGCAGTGCTGAGGTTTAGCTTACAACATACAGAAGAGGACAAAGAATGTGCAATAGAACAGACAAATATAATGAGGAAAAACAGTAAGTTAATTGGTGGCCTAACCCTTTGTCTTGTTTTCTTTTGCTTACTCTTAATTGACAAACAGATGGATGAATTTGATAGACAAGGCATATACAATTGCCATTTTTTTGTCTAAATTTACCACATGTATTTATGGCTGGTGTAGTACCAGCTCATACTTCATTGCAATGGCTATTCATAGTGTCACGAATTGCAATCTCCTTTTCAGCAAAGGCAGAACTACCTGTGGCAATAGCTCAGCCTTCACCTGAAGTGCAGCTGGAATCTCAAAAAAACGAACCTGCCTCCAAAGTGTCGCCAACCCACCTTGCTAGACAAGAGACAAAGACTATATCAAAGTGCTATGTCCAAGTCACAGGAATGACATGTGCTTCATGTGTAGCCAACATTGAGAGAAATTTGAGAAGAGAAGATGGTAAGATACATGTCAGTGTAATTGTTAAATTTCTAAGCATTTCTTTCAGAAAATCCATCTAGCTTTTGTACAGCGTTTTTAATGGGTGGAATGTCAAGACAAATACCATTGCTGGTGTATTTGGTGGGTGAGAACATAGGATGAAAACAGTGTTCTTCCTGCTTTATGGGCATGCTGGCTAGAGACTGCCTTCACAAAAGCAGGAGTTGGAGCACTCCAGAGAGAATGTAGGGATCAAATACAGATCCTTTTAAAACTAAAACAAATCTTTTCTACAGGAGGGACATACCCAAATCTGCAACTTTAAGGCAGGTGCATGTGTGCCTGTATTAGGTAGGGAGTTATTAGAGAGGGACAGTATTAATACGGATTACAGAGACAAAGTTAATTTTAGCTCTGTGAGTCAGGACAACTATGTCTGTCTTCTGTCACTGTGATGATTATATTTGCAGGAACAAATAGTTGCATGACTGTGATGTAATGAAGAGCCATTAATGTAAACTGTGTTTAATTATTGTAATGAAGACAGATGTGTTCCAAGTTAACCTAGAAAATGGATGAACTTAAATCCTTTTCACTTAGGGTACAGTAGGATTGCACATTGTTAGATCTACCCTTTCTCATACGTGTTCTCTCTTGAAGAAAAAGCTTTTAGAAATGGTAAATGCGGATGGGGAAATATGCAGAACTGTATTTTAGAAGAACTTCTTTTAAGTAAAAATAGATCACCTTTTAATGTATCATAGATTGAATGTTTGTAATTAGACTGTTAAAAACATGCAACTCGTGGAGTAATACTTCCATCTGTCACACCTACACTTAGGTGTGTTTGTTGCATTGTTGGTGTATCTTCCAAAAATGTGATGTTTTTCTTTATATATACCTGCAATATAGTATCTTTCTCAATTTCAATTGATTAAATTGAAATTGATGGCTATTGTGCCATGTTACTGCAATCATGTTACTGTAAATGCAGTGTTTTTCTTAAACATGATCTGCCATTCACACGTTTTGTTTTCTAGGAATACATTCAATACTTGTTGCCCTAATGGCAGGAAAGGCAGAAGTGAGGTATAATCCTGCTGTCATACACCCTTCAGCTATTGCAGAGCTCATACGGGAGCTGGGATTTGGAGCTACCGTGATGGAAAACTGTGGTGAAGGAGATGGAATTCTGGAACTTGTTGTAAGCTAGTAATTAAAGTCAAACACCCCCATCTTTATTACTTCTATCTATTGGATATGCTTGTGTAAGCATCCACTTCCTAAAGTGTTGATCATATAATAGAGCTTAATTTACAAAAAAATTAAGTATAAGGGTACATCAGGTATGTATCACAGGCTATGTTTTGTCCTGAAACCTGTGCTGGCTCACTACTACCTACTACTGCACAGCAAGTTGGAGAAGTATTCCTGTGGTTTTTTTGATTACTCTGCCTATTGCAGGAATTTTTTTTTTTTTTTTTTTTTTTTTAAAAATGTGTAGCTGAGTCTAGTTCAGTGTACCCCAGCTCTGAGCTTGAAGAGCCAGCAGAGCTTAATAACCTTGTCTCTATGGTCTGCTTCTTCTATTGTGCTCTCATCCTTGACTAGAGAGCTCCATCTCATCACTTCAAACCCCAGAAATATGCAGTAAGTAATTCAGGATAATCATAAGCATATTTTTCTTTTCCTACTTTTTAAGATGAATTCACCGAATAACTTGTGATTTTGATAACAGGAAGGAACTTCTGTTTTACAGGTGCGAGGAATGACATGTGCTTCTTGTGTACACAAAATAGAATCCACCCTTATGAAGACTAATGGTGTTTTGTACTGCTCAGTAGCTCTTGCAACCAACAAAGCACACATTAAATATGATCCTGAGATTATAGGTCCTCGAGATGTTATACAAGTGATAAAGGTAAGTTTCATGAAGGCATCATGTCTCTTAAAAGACCCATTGTCCTTTGAAGAGTTACATACCCTAGAAACAGAAGGGAAGATTATTAAAGGAAAAGGACCTGTCTCTCTTCTTCCGTCTGCTGCCTTCTTAGTGCAGTTTTCTGCAGATAATATTGGTGTTCTGGCTCAAAAGCAATTCTCTGTTATGGCTTTGCCTAAGTTTTTAAACAGAAATACTAGGAAAGCCAGGTTATGGTAGAGAGTTGATACCAGCTGTAGGTTTGTGGAAAAATAAAGCACATCCCTGAGTACTGTGGCAGGGGAGAGGTAAAATAAGTTGCTTGGTTTTCTCCCTCAATTTCTCTAGTTACCTTCTTCAGGAATAACCAGTTTGGAAAGCCATGTTTTAGAACAGTGTTTTAATCTTCTAGAAAGGTTGTTTTCTACATCAGATTGCTTTTCCCTGTTTGCAGGGTAACCAAAAATAGTAACAATCATATCAGAAATGTTTATAAAGTAAATCAAATGTAAGGCTGGCACTATCAATAACTGGACAATAACTTTATAGAAGAAAAAAGTGTCTTTTAAAACTGACTTGTCTTTTTTTATTATTATGCTTTTTTCCTTAGGATTTAGGTTTCACTACTTCATTAGTCAAAAAAGATAGATCTGCTAGTCATCTCGATCACAAACAGGAAATAAGGCAGTAAGTATTCCTGAACATGCTTAGATCCTAGAAACATCTTTTTAAATCAACAGTTTAAATTTATTTTTTTTTGTGAGTGTGCAGACTTGCTAGCTAAAATCTTACAAAGCACTTGACTGCAAAAAAATTTTTTTTCTTTTTTTTCCCTTTTTAAAATCTGAGGTGGAAAAGGTCTTTTGTTGTGAGTCTCGTTTTCTGTATTCCTGTCATGGGGCTGATGATTTACATGATGGTTATGGACAGTCAACTTTCAGATGCTCACACACATCACAACATGAGCAGTGAGGAAATGGAGGCCCTTCACTCCTCTATGGTCCTGGAATACCAGCTCCTACCAGGATTGTCTGTTATGAATTTTCTGTCATTTTTACTGTGTGTCCCTGTACAGGTAAGTGGGAATATGACAACTCCTAATTTTTTGAGCTTAAACACTCAAAATGGAAGGTGGTGAAGAAATTAAATTTGGAAAGTGACTGTAATTATGCCCATTCAAAATGTTTTTGAGGAGGTTGCTATGTGCTTCTGCTGTTGCCAAAATAAGTGGTGCTAGGGATGGTTGTGGGCAGGCGGGTCAGTGCAGAGGTGCTCTGCAGGTGGGCAGCCTCTGAAGCACCACCTCTGCATGAGGTGAGAAGATCTGAGAGTACTGTGGCAGAGATCATAGCCCTTGGCTAGAGCTGGGATTTTGTTCAGAAGGAGGTGGAGAAGGCAAATAACAGAAATAAAATTAGTGACTCCCTCTCTTACGGAAATGCTGGTGCTGTGTGTTACAACTGTGTGTATAAGATGCAACTGATGCTCTTGTTACAGATGTTTGGAGGCTGGCACTTCTATATACAGGCATACAAAGCACTGAAGCACAAAACTGCAAATATGGACGTGCTCATTGTTTTGGCAACCTCCATTGCATTCGTCTACTCGTTTGTTATTCTTCTAGTTGCAATGGCTGAGAAAGCAAAAGTAAACCCTGTAACTTTCTTTGACACACCTCCTATGTTGTTTGTGTTCATCTCATTGGGCCGGTGGCTAGAGCATGTTGCAAAGGTAAGGAAAATAAAAGCCCATGATATCTACAAGCTGGAAGACACTAAGAATCATTTCAGAATATTGTGTACCTTTAAAAAAAAAATTCCATGAAAAAGCTTTGTTAGGTTCTTTTAACCTTCTTTGTTTTAAAATCATCTTCAGTAACTGAACTAGTAAAAATATGAAATGACTTAATGTAAGTCTGTTTGCAGAAAGTATTTTCTTAATAGGGTAAATTGCAACATATGCAGTTGTCATTTACCCGGCAATTTTTTTCAATAGCATAGTCAGAAAAATATGAAAATTATTATTCTAGGGTAAAACATCAGAAGCACTGGCACGACTTATTTCATTACAAGCTACTGAAGCTACTATTGTTACCTTGGGCCCTGATAACGTTCTTTTAAGGTATCTTGCTTTGTCAATTGCTTTTTCTGTTCTTTTTTTGTTGTTAATATGCTTAATTCACAGACAAATGTTACCATTCTGTAGAACTATGAAGCCAATAACTACAGATTTGCCAGTTATAGATGTTAAAATGAAAAAAAATTAAGACTGCTTTGATTTATTGGAATCTTGCTAATTTTTGCTGTGATAAGAAAATAAGATGATTTTCTCAACTGTAATGTTAATAAAACTATGATAAAATAATAGCACTCTTTAGAATGGCCTTTCTGACAATTTTTGCATACATTAGTAATGTCAACAAATGGGATTATGCTTTGTGTATAGTGACAATTCCTTTTGCCTGAGTAACTCCAGTTAACAATCTCTTTTTTTAAAAAAAACACTATACATCACTCTAGTGAAGAGCAAGTTGATGTCGAACTGGTTCAACGCGGTGACATTGTCAAAGTGATCCCAGGAGGCAAATTCCCAGTGGATGGTCGTGTTATTGAAGGACACTCTATGGTAGATGAATCTCTTATCACAGGTAAGCATTTGCTTTTTTTGCAAGTGTAAAAATGTTTTTCTTTTCCTTTAAAGGAATCTGAAGAAGGGAAGTTGAAGCTGACACTCTCCTCCCTCTTCTAATTGAGTTGGTAGCTATTACAATATTGCTGAAAAATATAGCTTAGTATCTGTTGTTGACCTTTCCTTAGGTGAAGCGATGCCTGTGACTAAAAAACCTGGCAATACAGTTATTGCAGGTTCTATTAATCAGAATGGATCACTACTGATTTCAGCAACCCATGTCGGAGCTGATACAACTCTTTCCCAGATTGTTAAACTTGTGGAGGAGGCCCAGACCTCAAAGGTAGAGTATTATCAAATCAAGTATTTGAGGTTTGTCTTATCATTTAGGCATCAGCATACCAATCATTTGAAGAGTGCATAAAACTGTTCAGATTTGAAGTTGCATAATGAAGTGTCTTGCTGAATAAGGACTTTGATATGGTCTACTGCTCCAAATTTCATCATCTGATTAAGTAAACATGTAATTATAAAGTGTGGTATGCTGAATGGGCTGCAAACAGAAGCTGTGATTTTATCTCTGAAGGCACAGAAGAGAGTAAGCATAATGTTGCTGGATCTGACATGTGTTTCTCCTTCCTAGGCTCCTATCCAGCAATTTGCAGACAAACTTAGTGGCTACTTTGTTCCTTCTATTGTGGCTGTCTCTGTGGTTACCCTTTTTGCCTGGATTATAATTGGATTTGTGGATTTTGAAATAGTAGAAAAATACTTTCTGGTAAGTAAGTGTCCTTAAACATCTTCTGAAATATTTAAAAAATAGATAGCCTACAAGTCTATTAGACTGCAGTGGTTCCCTTTCTGAGTTAACCTTGCAGTCAGTTGCTGACTATAGATACTATATTACTGTTATTGCACTGTATCGCTCCTACATTTATACTTAAAGAAAATCTGCAGTAAGTGATCAACTCCTGAAAGATAGTATTAAAAAAAAAAAAAAAGATAATTTTTAAAAAGTAAATACTCAACAAAAATACATCAAAATTTCCCAATTTCCATTCCTTCTCTGTGGGCAATAGAAGTCCCTTGCATCACAAGTTGCAGTTCTTCATCTAGTTTTGTTAGCATAACTTTGTGTAAATTCATCTTTGAAATCAGTGGAGATCATTTTCATTACAGATGCCAGAGGAGGATTGGGATCTTAATTTGTACCATAGAGTTGTTTAGATCACAGGTTTCTTGGTTCATTACTATTTCTGATTAGCATTTATTACTTTTCAGGAAAGCAATCTTCATATCCTCTTTCTTTGTTATTGTGTATATATTGTTAATAGAGTGTCTTCTATTACATTACAGTGTAAATGAGTTATAGCATGTGGTACCTTATTTAGGAAAATGTCCTGTAAATAAAACAGATTGTGGGTATATGCAGTATAGAACAGAACTTAAGTCATTAGTTGATTAGTCATTAATTTAGTCGTTAACCTTAGGTTTTGCATAATTTGCCTGTGCTTTACTTTTTAATATTAATACTTTAGTTTACATATTTGCAGATTTTTTTTTAACATCGCAAGCAATGTGTAGTTGAATGCATTGTTTCTGTTGTTCAATTTCTTCTATTACTAAAATAAACTTCTGTCACTAGGGTTACAATAAGAGCATTTCTGCAGCCGAAGTGATAATCCGCTTTGCTTTCCAAGCCTCTATCACAGTGTTGTGTATTGCATGCCCCTGTTCTCTGGGATTAGCCACCCCAACAGCTGTGATGGTTGGTACTGGAGTAGGAGCTCAGAACGGCATACTGATCAAAGGAGGAGAGCCATTAGAGATGGCCCATAAGGTAGGGAATGTGGGTTATTGTTACAGGAACTGTAAAGGCTGGTATTGGTGGCATTTTGCCAACTGCTGCCTGAGCAGATCATTACGGGTACATCAGTACATGTTAGTAAGGGATGGATGATCAGCACGTGTTAGTAAGTTTGGTTAAATTGGGTGGTTTTCTGAGGAAGCTATACATTAAAGCTTTGTTTATTGAATGAAGTCTTCCTGTTTTGCTGCAGGTAAAAGTGGTTGTATTTGACAAAACAGGTACTATTACTCATGGGACTCCAGAAGTGATGCAAGTGAAATTTCTAGTGGAGAGTAATGAGCTACCACATAATAAAATGCTGGCGATAGTGGGGACTGCAGAGAGTAATAGCGAACATCCTCTTGGAGTTGCAATAACAAAATACTGCAAAAAGGTAAGTTATTTATACAGGAAAAGAGTAGTTTGTGTTACGAAAGAACCTCTCTTCCAGTACTTAATATGTGTCACTTAGAAAGTAATTGATGTATTATTCAGTTGGGAAAGCTGAAAATTGTGGAGTCACATAAATCACTTAATACCATATTAGATGCACTGGATACTCAAACTTTTTGATGATTGATTGAATATTTCTCTGCTCCGTTAAGAGTTGGTTTAACTGCACTTTATTTTCTGGGGTTTGTAAATGCAGCATGCTTTCATACACGTAAACATTTTCTCAGTTTGCATCCTTTTTCTTTAGGAACTGGACTCAGAAACCCTTGGGACATGTACAGATTTTCAGGTAGTTCCAGGCTGTGGCATTAGTTGTAAAGTCACCAATATTGAAGCATTACTCTACAGGAAAAATAAAATGGTTGAAGAAAACAATATTAAAAATGTGACACTGGTGAAAATTGAGGAAAATACGGACGAATCAGTGCAGCCCGCTCTGATTATTGATGCTGAACGACCAAGTAAGCTAACTCTGGCTTGTAGAATAAAATAAGTTATTTTTACTTTTGGGTCTTTAGGATCCTTAAGAGTGAGGCCACTTTTTTCTGCCCTGGAGAACTGGACTTGCGTAAAGGCACACGTAAAATGGTTGGCAATTAGTTTATTTTCACACATCACTCAGGACATTGTGATTAAATACAGCCTGAAGTTGCATGTTGAATGTGGGGCTGGAAAATCATGTAGGAATTGTCTTTCACCTCTCTGTTTTTACTTTGCTTCATCCCAAGTTACTATTTGCTAGCCAAAACGTGTATTTGCACAGCTGAGTGGTTTCAGTCAAGAACAGTTCATTGTTAGATCTTTCAACTATATTGAGTTGTTACATATAAATTAGAAGCACTGAGAAAAGGGACTTGGTCCTTTACTGTCCTTTGACCTGTGATTCTTGGTCCACTGACATGGTAACTACCTGTTATTGAAGAAATATGTTCATTTCTCTCTTTGTCAAGAATGCATGAAAAGATTGGCAGGATAGAAAGTATTGAGAAAGAAAAAAAATCTTTCTGTTTGGATTCTCTGTAATGATATTTCAGCACATACTGGGAGAACCTGTGTAGAATTAGCTGGAGGGAAGCTTCCTGGTTATCCATACGATGGTAGGATGTTATTTTCTTCCTTCAGCTACTATGAATTCTCAAAAATACTCTGTTCTCATTGGGAACCGGGAATGGATGAATAGAAATGGCCTCCTTGTTAAAAATGAGGTTGATAAAGCCATGATGGAACATGAGCGGAGAGGCCGCACAGCAGTTCTAGCAGCGATTGATGGTAAGTTCAGTGCTGTCTTTTTTTTTTTTATTATTCAGAGGTTGATTTGTCACTATTTAAATAGAAAGTAATAAACATTCATGTCACATGAGTTATACCTGAAATAGAACGATAGGATGAAAAGAGATCATTAGCTAGTTTTATAACACTTTCATTGAGAAAGACGTCTTCCTGCCTTTCCTAATTGACAGGAGATTTGGACATAATGCAAAGACTTCAAAGAGAGCAAAGGGGAAGAAAGGTGAAAAAAGGAGGGTTTTGGTGGTTGGTCAGTCTGTGCTCTATATTGTCATAAACTTTGCTGCCTTGATACCTGCTCTCATTCTGCTTTTTACTGTCGATATTACTGTTTCTGCAATTAGTCTCATTGGGAGGAAAAAAATACATTTTTTTCATAAAACAATAAAGATGTTTATTACAAACTCATTCTTTCCTTTTGTTCTTTTAGGAATGCTTTGTGGCTTGATAGCTATCGCTGATACTGTGAAACCAGAAGCTGAGCTGGCAGTCTGCACTTTAAAGAGTATGGGATTAGAAGTTGTCCTAATGACTGGTGACAACAGCAAAACTGCAAGATCTATTGCCTCTCAGGTAAGCTGTTACATGTGTGTTTGGGTTTGAAGCTTGCTACAGCCCACTTAAAGGAAGCATGTTGTATTGTGTATTGTATTGCTTGTGGCTGGCACAGAACTGGTCTGTTGTGAAAATTGGTAATGTAAACAAATTCAGAATAAGGAGGGGAATGAAAGAAGCCTTTTTCAATGGAAGCAGCATCAACTTTGAACTCAGAGCTATTTTCATATCAGATGGGTTTGGTCTTTAGCTCATGAGTGATAACATGGGTTTCAGCCTTCCTGGTCACATTATTAAAGTTAGAAGCTTTGCTAGCTAGTAGAAAAGCTGCAAGACAGTCTTCTACTTTCTCTCTCTTCAGGTTGGCATCACCAAAGTGTTCGCAGAGGTTCTTCCCTCCCACAAAGTAGCCAAAGTGAAACAGTTACAAGATGAAGGAAAACGGGTGGCCATGGTTGGAGATGGTATCAATGACTCCCCAGCTCTTGCTATGGCCAACGTGGGAATTGCTATTGGCACGGGTACTGATGTAGCCATTGAGGCAGCTGATGTGGTTCTAATTAGGGTAAGAAATAAGAGTGCTTAATTAAAATAAGATAAGAGGGGTTAGAAGGCTCGGGGTGTCTTGAATGATTCAGACCACTGCTGAGATGTGCAACCTTCATAAGCCAGGAGAACTGGAGCAGAGAAGAGGTCATCTTAATCATGTTTGTTTAGTGTGGTGGTAATTATCCTATGAAGGAAACTTCCCCATTTTCTGGGTACTACAAATTTGGGGGTAATTGAAGTTTGAGAGTGAGCAAAGGAGGAAAAAGTGACCTGACCTTTGGCAAACATAAATTATATTTCAGTAACATACCACAGTACTTCCAAGGTTATTGTCACTTCTTCCTACATATCAACAACACCTTGACAGAAACTGTGGTCAGTGTCCAGAACTGTACTGTGTGGTGCTGTATACATTATTGGGATTATCATGACATCTGGAATAAGAGTGGCGCTGATTGTATGGGCTCTATGCAGACGAACTAGAGCAGCCTACAGAATAGTTACTACATAGTCTGTTACATCCAGTTTATGGTGGTTAGCTTTAAAATGGGAGTATGTGACACTACGTGTATGCTCTTTTTTCTCTTTTTGAGTTCTCCAGTAAACATATTAACTTGCAGGATGACTTGATGGATGTGGTAGCAAGTATAGATTTATCGAGGAAAACTGTGAAAAGGATCCGTATCAACTTTGTCTTTGCTCTAATTTATAATCTCATTGGAGTTCCCATAGCTGCTGGTACGTGAATGTTTCCCTTCAGGAATAATATTGTGCTTAGTGAGTAGAAGATTGCGGTGATGTAATGTTGTGTGGAATAGTATCCATTTTCTTTATTTCTGACTGTCAATAACTGCTGAGTTCCCTGCCTGAGGACGTTGTAGTGGTATATTTGTGAGCTGTCCTCCTCCCTCATTATGGCTATTATAGGTATGTTCAGGTTTATTGAATGAGCCTGATCCTATGAATAAGCAGTTTACTGCAGGGCAGGCAAGACCTCTGAATTTCAGGCTGCATATCCAGCTGTATTTACCTGTAGGTTCTAGCAGACAATAAACCACAAATATTTATATATTAAATATTTGTCATTTAACACTAAACTAAAATCCTATTTATTAACATACTGAAATACTACTAAAATTAGACAATCTACATGGCATTGTATGTGTTAATACATGAATAATGCTGTGTTCTTGCTCTGAACTTACTGCTATCTTATTTTTCTAGGTGTCTTCCTGCCCATTGGTTTGGTTTTGCAGCCCTGGATGGGATCTGCAGCAATGGCTGCCTCCTCTGTTTCTGTTGTGCTTTCTTCTTTGCTGTTAAAGATGTGAGTGTGAACAATTCTGTGGTTTCTAATTTGGATTTGAAGCTCAGGCCTTTGAGTTGCAGAAAATAAGTGTGGGACTATGACAGATATCACAGCTTTTTGAAGAACAGTTCAGGCAGCAGGCAGATCTCTGTTTAGCAGCGGTTGGTTTCGTTCTTGCTTGAGCAGTCAGTTGGTCCAAAGCACTTCAGACAGTAATATTTAAATGTCATGTGAAGAGAAAAAATGTACAAATCAGAAGTATGTTCAGAATGGAAAATTCCTTTGTATATTTGTGAGAAATCTTGTCAGGACACACAGGCTTTTAAGACAGTGCAGCTGTAAACCCCGCACTGACACTGGGGATTGTTGCAGTAAGTAAACCAAGCTGCTGCATTTGTCGCTGCATTATTTTTCCTTACTCTGCAGTTAGGAGTAGTGTAGCATTGGGCTGGGAATGGTATCTTTTGCTATTTAGTTAACACATGAGGTTTCAGAAGGAGTCTGCTGGATCAGTCACTGGTGGGATGGACGGTCCCAGAGAGTGGTGGTCGATGAAGTTAAATCCAGCTAGCAGCCGGTCACAAGTCATGTTCCTCAGGGCTCAGCGTTGGGACTATTTCTGTTCAGCATCTTTATTGATGATCTTGATAAGGACATAGAGTGTGTCATCGCTAAGTTTGCAGATGACACCAAGTTAAGCAGGAGTGTCGATCTGCATGAGGATGGGGAGGCTCTACAGAGAGATTTAGATAGATTGGGTCAGTAGGACAGTGTTAATGGGATGAGCTTCAGCAACACCAAGTGCCAGGTCCTGCACTTGGGCCACAACAACCCCATGCGTGGCTACAGGCTGGGGGAGGTGTGGCTGGAGCTGTGTGGAAGAGAAGGATCTGGGGGTTCTAATTGACAAGTAACTGAACATGCGCCAGCAGTGTGCCCAGGTGGCCAAGAAAGCCAACGGCATCCCAGCTTGTGTCAGAAACAGCGTGACCAGCAGAAGGAGGGAGGTGATAGTCCCCCTGTACTTTGCACTGGTGAGGCCACACGTTGAGTGTTGTGTCCAGTTTTCGGCACCTCAATAAGAGAGACATACTGAGGTGCTGGAGCAAGCGCAGAGGAGGGCAACACAGCTGGTGAAGGAAGGAGCTGGGACTGTTTAGTTTGAGGAAGAGAAGGCTGAGGGCAGACCTCATCACTCTACAACTACCTGAAAAGACATTTTTGAGAGGTTGGTGCTGGTCTCTTCTCACAGAAAATTAGTCATAGAACAAGAGGGAATGGCTTTAAACTGCAACAGGGGAAGTTCAGACTGGACATTAGGAAAAAAATTTTCCCAGAAAGAGTGGTCAGACAGTGGAATAGGCTGTCCAGGGAGGTGGTGGAGTCACCATCCGTGGATGTGTTTAAGGGTCGTTTAGAGATGTTGGGGGAATATGGTAGAGTAGGGCTGATGGTTGGACTCAGTGATCCCAAGGGTCTTTTCCAACCTGAATGATTCTGTGAAGGAGAGTAGAAGAGTTGGTAAATGATAGCCACATTTGCCCACTCTCACTAGATACATTTTGCCAATATGTTTTGCAGATGCTCAGCACCAACGAAGAACTTAAATACTGAGTGATGTGTGTCAGCTTTACCCATTCTTCTGCATCCTGGCCAAGAAGCACTGAAATAGCTTCTGGTTGTATAGTAGCCTTGCAAAATGTGAAACTTTCATCACTCATATAATTGATCAAATTATAAATGTCTCTGGCTTGTGCATCATCATAGCACATAGGCTAGTTTCTTTCCATATTTTAGTGTACTTTACTTTAACCTGAGATGTATTGTCATGTATTATCATTTTTTTGTTTTTCCCTTCCTTAGGTACCAGAAACCAAGTTCTGAGAAACTTGAGTTCCGGGCCCGTGGCCAAATGAGACATAAGAGCCCATCAGAAATCAGTGTCCATATTGGAATTGATGAGACTGGGAGAGGATCTCCTAAACTGAGCTTAATGGATCGAATCATCAATTACAGTAGAGCCTCTATAAATTCTCTCTTTTCAGACAAGCGTTCAGTGAACAGCATTGTCCTTAATGAACCAGATAAGCATTCACTTTTGGTGGGAGATTTTGGAGAAGATGATGACACAGCATTATGAAAGCCTTGACCCTTCCCTCCCACCTCTGCTAAGAAAAAAAAAAAAACCAACAACAAACCCTGAAGCAAAATGAAAAAACAACCAAAGGAGCTGTCTAGAAGTCCGTGCATGTACTGATTGTTTCTGGGGGACTTTGCAGATGTATTTCTTCTTTAATGTAGAAGGCTAGTTCTTGCAGTGACATTTAATTTTTTGCAGGATCTTTTTTTGTTTTTTAAAACTAGACTTACCAAAAAAATGGTGCAGAGGCTGCTAATGCTTGCAAATAGGGTCATGTTATCATTCCATAAAGCTTGCAGTATAGCATTTTTTTGGCAAAATACAATTAAGGAAACTAAGGAACCAGAAACTTATTTTCCAGCCTTATAACAGGCTTCTTTATGCATAGTCAAGTTTAGTACTATGTTAAAAAATTATAGATTACTGCATCTGCAAAATACTGAAGGTTCTGTGTTTGCAGATAGGTGTGCCTTACTTCAAAACTTCAGGACTCCCCTTGTTTCATAGCCTGCCTTCTACTGGAAACAGTTCCTCTCCAATGTCTTTTCTTTTTACAAACATCTGGTTCCAGCTCTTCACACTCCTAGCTTCAAATCATCTCACCATTTGTGATCTGTATTCCTGCAAGGCAGAGATAACTGAGTTGTTTTGGGTTTGATTTCTAATCTCATACCCATTTGAGACTATACATCCATGCCCCAGTACACTCCTGCTACTAAGACTGTCTGCGTGAAGGTTGAATGGGTTGGAAAGTTTGCTCATTCCCAGCCTCTCCTAAGCCAAAAATTTCTGTGACATCTGAACATGATACGAATGGGATGTGGTGGTAGCCAAAAGGTTTAGCTTTTAAGAAGGCAGCAATGTAGTTAGTGCTCACTTCCAATATCTACTAGCACTCCTTAAATGAACCAGAATAACTGGTGTCATGCAGACTTTAAAATCTTTACAGTTCAGTCTTTGCAGATACCTAACGCTATCAAAGACGTTGTTATGTGTCAGATACTGCATAACATCAGTTGCTTGTAAAGGTAAGTGTCTGCGTACCAGGAATGGTCTAGAGTCCACTCCATAGATGGATCCAAACCTCCTTTGCTTGGGATGCTCAGATCCAGGCTTTGTGAATTAAGATAGTCTTCATTTGTTACTGAACTGAAATACGAAAATGCAGGTTTTGATCATTAAATCATTAATATTAAAAATATTCTCAATGAGAAATAAGGGTGTTCATCACCCAGTAGGTAGCTACCTGTTTGCTACTTAATAAACCTTGTTCTTTAAATCCTCTGCTGAGACAGCTATCGAAAGCAATTACTGGGTTTGCTAATGTTGAATTACATTATGGAATACAGTCCATGGTGTAAACATGTAATTCAAATTTGTGGTTGTAGAGGAGGAATAGTCAGTTTGGAGTATGGTAGAGATCTCTCTAATATTCTAGTTTTTAACTTGAAGTCTGATGTCAGTGCATAGATTGTGTATGTAAAAACTCATAAGTAAATAGATTTTGCATTTTATCTGAGAACTACCAGGAAAATATCAGTGTATAAAAACAAGAGTTATGCTATGGAATATGTTGTTAGTAAATCGGTATACTTGTTATATTGCAGTGGGGAGAAAAACATCATTTGTTGGTGCCGCTAGTGTAAGAAACAAAATATTTCTGTTGCAGGATTTAGGTTCTTAATATCTTTATATGAATATCGAATTTTTTTAAATTAGATTATAGCTATATATATATATATATATATTAGTGTTAAGAAATTATGAGATATGTTACTGCAAAGCCTTTCTGTAAGATGTTCCCGGTTTTCAGCAACAAAGCTGTTTCTTACAAAGCAGATTGTTACCTAAAAACTGATTGTATTGTGATGGTTTTTTAGTGCCTCGCAACCATGCAAACGGTTTCCAAAGAGTTCAGTTTTCTTGTTTATCCACACTCATTCTCGCTGTTGTTCTTGGCAAGATTCTGTAGGTGAAAGAATCATGGAATACCAGGTTAGAAGGGACCTCAAGGATCACCTGGTCCAGCCTTTCTTGACAAAAGCATGGTCTAGGCAAGACAGCCCAGCACCCTGTCCAGATGAATCTTAAAAGTGTCCCATGTTGGGGAATCCACCACTTCGCTGGGGAGATTATTCCAGGGGCTGATTGTTCCCATTGTGAAACTTTGTCCTCTTGTGTCCAATTGGAATCTCCCCAGGAGTAACTTGTACCCATTATCACTCCTCTTCTCCATGTGACTCCTTGTAAAAAGGGAGTCTCCATCTGCTTTGCATTCATCTTTTCAGTACTGGAACATGGTGACGAGGTCTCCCCTAAGCCTTCTCAAGGCTGAATAAACCCAGCTCTCTCAGCCTGTCCTTACAGAGCAGGCTGCCCAGTCCCCTGATCATCTCTGTAGCCCTTCCCTGGGCCCTCTCCAGCCTGTTCTGATTTTTTTTGTAGAGCAACATCATTTTTGTATAGTCAAATATGTACTCTACATGTTTTTGTGCTGATGGGTGGTCTTAACTGTGCAGTGAAGACACAAGGCAGATCCTAGCATGCTTTCAGATGGGAATTTTGCTGCTGCAGCTGCTGCTTATGGTATATGTGTCACGTAAATGACAGGATGCTCTTACTTCAGGAAATAGAGTAGTAATTTAGGGTTAAATTTCTGGTTGGTAGATAAAGCAGCTTGAAGAATTTGTCAAATTATTTCCAAATATATTTTTTTAGACCATTTTGGACAATAAAACACTTTGACCTTTTGTTGTCCAAATTGTACATAGGTTAAATGTTTACATTGGAATGCTTGCTTTATCACCAACTTTTCCCAGTGCAGATGTCTTTCTAGGCTTTTCCATTTTCTGTGAAACCCAGCATCTGATCCAGTTCCAGCAAAATAAGGCTACTTTTCAAAACCAGGATACTTAATGAGGTGCAGAGAATAGGTTTAGGAGCTTGTAAGTACAGACAGAGGATCAAATTCTAGAGACAAGAAACAACTAAGCTAAAGACCAGTGTTAGCCCAAGCATGAATGGGTATAAAGTGGTTCTGATGAACCTAGGCTTGAACTGAGATTAAGCTTTTTAACTATAACAGCTATTAGGTTCCAAGATAGCTTCTGTTAGAGCTAGCGTGGGTGGAAAGCAAATTGATCTCATGTTTCTGAAAGAGGCTTCAATGAAGTGATGCCAGCAAAAGCAGTGGTCAGGACTATACTGACCCAGGAAGTCCCTTTCAATCCAGTTTTCCTCTTTAGGGAAATCTGTCTGGACTTGTCTTTTGAACTTAAATATAGTACTCGGTGGTTTGAGTAATGTATAGCTAATGAAGAAATTCAGAGTCCAGATGTTTGAAAACAGGTTATCTGTCCAACGTACCCCCAAAGGTGTGATACTGACTTGCAGAATGTATCTTGTGATTAAAATATTATATAAGGTGCTTTATGTTGAAGAACCAAAATATTTTTCAGTTTGAATGTACAGTGCAAGTGAAATAATGTGGGAGCTAAATGTTCTCCCCAATGTAAATGTTTTACTATGTAAATATGTTACTCCTGTTGGAGACAGTTTGGATTGAGAAATTTAAAATATAACTTGGAAACACACAGTTACAAATGAAATTGTTTTACTAGTTTGTCTATTTTATTGTTTTCTGTAACTAGCTATTTATAAAACCTGTGCTTTATTTAAAAAAACAATACATATGCTCAAAGCTTTAAAAATTGCTCTTTGGATCTTACCAATAAACTTTTAAGAGAGTAGACACTTGAATTTTTATACAAAAAAGAATGTGAAATTGACAGAACACAATGGAAACAAGCAAGCATTTTTATTTATTAAAAATCGTGTTTATATTTTTGCTTAGAACTTCCAACAAAATGTATTAAACCTAAGATTTTTTTTTTTAATTCAATTTTGGTATGAAGAATGGAGAAAATAATGTCATTGTGGGATGTTAATTTAGTGCTGTTACATTTCTTTACATCTAGAAACGTGTAGTCTCAGCTTCTTATTCTTTTAAGACTGCCTCCATCACTATAATGGCAATTATACAATAAAAATGTAACATCCAAAGACTGTTTTAAATTATGTTCTATGATCTCCTTCAAATATTTCTTTAGCTGACAAAGATTCTGCTGCCAGCTATGCAGAATTTCTCTCCATTCCTTTGCACTGTTTGATGAAAAGGCCAGACGTGGCACCTCGGGGATGTGATGATGTTGGATTGCCCTGCAGGATGTTGAAATGTGCATGTGCAGGATGGAGGTTCTGAATACAGTTTTGCATGTCATGTGCACTTCATCTTCCCAAGTAAAAGCACTCTGAGTGAAATGGGAAAGGTGAAGCCCTGTTGCTTTTTGCTTGTTCAGCAAAAGGCTGATGATCAGGGTTTCTTACATATGTTTCCAGCTCTGCTAAACTGCATGGCCTTGATGACATTCAGCCTACATGAAACTGTAGGGCTGTTGGTAAGTGGTGTTGGGGAACTATGGAATTACCATCATGTAAAGAGTATCACTGTAATACAGAATCATGGAGTAGCTGAGGCTGAAAG
Source organism: Athene cunicularia (assembly GCF_003259725.1). Taxonomy (NCBI): domain Eukaryota; kingdom Metazoa; phylum Chordata; class Aves; order Strigiformes; family Strigidae; genus Athene; species Athene cunicularia. The sequence continues at coordinate 9,465,690 of NW_020799100.1, read as the reverse complement.
AGACTGCTGGAGGTCACATAGACAAAATCTGCCAAAGCAGGTGAGCTGGAGATGGTTGCCCAGGAATGAGATTTTTATTACCTTCACAACCTCTTGGGGCAGTCTGTTCCAGTGGTCAATTACCTTCACAGTGAAAGTGTTTTCTGATGTTAGGATGAAATTTCCTGTTACAGTTTGTGCCTGTGTGCCTTTGTGCCTTCTTTCACTGGGCACTACTGCGAAGTCTGGCTGAAGCGTAGTGGTTTATGCAATTGCTCTGTGTCCCAAAAAAAAGTGCCAAGTGTGAAGTGGTGGAGAAAAGTCCATGGGAGTGGTCCTGTGTTACTTTCACGGGGATGGCTGGACTCCCATCACCAACATAATCATTTAGTTCAAGATCTAGCACAAATCTCCCACAAAAGCCTCAATACTATTCTCAGCAGAGTTTGAAGCTATGAGGAGCAGTAACAGAAGGGGCAGATCCCCTTCTTGGCTCCCCAGCTGACACTGTTAGAAGAGGTCCTGGCAGCCTGACTGGTGCCCAGGTTATGGTCTCTGAGGGCCAGTGCATCTCCCGGCAGCCTTCTACCTTTGGTTTGACAGGATAGAAAAAAGGTGCAAAACCTGAACAGGTTTTATATCAAGGTTTCTAGAATCATCTTTCAAGCACTTTAAGTAAACAATGACTGAATGCTCCAGTATTCCTTAGAGCTGTTTTTCTCATTTACACTGAAAAAAACAAGAAACCCCAAACAAACACCCCCCAAAAAAGAACACACACAGGCAAAAACCTGTTCTCTGCAAAACACTTACTCCGTGTTCACTAGGCTGCCTCTCCACCATGTCTTATTGCCTGTTCACAGGTAGATTGGTGTTAGAACCCCAAGTGGGACCCTAGAGTTGTAAAGGTTCTACAATACCCTCAGGTTAGATTAAGGTGAAATGACACTTTTAAGTTCATTTTATCAGCTGATTAGCATACTAGACCAAGAGAGGCAGGTATCCATGAACTCATTTCCATAAGAGATGAGGAAAATTGGAGAATGGGTTCTGCGCATGTGTTGCAGGGGAAAGGGGTGCACCAACCCCCTCATCCAATGGAGTCGGTGGTCGTCCTTGCCCCGCTGCCTTCTCCCCCAGTTTCAACAGATTTTTGCTGACTTCATGCTTCTTGAGCAATCATCCAGCTTCTGGGGCCAGATGCTCACCTCTTACCAGTCCTTATCACATGTGGTTTTGAAAATTTTAAAATCTAGTCCCTGGATTTTAAGATTATCTCAGTTGAAGGTTCCATTTCAGGGACGATCGCTGATTAATCTGGAGGACTCTGATCTGGATTCATTAAAACATCTTATTTATAACAACTTGTATTTTAGAAAAACAAACACAAAAGCTCAGATGCTTGTTAAGTAGTCAGGAGTCCCCAAATCCTTTGTCAACTGTTCTTGAGTTCAAGGTGCGATACAAAAACCTCTGCATTCGTCTGGCTAACACATCATCTGTGTTCAAGCAACACTAATAGTATTAGAATTCAAAATTATTAAGACTCTCCTCGAATATGAAAATGTCTCTCCGTCCCTGAAATCTGATAAGTCAATGGTGTTTCCAAAGTGACAACTTTTGAGTTGTCACAGAGTAAATTCTGTTGCAGTTTTACATTAACTCATGTAGGTGTTTACTGCAGCAGCCTCTCACCTGCCTCACATCCTTTGGTGGCAGAGCTCTCACATTCAATATTTTTTTTTTGTTGGAGGAAAAAAAAAAAGTTCAATCATTTGGAATAAATACAGGTTCATTTTACCCTTTATAAAATCAGTGGAACAAATATCAGCTTCTAGGGCTCTGAATGAAAATTATATAGTAGATAATTACAGGTTTAAAGGTATTCTAAAACTTATTTTCTTGTGTGGCATTACAGAAACACATAGAAATATATTCCAGCAGCCTACCACAGCCAGGAACTCCACTGGTTAATGTTGGAGTCCCTGCAGCTGCTGCCTGAAACACCACGTTTTCAGGCTTGATGGCATCCATTTTACCAGCACATAGTTCCTGCACGGATTTATTTTTTTTAACCACCCCCTAGATTCTTTACTTTTAGTATGGCTACATTATCTTCTGTTAAGATGTGCTTTTTTCTTTTTAAGTTACATTTTTAGATAACATCTCTGCAGAACAGTTTGACAAGCCCTAAAGGTCAGGCTTTGACTCAAAATTCAGCATCTGTCTTGATATCAGAGCTACGCTACTGGCAGCGCTATTATTTTTCCTTCCAGTTGACTGGATAATTTAAGTAGTAGCTGTGAATTTCTATTATGTCTACTAGATCATGAATGAAAACTGTTGAAGAGGTAAGATTTTTTTTTTTATCCTATTAAACACATCTCAAATAAATTTCTTAATGAGTGTTTAAGAGCTGTACACATACATCCTCATCTGCAAGGAAAAAGAGACAGTGTATAGAGTAGAATTCTTTAGCATTTTCAGTTTAAACCCCCATCCAATTCTATACTCGGACAGACCCGAAGCCCTTCATTCGCTGCTAATGTTAGAAATTAGACTGTGTACAATCACTTGCCAACCTGCCAACATGAGGCAGGTGATGGGAGCAGCCAGGAGATGTTTATTCTCTGGCTACAGCAGTGCTAGAAGCTTTGAATTTCGCCCATGCTTCAGGCAGTATTTTCCACAGTGCCAGACTGGCTACTCAAACTCCATATCCCAATCGACTGTTAAAAGGAAGAGCTGTGAAGGATTACAAAAACCAAACAAAGCTAGAGATGGTGAGAATATACAAGATTTGTGTTCACATAAGCTTTAATCTTCAGAGCAGTAGTCAGTTTGTGGGTATAAATCTTAATATTTTTGCCTACTTTGTCCTTCAATTCCAATGCCCTTACCTGGTAATGCTCACAGTGCAGGGAATGCTTTGCGATCACATATGGAGGCAGAGGCCCTGCCTTGCCCTGAAGGGCAGAGAAGTTTGCCAACAGGTAACTTCACCTTTTATTTTGCATAAAAAGGTGAAAGCTAACCGTGTGCAGGCACACTGAAACAAATCCCTTGTAATTTCTCTATCTCTCAGTCTTTGCTAATTCCAGAGCCACAGTTAGCTGATAATTTACAGAGTACGTAAACAAATGTTCCCTGCTGTAAAATGCTTGAGTTCAAAGTAGGTACGGTCACCTATGGAGGTGAACTCAGTAGACATCCATGGTGAATACAGAATAGCCTGAAAATAACATCTTTGTCTGAAAGGCCTGATGTGCACAAGCAGCAGAGCACTCTGAGGAGCTTCTCTGTTCATGGCTTCAGAAGACAAAAGCTGAGCAGACTGAATCGGTGCTTTCTCCAACCTTCTGTCTTTTACTTAGTGCTGGGATGGCTTTCCAGTGGGCTGGATGGACACTGCGGTGTCGCCTACCCAGGAGCACCTGAACTTTGGTTTGTGCTGTAAGAAATTACCCTCATTAAGGAGGTATGAAAGAAACTGAGGGGGAAAAGACAAGATCTGCTTATTCCTTCAGCGCTCAGTGATTTGAGAACCAAGTGAATTACAAATTAACAAAGAAGAATTGTAAATTCCAAAGTTTAAAATAAGCACAACTGAAGAAAACGTGACAAGGCAGAAAGCCTATGAATGGATCAGGTAACTTGAAAGAGGTAAAGAGCATAGAAAGAGTACCTGTCAGAGTTCTGGGGAAGAGTTTTCTTGCTGAGAGGCAGAGAAAAACCTTCTCTTGCACCTTGCGGGAACTGTGAAACCACAGAGGAATATTGGTAGAGCATTAACATTTCCTAGTGACTTGTCACCCACCTTCTCCTAGAGGGCCCTGTTTCTTAAAAACTCCAGAAACAGCAACTGCCTCACAAGAAGAGGGGTGCTGGGACATCTCTGGGGCTCAAGCAGCAGCCTTGGGGAGAGGAAGAGGCAGGGAGGCACGTGCCCAAAACCACTCTCACCTGAACGCGCAGTTCTGTACCAAATATACTGGAAGGGTATAACTGGGGATTTGTCTTTTTATTAGTTGGTGAGTATTGTTAGATTAATTTGTTACCCATTTTTTAAGTAGATGGTATTAAATGTCTAAAGCAAAAGATAGGAGCTGAGTGCATTAAAACAGATAAATGTGCAGTTCAGTTTGATTAGGGGAGTATGTCTGATATTTATATTGAATATCAAAATACATGCCCCAAACACCATCAGCTTTGATTATCCAAGAAAATCTGTATTACAAATCAATTCGGGAGGTTTTAATTTTTTTTGTTTTAATCTTATTTTTAAACTGTGGTACTAAAACTCCATCGTGAAATATATGATACATGTGTAAAAACCTTTTAATATAAATGGTCTTGCTCTAGACTTGTTCAGTGATGCTGTATTTCTGAAATCTAGGCCTATAAGGTTGAGAGCCAGCATTTGAAAAAATGAAAAGGCTATTTCTTGGTCTCTCTCCTGAACTTCTTCCATCTCTCTCTGTCTCTCTCAAGAATGTTCTCATCTTTCCTACAAGATACCTGTGCTTGAATATTGCACTACTGCAAGGAGAAAAGAAAGCTTAGAACCTGTTTTTAAACAGAAGCTTAAAATACAGAGGGTGGTTATGAAAGCAGGAAGTTTCTGAAGACTGAAGGCAACACAGATGAAGATACAGATTGTTGGTCTCCAAACCACAGTCCTTCAGTTTGTTTCATATAAATATGCAGGCCAGTGCACCAAAGCCCATGATCTGTCTGAACTTGCCACAATCCTGTTCCTTCTGGCTAAATGAAGCAGGCAGGATCACACAGGCGATGGCTGTGTCAGTCTAAAGTATAGCTTCTGTTTCATATTCCTAGAAATTACTTCCTAGGATGGTCACAGGTCTAATGCCAGATCCTTTTTTTGTTGTTGTTGCTACCAGCCCTTTGACCTCCTGGCTTTGTTGTACTGGTTAATTTAAAAGCACAAGTTTTGAACTTGTTTGCTTGGGCTCTTTTTTTCTTTAAATATTTGCAGTATATTCCAAATATTTCACAACAGGAGGGAAGGACAGAAAGGTGACCCAAGCATGGAAATGAGCTTCGAGTCTTGAAGACACCTGTAATGTTTCCCCCTCTGTAAATTCCTTAAAATGCACAAATTCTGGTGTCCTGGCTGCATCTCATCTGGAATTATGTTCTGCCACCACAAGTTCTTGTGTGACTTCCTCCCTATTCTCCTACCTCTGTTCTTCACCAAAAATTGGAGAAAAAGCAAGCAAGCGTAAAACCATAGTACACCTTATGAACTATGGATGTAGATCTGCCTGAAACAACAGATCCTTATAACTGCACTAAGGTTCTAATTTCAGATGACTACAGACTTCTTATACAATATTCTACTAGACTATTAGATGTATATGGTTGTAGTGGAGTTAATCCTATTGAGTGTTCTTATGGGTTTTATTCATTCATTTTTATTTATGGCTTGCTTAGTCCTTTATTCCTGAATGCTGTCTTCTGACTGGGGCTTAGCAAGCGTCCCACTGTCCCCTCTCCTCGGTCAGCTATGGTATATAGCTACCTTCTGTCTTACATTACTGTGGGTGCTCAAGTTACTGCGTTCATGCCATGCAGTGTGACATTTCTCCTCCATACTTTTTTACCCTCAGGAGGTGGCTTGCAAGCTCCCGTACTAATGAATGAATCCAATTACTGGGGAAAGTAATAGGTGCTGCAAGGATGGACTTCAGCTGAAGGGAGCCTTCCTTTCTGAGTCAGCATCAAGGAATTTAACTGTTGCCTTTGAAGAAAGGACAGCACAGCACAAAGTAGAACAGGGAGAAGGAAATACATTCAGAACAGTTAAATAGTTACAGCTCCTGTGGAGTACCCCTTCCTTATCTTCTCACCCAGAGTCTCTTTAATGTGAGCTTTGTTCACCTGCTGTCAGTTGCCCTTCAGGGTCTGCGGGTAAAACCATCTCTTGGCAGTGGAGACAGCTCTTTTGCTGAACAAACCCTGGCAGATGATCTGAAAATAGAGCACTCCCAGGTGCTGGGAAGGCTGGATTCCTAAAGGACCAGTTTAGGATTTGACTCTTGGGCTGTGGTGAATATTTTATCAGCATCTGTACTTCCAGACGTCCCTGCCCACTGGTGATAGTGCCAGCACCATCCAGGTCCTCTGATTTACAAGGACCCTGCCGGCTATTGCAAATTCAGGACTGGTTTACTAATTTGCAGAAGGGACCACATGATATACTCCAGATTTACTCTGCAGTCTATATTGAGACCACTGCTAGACCTAATTTAATTTGAACCCTGATTTACAGCTATGGATGATAAACTATGGTGACACACACTGATAAACTAAGGTGATGTCTGCCTGGTCTCCATCCTTATAGGTGGTCACCTAACAGGTGACTTCACATCACCTATTAGTTTGTTCCCACTTGTGTTATTTTGGCTTTTGTTGTTACATAACTTAGGTAAACAGGTGTCTCTAACCTGTCTTTAAGGCCCATCCAGGCTTTTCTGAGCCTTCTGACAAGTCTTGATCCTCTGCCCCAGAGCCCATGCAGGCTGGAGACGTTCATCAATGTGAGCAATGCATTCGTTTGGGTGTTTACATATCTTTGTATTTTGTTTCTTGTAAGTGCACATGTGTTTTCTTCTGTTTTGCCTGCACTTTGCTTGCCTGTTGTAGGCTGTTCCCCTGCATTTAGCCTTTCTGTCAGCAAAGAAACGATTTTTTCAGGCACTCAGCTTGTCATCACAATTTTCTCAGCAGTGTCTGTATATCTAGTTAGTGTGGCAAAAAAAAAAAAAAATGACAAGAGAAACGCCTAGCTATCCTATGGGTAAAACTTAAGAGACCATGAGCTTTTATGAGACCATACAGCATACAGTCCATTACACTGCACTACAGCCACACACATATGTGTACATACATCAGGCTAGGCCATTTTTTGACAGCACACACTACCTGTACTGCTGGCAAGTGTATCCTTTTAAACTGCTTTTTTCCTGGTTGTCTTGAAAAGCATTCATCTGTCCAGGTCACTTTAAAATATCCTGGTTTTGTCTTGTTCTTGCAGTGGAGATGGTAGGCCTGCACCAGACCTACATCTTAGCTGTGCAGGCGTCTGTCCTTCATTCGGAGGATTCCCACCAAGTGACGCACATTCAATTTATTGATGGATAATTTATCCTCAAATTAATTTGGATGCTTAGAGGTTGGATTAATTTCAGTGAAATCTGCTCAAGTACTTACGGAGGAAACAAAACAGGTAGCTGATTATTTCCAAAAGCGGGAAGAATGCTATCGCTGGGGGCCAGGCTGGTTTACTTTGCCTGCAGGAAGGGCTGTGCTTTCTTCTCCAGAAAAAGCATTTTGTGTGGTGCACTTGCAGATTGATTTTTAATTCTACAGTCACACATCTTTTTAAACCCGTGGCTAGATCTCGAACTGCCTCCCGAGACCCCGCTTCGGGCCGGCGCTGCGGGGAACCGCCCAGCCCCTACAAGCGGCCACTGGGCCCGGCTGCGTGCGGGAC